>NC_134341.1:3112134-3852134 GCF_964195595.1 Calonectris borealis | reverse complement strand
GTTCCTCGGTTTCTGGTTCGGTTCCTCGGGCCCTGGTTTTATTCCACGGGCTCTGGTTTTCTTCCTATGGCCCTCGTTTTGTTCTTCAGGCCTTCCTTTTTGTCCTTGGGCTCTGGTTTTGTTCCTCGAGCTCTGGTTTTATTCCTTGGGCACTGGTTATGTTCCTCGGGCTCTCGTTTTCTTCCTCGGACTCTCGTTTTGTTCCTCGGGTTCTGGTTTTGTTCCTTGAGGTCTGGTTTTCTTCCTCGGGCTCTGGTTTTCTTCCTCGGGCTCTGGTTTTCTTCCTCGGGCTCTGGTTTTGTTGCTCGGGCTCTGGATTTCTTCCTTGAGCTCTCCTTTTCTTCTTCGGGCCCTAGTTTTGTTCCTCGGGCTCTGTTTTTGTTCCTCGGGCCCTGGTTGTGTTCCTCGGGCTCCGGGTTTGTTCCTCGAGCTCTAGTTTTGTTCCTCAGGCCCTGGTTTTCTTCCTCGGGGTTTCCTTTTGTTCCTTGGGCTCTGATATTTTTCTTCGGGCTTTGGTTTTGTTCCTCGGGCTCTGTTTTTGTTCCTCGGGCTCTCCTTTTCTTCCTCGGCACCTGGTTTTGTTCCAAGAGCTCTAGTTTTCTTCCTCGGGCTCTGGTTTTCTTCCTCGGGCTCTGGTTTTCTTCCTTTGGCACTGGTTTTATTCCTCGGGCTCTGGTTTTCTTCCTCGGACCCTGTTTCTTTACCTCGAGGGGTGGTTTTGTTCCTCGGGCTCTGGCTTGGTTCCTCAGGCTCTGGTTTTGTTCCTCGGGCTCTGGTTTTCTTCCTCGGACCCTGTTTCTTTACCTCGAGGGGTGGTTTTGTTCCTCGGGCTCTGGTTTGGTTCCTCAGGCCCTGGTTGTTTTCCTCGGGCTCTGGTTCTGTTCCTCGGGCTCTGGTTTTGTTCATCGAGGGCTTGTTTTCTTCCTCGGGCTCTGGTTTTGTTCCTCAGGCTCTGGTTTTCTTCCTCGGGCTCTGGTTTTCTTCCTCGGACCCTGTTTCTTTACCTCGAGGGGTGGTTTTGTTCCTCGGGCTCTGGCTTGGTTCCTCAGGCCCTGGTGGTTTTCCTCGGCTCTGGTTTTGTTCCTCGGGCTCTGGTTTTGTTCCTCGAGGGTTAGTTTTGTTCCTCGGGCTCTGGATTTGTTCCTCGGTTTCTGGTTCGGTTCCTCGGGCCCTGGTTTTATTCCACGGGCTCTGGTTTTCTTCCTATGGCCCTCGTTTTGTTCTTCAGGCCTTCCTTTTTGTCCTTGGGCTCTGGTTTTGTTCCTCGAGCTCTTGTTTTATTCCTTGGCACTGGTTATGTTCCTCGGGCTCTCGTTTTCTTCCTTGGACTCTCGTTTTGTTCCTCGGGTTCTGGTTTTGTTCCTTGAGGTCTGGTTTTCTTCGTTGGGCTCTGGTTTTCTTCCTCGGGCTCTGGTTTTCTTCCTCGGGCTCTGGTTTTGTTGCTCGGGCTCTGGATTTCTTCCACGAGCTCTCCTTTTCTTCTTCGGGCCCTAGTTTTGTTCCTCGGGCTCTGTTTTTGTTCCTCGGGCTCCGGGTTTGTTCCTCGAGCTCTAGTTTTGTTCCTCAGGCCCTGGTTTTCTTCCTCGGGGTTTCCTTTTGTTCCTTGGGCTCTGATATTGTTCTTCAGGCTTTGGTTTTGTTCGTCGGGCTCTGTTTTTGTTCCTCGGGCTCTCCTTTTCTTCCTCGGCACCTGGTTTTGTTCCAAGAGCTCTAGTTTTCTTCCTCGGGCTCTGGTTTTCTTCCTCGGGCTCTGGTTTTCTTCCAAGAGCTCTAGTTTTCTTCCTCGGGCTCTGGTTTTCTTCCTCGGGCTCTGGTTTTCTTCCTTTGGCACTGGTTTTATTCCTCGGGCTCTAGTTTTCTTCCTCGGACCCTGTTTCTTTACCTCGAGGGGTGGTTTTGTTCCTCGGGCTCTGGCTTGGTTCCTCAGGCCCTGGTTGTTTTCCTCGGGCTCTGCTTCTGTTCCTCGGGCTCTAGTTTTGTTCATCGAGGGCTTGTTTTCTTCCTCGGGCTCTGGTTTTGTTCCTCAGGCTCTGGTTTTCTTCCTCGGGCTCTGGTTTTCTTCCTCGGACCCTGTTTCTTTACCTCGAGGGGTGGTTTTGTTCCTCGGGCTCTGGCTTGGTTCCTCAGGCCCTGGTTGTTTTCCTCGGCTCTGGTTTTGTTCCTCGGGCTCTGGTTTTGTTCCTCGAGGGCTAGTTTTGTTCCTCGGGCTCTGGATTTGTTCCTCGGTTTCTGGTTCGGTTCCTCGGGCCCTGGTTTTATTCCACGGGCTCTGGTTTTCTTCCTATGGCCCTCTTTTTGTTCTTCAGGCCTTCCTTTTTGTCCTTGGGCTCTGGTTTTGTTCCTCGAGCTCTTGTTTTATTCCTTGGGCACTGGTTATGTTCCTCGGGCTCTCGTTTTCTTCCTCGGACTCTCGTTTTGTTCCTCGGGTTCTGGTTTTGTTCCTTGAGGTCTGGTTTTCTTCGTTGGGCTCTGGTTTTCTTCCTCGGGCTCTGGTTTTCTTCCTCGGGCTCTGGTTTTGTTGCTCGGGCTCTGGATTTCTTCCTCGAGCTCTCCTTTTCTTCTTCGGGCCCTAGTTTTGTTCCTCGGGCTCTGTTTTTGTTCCTCGGGCTCCGGGTTTGTTCCTCGAGCTCTAGTTTTGTTCCTCAGGCCCTGGTTTTCTTCCTCGGGGTTTCCTTTTGTTCCTTGGGCTCTGATATTGTTCTTCGGGCTTTGGTTTTGTTCCTCGGGCTCTGTTTTTGTTCCTCGGGCTCTCCTTTTCTTCCTCGGCACCTGGTTTTGTTCCAAGAGCTCTAGTTTTCTTCCTCGGGCTCTGGTTTTCTTCCTCGGGCTCTGGTTTTCTTCCTTTGGCACTGGTTTTATTCCTCGGGCTCTGGTTTTCTTCCTCGGACCCTGTTTCTTCACCTCGAGGGGTGGTTTTGTTCCTCGGGCTCTGGCTTGGTTCCTCAGGCTCTGGTTTTCTTCCTCGGGCTCTGGTTTTCTTCCTCGGACCCTGTTTCTTTACCTCGAGGGGTGGTTTTGTTCCTCGGGCTCTGGCTTGGTTCCTCAGGCCCTGGTTGTTTTCCTCGGGCTCTGGTTCTGTTCCTCGGCCTCTGGTTTTGTTCTTCGAGGGCTTGTTTTCTTCCTCGGGCTCTGGTTTTGTTCCTCAGGTTCTGGTTTTCTTCCTCGGGCTCTGGTTTTCTTCCTCGGACCCTGTTTCTTTACCTCGAGGGGTGGTTTTCTTCCTCGGGCTCTGGCTTGGTTCCTCAGGCCCTGGTTGTTTTCCTCGGGCTCTGGTTTTGTTCCTCGGGCTCTGGTTTTGTTCCTCGAGGGCTAGTTTTGTTCCTCGGGCTCTGGATTTGTTCCTCGGTTTCTGGTTCAGTTCCTCGGGCCCTGGTTTTATTCCACGGGCTCTGGTTTTCTTCCTATGGCCCTCGTTTTGTTCTTCAGGCCTTCCTTTTTGTCCTTGGGCTCTGGTTTTGTTCCTCGAGCTCTGGTTTTATTCCTTGGGCACTGGTTATGTTCCTCGGGCTCTCGTTTTCTTCCTCGGACTCTCGTTTTGTTCCTCGGGTTCTGGTTTTGTTCCTTGAGGTCTGGTTTTCTTCCTCGGGCTCTGGTTTTCTTCCTCGGGCTCTGGTTTTCTTCCTCGGGCTCTGGTTTTCTTCCTCGGGCTCTGGTTTGGTTGCTCGGGCTCTGGATTTCTTCCTCGAGCTCTCCTTTTCTTCTTCGGGCCCTAGTTTTGTTCCTCGGGCTCTGTTTTTGTTCCTCGTGCTCTGGTTGTGTTCCTCGGGCTCCGGGTTTGTTCCTCGAGCTCTAGTTTTGTTCCTCAGGCCCTGGTTTTCTTCCTTGGGGTTTCCTTTTGTTCCTTGGGCTCTGATATTGTTCTTCGGGCTTTGGTTTTGTTCCTCGGGCTCTGTTTTTGTTCCTCGGGCTCTCCTTTTCTTCCTCGGCACCTGGTTTTGTTCCAAGAGCTCTAGTTTTCTTCCTCGGGCTCTGGTCTTCTTCCTTTGGCACTGGTTTTATTCCTCGGGCTCTGGTTTTCTTCCTCGGACCCTGTTTCTTTACCTCGAGGGGTGGTTTTGCTCCTCGGGCTCTGGCTTGGTTCCTCAGGCTCTGGTTTTGTTCCTCGTGCTCTGGTTTTCTTCCTCGGACCCTGTTTCTTTACCTCGAGGGGTGGTTTTGTTCCTCGGGCTCTAGCTTGGTTCCTCAGGCCCTGGTTGTTTTCCTCGGGCTCTGGTTCTGTTCCTCGGGCTCTGGTTTTTTTCATCGAGGGCTTGTTTTCTTCCTCGGGCTCTGGTTTTGTTCCTCAGGCTCTGGTTTTCTTCCTCGGGCTCTGGTTTTCTTCCTCGGACCCTGTTTCTTTACCTCGAGGGGTGGTTTTCTTCCTCGGGCTCTGGCTTGGTTCCTCAGGCCCTGGTTGTTTTCCTCGGGCTCTGGTTTTGTTCCTCGGGCTCTGGTTTTGTTCCTCGAGGGCTAGTTTTGTTCCTCGGGCTCTGGATTTGTTCCTCGGTTTCTGGTTCGGTTCCTCGGGCCCTGGTTTTATTCCACGGGCTCTGGTTTTCTTCCTATGGCCCTCGTTTTGTTCTTCAGGCCTTCCTTTTTGTCCTTGGGCTCTGGTTTTGTTCCTCGAGCTCTGGTTTTATTCCTTGGGCACTGGTTATGTTCCTCGGGCTCTCGTTTTCTTCCTCGGACTCTCGTTTTGTTCCTCGGGTTCTGGTTTTGTTCCTTGAGGTCTGGTTTTCTTCCTCGGGCTCTGGTTTTCTTCCTCGGGCTCTGGTTTTCTTCCTCGGGCTCTGGTTTTGTTGCTCGGGCTCTGGATTTCTTCCTTGAGCTCTCCTTTTCTTCTTCGGGCCCTAGTTTTGTTCCTCGGGCTCTGTTTTTGTTCCTCGGGCCCTGGTTGTGTTCCTCGGGCTCCGGGTTTGTTCCTCGAGCTCTAGTTTTGTTCCTCAGGCCCTGGTTTTCTTCCTCGGGGTTTCCTTTTGTTCCTTGGGCTCTGATATTGTTCTTCGGGCTTTGGTTTTGTTCCTCGGGCTCTGTTTTTGTTCCTCGGGCTCTCCTTTTCTTCCTCGGCACCTGGTTTTGTTCCAAGAGCTCTAGTTTTCTTCCTCGGGCTCTGGTTTTCTTCCTCGGGCTCTGGTTTTCTTCCTTTGGCACTGGTTTTATTCCTCGGGCTCTGGTTTTCTTCCTCGGACCCTGTTTCTTTACCTCGAGGGGTGGTTTTGTTCCTCGGGCTCTGGCTTGGTTCCTCAGGCTCTGGTTTTGTTCCTCGGGCTCTGGTTTTCTTCCTCGGACCCTGTTTCTTTACCTCGAGGGGTGGTTTTGTTCCTCGGGCTCTGGTTTGGTTCCTCAGGCCCTGGTTGTTTTCCTCGGGCTCTGGTTCTGTTCCTCGGGCTCTGGTTTTGTTCATCGAGGGCTTGTTTTCTTCCTCGGGCTCTGGTTTTGTTCCTCAGGCTCTGGTTTTCTTCCTCGGGCTCTGGTTTTCTTCCTCGGACCCTGTTTCTTTACCTCGAGGGGTGGTTTTGTTCCTCGGGCTCTGGCTTGGTTCCTCAGGCCCTGGTTGTTTTCCTCGGCTCTGGTTTTGTTCCTCGGGCTCTGGTTTTGTTCCTCGAGGGTTAGTTTTGTTCCTCGGGCTCTGGATTTGTTCCTCGGTTTCTGGTTCGGTTCCTCGGGCCCTGGTTTTATTCCACGGGCTCTGGTTTTCTTCCTATGGCCCTCTTTTTGTTCTTCAGGCCTTCCTTTTTGTCCTTGGGCTCTGGTTTTGTTCCTCGAGCTCTTGTTTTATTCCTTGGGCACTGGTTATGTTCCTCGGGCTCTCGTTTTCTTCCTCGGACTCTCGTTTTGTTCCTCGGGTTCTGGTTTTCTTCCTCGGGCTCTGGTTTTCTTCCTCGGGCTCTGGTTTTGTTGCTCGGGCTCTGGATTTCTTCCTCGAGCTCTCCTTTTCTTCTTCGGGCCCTAGTTTTGTTCCTCGGGCTCTGTTTTTGTTCCTCGGGCTCCGGGTTTGTTCCTCGAGCTCTAGTTTTGTTCCTCAGGCCCTGGTTTTCTTCCTCGGGGTTTCCTTTTGTTCCTTGGGCTCTGATATTGTTCTTCGGGCTTTGGTTTTGTTCCTCGGGCTCTGTTTTTGTTCCTCGGGCTCTCCTTTTCTTCCTCGGCACCTGGTTTTGTTCCAAGAGCTCTAGTTTTCTTCCTCGGGCTCTGGTTTTCTTCCTCGGGCTCTGGTTTTCTTCCTTTGGCACTGGTTTTATTCCTCGGGCTCTGGTTTTCTTCCTCGGACCCTGTTTCTTCACCTCGAGGGGTGGTTTTGTTCCTCGGGCTCTGGCTTGGTTCCTCAGGCTCTGGTTTTCTTCCTCGGGCTCTGGTTTTCTTCCTCGGACCCTGTTTCTTTACCTCGAGGGGTGGTTTTGTTCCTCGGGCTCTGGCTTGGTTCCTCAGGCCCTGGTTGTTTTCCTCGGGCTCTGGTTCTGTTCCTCGGCCTCTGGTTTTGTTCTTCGAGGGCTTGTTTTCTTCCTCGGGCTCTGGTTTTGTTCCTCAGGCTCTGGTTTTCTTCCTCGGGCTCTGGTTTTCTTCCTCGGACCCTGTTTCTTTACCTCGAGGGGTGGTTTTCTTCCTCGGGCTCTGGCTTGGTTCCTCAGGCCCTGGTTGTTTTCCTCGGGCTCTGGTTTTGTTCCTCGGGCTCTGGTTTTGTTCCTCGAGGGCTAGTTTTGTTCCTCGGGCTCTGGATTTGTTCCTCGGTTTCTGGTTCAGTTCCTCGGGCCCTGGTTTTATTCCACGGGCTCTGGTTTTCTTCCTATGGCCCTCGTTTTGTTCTTCAGGCCTTCCTTTTTGTCCTTGGGCTCTGGTTTTGTTCCTCGAGCTCTGGTTTTATTCCTTGGGCACTGGTTATGTTCCTCGGGCTCTCGTTTTCTTCCTCGGACTCTCGTTTTGTTCCTCGGGTTCTGGTTTTGTTCCTTGAGGTCTGGTTTTCTTCCTCGGGCTCTGGTTTTCTTCCTCGGGCTCTGGTTTTCTTCCTCGGGCTCTGGTTTTCTTCCTCGGGCTCTGGTTTGGTTGCTCGGGCTCTGGATTTCTTCCTCGAGCTCTCCTTTTCTTCTTCGGGCCCTAGTTTTGTTCCTCGGGCTCTGTTTTTGTTCCTCGTGCTCTGGTTGTGTTCCTCGGGCTCTGGTTGTGTTCCTCGGGCTCCGGGTTTGTTCCTCGAGCTCTAGTTTTGTTCCTCAGGCCCTGGTTTTCTTCCTTGGGGTTTCCTTTTGTTCCTTGGGCTCTGATATTGTTCTTCGGGCTTTGGTTTTGTTCCTCGGGCTCTGTTTTTGTTCCTCGGGCTCTCCTTTTCTTCCTCGGCACCTGGTTTTGTTCCAAGAGCTCTAGTTTTCTTCCTCGGGCTCTGGTTTTCTTCCTTTGGCACTGGTTTTATTCCTCGGGCTCTGGTTTTCTTCCTCGGACCCTGTTTCTTTACCTCGAGGGGTGGTTTTGTTCCTCGAGCTCTGGCTTGGTTCCTCAGGCTCTGGTTTTGTTCCTCGGGCTCTGGTTTTCTTCCTCGGACCCTGTTTCTTTACATCGAGGGGTGGTTTTGTTCCTCGGGCTCTGTCTTGGTTCCTCAGGCCCTGGTGGTTTTCCTCGGGCTCTGGTTTTGTTCCTCGGGCTCTGGTTTTGTTCCTCGAGGGCTAGTTTTGTTCCTCGGGCTCTGGACTTGTTCCTCGGTTTCTGGTTTGGTTCCTCGGGCCCTGGTTTTATTCCATGGGCTCTGGTTTTCTTCCTATGGCACCCGTTTTGTTCTTCAGGCCTTCCTTTTTGTCCTTGGGCTCTGGTTTTGTTCCTTGAGCTCTGCTTTTATTCCTTGGGCACTGGTTATGTTCCTCGGGCTCTCGTTTTCTTCCTCGGACTCTCGTTTTGTTCCTCGGGTTCTGGTTTTGTTCCTTGAGGTCTGGTTTTCTTCCTCCGGCTCTGGTTTTCTTCCTCGGGCTCTGGTTTTCTTCCTCGGGCTCTAGTTTTCTTCCTCAGGCTCTGGTTTTGTTGCTCGGGCTCTGGATTTCTTCCTCGAGCTCTCCTTTTCTTCTTCGGGCCCTAGTTTTGTTCCTCGGGCTCTGTTTTTGTTCCTCGGGCTCTGGTTGTGTTCCTCGGGCTCCGGGTTTATTCCTCGAGCTCTAGTTTTGTTCCTCAGGCCCTGGTTTTCTTCCTCGGGGTTTCCTTTTGTTCCTTGGGCTCTGATATTGTTCTTCGGGCTTTGGTTTTGGTCCTCGGGCTCTTTTTTTGTTCCTCGGGCTCTCCTTTTCTTCCTCGGCACCTGGTTTTGTTCCAAGAGCTCTAGTTTTCTTCCTCGGGCTCTGGTTTTCTTCCTCGGGCTCTGGTTTTCTTCCTTTGGCACTGGTTTTGTTCCTCGGGCTCTCGTTTTCTTCCTCGAACTCTCGTTTTGTTCCTCGGGTTCTGGTTTTGTTCCTTGAGCTCTGGTTTTATTCCTCGGGCTCTGGTTTTGTTCATCGAGGTCTGGTTTTCTTCCTCGGGCTCTGGTTGTGTTCCTCGGGCTCTGGGTCTGTTCCTCGGGCTCTGGTTTTGTTCATCGAGGTCTGGTTTTCTTCCTCGGGCTCTATTTTGTTCCTCAGACTCTGGTTTTCTTCCTCGGGCTCTGGTTTTCTTCCTCGGACCCTGTTTCTTTACCTCGAGGGGTGGTTTTGTTCCTCGGGCTCTGGCTTGGTTCCTCAGGCCCTGGTGGTTTTCCTCGGGCTCTGGTTTTGTTCCTCGGGCTCTGGTTTTGTTCCTCGAGGGCTAGTTTTGTTCCTCGGGCTCTGGAGTTGTTCCTCGGTTTCTGGTTCGGTTCCTCGGGCCCTGGTTTTATTCCATGGGCTCTGGTTTTCTTCCTATGGCCCTCGTTTTGTTTTTCAGGCCTTCCTTTTTGTCCTTGGGCTCTGGTTTTGTTCCTTGAGCTCTGCTTTTATTCCTTGGGCACTGGTTATGTTCCTCGGGCTCTCGTTTTCTTCCTCGGACTCTCGTTTTGTTCCTCGGGTTCTGGTTTTGTTCCTTGAGGTCTGGTTTTCTTCCTTGGGCTCTGGTTTTCTTCCTCGGGCTCTGATTTTCTCCTCGGGCTCTAGTTTTCTTCCTCAGGCTCTGGTTTTGTTGCTCGGGCTCTGGATTTCTTCCTCGAGCTCTCCTTTTCTTCTTCGGGCCCTAGTTTTGTTCCTCGGGCTCTGTTTTTGTTCCTCGGGCTCTGGTTGTGATCCTCGGGCTCCGGGTTTGTTCCTCGAGCTCTAGTTTTGTTCCTCAGGCCCTGGTTTTCTTCCTCGGGGTTTCCTTTTGTTCCTTGGGCTCTGATATTGTTCTTCGGGCTTTGGTTTTGGTCCTCGGGCTCTTTTTTTGTTCCTCGGGCTCTCCTTTTCTTCCTCGGCACCTGGTTTTGTTCCAAGAGCTCTAGTTTTCTTCCTCGGGCTCTGGTTTTCTTCCTCGGGCTCTGGTTTTCTTCCTTTGGCACTGGTTTTGTTCCTCGGGCTCTCGTTTTCTTCCTCGAACTCTCGTTTTGTTCCTCGGGTTCTGGTTTTGTTCCTTGAGCTCTGGTTTTATTCCTCGGGCTCTGGTTTTGTTCATCGAGGTCTGGTTTTCTTCCTCGGGCTCTGGTTGTGTTCCTCGGGCTCTGGGTCTGTTCCTCGGGCTCTGGTTTTGTTCATCGAGGTCTGGTTTTGTTCCTCGGGCTCTGGTTTTGTTCCTCAGGCTCTGGTTTTCTTCCTCGGGCTCTGGTTTTCTTCCTTGGACCCTGTTTCTTTACCTCGAGGGGTGGTTTTGTTCCTCGGGCTCTGGCTTGGTTCCTCAGGCCCTGGTTGTTTTCCTCGGGCTCTGGTTTTGTTCCTCGGGCTCTGGTTTTCTTCCTCGAGGGGTAGTTTTTTTTTCCTCGGGCTCTGGACTTGTTCCTTGGTTTCTGGTTCGGTTCCACGGGCCTTGGTTTTATTCCATGGGCTCTGGTTTTCTTCCTATGGCCCTCGTTTTGTTCTTCAGGCCTTCCTTTTTGTCCTTGGGCTCTGGTTTTGTTCCTCGAGCTCTGCTTTTATTCCTTGGGCACTGGTTATGTTCCTCGGGCTCTCGTTTTCTTCCTCGGACTCTCGTTTTGTTCCTCGGGTTCTAGTTTTGTTCCTTGAGGTCTGGTTTTCTTCCTCGGGCTCTGGTTTTCTTCCTCGGGCTCTGGTTTTCTTCCTCGGGCTCTGGTTTTGTTGCTCGGGCTCTGGATTTCTTCCTCGAGCTCTCCTTTTCTTCTTCGGGCCCTAGTTTTGTTCCTCGGGCTCTATTTTTTTCCTCAGGCCCTGGTTTTCTTCCTCGGGGTTTCCTTTTGTTCCTTGGGCTCTGATATTGTTCTTCGGGCTTTGGTTTTGTTCCTCGGGCTCTGTTTTTGTTCCTCGGGCTCTCCTTTTCTTCCTCGGCACCTGGTTTTGTTCCAAGAGCTCTAGTTTTCTTCCTCGGGCTCTGGTTTTCTTCCTCGGGCTCTGGTTTTCTTCCTTTGGCACTGGTTTTGTTCCTCGGGCTCTCGTTTTCTTCCTCGAACTCTCGTTTTGTTCCTCGGGTTCTGGTTTTGTTCCTCGAGCTCTGGTTTTATTCCTCGGGCTCTGGTTTTCTTCCTCGGACCCTGTTTCTTTACCTCGAGGGGTGGTTTTGTTCCTCGGGCTCTGGCTTGGTTCCTCAGGCTCTGGTTTTGTTCCTCGGGCTCTGGTTTTCTTCCTCGGACCCTGTTTCTTTACCTCGAGGGGTGGTTTTGTTCCTCGGGCTCTGGCTTGGTTCCTCAGGCCCTGGTTGTTTTCCTCGGGCTCTGGTTCTGTTCCTCGGGCTCTGGTTTTGTTCTTCGAGGGCTTGTTTTCTTCCTCGGGCTCTAGTTTTCTTCCTCAGGCTCTGGTTTTCTTCCTCGGGCTCTGGTTTTCTTCCTCGGACCCTGTTTCTTTACCTCGAGGGGTGGTTTAGTTCCTCGGGCTCTGGCTTGGTTCCTCAGGCCCTGGTTGTTTTCCTCGGGCTCTGGTTTTGTTCCTCGGGCTCTGGTTTTGTTCCTCGAGGGCTAGTTTTGTTCCTCGGGCTCTGGACTTGTTCCTCGGTTTCTGGTTCGGTTCCTCGGGCCCTGGTTTTATTCCATGGGCTCTGGTTTTCTTCCTATTGCCCCCCTTTTGTTCTTCAGGCCTTCCTTTTTGTCCTTGGGCTCTGGTTTTGTTCCTTGAGCTCTGGTTTTATTCCTTGGGCACTGGTTATGTTCCTCGGGCTCTCGTTTTCTTCCTCGGACTCTCGTTTTGTTCCTCGGGTTCTGGTTTTGTTCCTTGAGGTCTGGTTTTCTTCCTCGGGCTCTGGTTTTCTTCCTCGGGCTCTGGTTTTCTTCCTCGGGCTCTGGTTTTCTTCCTCAGGCTCTGGTTTTGTTGCTCGGGCTCTGGATTTCTTCCTCGAGCTCTCCTTTTCTTCTTCGGGCCCTAGTTTTGTTCCTCGGGCTCTGTTTTTGTTCCTCGGGCTCTGGTTGTGTTCCTTGGGCTCCGGGTTTGTTCCTCGAGCTCTAGTTTTGTTCCTCAGGCCCTGGTTTTCTTCCTCGGGGTTTCCTTTTGTTCCTTGGGCTCTGATATTGTTCTTCGGGCTTTGGTTTTGTTCCTCGGGCTCTGTTTTTGTTCCTCGGGCTCTCCTTTTCTTCCTCGGCACCTGGTTTTGTTCCAAGAGCTCTAGTTTTCTTCCTCGGGCTCTGGTTTTCTTCCTCGGGCTCTGGTTTTCTTCCTTTGGCACTGGTTTTGTTCCTCGGGCTCTCGTTTTCTTCCTCGAACTCTCGTTTTGTTCCTCGGGTTCTGGTTTTGTTCCTTGAGGTCTGGTTTTCTTCCTTGGGCTCTGGTTTTCTTCCTCGGGCTATGGTTTTCTTCCTCGGGCTCTGGTTTTCTTCCTCGGGCTCTGGTTTTCTTCCTCGGGCTCTGGATTTCTTCCTCGAGCTCTCCTTTTCTTCTTCGGGCCCTAGTTTTTTTCCTCGGGCTCTGTTTTTGTTCCTCGGGCTCTGGTTGTGTTCCTCGGGCTCTGGTTGTGTTCCTCGGGCTCCGGGTTTGTTCCTCGAGCTCTAGTTTTGTTCCTCAGGCCCTGGTTTTCTTCCTCGGGGTTTCCTTTTGTTCCTTGGGCTCTGATATTGTTCTTCGGGCTTTGGTTTTGTTCCTCGGGCTCTGTTTTTGTTCCTCGGGCTCTCCTTTTCTTCCTCGGCACCTGGTTTTGTTCCAAGAGCTCTAGTTTTTTTCCTCGGGCTCTGGTTTTCTTCCTCGGGCTCTGGTTTTCTTCCTTTGGCACTGGTTTTGTTCCTCGGGCTCTCGTTTTCTTCCTCGAACTCTCGTTTTGTTCCTCAGGTTCTGGTTTTGTTCCTTGAGCTCTGGTTTTATTCCTCGGGCTCTGGTTTTGTTCATCGAGGTCTGGTTTTCTTCCTCGGGCTCTGGTTGTGTTCCTCGGGCTCTGGTTCTGTTCCTCGGGCTCTGGTTTTGTTCATCGAGTTCTGGTTTTCTTCCTCGGGCTCTGGTTTTGTTCCTCAGGCTCTGGTTTTCTTCCTCGGGCTCTGGTTTTCTTCCTCGGGCTCTGGTTTTGTTCCTCGAGGGCTAGTTTTGTTCCTCGGGCTCTGGATTTGTTCCTCGGTTTCTGGTTCGGTTCCTCGGGCCCTGGTTTTATTCCACGGGCTCTGGTTTTCTTCCTATGGCCCTCGTTTTGTTCTTCAGGCCTTCCTTTTTATCCTTGGGCTCTGGTTTTCTTCCTCGAGGTCTGGTTTTATTCCTTGGGCACTGGTTATGTTCCTCGGGCTCTCGTTTTCTTCCTCGGACTCTCGTTTTGTTCCTCGGGTTCTGGTTTTGTTCCTTGAGGTCTGGTTTTCTTCCTTGGGGTCTGGTTTTCTTCCTCGGGCTCTGGTTTTCTTCCTCAGGCTCTGGTTTTGTTGCTCGGGCTCTGGATTTCTTCCTCGAGCTCTCCTTTTCTTCTTCGGGCCCTAGTTTTGTTCCTCGGGCTCTGTTTTTGTTCCTCGGGCTCTGCTTGTGTTCCTCGGGCTCCGGGTTTGTTCCTCGAGCTCTAGTTTTGTTCCTCAGGCCCTGGTTTTCTTCCTCGGGGTTTCCTTTGGCTCTGATATTGTTCTTCGGTCTTTGGTTTTGTTCCTCGGGCTCTGTTTTTGTTCCTCGGGCTCTCCTTTTCTTCCTCAGCACCTGGTTTTGTTCCAAGAGCTCTAGTTTTGTTCCTCGGGCTCTCGTTTTCTTCCTCGAACTCTCGTTTTGTTCCTCGGGTTCTGGTTTTGTTCCTTGAGGTCTGGTTTTCTTTTTGGGCTCTGGTTTTCTTCCTCGGGCTCTGGTTTTCTTCCTCGGGCTCTGGTTTTCTTCCTCGGGCTCTGGTTTTGTTGCTCGGGCTCTGGTTGTGTTCCTCGGGCTCTGGTTGTGTTCCTCGGGCTCCGGGTTTGTTCCTCGAGCTCTAGTTTTGTTCCTCAGGCCCTGGTTTTCTTCCTCGGGGTTTCCTTTTGTTCCTTGGGCTCTGATATTGTTCTTCGGGCTTTGGTTTTGTTCCTCGGGCTCTGTTTTTGTTCCTCGGGCTCTCCTTTTCTTCCTCGGCACCTGGTTTTGTTCCAAGAGCTCTAGTTTTCTTCCTCGGGCTCTGGTTTTCTTCCTCGGGCTCTGGTTTTCTTCCTTTGGCACTGGTTTTGTTCCTCGGGCTCTCGTTTTCTTCCTCGAACTCTCGTTTTGTTCCTCGGGTTCTGGTTTTCTTCCTCGAACTCTGGTTTTATTCCTCGGGCTCTGGTTTTCTTCCTCGGACCCTGTTTCTTTACCTCGAGGGGTGGTTTTCTTCCTCGGGCTCTGGCTTGGTTCCTCAGGCTCTGGTTTTGTTCCTCGGGCTCTGGTTTTCTTCCTCGGACCCTGTTTCTTTACCTCGAGGGGTGGTTTTGTTCCTCGGGCTCTGGCTTGGTTCCTCAGGCCCTGGTTTTTTTCCTCGGGCTCTGGTTTTGTTCCTCGGGCTCTGGTTGTGTTCCTCGGGCTCTGGTTGTGTTCCTCGGGCTCCGGGTTTGTTCCTCGAGCTCTAGTTTTGTTCCTCAGGCCCTGGTTTTCTTCCTCGGGGTTTCCTTTTGTTCCTTGGGCTCTGATATTGTTCTTCGGGCTTTGGTTTTGTTCCTCGGGCTCTGTTTTTGTTCCTCGGGCTCTCCTTTTATTCCTCGGCACCTGGTTTTGTTCCAAGAGCTCTAGTTTTTTTCCTCGGGCTCTGGTTTTCTTCCTCGGGCTCTGGTTTTCTTCCTTGGGCACTGGTTTTGTTCCTCGGGCTCTCGTTTTCTTCCTCGAACTCTCGTTTTGTTCCTCGGGTTCTGGTTTTGTTCCTTGAGCTCTGGTTTTATTCCTCGGGCTCTGGTTTTGTTCATCGAGGTCTGGTTTTCTTCCTCGGGCTCTGGTTGTGTTCCTCGGGCTCTGGTTCTGTTCCTCGGGCTCTGGTTTTTTTCATCGAGGTCTGGTTTTCTTCCTCGGGCTCTGGTTTTGTTCCTCAGGCTCTGGTTTTCTTCCTCGGGCTCTGGTTTTCTTCCTCGGACCCTGTTTCTTTACCTCGAGGGGTGGTTTTGTTCCTCGGGCTCTGGCTTGGTTCCTCAGGCCCTGGTTGTTTTCCTCGGGCTCTGGTTTTGTTCCTCGGGCTCTGGTTTTGTTCCTCGAGGGCTAGTTTTGTTCCTCGGGCTCTGGACTTGTTCCTCGGTTTCTGGTTCGGTTCCTCGGGCCCTGGTTTTATTCCATGGGCTCTGGCTTTCTTCCTATGGCCCTCGTTTTGTTCTTCAGGCCTTCCTTTTTGTCCTTGGGCTCTGGTTTTGTTCCTTGAGCTCTGCTTTTATTCCTTGGGCACTGGTTATGTTCCTCGGGCTCTCGTTTTCTTCCTCGGACTCTCGTTTTGTTCCTCGGGTTCTGGTTTTGTTCCTTGAGGTCTGGTTTTCTTCCTCGGGCTCTGGTTTTCTTCCTCGGGCTCTGGTTTTCTTCCTCGGGCTCTGGTTTTCTTCCTCAGGCTCTGGTTTTGTTGCTCGGGCTCTGGATTTCTTCCTCGAGCTCTCCTTTTCTTCTTCGGGCCCTAGTTTTGTTCCTCGGGCTCTGTTTTTGTTCCTCGGGCTCTGGTTGTGTTCCTCGGGCTCCGGGTTTGTTCCTCGAGCTCTAGTTTTGTTCCTCAGGCCCTGGTTTTCTTCCTCGGGGTTTCCTTTTGTTCCTTGGGCTCTGATATTGTTCTTCGGGCTTTGGTTTTGTTCCTCGGGCTCTGTTTTTGTTCCTCGGGCTCTCCTTTTCTTCCTCGGCACCTGGTTTTGTTCCAAGAGCTCTAGTTTTCTTCCTCGGGCTCTGGTTTTCTTCCTCGGGCTCTGGTTTTCTTCCTTTGGCACTGGTTTTGTTCCTCGGGCTCTCGTTTTCTTCCTCGAACTCTCGTTTTGTTCCTCGGGTTCTGGTTTTGTTCCTTGAGGTCTGGTTTTCTTCCTCGGGCTCTGGTTTTCTTCCTCGGGCTCTGGTTTTCTTCCTCGGGCTCTGGTTTTCTTCCTCAGGCTCTGGTTTTGTTGCTCGGGCTCTGGATTTCTTCCTCGAGCTCTCCTTTTCTTCTTCGGGCCCTAGTTTTTTTCCTCGGGCTCTGTTTTTGTTCCTCGGGCTCTGGTTGTGTTCCTCGGGCTCTGGTTGTGTTCCTCGGGCTCCGGGTTTGTTCCTCGAGCTCTAGTTTTGTTCCTCAGGCCCTGGTTTTCTTCCTCGGGGTTTCCTTTTGTTCCTTGGGCTCTGATATTGTTCTTCGGGCTTTGGTTTTGTTCCTCGGGCTCTGTTTTTGTTCCTCGGGCTCTCCTTTTCTTCCTCGGCACCTGGTTTTGTTCCAAGAGCTCTAGTTTTCTTCCTCGGGCTCTGGTTTTCTTCCTCGGGCTCTGGTTTTCTTCCTTTGGCACTGGTTTTGTTCCTCGGGCTCTCGTTTTCTTCCTCGAACTCTCGTTTTGTTCCTCGGGTTCTGGTTTTGTTCCTTGAGCTCTGGTTTTATTCCTCGGGCTCTGGTTTTGTTCATCGAGGTCTGGTTTTCTTCCTCGGGCTCTGGTTGTGTTCCTCGGGCTCTGGTTCTGTTCCTCGGGCTCTGGTTTTGTTCATCGAGGTCTGGTTTTCTTCCTCGGGCTCTGGTTTTGTTCCTCAGGCTCTGGTTTTCTTCCTCGGGCTCTGGTTTTCTTCCTCGGGCTCTGGTTTTGTTCCTCGAGGGCTAGTTTTGTTCCTCGGGCTCTGGATTTGTTCCTCGGTTTCTGGTTCGGTTCCTCAGGCCCTGGTTTTATTCCACGGGCTCTGGTTTTCTTCCTATGGCCCTCGTTTTGTTCTTCAGGCCTTCCTTTTTATCCTTGGGCTCTGGTTTTCTTCCTCGAGCTCTGGTTTTATTCCTTGGGCACTGGTTATGTTCCTCGGGCTCTCGTTTTCTTCCTCGGACTCTCGTTTTGTTCCTCGGGTTCTGGTTTTGTTCCTTGAGGTCTGGTTTTCTTCCTTGGGGTCTGGTTTTCTTCCTCGGGCTCTGGTTTTCTTCCTCAGGCTCTGGTTTTGTTGCTCGGGCTCTGGATTTCTTCCTCGAGCTCTCCTTTTCTTCTTCGGGCCCTAGTTTTGTTCCTCGGGCTCTGTTTTTGTTCCTCGGGCTCTGCTTGTGTTCCTCGGGCTCCGGGTTTGTTCCTCGAGCTCTAGTTTTGTTCCTCAGGCCCTGGTTTTCTTCCTCGGGGTTTCCTTTGGCTCTGATATTGTTCTTCGGTCTTTGGTTTTGTTCCTCGGGCTCTGTTTTTGTTCCTCGGGCTCTCCTTTTCTTCCTCAGCACCTGGTTTTGTTCCAAGAGCTCTAGTTTTGTTCCTCGGGCTCTCGTTTTCTTCCTCGAACTCTCGTTTTGTTCCTCGGGTTCTGGTTTTGTTCCTTGAGGTCTGGTTTTCTTTTTGGGCTCTGGTTTTCTTCCTCGGGCTCTGGTTTTCTTCCTCGGGCTCTGGTTTTCTTCCTTGGGCTCTGGTTTTGTTGCTCGGGCTCTGGTTGTGTTCCTCGGGCTCTGGTTGTGTTCCTCGGGCTCCGGGTTTGTTCCTCGAGCTCTAGTTTTGTTCCTCAGGCCCTGGTTTTCTTCCTCGGGGTTTCCTTTTGTTCCTTGGGCTCTGATATTGTTCTTCGGGCTTTGGTTTTGTTCCTCGGGCTCTGTTTTTGTTCCTCGGGCTCTCCTTTTCTTCCTCGGCACCTGGTTTTGTTCCAAGAGCTCTAGTTTTCTTCCTCGGGCTCTGGTTTTCTTCCTCGGGCTCTGGTTTTCTTCCTTTGGCACTGGTTTTGTTCCTCGGGCTCTCGTTTTCTTCCTCGAACTCTCGTTTTGTTCCTCGGGTTCTGGTTTTGTTCCTCGAACTCTGGTTTTATTCCTCGGGCTCTGGTTGTGTTCCTCGGACCCTGTTTCTTTACCTCGAGGGGTGGTTTTGTTCCTCGGGCTGTGGCTTGGTTCCTCAGGCTCTGGTTTTGTTCCTCGGGCTCTGGTTTTCTTCCTCGGACCCTGTTTCTTTACCTCGAGGGGTGGTTTTGTTCCTCGGGCTCTGGCTTGGTTCCTCAGGCCCTGGTTTTTTTCCTCGGGCTCTGGTTTTGTTCCTCGGGCTCTGGTTTTGTTCCTCGAGGGCTAGTTTTGTTCCTCGGGCTCTGGATTTGTTCCTCGGTTTCTGGTTCGGTTCCTCGGGCCCTGGTTTTATTCCACGGGCTCTGGTTTTCTTCCTATGGCCCTCGTTTTGTTCTTCAGGCCTTCCTTTTTGTCCTTGGGCTCTGGTTTTCTTCCTTGAGCTCTGCTTTTATTCCTTGGGCACTGGTTATGTTCCTCGGGCTCTCGTTTTCTTCCTCGGACTCTCGTTTTGTTGCTCGGGCTCTGGATTTCTTCCTCGAGCTCTCCTTTTCTTCTTCGGGCCCTAGTTTTGTTCCTCGGGCTCTGTTTTTGTTCCTCGGGCTCTGGTTGTGTTCCTCGGGCTCTGGTTGTGTTCCTCGGGCTCCGGGTTTGTTCCTCGAGCTCTAGTTTTGTTCCTCAGGCCCTGGTTTTCTTCCTCGGGGTTTCCTTTTGTTCCTTGGGCTCTGATATTGTTCTTCGGGCTTTGGTTTTGTTCCTCGGGCTCTGTTTTTGTTCCTCGGGCTCTCCTTTTCTTCCTCGGCACCTGGTTTTGTTCCAAGAGCTCTAGTTTTCTTCCTCGGGCTCTGGTTTTCTTCCTCGGGCTCTGGTTTTCTTCCTTTGGCACTGGTTTTGTTCCTCGGGCTCTCGTTTTCTTCCTCGAACTCTCGTTTTGTTCCTCGGGTTCTGGTTTTGTTCCTTGAGCTCTGGTTTTATTCCTCGGGCTCTGGTTTTTTTCATCGAGGTCTGGTTTTCTTCCTCGGGCTCTGGTTGTGTTCCTCGGGCTCTGGGTCTGTTCCTCGGGCTCTGGTTTTGTTCATCGAGGGCTTGTTTTCTTCCTCGGGCTCTGGTTTTGTTCCTCAGGCTCTGGTTTTCTTCCTCGGGCTCTGGTTTTCTTCCTCGGACCCTGTTTCTTTACCTCGAGGGGTGGTTTTGTTCCTCGGGCTCTGGCTTGGTTCCTCAGGCCCTGGTTGTTTTCCTCGGTCTCTGGTTTTGTTCCTCGGGCTCTGGTTTTGTTCCTCGAGGGCTAGTTTTGTTCCTCGGGCTCTGGATTTGTTCCTCGGTTTCTGGTTCGGTTCCTCGGGCCCTGGTTTTATTCCACGGGCTCTGGTTTTCTTCCTATGGCCCTCGTTTTGTTCTTCAGGCCTTCCTTTTTGTCCTTGGGCTCTGGTTTTGTTCCTCGAGCTCTGGTTTTATTCCTTGGGCACTGGTTATGTTCCTCGGGCTCTCGTTTTCTTCCTCGGACTCTCGTTTTGTTCCTCGGGTTCTGGTTTTGTTCCTTGAGCTCTGGTTTTCTTCCTTGGGGTCTGGTTTTCTTCCTCGGGCTCTGGTTTTCTTCCTCAGGCTCTGGTTTTGTTGCTCGGGCTCTGGATTTCTTCCTCGAGCTCTCCTTTTCTTCTTCGGGCCCTAGTTTTGTTCCTCGGGCTCTGTTTTTGTTCCTCGGGCTCTGCTTGTGTTCCTCGGGCTCTGGTTGTGTTCCTCGGGCTCCGGGTTTGTTCCTCGAGCTCTAGTTTTGTTCCTCAGGCCCTGGTTTTCTTCCTCGGGGTTTCCTTTTGTTCCTTGGGCTCTGATATTGTTCTTCGGGCTTTGGTTTTGTTCCTCGGGCTCTGTTTTTGTTCCTCGGGCTCTCCTTTTCTTCCTCGGCACCTGGTTTTGTTCCAAGAGCTCTAGTTTTCTTCCTCGGGCTCTGGTTTTCTTCCTCGGGCTCTGGTTTTCTTCCTTTGGCACTGGTTTTGTTCCTCGGGCTCTCGTTTTCTTCCTCGAACTCTCGTTTTGTTCCTCGGGTTCTGGTTTTGTTCCTTGAGCTCTGGTTTTATTCCTCGGGCTCTGGTTTTGTTCATCGAGGTCTGGTTTTCTTCCTCGGGCTCTGGTTTTCTTCCTCGGGCTCTGGTTTTGTTGCTCGGGCTCTGATTTTGTTCCTCGAGGGCTTGTTTTCTTCCTCGGGCTCTGGTTTTGTTCCTCAGGCTCTGGTTTTCTTCCTCGGGCTCTGGTTTTCTTCCTCGGACCCTGTTTCTTTACCTCGAGGGGTGGTTTTGTTCCTCGGGCTCTGGCTTGGTTCCTCAGGTCCTGGTTGTTTTCCTCGGGCTCTGGTTTTGTTCCTCGGGCTCTGGTTTTGTTCCTCAGGCTCTGGTTTTATTCCTCGGGCTCTGGTTTTCTTCCTCGGACCCTGTTTCTTTACCTCGAGGGGTGGTTTTGTTCCTCAGGCTCTGGCTTAGTTCCTCAGGCTCTGTTTTTGTTCCTCGGGCTCTGTTTTTGTTCCTCGGGCTCTCCTTTTCTTCCTCGGCACCTGGTTTTGTTCCAAGAGCTCTAGTTTTCTTCCTCGGGCTCTGGTTTTCTTCCTCGGGCTCTGGTTTTCTTCCTTTGGCACTGGTTTTGTTCCTCGGGCTCTCGTTTTCTTCCTCGAACTCTCGTTTTGTTCCTCGGGTTCTGGTTTTGTTCCTTGAGCTCTGGTTTTATTCCTCGGGCTCTGGTTTTGTTCATCGAGGTCTGGTTTTCTTCCTCGGGCTCTGGTTGTGTTCCTCGGGCTCTGGGTCTGTTCCTCGGGCTCTGGTTTTGTTCATCGAGGGCTTCTTTTCTTCCTCGGGCTCTGGTTTTGTTCCTCAGGCTCTGGTTTTGTTCCTCGGGCTCTGGTTTTCTTCCTCGGACCCTGTTTCTTTACCTCGAGGGGTGGTTTTGTTCCTCGGGCTCTGGCTTGGTTCCTCAGGCTCTGGTTTTGTTCCTCGGGCTCTGGTTTTCTTCCTCGGACCCTGTTTCTTTACCTCGAGGGGTGGTTTTGTTCCTCGGGCTCTAGCTTGGTTCCTCAGGCCCTGGTTGTTTTCCTCGGGCTCTGGTTCTGTTCCTCGGCCTCTGGTTTTGTTCTTCGAGGGCTTGTTTTCTTCCTCGGGCTCTGGTTTTGTTCCTCAGGCTCTGGTTTTCTTCCTCGGGCTCTGGTTTTCTTCCTCGGACCCTGTTTCTTTACCTCGAGGGGTGGTTTAGTTCCTCGGGCTCTGGCTTGGTTCCTCAGGCCCTGGTTGTTTTCCTCGGGCTCTGGTTTTGTTCCTCGGGCTCTGGTTTTGTTCCTCGAGGGCTAGTTTTGTTCCTCGGGCTCTGGACTTGTTCCTCGGTTTCTGGTTCGGTTCCTCGGGCCCTGGTTTTATTCCATGGGCTCTGGTTTTCTTCCTATGGCCCTCGTTTTGTTCTTCAGGCCTTCCTTTTTGTCCTTGGGCTCTGGTTTTGTTCCTTGAGCTCTGCTTTTATTCCTTGGGCACTGGTTATGTTCCTCGGGCTCTCGTTTTCTTCCTCGGACTCTCGTTTTGTTCCTCGGGTTCTGGTTTTGTTCCTTGAGGTCTGGTTTTCTTCCTCGGGCTCTGGTTTTCTTCCTCGGGCTCTGGTTTTCTTCCTCGGGCTCTGGTTTTCTTCCTCGGGCTCTGGTTTTGTTGCTCGGGCTCTGGATTTCTTCCTCGAGCTCTCCTTTTCTTCTTCGGGCCCTAGTTTTGTTCCTCGGGCTCTGTTTTTGTTCCTCGGGCTCTGGTTGTGTTCCTCGGGCTCCGGGTTTGTTCCTCGAGCTCTAGTTTTGTTCCTCAGGCCCTGGTTTTCTTCCTCGGTGTTTCCTTTTGTTCCTTGGGCTTTGATATTGTTCTTCGGGCTTTGGTTTTGTTCCTCGGGCTCTGTTTTTGTTCCTCGGGCTCTCCTTTTCTTCCTCGGCACCTGGTTTTGTTCCAAGAGCTCTAGTTTTCTTCCTCGGGCTCTGGTTTTCTTCCTCGGGCTCTGGTTTTCTTCCTTTGGCACTGGTTTTGTTCCTCGGGCTCTCGTTTTCTTCCTCGAACTCTCGTTTTGTTCCTCGGGTTCTGGTTTTGTTCCTTGAGGTCTGGTTTTCTTCCTTGGGCTCTGGTTTTCTTCCTCGGGCTCTGGTTTTCTTCCTCGGGCTCTGGTTTTCTTCCTCAGGCTCTGGTTTTGTTGCTCGGGCTCTGGATTTCTTCCTCGAGCTCTCCTTTTCTTCTTCGGGCCCTAGTTTTTTTCCTCGGGCTCTGTTTTTGTTCCTCGGGCTCTGGTTGTGTTCCTCGGGCTCTGGTTGTGTTCCTCGGGCTCCGGGTTTGTTCCTCGAGCTCTAGTTTTGTTCCTCAGGCCCTGGTTTTCTTCCTCGGGGTTTCCTTTTGTTCCTTGGGCTCTGATATTGTTCTTCGGGCTTTGGTTTTGTTCCTCGGGCTCTGTTTTTGTTCCTCGGGCTCTCCTTTTCTTCCTCGGCACCTGGTTTTGTTCCAAGAGCTCTAGTTTTCTTCCTCGGGCTCTGGTTTTCTTCCTCGGGCTCTGGTTTTCTTCCTTTGGCACTGGTTTTGTTCCTCGGGCTCTCGTTTTCTTCCTCGAACTCTTGTTTTGTTCCTCGGGTTCTGGTTTTGTTCCTTGAGCTCTGGTTTTATTCCTCGGGCTCTGGTTTTGTTCATCGAGGTCTGGTTTTCTTCCTCGGGCTCTGGTTGTGTTCCTCGGGCTCTGGTTCTGTTCCTCGGGCTCTGGTTTTTTTCATCGAGGTCTGGTTTTCTTCCTCGGGCTCTGGTTTTGTTCCTCAGGCTCTGGTTTTGTTCCTCAGGCTCTGTTTTTGTTCCTCGGGCTCTCCTTTTCTTCCTCAGCACCTGGTTTTGTTCCAAGAGCTCTAGTTTTGTTCCTCGGGCTCTCGTTTTCTTCCTCGAACTCTCGTTTTGTTCCTCGGGTTCTGGTTTTGTTCCTTGAGGTCTGGTTTTCTTTTTGGGCTCTGGTTTTCTTCCTCGGGCTCTGGTTTTCTTCCTCGGGCTCTGGTTTTGTTGCTCGGGCTCTGGTTGTGTTCCTCGGGCTCTGGTTGTGTTCCTCGGGCTCCGGGTTTGTTCCTCGAGCTCTAGTTTTGTTCCTCAGGCCCTGGTTTTCTTCCTCGGGGTTTCCTTTTGTTCCTTGGGCTCTGATATTGTTCTTCGGGCTTTGGTTTTGTTCCTCGGGCTCTGTTTTTGTTCCTCGGGCTCTCCTTTTCTTCCTCGGCACCTGGTTTTGTTCCAAGAGCTCTAGTTTTCTTCCTCGGGCTCTGGTTTTCTTCCTCGGGCTCTGGTTTTCTTCCTTTGGCACTGGTTTTGTTCCTCGGGCTCTCGTTTTCTTCCTCGAACTCTCGTTTTGTTCCTCGGGTTCTGGTTTTGTTCCTCGAACTCTGGTTTTATTCCTCGGGCTCTGGTTTTCTTCCTCGGACCCTGTTTCTTTACCTCGAGGGGTGGTTTTGTTCCTCGGGCTCTGGCTTGGTTCCTCAGGCTCTGGTTTTGTTCCTCGGGCTCTGGTTTTCTTCCTCGGACCCTGTTTCTTTACCTCGAGGGGTGGTTTTGTTCCTCGGGCTCTGGCTTGGTTCCTCAGGCCCTGGTTGTTTTCCTCGGGCTCTGGTTCTGTTCCTCGGGCTCTGGTTTTGTTCATCGAGGGCTTGTTTTCTTCCTCGGGCTCTGGTTTTGTTCCTCAGGCTCTGGTTTTGTTCCTCGGGCTCTGGTTTTCTTCCTCGGACCCTGTTTCTTTACCTCGAGGGGTGGTTTTGTTCCTCGGGCTCTGGCTTGCTTCCTCAGGCCCTGGTTGTTTTCCTCGGGCTCTGGTTTTGTTCCTTGGGCTCTGGTTTTGTTCCTCGAGGGCTAGTTTTGTTCCTCAGGCTCTGGATTTGTTCCTCGGTTTCCGGTTCGGTTCCTCGGGCCCTGGTTTTATTCCATGGGCTCTGGCTTTCTTCCTATGGCCCTCGTTTTGTTCTTCAGGCCTTCCTTTTTGTCCTTGGGCTCTGGTTTTGTTCCTTGAGCTCTGCTTTTATTCCTTGGGCACTGGTTATGTTCCTCGGGCTCTCGCTTTCTTCCTCGGACTCTCGTTTTGTTCCTCGGGTTCTGGTTTTGTTCCTTGAGCTCTGGTTTTCTTCCTCCGGCTCTGGTTTTCTTCCTCGGGCTCTGGTTTTCTTCCTCGGGCTCTGTTTTTCTTCCTCAGGCTCTGGTTTTGTTGCTCGGTCTCTGGATTTCTTCCTCGAGCTCTCCTTTTCTTCTTCGGGCCCTAGTTTTGTTCCTCGGGCTCTGTTTTTGTTCCTCGGGCTCTGGTTGTGTTCCTCGGGCTCCAGGTTTGTTCCTCGAGCTCTAGTTTTGTTCCTCAGGCCCTGGTTTTCTTCCTCGGGGTTTCCTTTTGTTCCTTGGGCTCTGATATTGTTCTTCGGGCTTTGGTTTTGTTCCTCGGGCTCTGTTTTTGTTCCTCGGGCTCTGGTTTTGTTCATCGAGGGCTTGTTTTCTTCCTCGGGCTCTGGTTTTGTTCCTCAGGCTCTGGTTTTGTTCCTCGGGCTCTGGTTTTCTTCCTCGGACCCTGTTTCTTTACCTCGAGGGGTGGTTTTGTTCCTCGGGCTCTGGCTTGGTTCCTCAGGCCCTGGTTGTTTTCCTCGGGCTCTGGTTTTCTTCCTCGGGCTCTGGTTTTGTTCCTCAGGCTCTGGTTTTATTCCTCGGGCTCTGGTTTTCTTCCTCGGACCCTGTTTCTTTACCTCGAGGGGTGGTTTTGTTCCTCGGGCTCTGGCTTGGTTCCTCAGGCTCTGTTTGTGTTCCTCGGGCTCTGTTTTTGTTCCTCGGGCTCTCCTTTTCTTCCTCGGCACCTGGTTTTGTTCCAAGAGCTCTAGTTTTCTTCCTCGGGCTCTGGTTTTCTTCCTCGGGCTCTGGTTTTCTTCCTTTGGCACTGGTTTTGTTCCTCGGGCTCTCGTTTTCTTCCTCCAACTCTCGTTTTGTTCCTCGGGTTCTGGTTTTGTTCCTTGAGCTCTGGTTTTATTCCTCGGGCTCTGGTTTTGTTCATCGAGGTCTGGTTTTCTTCCTCGGGCTCTGGTTGTGTTCCTCGGGCTCTGGGTCTGTTCCTCGGGCTCTGGTTTTGTTCATCGAGGGCTTGTTTTCTTCCTCGGGCTCTGGTTTTGTTCCTCAGGCTCTGGTTTTCTTCCTCGGGCTCTGGTTTTCTTCCTCGGACCCTGTTTCTTTACCTCGAGGGGTGGTTTTGTTCCTCGGGCTCTGGCTTGGTTCCTCAGGCCCTGGTTGTTTTCCTCGGTCTCTGGTTTTCTTCCTCGGGCTCTGGTTTTGTTCCTCGAGGGCTAGTTTTGTTCCTCGGGCTCTGGATTTGTTCCTCCGTTTCTGGTTCGGTTCCTCGGGCCCTGGTTTTATTCCACGGGCTCTGGTTTTCTTCCTATGGCCCTCGTTTTGTTCTTCAGGCCTTCCTTTTTATCCTTGGGCTCTGGTTTTGTTCCTCGAGCTCTGGTTTTATTCCTTGGGCACTGGTTATGTTCCTCGGGCTCTCGTTTTCTTCCTCGGACTCTCGTTTTGTTCCTCGGGTTCTGGTTTTGTTCCTTGAGCTCTGGTTTTCTTCCTTGGGGTCTGGTTTTCTTCCTCGGGCTCTGGTTTTCTTCCTCAGGCTCTGGTTTTGTTGCTCGGGCTCTGGATTTCTTCCTCGAGCTCTCCTTTTCTTCTTCGGACCCTAGTTTTGTTCCTCGGGCTCTGTTTTTGTTCCTCGGGCCCTGGTTGTGTTCCTCGGGCTCCGGGTTTGTTCCTCGAGCTCTAGTTTTGTTCCTCAGGCCCTGGTTTTCTTCCTCGGGGTTTCCTTTGGCTCTGATATTGTTCTTCGGTCTTTGGTTTTGTTCCTCGGGCTCTGTTTTTGTTCCTCGGGCTCTCCTTTTCTTCCTCAGCACCTGGTTTTGTTCCAAGAGCTCTAGTTTTGTTCATCGGGCTCTCGTTTTCTTCCTCGAACTCTCGTTTTGTTCCTCGGGTTCTGGTTTTGTTCCTTGAGGTCTGGTTTTCTTTTTGGGCTCTGGTTTTCTTCCTCGGGCTCTGGTTTTCTTCCTCGGGCTCTGGTTTTCTTCCTCGGGCTCTGGTTTTGTTGCTCGGGCTCTGGTTGTGTTCCTCGGGCTCTGGTTGTGTTCCTCGGGCTCCGGGTTTGTTCCTCGAGCTCTAGTTTTGTTCCTCAGGCCCTGGTTTTCTTCCTCGGGGTTTCCTTTTGTTCCTTGGGCTCTGATATTGTTCTTCGGGCTTTGGTTTTGGTCCTCGGGCTCTGTTTTTGTTCCTCGGGCTCTCCTTTTCTTCCTCGGCACCTGGTTTTGTTCCAAGAGCTCTAGTTTTCTTCCTCGGGCTCTGGTTTTCTTCCTCGGGCTCTGGTTTTCTTCCTTTGGCACTGGTTTTGTTCCTCGGGCTCTCGTTTTCTTCCTCGAACTCTCGTTTTGTTCCTCGGGTTCTGGTTTTGTTCCTTGAGCTCTGGTTTTATTCCTCGGGCTCTGGTTTTGTTCATCGAGGTCTGGTTTTCTTCCTCGGGCTCTGGTTGTGTTCCTCGGGCTCTGGGTCTGTTCCTCGGGCTCTGGTTTTGTTCATCGAGGGCTTGTTTTCTTCCTCGGGCTCTGGTTTTGTTCCTCAGGCTCTGATTTTCTTCCTCGGGCTCTGGTTTTCTTCCTCGGACCCTGTTTCTTTACCTCGAGGGGTGGTTTTGTTCCTCGGGCTCTGGCTTGGTTCCTCAGGCCCTGGTTGTTTTCCTCGGTCTCTGGTTTTGTTCCTCGGGCTCTGGTTTTGTTCCTCGAGGGCTAGTTTTGTTCCTCGGGCTCTGGATTTGTTCCTCGGTTTCTGGTTCGGTTCCTCGGGCCCTGGTTTTATTCCACGGGCTCTGGTTTTCTTCCTATGGCCCTCGTTTTGTTCTTCAGGCCTTCCTTTTTGTCCTTGGGCTCTGGTTTTGTTCCTCGAGCTCTGGTTTTATTCCTTGGGCACTGGTTATGTTCCTCGGGCTCTCGTTTTCTTCCTCGGACTCTCGTTTTGTTCCTCGGGTTCTGGTTTTGTTCCTTGAGCTCTGGTTTTCTTCCTTGGGGTCTGGTTTTCTTCCTCGGGCTCTGGTTTTCTTCCTCAGGCTCTGGTTTTGTTGCTCGGGCTCTGGATTTCTTCCTCGAGCTCTCCTTTTCTTCTTCGGGCCCTAGTTTTGTTCCTCGGGCTCTGTTTTTGTTCCTCGGGCTCTGGTTGTGTTCCTCGGGCTCTGGTTGTCTTCCTAGGGCTCCGGGTTTGTTCATCGAGCTCTAGTTTTGTTCCTTGAGGCCCTGGTTTTCTTCCTCGGGGTTTCCTTTTGTTCCTTGGGCTCTGATATTGTTCTTCGGGCTTTGGTTTTGTTCCTCGGGCTCTGTTTTTGTTCCTCGGGCTCTCCTTTTCTTCCTCGGCACCTGGTTTTGTTCCAAGAGCTCTAGTTTTCTTCCTCGGGCTCTGGTTTTCTTCCTCGGGCTCTGGTTTTCTTCCTTTGGCACTGGTTTTGTTCCTCGGGCTCTCGTTTTCTTCCTCGAACTCTCGTTTTGTTCCTCGGGTTCTGGTTTTGTTCCTTGAGCTCTGGTTTTATTCCTCGGGCTCTGGTTGTGTTCCTCGGGCTCTGGTTCTGTTCCTCGGGCTCTGGTTTTGTTCATCGAGGGCTTGTTTTCTTCCTCGGGCTCTGGTTTTGTTCCTCAGGCTCTGGTTTTGTTCCTCGGGCTCTGGTTTTCTTCCTCGGACCCTGTTTCTTTACCTCGAGGGGTGGTTTTGTTCCTCGGGCTCTGGCTTGGTTCCTCAGGCCCTGGTTGTTTTCCTCGGGCTCTGGTTTTCTTCCTCGGGCTCTGGTTTTGTTCCTCAGGCTCTGGTTTTATTCCTCGGGCTCTGGTTTTCTTCCTCGGACCCTGTTTCTTTACCTCGAGGGGTGGTTTTGTTCCTCGGGCTCTGGCTTGGTTCCTCAGGCTCTGTTTGTGTTCCTCGGGCTCTGTTTTTGTTCCTCGGGCTCTCCTTTTCTTCCTCGGCACCTGGTTTTGTTCCAAGAGCTCTAGTTTTCTTCCTCGGGCTCTGGTTTTCTTCCTCGGGCTCTGGTTTTCTTCCTTTGGCACTGGTTTTGTTCCTCGGGCTCTCGTTTTCTTCCTCGAACTCTCGTTTTGTTCCTCGGGTTCTGGTTTTGTTCCTTGAGCTCTGGTTTTATTCCTCGGGCTCTGGTTTTGTTCATCGAGGTCTGGTTTTCTTCCTCGGGCTCTGGTTGTGTTCCTCGGGCTCTGGGTCTGTTCCTCGGGCTCTGGTTTTGTTCATCGAGGGCTTGTTTTCTTCCTCGGGCTCTGGTTTTGTTCCTCAGGCTCTGGTTTTCTTCCTCGGGCTCTGGTTTTCTTCCTCGGACCCTGTTTCTTTACCTCGAGGGGTGGTTTTGTTCCTCGGGCTCTGGCTTGGTTCCTCAGGCCCTGGTTGTTTTCCTCGGTCTCTGGTTTTCTTCCTCGGGCTCTGGTTTTGTTCCTCGAGGGCTAGTTTTGTTCCTCGGGCTCTGGATTTGTTCCTCCGTTTCTGGTTCGGTTCCTCGGGCCCTGGTTTTATTCCACGGGCTCTGGTTTTCTTCCTATGGCCCTCGTTTTGTTCTTCAGGCCTTCCTTTTTATCCTTGGGCTCTGGTTTTGTTCCTCGAGCTCTGGTTTTATTCCTTGGGCACTGGTTATGTTCCTCGGGCTCTCGTTTTCTTCCTCGGACTCTCGTTTTGTTCCTCGGGTTCTGGTTTTGTTCCTTGAGCTCTGGTTTTCTTCCTTGGGGTCTGGTTTTCTTCCTCGGGCTCTGGTTTTCTTCCTCAGGCTCTGGTTTTGTTGCTCGGGCTCTGGATTTCTTCCTCGAGCTCTCCTTTTCTTCTTCGGACCCTAGTTTTGTTCCTCGGGCTCTGTTTTTGTTCCTCGGGCCCTGGTTGTGTTCCTCGGGCTCCGGGTTTGTTCCTCGAGCTCTAGTTTTGTTCCTCAGGCCCTGGTTTTCTTCCTCGGGGTTTCCTTTGGCTCTGATATTGTTCTTCGGTCTTTGGTTTTGTTCCTCGGGCTCTGTTTTTGTTCCTCGGGCTCTCCTTTTCTTCCTCAGCACCTGGTTTTGTTCCAAGAGCTCTAGTTTTGTTCATCGGGCTCTCGTTTTCTTCCTCGAACTCTCGTTTTGTTCCTCGGGTTCTGGTTTTGTTCCTTGAGGTCTGGTTTTCTTTTTGGGCTCTGGTTTTCTTCCTCGGGCTCTGGTTTTCTTCCTCGGGCTCTGGTTTTCTTCCTCGGGCTCTGGTTTTGTTGCTCGGGCTCTGGTTGTGTTCCTCGGGCTCTGGTTGTGTTCCTCGGGCTCCGGGTTTGTTCCTCGAGCTCTAGTTTTGTTCCTCAGGCCCTGGTTTTCTTCCTCGGGGTTTCCTTTTGTTCCTTGGGCTCTGATATTGTTCTTCGGGCTTTGGTTTTGGTCCTCGGGCTCTGTTTTTGTTCCTCGGGCTCTCCTTTTCTTCCTCGGCACCTGGTTTTGTTCCAAGAGCTCTAGTTTTCTTCCTCGGGCTCTGGTTTTCTTCCTCGGGCTCTGGTTTTCTTCCTTTGGCACTGGTTTTGTTCCTCGGGCTCTCGTTTTCTTCCTCGAACTCTCGTTTTGTTCCTCGGGTTCTGGTTTTGTTCCTTGAGCTCTGGTTTTATTCCTCGGGCTCTGGTTTTGTTCATCGAGGTCTGGTTTTCTTCCTCGGGCTCTGGTTGTGTTCCTCGGGCTCTGGGTCTGTTCCTCGGGCTCTGGTTTTGTTCATCGAGGGCTTGTTTTCTTCCTCGGGCTCTGGTTTTGTTCCTCAGGCTCTGGTTTTCTTCCTCGGGCTCTGGTTTTCTTCCTCGGACCCTGTTTCTTTACCTCGAGGGGTGGTTTTCTTCCTCGGGCTCTGGCTTGGTTCCTCAGGCCCTGGTTGTTTTCCTCGGGCTCTGGTTTTGTTCCTCGGGCTCTGGTTTTGTTCCTCGAGGGCTAGTTTTGTTCCTCGGGCTCTGGATTTGTTCCTCGGTTTCTGGTTCGGTTCCTCGGGCCCTGGTTTTATTCCACGGGCTCTGGTTTTCTTCCTATGGCCCTCGTTTTGTTCTTCAGGCCTTCCTTTTTGTCCTTGGGCTCTGGTTTTGTTACTCGAGCTCTGGTTTTATTCCTTGGGCACTGGTTATGTTCCTCGGGCTCTCGTTTTCTTCCTCGGACTCTCGTTTTGTTCCTCGGGTTCTGGTTTTGTTCCTTGAGCTCTGGTTTTCTTCCTTGGGGTCTGGTTTTATTACTAGGGCTCTGGTTTTCTTCCTCAGGCTCTGGTTTTGTTGCTCGGGCTCTGGATTTCTTCCTCGAGCTCTCCTTTTCTTCTTCGGACCCTAGTTTTGTTCCTCGGGCTCTGTTTTTGTTCCTCGGGCTCTGGTTGTGTTCCTCGGGCTCCGGGTTTGTTCCTCGAGCTCTAGTTTTGTTCCTCAGGCCTTGGTTTTCTTCCTCGGGGTTTCCTTGGGCTCTGATATTGTTCTTCGGGCTTTGGTTTTGTTCCTCGGGCTCTGTTTTTGTTCCTCGGGCTCTCCTTTTCTTCCTCGGCACCTGGTTTTGTTCCAAGAGCTCTAGTTTTCTTCCTCGGGCACTGGTTTTCTTCCTCGGGCTCTGGTTTTCTTCCTTTGGCACTGGTTTTGTTCCTCGGGCTCTCGTTTTCTTCCTCGAACTCTCGTTTTGTTCCTCGGGTTCTGGTTTTGTTCCTCGAGCTCTGGTTTTATTCCTCGGGCTCTGGTTTTCTTCCTCGGACCCTGTTTCTTTACCTCGAGGGGTGGTTTTGTTCCTCGGGCTCTGGCTTGGTTCCTCAGGCTCTGGTTTTGTTCCTCGGGCTCTGGTTTTCTTCCTCGGACCCTTTTTCTTTACCTCGAGGGGTGGTTTTGTTCCTCGGGCTCTGGCTTGGTTCCTCAGGCCCTGGTTGTTTTCCTCGGGCTCTGGTTCTGTTCCTCGGCCTCTGGTTTTGTTCATCGAGGGCTTCTTTTCTTCCTCGGGCTCTGGTTTTGTTCCTCAGGCTCTGGTTTTCTTCCTCGGGCTCTGGTTTTCTTCCTCGGACCCTGTTTCTTTACCTGGAGGGGTGGTTTTGTTCCTCGGGCTCTGGCTTGGTTCCTCAGGCCCTGGTTGTTTTCCTCGGGCTCTGTTTTTGTTCCTCGGGCTCTGGTTGTGTTCCTCGGGCTCTGGTTGTCTTCCTAGGGCTCCGGGTTTGTTCATCGAGCTCTAGTTTTGTTCCTTGAGGCCCTGGTTTTCTTCCTCGGGGTTTCCTTTTGTTCCTTGGGCTCTGATATTGTTCTTCGGGCTTTGGTTTTGTTCCTCGGGCTCTGTTTTTGTTCCTCGGGCTCTCCTTTTCTTCCTCGGCACCTGGTTTTGTTCCAAGAGCTCTAGTTTTCTTCCTCGGGCTCTGGTTTTCTTCCTCGGGCTCTGGTTTTCTTCCTTTGGCACTGGTTTTGTTCCTCGGGCTCTCGTTTTCTTCCTCGAACTCTCGTTTTGTTCCTCGGGTTCTGGTTTTGTTCCTTGAGCTCTGGTTTTATTCCTCGGGCTCTGGTTGTGTTCCTCGGGCTCTGGTTGTGTTCCTCGGGCTCCGGGTTTTGTTCATCGAGGGCTTGTTTTCTTCCTCGGGCTCTGGTTTTGTTCCTCAGGCTCTGGTTTTGTTCCTCGGGCTCTGGTTTTCTTCCTCGGACCCTGTTTCTTTACCTCGAGGGGTGGTTTTGTTCCTCGGGCTCTGGCTTGGTTCCTCAGGCTCTGTTTGTGTTCCTCGGGCTCTGTTTTTGTTCCTCGGGCTCTCCTTTTCTTCCTCGGCACCTGGTTTTGTTCCAAGAGCTCTAGTTTTCTTCCTCGGGCTCTGGTTTTCTTCCTCGGGCTCTGGTTTTCTTCCTTTGGCACTGGTTTTGTTCCTCGGGCTCTCGTTTTCTTCCTCGAACTCTCGTTTTGTTCCTCGGGTTCTGGTTTTGTTCCTTGAGCTCTGGTTTTATTCCTCGGGCTCTGGTTTTGTTCATCGAGGTCTGGTTTTCTTCCTCGGGCTCTGGTTGTGTTCCTCGGGCTCTGGGTCTGTTCCTCGGGCTCTGGTTTTGTTCATCGAGGGCTTGTTTTCTTCCTCAGGCTCTGGTTTTGTTCCTCAGGCTCTGGTTTTCTTCCTCGGGCTCTGGTTTTCTTCCTCGGACCCTGTTTCTTTACCTCGAGGGGTGGTTTTCTTCCTCGGGCTCTGGCTTGGTTCCTCAGGCCCTGGTTGTTTTCCTCGGGCTCTGGTTTTGTTCCTCGGGCTCTGGTTTTGTTCCTCGAGGGCTAGTTTTGTTCCTCGGGCTCTGGATTTGTTCCTCGGTTTCTGGTTCGGTTCCTCGGGCCCTGGTTTTATTCCACGGGCTCTGGTTTTCTTCCTATGGCCCTCGTTTTGTTCTTCAGGCCTTCCTTTTTATCCTTGGGCTCTGGTTTTGTTCCTCGAGCTCTGGTTTTATTCCTTGGGCACTGGTTATGTTCCTCGGGCTCTCGTTTTCTTCCTCGGACTCTCGTTTTGTTCCTCGGGTTCTGGTTTTGTTCCTTGAGCTCTGGTTTTCTTCCTTGGGGTCTGGTTTTCTTCCTCGGGCTCTGGTTTTCTTCCTCAGGCTCTGGTTTTGTTGCTCGGGCTCTGGATTTCTTCCTCGAGCTCTCCTTTTCTTCTTCGGACCCTAGTTTTGTTCCTCGGGCTCTGTTTTTGTTCCTCGGGCCCTGGTTGTGTTCCTCGGGCTCTGGGTTTGTTCCTCGAGCTCTAGTTTTGTTCCTCAGGCCCTGGTTTTCTTCCTCGGGGTTTCCTTTGGCTCTGATATTGTTCTTCGGTCTTTGGTTTTGTTCCTCGGGCTCTGTTTTTGTTCCTCGGGCTCTCCTTTTCTTCCTCAGCACCTGGTTTTGTTCCAAGAGCTCTAGTTTTGTTCATCGGGCTCTCGTTTTCTTCCTCGAACTCTCGTTTTGTTCCTCGGGTTCTGGTTTTGTTCCTTGAGGTCTGGTTTTCTTTTTGGGCTCTGGTTTTCTTCCTCGGGCTCTGGTTTTCTTCCTCGGGCTCTGGTTTTCTTCCTCGGGCTCTGGTTTTGTTGCTCGGGCTCTGCTTGTGTTCCTCGGGCTCTGGTTGTGTTCCTCGGGCTCCGGGTTTGTTCCTCGAGCTCTAGTTTTGTTCCTCAGGCCCTGGTTTTCTTCCTCGGGGTTTCCTTTTGTTCCTTGGGCTCTGATATTGTTCTTCGGGCTTTGGTTTTGGTCCTCGGGCTCTGTTTTTGTTCCTCGGGCTCTCCTTTTCTTCCTCGGCACCTGGTTTTGTTCCAAGAGCTCTAGTTTTCTTCCTCGGGCTCTGGTTTTCTTCCTCGGGCTCTGGTTTTCTTCCTTTGGCACTGGTTTTGTTCCTCGGGCTCTCGTTTTCTTCCTCGAACTCTCGTTTTGTTCCTCGGGTTCTGGTTTTGTTCCTTGAGCTCTGGTTTTATTCCTCGGGCTCTGGTTTTGTTCATCGAGGTCTGGTTTTCTTCCTCGGGCTCTGGTTGTGTTCCTCGGGCTCTGGGTCTGTTCCTCGGGCTCTGGTTTTGTTCATCGAGGGCTTGTTTTCTTCCTCGGGCTCTGGTTTTGTTCCTCAGGCTCTGGTTTTCTTCCTCGGGCTCTGGTTTTCTTCCTCGGACCCTGTTTCTTTACCTCGAGGGGTGGTTTTCTTCCTCGGGCTCTGGCTTGGTTCCTCAGGCCCTGGTTGTTTTCCTCGGGCTCTGGTTTTGTTCCTCGGGCTCTGGTTTTGTTCCTCGAGGGCTAGTTTTGTTCCTCGGGCTCTGGATTTGTTCCTCGGTTTCTGGTTCGGTTCCTCGGGCCCTGGTTTTATTCCACGGGCTCTGGTTTTCTTCCTATGGCCCTCGTTTTGTTCTTCAGGCCTTCCTTTTTGTCCTTGGGCTCTGGTTTTGTTACTCGAGCTCTGGTTTTATTCCTTGGGCACTGGTTATGTTCCTCGGGCTCTCGTTTTCTTCCTCGGACTCTCGTTTTGTTCCTCGGGTTCTGGTTTTGTTCCTTGAGCTCTGGTTTTCTTCCTTGGGGTCTGGTTTTATTACTAGGGCTCTGGTTTTCTTCCTCAGGCTCTGGTTTTGTTGCTCGGGCTCTGGATTTCTTCCTCGAGCTCTCCTTTTCTTCTTCAGACCCTAGTTTTGTTCCTCGGGCTCTGTTTTTGTTCCTCGGGCTCTGGTTGTGTTCCTCGGGCTCTGGGTTTGTTCCTCGAGCTCTAGTTTTGTTCCTCAGGCCTTGGTTTTCTTCCTCGGGGTTTCCTTGGGCTCTGATATTGTTCTTCGGGCTTTGGTTTTGTTCCTCGGGCTCTGTTTTTGTTCCTCGGGCTCTCCTTTTCTTCCTCGGCACCTGGTTTTGTTCCAAGAGCTCTAGTTTTCTTCCTCGGGCACTGGTTTTCTTCCTCGGGCTCTGGTTTTCTTCCTTTGGCACTGGTTTTGTTCCTCGGGCTCTCGTTTTCTTCCTCGAACTCTCGTTTTGTTCCTCGGGTTCTGGTTTTGTTCCTCGAGCTCTGGTTTTATTCCTCGGGCTCTGGTTTTCTTCCTCGGACCCTGTTTCTTTACCTCGAGGGGTGGTTTTGTTCCTCGGGCTCTGGCTTGGTTCCTCAGGCTCTGGTTTTGTTCCTCGGGCTCTGGTTTTCTTCCTCGGACCCTTTTTCTTTACCTCGAGGGGTGGTTTTGTTCCTCGGGCTCTGGCTTGGTTCCTCAGGCCCTGGTTGTTTTCCTCGGGCTCTGGTTCTGTTCCTCGGCCTCTGGTTTTGTTCATCGAGGGCTTCTTTTCTTCCTCGGGCTCTGGTTTTGTTCCTCAGGCTCTGGTTTTCTTCCTCGGGCTCTGGTTTTCTTCCTCGGACCCTGTTTCTTTACCTCGAGGGGTGGTTTTGTTCCTCGGGCTCTGGCTTGGTTCCTCAGGCCCTGGTTGTTTTCCTTGGGCTCTGGTTTTGTTCCTCGGGCTCTGGTTTTGTTCCTCGAGGGCTAGTTTTGTTCCTCGGGCTCTGTTTTTGTTCCTCGGGCCCTGGTTGTGTTCCTCGGGCTCCGGGTTTGTTCCTCGAGCTCTAGTTTTGTTCCTCAGGCCCTGGTTTTCTTCCTCGGGGTTTCCTTTGGCTCTGATATTGTTCTTCGGTCTTTGGTTTTGTTCCTCGGGCTCTGTTTTTGTTCCTCGGGCTCTCCTTTTCTTCCTCAGCACCTGGTTTTGTTCCAAGAGCTCTAGTTTTGTTCATCGGGCTCTCGTTTTCTTCCTCGAACTCTCGTTTTGTTCCTCGGGTTCTGGTTTTGTTCCTTGAGGTCTGGTTTTCTTTTTGGGCTCTGGTTTTCTTCCTCGGGCTCTGGTTTTCTTCCTCGGGCTCTGGTTTTCTTCCTCGGGCTCTGGTTTTGTTGCTCGGGCTCTGCTTGTGTTCCTCGGGCTCTGGTTGTGTTCCTCGGGCTCCGGGTTTGTTCCTCGAGCTCTAGTTTTGTTCCTCAGGCCCTGGTTTTCTTCCTCGGGGTTTCCTTTTGTTCCTTGGGCTCTGATATTGTTCTTCGGGCTTTGGTTTTGGTCCTCGGGCTCTGTTTTTGTTCCTCGGGCTCTCCTTTTCTTCCTCGGCACCTGGTTTTGTTCCAAGAGCTCTAGTTTTCTTCCTCGGGCTCTGGTTTTCTTCCTCGGGCTCTGGTTTTCTTCCTTTGGCACTGGTTTTGTTCCTCGGGCTCTCGTTTTCTTCCTCGAACTCTCGTTTTGTTCCTCGGGTTCTGGTTTTGTTCCTTGAGCTCTGGTTTTATTCCTCGGGCTCTGGTTTTGTTCATCGAGGTCTGGTTTTCTTCCTCGGGCTCTGGTTGTGTTCCTCGGGCTCTGGGTCTGTTCCTCGGGCTCTGGTTTTGTTCATCGAGGGCTTGTTTTCTTCCTCGGGCTCTGGTTTTGTTCCTCAGGCTCTGGTTTTCTTCCTCGGGCTCTGGTTTTCTTCCTCGGACCCTGTTTCTTTACCTCGAGGGGTGGTTTTCTTCCTCGGGCTCTGGCTTGGTTCCTCAGGCCCTGGTTGTTTTCCTCGGGCTCTGGTTTTGTTCCTCGGGCTCTGGTTTTGTTCCTCGAGGGCTAGTTTTGTTCCTCGGGCTCTGGATTTGTTCCTCGGTTTCTGGTTCGGTTCCTCGGGCCCTGGTTTTATTCCACGGGCTCTGGTTTTCTTCCTATGGCCCTCGTTTTGTTCTTCAGGCCTTCCTTTTTGTCCTTGGGCTCTGGTTTTGTTACTCGAGCTCTGGTTTTATTCCTTGGGCACTGGTTATGTTCCTCGGGCTCTCGTTTTCTTCCTCGGACTCTCGTTTTGTTCCTCGGGTTCTGGTTTTGTTCCTTGAGCTCTGGTTTTCTTCCTTGGGGTCTGGTTTTATTACTAGGGCTCTGGTTTTCTTCCTCAGGCTCTGGTTTTGTTGCTCGGGCTCTGGATTTCTTCCTCGAGCTCTCCTTTTCTTCTTCGGACCCTAGTTTTGTTCCTCGGGCTCTGTTTTTGTTCCTCGGGCTCTGGTTGTGTTCCTCGGGCTCCGGGTTTGTTCCTCGAGCTCTAGTTTTGTTCCTCAGGCCTTGGTTTTCTTCCTCGGGGTTTCCTTGGGCTCTGATATTGTTCTTCGGGCTTTGGTTTTGTTCCTCGGGCTCTGTTTTTGTTCCTCGGGCTCTCCTTTTCTTCCTCGGCACCTGGTTTTGTTCCAAGAGCTCTAGTTTTCTTCCTCGGGCACTGGTTTTCTTCCTCGGGCTCTGGTTTTCTTCCTTTGGCACTGGTTTTGTTCCTCGGGCTCTCGTTTTCTTCCTCGAACTCTCGTTTTGTTCCTCGGGTTCTGGTTTTGTTCCTCGAGCTCTGGTTTTATTCCTCGGGCTCTGGTTTTCTTCCTCGGACCTTGTTTCTTTACCTCGAGGGGTGGTTTTGTTCCTCGGGCTCTGGCTTGGTTCCTCAGGCTCTGGTTTTGTTCCTCGGGCTCTGGTTTTCTTCCTCGGACCCTTTTTCTTTACCTCGAGGGGTGGTTTTGTTCCTCGGGCTCTGGCTTGGTTCCTCACGCCCTGGTTGTTTTCCTCGGGCTCTGGTTCTGTTCCTCGGCCTCTGGTTTTGTTCATCGAGGGCTTCTTTTCTTCCTCGGGCTCTGGTTTTGTTCCTCAGGCTCTGGTTTTCTTCCTCGGGCTCTGGTTTTCTTCCTCGGACCCTGTTTCTTTACCTCGAGGGGTGGTTTTGTTCCTCGGGCTCTGGCTTGGTTCCTCAGGCCCTGGTTGTTTTCCTTGGGCTCTGGTTTTGTTCCTCGGGCTCTGGTTTTGTTCCTCGAGGGCTAGTTTTGTTCCTCGGGCTCTGGATTTGTTCCTCGGTTTCTGGTTCGGTTCCTCGGGCCCTGGTTTTATTCCATGGCTCTGGCTTTCTTCCTATGGCCCTCGTTTTTTTCTTCAGGCCTTCCTTTTTGTCCTTGGGCTCTGGTTTTGTTCCTTGAGCTCTGCTTTTATTCCTTGGGCACTGGTTATGTTCCTCGGGCTCTCGCTTTCTTCCTCGGACTCTCGTTTTGTTCCTCGGGTTCTGGTTTTGTTCCTTGAGCTCTGGTTTTCTTCCTCCGGCTCTGGTTTTCTTCCTCGGGCTCTGGTTTTCTTCCTCGGGCTCTGTTTTTCTTCCTCAGGCTCTGGTTTTGTTGCTCGGTCTCTGGATTTCTTCCTCGAGCTCTCCTTTTCTTCTTCGGGCCCTAGTTTTGTTCCTCGGGCTCTGTTTTTGTTCCTCGGGCTCTGGTTGTGTTCCTCGGGCTCCGGGTTTGTTCCTCGAGCTCTAGTTTTGTTCCTCAGGCCCTGGTTTTCTACCTCAGGGTTTCCTTTGGCTCTGATATTGTTCTTCGGGCTTTGGTTTTGTTCCTCGGGCTCTGTTTTTGTTCCTCGGGCTCTCCTTTTCTTCCTCGGCACCTGGTTTTGTTCCAAGAGCTCTAGTTTTCTTCCTCGGGCTCTGGTTTTCTTCCTCGGGCTCTCGTTTTGTTCCTCGGGTTCTGGTTTTGTTCCTTGAGGTCTGGTTTTCTTTTTGGGCTCTGGTTTTCTTCCTCGGGCTCTGGTTTTCTTCCTCGGGCTCTGGTTTTGTTGCTCGGGCTCTGGTTGTGTTCCTCGGGCTCTCGTTTTCTTCCTCGAACTCTCGTTTTGTTCCTCGGGTTCTGGTTTTGTTCCTTGAGGTCTGGTTTTCTTTTTGGGCTCTGGTTTTCTTCCTCGGGCTCTGGTTTTCTTCCTCGGGCTCTGGTTTTGTTGCTCGGGCTCTGGTTGTGTTCCTCGGGCTCTCGTTTTCTTCCTCGAACTCTCGTTTTGTTCCTCGGGTTCTGGTTTTGTTCCTTGAGCTCTGGTTTTGTTCCTCGGGCTCTGGTTTTCTTCCTCGGACCCTGTTTCTTTACCTCGAGGGGTGGTTTTGTTCCTCGGGCTCTGGCTTGGTTCCTCAGGCCCTGGTTTTTTTCCTCGGGCTCTGGTTCTGTTCCTCGGGCTCTGGTTTTGTTCATCGAGGGCTTCTTTTCTTTCTCGGGCTCTGGTTTTGTTCCTCAGGCTCTGGTTTTCTTCCTCGGGCTCTGGTTTTCTTCCTCGGGCTCTGGTTTTCTTCCTCTGGCTCTGGTTTTGTTGCTCGGGCTCTGGTTTTGTTCCTCGAGGGCTAGTTTTGTTCCTCGGGCTCTGGATTTGTTCCTCGGTTTCTGGTTCGGTTCCTCGGGCCCTGGTTTTATTCCATGGGCTCTGGCTTTCTTCCTATGGCCCTCGTTTTGTTCTTCAGGCCTTCCTTTTTGTCCTTGGGCTCTGGTTTTGTTCCTTGAGCTCTGGTTTTATTCCTTGGGCACTGGTTATGTTCCTCGGGCTCTCGCTTTCTTCCTCGGACTCTCGTTTTGTTCCTCGGGTTCTGGTTTTGTTCCTTGAGGTCTGGTTTTCTTCCTCGGGCTCTGGTTTTCTTCTTCGGGCTCTGGTTTTCTTCCTCGGGCTCTGTTTTTCTTCCTCAGGCTCTGGTTTTGTTGCTCGGGCTCTGGATTTCTTCCTCGAGCTCTCCTTTTCTTCTTCGGGCCCTAGTTTTGTTCCTCGGGCTCTGTTTTTGTTCCTCGGGCTCTGGTTGTGTTCCTCGGGCTCTGGTTGTGTTCCTCGGGCTCCGGGTTTGTTCCTCGAGCTCTAGTTTTGTTCCTCAGGCCCTGGTTTTCTTCCTCGGGATTTCCTTTTGTTCCTTGGGCTCTGATATTGTTCTTCGGGCTTTGGTTTTGTTCCTCGGGCTCTTTTTTTGTTCCTCGGGCTCTCCTTTTCTTCCTCGGCACCTGGTTTTGTTCCAAGAGCTCTAGTTTTCTTCCTCGGGCTCTGGTTTTCTTCCTCGGGCTCTGGTTTTCTTCCTCGGGCTCTGGTTTTCTTCCTTTGACACTGGTTTTGTTCCTCGGGCTCTCGTTTTCTTCCTCGAACTCTCGTTTTGTTCCTCGGGTTCTGGTTTTGTTCCTTGAGCTCTGGTTTTCTTCCTTGGGCTCTGGTTTTCTTCCTCGGGCTCTGGTTTTCTTCCTCGGGCTCTGGTTTTCTTCCTCAGGCTCTGGTTTTGTTGCTCGGGCTCTGGATTTCTTCCTCGAGCTCTCCTTTTCTTCTTCGGGCCCTAGTTTTGTTCCTCGGGCTCTGTTTTTGTTCCTCGGGCTCTGCTTGTGTTCCTCGGGCTCTGGTTGTGTTCCTCGGGCTCCGGGTTTGTTCCTCGAGCTCTAGTTTTGTTCCTCAGGCCCTGGTTTTCTTCCTCGGGGTTTCCTTTTGTTCCTTGGGCTCTGATATTGTTCTTCGGGCTTTGGTTTTGTTCCTCGGGCTCTGTTTTTGTTCCTCGGGCTCTCCTTTTCTTTCTCGGCACCTGGTTTTGTTCCAAGAGCTCTAGTTTTCTTCCTCGGGCTCTGGTTTTCTTCCTCGGGCTCTGCTTTTCTTCCTTTGGCACTGGTTTTGTTCCTCGGGCTCTCGTTTTCTTCCTCCAACTCTCGTTTTGTTCCTCGGGTTCTGGTTTTGTTCCTTGAGCTCTGGTTTTATTCCTCGGGCTCTGGTTTTGTTCATCGAGGTCTGGTTTTCTTCCTCGGGCTCTGGTTGTGTTCCTCGGGCTCTGGGCTGTTCCTCGGGCTCTGGTTTTGTTCATCGAGGGCTTGTTTTCTTCCTCGGGCTCTGGTTTTGTTCCTCAGGCTCTGGTTTTCTTCCTCGGGCTCTGGTTTTCTTCCTCGGACCCTGTTTCTTTACCTCGAGGGGTGGTTTTCTTCCTCGGGCTCTGGTTTTCTTCCTCAGGCCCTGGTTTTTTTCCTCGGTCTCTGGTTTTGTTCCTCGGGCTCTGGTTTTGTTCCTCGAGGGCTAGTTTTGTTCCTCGGGCTCTGGATTTGTTCCTCGGTTTCTGGTTCGGTTCCTCGGGCCCTGGTTTTATTCCACGGGCTCTGGTTTTCTTCCTATGGCCCTCGTTTTGTTCTTCAGGCCTTCCTTTTTGTCCTTGGGCTCTGGTTTTCTTCCTCGAGCTCTGGTTTTATTCCTTGGGCACTGGTTATGTTCCTCGGGCTCTCGTTTTCTTCTTCGGACTCTCGTTTTGTTCCTCGGGTTCTGGTTTTGTTCCTTGAGCTCTGGTTTTCTTCCTTGGGGTCTGGTTTTATTACTCGGGCTCTGGTTTTCTTCCTCAGGCTCTGGTTTGGTTGCTCGGGCTCTGGATTTCTTCCTCGAGCTCTCCTTTTCTTCTTCGGGCCCTAGTTTTGTTCCTCGGGCTCTGGTTGTGTTCCTCGGGCTCCGGGTTTGTTCCTCGAGCTCTAGTTTTCTTCCTCGGGCTCTGGTTTTCTTCCTCGGGCTCTGGTTTTCTTCCTTTGGCACTGGTTTTGTTCCTCGGGCTCTCGTTTTCTTCCTCGAACTCTCGTTTTGTTCCTCGGGTTCTGGTTTTGTTCCTTGAGCTCTGGTTTTATTCCTCGGGCTCTGGTTTTGTTCATCGAGGTCTGGTTTTCTTCCTCGGGCTCTGGTTGTGTTCCTCGGGCTCTGGGTCTGTTCCTCGGGCTCTGGTTTTGTTCATCGAGGGCTTGTTTTCTTCCTCGGGCTCTGGTTTTGTTCCTCAGGCTCTGGTTTTGTTCCTCGGGCTCTGGTTTTCTTCCTCGGACCCTGTTTCTTTACCTCGAGGGGTGGTTTTCTTCCTCGGGCTCTGGCTTGGTTCCTCAGGCCCTGGTTTTTTTCCTCGGGCTCTGGTTCTGTTCCTCGGGCTCTGGTTTTGTTCATCGAGGGCTTCTTTTCTTTCTCGGGCTCTGGTTTTGTTCCTCAGGCTCTGGTTTTCTTCCTCGGGCTCTGGTTTTCTTCCTCGGGCTCTGGTTTTCTTCCTCTGGCTCTGGTTTTGTTGCTCGGGCTCTGGTTTTGTTCCTCGAGGGCTAGTTTTGTTCCTCGGGCTCTGGATTTGTTCCTCGGTTTCTGGTTCGGTTCCTCGGGCCCTGGTTTTATTCCATGGGCTCTGGCTTTCTTCCTATGGCCCTCGTTTTGTTCTTCAGGCCTTCCTTTTTGTCCTTGGGCTCTGGTTTTGTTCCTTGAGCTCTGGTTTTATTCCTTGGGCACTGGTTATGTTCCTCGGGCTCTCGCTTTCTTCCTCGGACTCTCGTTTTGTTCCTCGGGTTCTGGTTTTGTTCCTTGAGGTCTGGTTTTCTTCCTCGGGCTCTGGTTTTCTTCTTCGGGCTCTGGTTTTCTTCCTCGGGCTCTGTTTTTCTTCCTCAGGCTCTGGTTTTGTTGCTCGGGCTCTGGATTTCTTCCTCGAGCTCTCCTTTTCTTCTTCGGGCCCTAGTTTTGTTCCTCGGGCTCTGTTTTTGTTCCTCGGGCTCTGGTTGTGTTCCTCGGGCTCTGGTTGTGTTCCTCGGGCTCCGGGTTTGTTCCTCGAGCTCTAGTTTTGTTCCTCAGGCCCTGGTTTTCTTCCTCGGGATTTCCTTTTGTTCCTTGGGCTCTGATATTGTTCTTCGGGCTTTGGTTTTGTTCCTCGGGCTCTTTTTTTGTTCCTCGGGCTCTCCTTTTCTTCCTCGGCACCTGGTTTTGTTCCAAGAGCTCTAGTTTTCTTCCTCGGGCTCTGGTTTTCTTCCTCGGGCTCTGGTTTTCTTCCTCGGGCTCTGGTTTTCTTCCTTTGACACTGGTTTTGTTCCTCGGGCTCTCGTTTTCTTCCTCGAACTCTCGTTTTGTTCCTCGGGTTCTGGTTTTGTTCCTTGAGCTCTGGTTTTCTTCCTTGGGCTCTGGTTTTCTTCCTCGGGCTCTGGTTTTCTTCCTCGGGCTCTGGTTTTCTTCCTCAGGCTCTGGTTTTGTTGCTCGGGCTCTGGATTTCTTCCTCGAGCTCTCCTTTTCTTCTTCGGGCCCTAGTTTTGTTCCTCGGGCTCTGTTTTTGTTCCTCGGGCTCTGCTTGTGTTCCTCGGGCTCTGGTTGTGTTCCTCGGGCTCCGGGTTTGTTCCTCGAGCTCTAGTTTTGTTCCTCAGGCCCTGGTTTTCTTCCTCGGGGTTTCCTTTTGTTCCTTGGGCTCTGATATTGTTCTTCGGGCTTTGGTTTTGTTCCTCGGGCTCTGTTTTTGTTCCTCGGGCTCTCCTTTTCTTTCTCGGCACCTGGTTTTGTTCCAAGAGCTCTAGTTTTCTTCCTCGGGCTCTGGTTTTCTTCCTCGGGCTCTGGTTTTCTTCCTTTGGCACTGGTTTTGTTCCTCGGGCTCTCGTTTTCTTCCTCCAACTCTCGTTTTGTTCCTCGGGTTCTGGTTTTGTTCCTTGAGCTCTGGTTTTATTCCTCGGGCTCTGGTTTTGTTCATCGAGGTCTGGTTTTCTTCCTCGGGCTCTGGTTGTGTTCCTCGGGCTCTGGGCTGTTCCTCGGGCTCTGGTTTTGTTCATCGAGGGCTTGTTTTCTTCCTCGGGCTCTGGTTTTGTTCCTCAGGCTCTGGTTTTCTTCCTCGGGCTCTGGTTTTCTTCCTCGGACCCTGTTTCTTTACCTCGAGGGGTGGTTTTCTTCCTCGGGCTCTGGTTTTCTTCCTCAGGCCCTGGTTTTTTTCCTCGGTCTCTGGTTTTGTTCCTCGGGCTCTGGTTTTGTTCCTCGAGGGCTAGTTTTGTTCCTCGGGCTCTGGATTTGTTCCTCGGTTTCTGGTTCGGTTCCTCGGGCCCTGGTTTTATTCCACGGGCTCTGGTTTTCTTCCTATGGCCCTCGTTTTGTTCTTCAGGCCTTCCTTTTTGTCCTTGGGCTCTGGTTTTCTTCCTCGAGCTCTGGTTTTATTCCTTGGGCACTGGTTATGTTCCTCGGGCTCTCGTTTTCTTCTTCGGACTCTCGTTTTGTTCCTCGGGTTCTGGTTTTGTTCCTTGAGCTCTGGTTTTCTTCCTTGGGGTCTGGTTTTATTACTCGGGCTCTGGTTTTCTTCCTCAGGCTCTGGTTTGGTTGCTCGGGCTCTGGATTTCTTCCTCGAGCTCTCCTTTTCTTCTTCGGGCCCTAGTTTTGTTCCTCGGGCTCTGGTTGTGTTCCTCGGGCTCCGGGTTTGTTCCTCGAGCTCTAGTTTTCTTCCTCGGGCTCTGGTTTTCTTCCTCGGGCTCTGGTTTTCTTCCTTTGGCACTGGTTTTGTTCCTCGGGCTCTCGTTTTCTTCCTCGAACTCTCGTTTTGTTCCTCGGGTTCTGGTTTTGTTCCTTGAGCTCTGGTTTTATTCCTCGGGCTCTGGTTTTGTTCATCGAGGTCTGGTTTTCTTCCTCGGGCTCTGGTTGTGTTCCTCGGGCTCTGGGTCTGTTCCTCGGGCTCTGGTTTTGTTCATCGAGGGCTTGTTTTCTTCCTCGGGCTCTGGTTTTGTTCCTCAGGCTCTGGTTTTGTTCCTCGGGCTCTGGTTTTCTTCCTCGGACCCTGTTTCTTTACCTCGAGGGGTGGTTTTCTTCCTCGGGCTCTGGCTTGGTTCCTCAGGCCCTGGTTGTTTTCCTCGGGCTCTGGTTTTGTTCCTCGGGCTCTGGTTTTGTTCCTTGAGGGCTAGTTTTGTTCCTCGGGCTCTGGATTTGTTCCTCGGTTTCTGGTTCGGTTCCTCGGGCCCTGGTTTTATTCCACGGGCTCTGGTTTTCTTCCTATGGCCCTCGTTTTGTTCTTCAGGCCTTCCTTTTTGTCCTTGGGCTCTGGTTTTCTTCCTCGAGCTCTGGTTTTATTCCTTGGGCACTGGTTATGTTCCTCGGGCTCTCGCTTTCTTCCTCGGACTCTCGTTTTGTTCCTCGGGTTCTGGTTTTGTTCCTTGAGGTCTGGTTTTCTTCCTCGGGCTCTGGTTTTCTTCTTCGGGCTCTGGTTTTCTTCCTCGGGCTCTGTTTTTCTTCCTCAGGCTCTGGTTTTGTTGCTCGGGCTCTGGATTTCTTCCTCGAGCTCTCCTTTTCTTCTTCGGGCCCTAGTTTTGTTCCTCGGGCTCTGTTTTTGTTCCTCGGGCTCTGGTTGTGTTCCTCGGGCTCTGGTTGTGTTCCTCGGGCTCCGGGTTTGTTCCTCGAGCTCTAGTTTTGTTCCTCAGGCCCTGGTTTTCTTCCTCGGGATTTCCTTTTGTTCCTTGGGCTCTGATATTGTTCTTCGGGCTTTGGTTTTGTTCCTCGGGCTCTTTTTTTGTTCCTCGGGCTCTCCTTTTCTTCCTCGGCACCTGGTTTTGTTCCAAGAGCTCTAGTTTTCTTCCTCGGGCTCTGGTTTTCTTCCTCGGGCTCTGGTTTTCTTCCTCGGGCTCTGGTTTTCTTCCTTTGACACTGGTTTTGTTCCTCGGGCTCTCGTTTTCTTCCTCGAACTCTCGTTTTGTTCCTCGGGTTCTGGTTTTGTTCCTTGAGCTCTGGTTTTCTTCCTTGGGCTCTGGTTTTCTTCCTCGGGCTCTGGTTTTCTTCCTCGGGCTCTGGTTTTCTTCCTCAGGCTCTGGTTTTGTTGCTCGGGCTCTGGATTTCTTCCTCGAGCTCTCTTTTTCTTCTTCGGGCCCTAGTTTTGTTCCTCGGGCTCTGTTTTTGTTCCTCGGGCTCTGCTTGTGTTCCTCGGGCTCTGGTTGTGTTCCTCGGGCTCCGGGTTTGTTCCTCGAGCTCTAGTTTTGTTCCTCAGGCCCTGGTTTTCTTCCTCGGGGTTTCCTTTTGTTCCTTGGGCTCTGATATTGTTCTTCGGGCTTTGGTTTTGTTCCTCGGGCTCTGTTTTTGTTCCTCGGGCTCTCCTTTTCTTTCTCGGCACCTGGTTTTGTTCCAAGAGCTCTAGTTTTCTTCCTCGGGCTCTGGTTTTCTTCCTCGGGCTCTGGTTTTCTTCCTTTGGCACTGGTTTTGTTCCTCGGGCTCTCGTTTTCTTCCTCCAACTCTCGTTTTGTTCCTCGGGTTCTGGTTTTGTTCCTTGAGCTCTGGTTTTATTCCTCGGGCTCTGGTTTTGTTCATCGAGGTCTGGTTTTCTTCCTCGGGCTCTGGTTGTGTTCCTCGGGCTCTGGGCTGTTCCTCGGGCTCTGGTTTTGTTCATCGAGGGCTTGTTTTCTTCCTCGGGCTCTGGTTTTGTTCCTCAGGCTCTGGTTTTCTTCCTCGGGCTCTGGTTTTCTTCCTCGGACCCTGTTTCTTTACCTCGAGGGGTGGTTTTCTTCCTCGGGCTCTGGTTTTCTTCCTCAGGCCCTGGTTTTTTTCCTCGGTCTCTGGTTTTGTTCCTCGGGCTCTGGTTTTGTTCCTCGAGGGCTAGTTTGTTCTTCGGGCTCTGGATTTGTTCCTCGGTTTCTGGTTCGGTTCCTCGGGCCCTGGTTTTATTCCACGGGCTCTGGTTTTCTTCCTATGGCCCTCGTTTTGTTCTTCAGGCCTTCCTTTTTGTCCTTGGGCTCTGGTTTTCTTCCTCGAGCTCTGGTTTTATTCCTTGGGCACTGGTTATGTTCCTCGGGCTCTCGTTTTCTTCTTCGGACTCTCGTTTTGTTCCTCGGGTTCTGGTTTTGTTCCTTGAGCTCTGGTTTTCTTCCTTGGGGTCTGGTTTTATTACTCGGGCTCTGGTTTTCTTCCTCAGGCTCTGGTTTGGTTGCTCGGGCTCTGGATTTCTTCCTCGAGCTCTCCTTTTCTTCTTCGGGCCCTAGTTTTGTTCCTCGGGCTCTGGTTGTGTTCCTCGGGCTCCGGGTTTGTTCCTCGAGCTCTAGTTTTCTTCCTCGGGCTCTGGTTTTCTTCCTCGGGCTCTGGTTTTATTCCTTTGGCACTGGTTTTGTTCCTCGGGCTCTCGTTTTCTTCCTCGAACTCTCGTTTTTTTCCTCGGGTTCTGGTTTTGTTCCTTGAGCTCTGGTTTTATTCCTCGGGCTCTGGTTTTGTTCATCGAGGTCTGGTTTTCTTCCTCGGGCTCTGGTTGTGTTCCTCGGGCTCTGGGTCTGTTCCTCGGCCTCTGGTTTTGTTCATCGAGGGCTTGTTTTCTTCCTCGGGCTCTGGTTTTGTTCCTCAGGCTCTGGTTTTGTTCCTCGGGCTCTGGTTTTCTTCCTCGGACCCTGTTTCTTTACCTCGAGGGGTGGTTTTCTTCCTCGGGCTCTGGCTTGGTTCCTCAGGCCCTGGTTGTTTTCCTCGGGCTCTGGTTTTGTTCCTCGGGCTCTGGTTTTGTTCCTTGAGGGCTAGTTTTGTTCCTCGGGCTCTGGATTTGTTCCTCGGTTTCTGGTTCGGTTCCTCGGGCCCTGGTTTTATTCCACGGGCTCTGGTTTTCTTCCTATGGCCCTCGTTTTGTTCTTCAGGCCTTCCTTTTTGTCCTTGGGCTCTGGTTTTCTTCCTCGAGCTCTGGTTTTATTCCTTGGGCACTGGTTATGTTCCTCGGGCTCTCGTTTTCTTCCTCGGACTCTCGTTTTGTTCCTCGGGTTCTGGTTTTGTTCCTTGAGGTCTGGTTTTCTTCCTCGGGCTCTGGTTTTCTTCCTCGGGCTCTGGTTTTCTTCCTCGGGCTCTGGTTTTCTTCCTCAGGCTCTGGTTTTGTTGCTCGGGCTCTGGATTTCTTCCTCGAGCTCTCCTTTTCTTCTTCGGGCCCTAGTTTTTTTCCGCGGGCTCTGTTTTTGTTCCTCGGGCTCTGGTTGTGTTCCTCGGGCTCTGGTTGTGTTCCTCGGGCTCCGGGTTTGTTCCTCGAGCTCTAGTTTTGTTCCTCAGGCCCTGGTTTTCTACCTCAGGGTTTCCTTTTGTTCCTTGGGCTCTGATATTGTTCTTCGGGCTTTGGTTTTGTTCCTCGGGATCTGTTTTTGTTCCTCGGGCTCTCCTTTTCTTTCTCGGCACCTGGTTTTGTTCCAAGAGCTCTAGTTTTCTTCCTCGGGCTCTGGTTTTCTTCCTCGGGCTCTGGTTGTGTTCCTCGGGCTCTGGGTCTGTTCCTCGGGCTCTGGTTTTGTTCATCGAGGGCTTGTTTTCTTCCTCGGGCTCTGGTTTTGTTCCTCAGGCTCTGGTTTTGTTCCTCGGGCTCTGGTTTTCTTCCTCGGACCCTGTTTCTTTACCTCGAGGGGTGGTTTTGTTCCTCGGGCTCTGGCTTGGTTCCTCAGGCCCTGGTTGTTTTCCTCGGGCTCTGGTTTTGTTCCTCGGGCTCTGGTTTTGTTCCTCGAGGGCTAGTTTTGTTCCTCGGGCTCTGGATTTGTTCCTCGGTTTCTGGTTCGGTTCCTCGGGCCCTGGTTTTATTCCACGGGCTCTGGTTTTCTTCCTATGGCCCTCGTTTTGTTCTTCAGGCCTTCCTTTTTGTCCTTGGGCTCTGGTTTTCTTCCTTGAGCTCTGCTTTTATTCCTTGGGCACTGGTTATGTTCCTCGGGCTCTGGCTTTCTTCCTCGGACTCTCGTTTTGTTCCTCGGGTTCTGGTTTTGTTCCTTGAGCTCTGGTTTTCTTCCTCCGGCTCTGGTTTTCTTCCTCGGGCTCTGGTTTTCTTCCTCGGGCTCTGGTTTTCTTCCTCAGGCTCTGGTTTTGTTGCTCGGGCTCTGGATTTCTTCCTCGAGCTCTCCTTTTCTTCTTCGGGCCCTAGTTTTTTTCCTCGGGCTCTGTTTTTGTTCCTCGGGCTCTGGTTGTGTTCCTCGGGCTCTGGTTGTGTTCCTCGGGCTCCGGGTTTGTTCCTCGAGCTCTAGTTTTGTTCCTCAGGCCCTGGTTTTCTTCCTCGGGGTTTCCTTTGGCTCTGATATTGCTCTTCGGGCTTTGGTTTTGTTCCTCGGGCTCTGTTTTTGTTCCTCGGGCTCTCCTTTTCTTCCTCGGCACCTGGTTTTGTTCCAAGAGCTCTAGTTTTCTTCCTCGGGCTCTGGTTTTCTTCCTCGAACTCTCGTTTTGTTCCTCGGGTTCTGGTTTTGTTCCTTGAGGTCTGGTTTTCTTTTTGGGCTCTGGTTTTCTTCCTCGGGCTCTGTTTTTCTTCCTCGGGCTCTGGTTTTGTTGCTCGGGCTCTGGTTGTGTTCCTCGGGCTCTCGTTTTCTTCCTCGAACTCTCGTTTTGTTCCTCGGGTTCTGGTTTTGTTCCTTGAGCTCTGGTTTTGTTCCTCGGGCTCTGGTTTTCTTCCTCGGACCCTGTTTCTTTACCTCGACGGGTGGTTTTGTTCCTCGGGCTCTGGCTTGGTTCCTCAGGCCCTGGTTTTTTTCCTCGGGCTCTGGTTCTGTTCCTCGGGCTCTGGTTTTGTTCATCGAGGGTTTCTTTTCTTCCTCGGGCTCTGGTTTTGTTCCTCAGGCTCTGGTTTTCTTCCTCGGGCTCTGGTTTTCTTCCTCGGGCTCTGGTTTTCTTCCTCTGGCTCTGGTTTTGTTGCTCGGGCTCTGGTTTTGTTCCTCGAGGGCTAGTTTTGTTCCTCGGGCTCTGGATTTGTTCCTCGGTTTCTGGTTCGGTTCCTCGGGCCCTGGTTTTATTCCATGGGCTCTGGCTTTCTTCCCATGGCCCTCGTTTTGTTCTTCAGGCCTTCCTTTTTGTCCTTGGGCTCTGGTTTTGTTCCTTGAGCTCTGGTTTTATTCCTTGGGCACTGGTTATGTTCCTCGGGCTCTCGCTTTCTTCCTCGGACTCTCGTTTTGTTCCTCGGGTTCTGGTTTTGTTCCTTGAGGTCTGGTTTTCTTCCTCGGGCTCTGGTTTTCTTCTTCGGGCTCTGGTTTTCTTCCTCGGGCTCTGGTTTTGTTGCTCGGGCTCTGGATTTCTTCCTCGAGCTCTCCTTTTCTTCTTCGGGCCCTAGTTTTCTTCCTCGGGCTCTCTTTTTGTTCCTCGGGCTCTGGTTGTGTTCCTCGGGCTCTGGTTGTCTTCCTAGGGCTCCGGGTTTGTTCATCGAGCTCTAGTTTTGTTCCTTGAGGCCCTGGTTTTCTTCCTCGGGGTTTCCTTTTGTTCCTTGGGCTCTGATATTGTTCTTCGGGCTTTGGTTTTGTTCCTCGGGCTCTGTTTTTGTTCCTCGGGCTCTCCTTTTCTTCCTCGGCACCTGGTTTTGTTCCAAGAGCTCTAGTTTTCTTCCTCGGGCTCTGGTTTTCTTCCTCGGGCTCTGGTTTTCTTCCTTTGGCACTGGTTTTGTTCCTCGGGCTCTCGTTTTCTTCCTCGAACTCTCGTTTTGTTCCTCGGGTTCTGGTTTTGTTCCTTGAGCTCTGGTTTTATTCCTCGGGCTCTGGTTGTGTTCCTCGGGCTCTGGTTCTGTTCCTCGGGCTCTGGTTTTGTTCATCGAGGGCTTGTTTTCTTCCTCGGGCTCTGGTTTTGTTCCTCAGGCTCTGGTTTTGTTCCTCGGGCTCTGGTTTTCTTCCTCGGACCCTGTTTCTTTACCTCGAGGGGTGGTTTTGTTCCTCGGGCTCTGGCTTGGTTCCTCAGGCCCTGGTTGTTTTCCACGGGCTCTGGTTTTCTTCCTCGGGCTCTGGTTTTGTTCCTCAGGCTCTGGTTTTATTCCTCGGGCTCTGGTTTTCTTCCTCGGACCCTGTTTCTTTACCTCGAGGGGTGGTTTTGTTCCTCGGGCTCTGGCTTGGTTCCTCAGGCTCTGTTTGTGTTCCTCGGGCTCTGTTTTTGTTCCTCGGGCTCTCCTTTTCTTCCTCGGCACCTGGTTTTGTTCCAAGAGCTCTAGTTTTCTTCCTCGGGCTCTGGTTTTCTTCCTCGGGCTCTGGTTTTCTTCCTTTGGCACTGGTTTTGTTCCTCGGGCTCTCGTTTTCTTCCTCGAACTCTCGTTTTGTTCCTCGGGTTCTGGTTTTGTTCCTTGAGCTCTGGTTTTATTCCTCGGGCTCTGGTTTTGTTCATCGAGGTCTGGTTTTCTTCCTCGGGCTCTGGTTGTGTTCCTCGGGCTCTGGGTCTGTTCCTCGGGCTCTGGTTTTGTTCATCGAGGGCTTGTTTTCTTCCTCGGGCTCTGGTTTTGTTCCTCAGGCTCTGGTTTTCTTCCTCAGGCTCTGGTTTTGTTGCTCGGGCTCTGGATTTCTTCCTCGAGCTCTCCTTTTCTTCTTCGGGCCCTAGTTTTTTTCCGCGGGCTCTGTTTTTGTTCCTCGGGCTCTGGTTGTGTTCCTCGGGCTCTGGTTGTGTTCCTCGGGCTCCGGGTTTGTTCCTCGAGCTCTAGTTTTGTTCCTCAGGCCCTGGTTTTCTACCTCAGGGTTTCCTTTTGTTCCTTGGGCTCTGATATTGTTCTTCGGGCTTTGGTTTTGTTCCTCGGGATCTGTTTTTGTTCCTCGGGCTCTCCTTTTCTTTCTCGGCACCTGGTTTTGTTCCAAGAGCTCTAGTTTTCTTCCTCGGGCTCTGGTTTTCTTCCTCGGGCTCTGGTTGTGTTCCTCGGGCTCTGGGTCTGTTCCTCGGGCTCTGGTTTTGTTCATCGAGGGCTTGTTTTCTTCCTCGGGCTCTGGTTTTGTTCCTCAGGCTCTGGTTTTGTTCCTCGGGCTCTGGTTTTCTTCCTCGGACCCTGTTTCTTTACCTCGAGGGGTGGTTTTGTTCCTCGGGCTCTGGCTTGGTTCCTCAGGCCCTGGTTGTTTTCCTCGGGCTCTGGTTTTGTTCCTCGGGCTCTGGTTTTGTTCCTCGAGGGCTAGTTTTGTTCCTCGGGCTCTGGATTTGTTCCTCGGTTTCTGGTTCGGTTCCTCGGGCCCTGGTTTTATTCCACGGGCTCTGGTTTTCTTCCTATGGCCCTCGTTTTGTTCTTCAGGCCTTCCTTTTTGTCCTTGGGCTCTGGTTTTCTTCCTTGAGCTCTGGTTTTATTCCTTGGGCACTGGTTATGTTCCTCGGGCTCTGGCTTTCTTCCTCGGACTCTCGTTTTGTTCCTCGGGTTCTGGTTTTGTTCCTTGAGCTCTGGTTTTCTTCCTCCGGCTCTGGTTTTCTTCCTCGGGCTCTGGTTTTCTTCCTCGGGCTCTGGTTTTCTTCCTCAGGCTCTGGTTTTGTTGCTCGGGCTCTGGATTTCTTCCTCGAGCTCTCCTTTTCTTCTTCGGGCCCTAGTTTTTTTCCTCGGGCTCTGTTTTTGTTCCTCGGGCTCTGGTTGTGTTCCTCGGGCTCTGGTTGTGTTCCTCGGGCTCCGGGTTTGTTCCTCGAGCTCTAGTTTTGTTCCTCAGGCCCTGGTTTTCTTCCTCGGGGTTTCCTTTGGCTCTGATATTGCTCTTCGGGCTTTGGTTTTGTTCCTCGGGCTCTGTTTTTGTTCCTCGGGCTCTCCTTTTCTTCCTCGGCACCTGGTTTTGTTCCAAGAGCTCTAGTTTTCTTCCTCGGGCTCTGGTTTTCTTCCTCGAACTCTCGTTTTGTTCCTCGGGTTCTGGTTTTGTTCCTTGAGGTCTGGTTTTCTTTTTGGGCTCTGGTTTTCTTCCTCGGGCTCTGGTTTTCTTCCTCGGGCTCTGGTTTTGTTGCTCGGGCTCTGGTTGTGTTCCTCGGGCTCTCGTTTTCTTCCTCGAACTCTCGTTTTGTTCCTCGGGTTCTGGTTTTGTTCCTTGAGCTCTGGTTTTGTTCCTCGGGCTCTGGTTTTCTTCCTCGGACCCTGTTTCTTTACCTCGACGGGTGGTTTTGTTCCTCGGGCTCTGGCTTGGTTCCTCAGGCCCTGGTTTTTTTCCTCGGGCTCTGGTTCTGTTCCTCGGGCTCTGGTTTTGTTCATCGATGGCTTCTTTTCTTCCTCGGGCTCTGGTTTTGTTCCTCAGGCTCTGGTTTTCTTCCTCGGGCTCTGGTTTTCTTCCTCGGGCTCTGGTTTTCTTCCTCTGGCTCTGGTTTTGTTGCTCGGGCTCTGGTTTTGTTCCTCGAGGGCTAGTTTTGTTCCTCGGGCTCTGGATTTGTTCCTCGGTTTCTGGTTCGGTTCCTCGGGCCCTGGTTTTATTCCATGGGCTCTGGCTTTCTTCCTATGGCCCTCGTTTTGTTCTTCAGGCCTTCCTTTTTGTCCTTGGGCTCTGGTTTTGTTCCTTGAGCTCTGGTTTTATTCCTTGGGCACTGGTTATGTTCCTCGGGCTCTCGCTTTCTTCCTCGGACTCTCGTTTTGTTCCTCGGGTTCTGGTTTTGTTCCTTGAGGTCTGGTTTTCTTCCTCGGGCTCTGGTTTTCTTCTTCGGGCTCTGGTTTTCTTCCTCGGGCTCTGGTTTTGTTGCTCGGGCTCTGGATTTCTTCCTCGAGCTCTCCTTTTCTTCTTCGGGCCCTAGTTTTGTTCCTCGGGCTCTGTTTTTGTTCCTCGGGCTCTGGTTGTGTTCCTCGGGCTCTGGTTGTCTTCCTAGGGCTCCGGGTTTGTTCATCGAGCTCTAGTTTTGTTCCTTGAGGCCCTGGTTTTCTTCCTCGGGGTTTCCTTTTGTTCCTTGGGCTCTGATATTGTTCTTCGGGCTTTGGTTTTGTTCCTCGGGCTCTGTTTTTGTTCCTCGGGCTCTCCTTTTCTTCCTCGGCACCTGGTTTTGTTCCAAGAGCTCTAGTTTTCTTCCTCGGGCTCTGGTTTTCTTCCTCGGGCTCTGGTTTTCTTCCTTTGGCACTGGTTTTGTTCCTCGGGCTCTCGTTTTCTTCCTCGAACTCTCGTTTTGTTCCTCGGGTTCTGGTTTTGTTCCTTGAGCTCTGGTTTTCTTCCTCGGGCTCTGGTTGTGTTCCTCGGGCTCTGGTTCTGTTCCTCGGGCTCTGGTTTTGTTCATCGAGGGCTTGTTTTCTTCCTCGGGCTCTGGTTTTGTTCCTCAGGCTCTGGTTTTGTTCCTCGGGCTCTGGTTTTCTTCCTCGGACCCTGTTTCTTTACCTCGAGGGGTGGTTTTGTTCCTCGGGCTCTGGCTTGGTTCCTCAGGCCCTGGTTGTTTTCCTCGGGCTCTGGTTTTCTTCCTCGGGCTCTGGTTTTGTTCCTCAGGCTCTGGTTTTATTCCTCGGGCTCTGGTTTTCTTCCTCGGACCCTGTTTCTTTACCTCGAGGGGTGGTTTTGTTCCTCGGGCTCTGGCTTGGTTCCTCAGGCTCTGTTTGTGTTCCTCGGGCTCTGTTTTTGTTCCTCGGGCTCTCCTTTTCTTCCTCGGCACCTGGTTTTGTTCCAAGAGCTCTAGTTTTCTTCCTCGGGCTCTGGTTTTCTTCCTCGGGCTCTGGTTTTCTTCCTTTGGCACTGGTTTTGTTCCTCGGGCTCTCGTTTTCTTCCTCGAACTCTCGTTTTGTTCCTCGGGTTCTGGTTTTGTTCCTTGAGCTCTGGTTTTATTCCTCGGGCTCTGGTTTTGTTCATCGAGGTCTGGTTTTCTTCCTCGGGCTCTGGTTGTGTTCCTCGGGCTCTGGGTCTGTTCCTCGGGCTCTGGTTTTGTTCATCGAGGGCTTGTTTTCTTCCTCGGGCTCTGGTTTTGTTCCTCAGGCTCTGGTTTTCTTCCTCGGGCTCTGGTTTTCTTCCTCGGACCCTGTTTCTTTACCTCGAGGGGTGGTTTTGTTCCTCGGGCTCTGGCTTGGTTCCTCAGGCCCTGGTTGTTTTCCTCGGGCTCTGGTTTTGTTTCTCGGGCTCTGGTTTTGTTCCTCGAGGGCTAGTTTTGTTCCTCGGGCTCTGGATTTGTTCCTCGGTTTCTGGTTCGGTTCCTCGGGCCCTGGTTTTATTCCACGGGCTCTGGTTTTCTTCCTATGGCCCTCGTTTTGTTCTTCAGGCCTTCCTTTTTATCCTTGGGCTCTGGTTTTGTTCCTCGAGCTCTGGTTTTATTCCTTGGGCACTGGTTATGTTCCTCGGGCTCTCGTTTTCTTCCTCGGACTCTCGTTTTGTTCCTCGGGTTCTGGTTTTGTTCCTTGAGCTCTGGTTTTCTTCCTTGGGGTCTGGTTTTCTTCCTCGGGCTCTGGTTTTCTTCCTCAGGCTCTGGTTTTGTTGCTCGGGCTCTGGATTTCTTCCTCGAGCTCTCCTTTTCTTCTTCGGACCCTAGTTTTGTTCCTCGGGCTCTGTTTTTGTTCCTCGGGCCCTGGTTGTGTTCCTCGGGCTCCGGGTTTGTTCCTCGAGCTCTAGTTTTGTTCCTCAGGCCCTGGTTTTCTTCCTCGGGGTTTCCTTTGGCTCTGATATTGTTCTTCGGTATTTGGTTTTGTTCCTCGGGCTCTGTTTTTGTTCCTCGGGCTCTCCTTTTCTTCCTCAGCACCTGGTTTTGTTCCAAGAGCTCTAGTTTTGTTCATCGGGCTCTCGTTTTCTTCCTCGAACTCTCGTTTTGTTCCTCGGGTTCTGGTTTTGTTCCTTGAGGTCTGGTTTTCTTTTTGGGCTCTGGTTTTCTTCCTCGGGCTCTGGTTTTCTTCCTCGGGCTCTGATTTTCTTCCTCGGACTCAGGTTTTGTTGCTCGGGCTCTGGTTGTGTTCCTCGGGCTCTGGTTGTGTTCCTCGGGCTCCGGGTTTGTTCCTCGAGCTCTAGTTTTGTTCCTCAGGCCCTGGTTTTCTTCCTCGGGGTTTCCTTTTGTTCCTTGGGCTCTGATATTGTTCTTCGGGCTTTGGTTTTGGTCCTCGGGCTCTGTTTTTGTTCCTCGGGCTCTCCTTTTCTTCCTCGGCACCTGGTTTTGTTCCAAGAGCTCTAGTTTTCTTCCTCGGGCTCTGGTTTTCTTCCTCGGGCTCTGGTTTTCTTCCTCAGGCTCTGGTTTTGTTCCTCGGGCTCTCGTTTTCTTCCTCGAACTCTCGTTTTGTTCCTCGGGTTCTGGTTTTGTTCCTTGAGCTCTGGTTTTATTCCTCGGGCTCTGGTTTTGTTCATCGAGGTCTGGTTTTCTTCCTCGGGCTCTGGTTGTGTTCCTCGGGCTCTGGGTCTGTTCCTCGGGCTCTGGTTTTGTTCATCGAGGGCTTGTTTTCTTCCTCGGGCTCTGGTTTTGTTCCTCAGGCTCTGGTTTTCTTCCTCGGGCTCTGGTTTTCTTCCTCGGACCCTGTTTCTTTACCTCGAGGGGTGGTTTTGTTCCTCGGGCTCTGGCTTGGTTCCTCAGGCCCTGGTTGTTTTCCTCGGGCTCTGGTTTTGTTCCTCGGGCTCTGGTTTTGTTCCTCGAGGGCTAGTTTTGTTCCTCGGGCTCTGGATTTGTTCCTCGGTTTCTGGTTCGGTTCCTCGGGCCCTGGTTTTATTCCACGGGCTCTGGTTTTCTTCCTATGGCCCTCGTTTTGTTCTTCAGGCCTTCCTTTTTGTCCTTGGGCTCTGGTTTTCTTCCTCGAGCTCTGGTTTTATTCCTTGGGCACTGGTTATGTTCCTCGGGCTCTCGTTTTCTTCCTCGGACTCTCGTTTTGTTCCTCGGGTTCTGGTTTTGTTCCTTGAGCTCTGGTTTTCTTCCTTGGGGTCTGGTTTTATTACTAGGGCTCTGGTTTTCTTCCTCGGGCTCTGGTTTTGTTGCTCGGGCTCTGGATTTCTTCCTCGAGCTCTCCTTTTCTTCTTCGGACCCTAGTTTTGTTCCTCGGGCTCTGTTTTTGTTCCTCGGGCTCTGGTTGTGTTCCTCGGGCTCCGGGTTTGTTCCTCGAGCTCTAGTTTTGTTCCTCAGGCCTTGGTTTTCTTCCTCGGGGTTTCCTTGGGCTCTGATATTGTTCTTCGGGCTTTGGTTTTGTTCCTCGGGCTCTGTTTTTGTTCCTCGGGCTCTCCTTTTCTTCCTCGGCACCTGGTTTTGTTCCAAGAGCTCTAGTTTTCTTCCTCGGGCACTGGTTTTCTTCCTCGGGCTCTGGTTTTCTTCCTTTGGCACTGGTTTTGTTCCTCGGGCTCTCGTTTTCTTCCTCGAACTCTCGTATTGTTCCTCGGGTTCTGGTTTTGTTCCTCGAGCTCTGGTTTTATTCCTCGGGCTCTGGTTTTCTTCCTCGGACCCTGTTTCTTTACCTCGAGGGGTGGTTTTGTTCCTCGGGCTCTGGCTTGGTTCCTCAGGCTCTGGTTTTGTTCCTCGGGCTCTGGTTTTCTTCCTCGGACCCTTTTTCTTTACCTCGAGGGGTGGTTTTGTTCCTCGGGCTCTGGCTTGGTTCCTCAGGCCCTGGTTGTTTTCCTCGGGCTCTGGTTCTGTTCCTCGGCCTCTGGTTTTGTTCATCGAGGGCTTCTTTTCTTCCTCGGGCTCTGGTTTTGTTCCTCAGGCTCTGGTTTTCTTCCTCGGGCTCTGGTTTTCTTCCTCGGACCCTGTTTCTTTACCTCGAGGGGTGGTTTTGTTCCTCGGGCTCTGGCTTGGTTCCTCAGGCCCTGGTTGTTTTCCTCGGGCTCTGGTTTTGTTCCTTGGGCTCTGGTTTTGTTCCTCGAGGGCTAGTTTTGTTCCTCGGGCTCTGGATTTGTTCCTCGGTTTCTGGTTCGGTTCCTCGGGCCCTGGTTTTATTCCATGGCTCTGGCTTTCTTCCTATGGCCCTCGTTTTGTTCTTCAGGCCTTCCTTTTTATCCTTGGGCTCTGGTTTTCTTCCTTGAGCTCTGCTTTTATTCCTTGGGCACTGGTTATGTTCCTCGGGCTCTCGCTTTCTTCCTCGGACTCTCGTTTTGTTCCTCGGGTTCTGGTTTTGTTCCTTGAGCTCTGGTTTTCTTCCTCCGGCTCTGGTTTTCTTCCTCGGGCTCTGGTTTTCTTCCTCGGGCTCTGTTTTTCTTCCTCAGGCTCTGGTTTTGTTGCTCGGTCTCTGGATTTCTTCCTCGAGCTCTCCTTTTCTTCTTCGGGCCCTAGTTTTGTTCCTCGGGCTCTGTTTTTGTTCCTCGGGCTCTGGTTGTGTTTCTCGGGCTCCGGGTTTGTTCCTCGAGCTCTAGTTTTGTTCCTCAGGCCCTGGTTTTCTTCCTCAGGGTTTCCTTTTGTTCCTTGGGCTCTGATATTGTTCTTCGGGCTTTGGTTTTGTTCCTCGGGCTCTGTTTTTGTTCCTCGGGCTCTCCTTTTCTTTCTCGGCACCTGGTTTTGTTCCAAGAGCTCTAGTTTTCTTCCTCGGGCTCTGGTTTTCTTCCTCGGGCTCTGGTTGTGTTCCTCGGGCTCTGGTTCTGTTCCTCGGGCTCTGGTTTTGTTCATCGAGGGCTTGTTTTCTTCCTCGGGCTCTGGTTTTGTTCCTCAGGCTCTGGTTTTGTTCCTCGGGCTCTGGTTTTCTTCCTCGGACCCTGTTTCTTTACCTCGAGGGGTGGTTTTGTTCCTCGGGCTCTGGCTTGGTTCCTCAGGCCCTGGTTGTTTTCCTTGGGCTCTGGTTTTGTTCCTCGGGCTCTGGTTTTGTTCCTCGAGGGCTAGTTTTGTTCCTCGGGCTCTGGATTTGTTCCTCGGTTTCTGGTTCGGTTCCTCGGGCCCTGGTTTTATTCCATGGCTCTGGCTTTCTTCCTATGGCCCTCGTTTTTTTCTTCAGGCCTTCCTTTTTGTCCTTGGGCTCTGGTTTTGTTCCTTGAGCTCTGCTTTTATTCCTTGGGCACTGGTTATGTTCCTCGGGCTCTCGCTTTCTTCCTCGGACTCTCGTTTTGTTCCTCGGGTTCTGGTTTTGTTCCTTGAGCTCTGGTTTTCTTCCTCCGGCTCTGGTTTTCTTCCTCGGGCTCTGGTTTTCTTCCTCGGGCTCTGTTTTTCTTCCTCAGGCTCTGGTTTTGTTGCTCGGTCTCTGGATTTCTTCCTCGAGCTCTCCTTTTCTTCTTCGGGCCCTAGTTTTGTTCCTCGGGCTCTGGTTGTGTTCCTCGGGCTCTGGTTGTGTTCCTCGGGCTCCGGGTTTGTTCCTCGAGCTCTAGTTTTGTTCCTCAGGCCCTGGTTTTCTTCCTCGGGGTTTCCTTTGGCTCTGATATTGTTCTTCGGGCTTTGGTTTTGTTCCTCGGGCTCTGTTTTTGTTCCTCGGGCTCTCCTTTTCTTCCTCGGCACCTGGTTTTGTTCCAAGAGCTCTAGTTTTGTTCCTCGGGCTCTCGTTTTCTTCCTCGAACTCTCGTTTTGTTCCTCGGGTTCTGGTTTTGTTCCTTGAGGTCTGGTTTTCTTTTTGGGCTCTGGTTTTCTTCCTCGGGCTCTGGTTTTCTTCCTCGGGCTCTGGTTTTGTTGCTCGGGCTCTGGTTGTGTTCCTCGGGCTCTCGTTTTCTTCCTCGAACTCTCGTTTTGTTCCTCGGGTTCTGGTTTTGTTCCTTGAGCTCTGGTTTTGTTCCTCCGGCTCTGGTTTTCTTCCTCGGGCTCTGGTTTTCTTCCTCGGGCTCTGTTTTTCTTCCTCAGGCTCTGGTTTTGTTGCTCGGTCTCTGGATTTCTTCCTCGAGCTCTCCTTTTCTTCTTCGGGCCCTAGTTTTGTTCCTCGGGCTCTGTTTTTGTTCCTCGGGCTCTGGTTGTGTTTCTCGGGCTCCGGGTTTGTTCCTCGAGCTCTAGTTTTGTTCCTCAGGCCCTGGTTTTCTTCCTCAGGGTTTCCTTTTGTTCCTTGGGCTCTGATATTGTTCTTCGGGCTTTGGTTTTGTTCCTCGGGCTCTGTTTTTGTTCCTCGGGCTCTCCTTTTCTTTCTCGGCACCTGGTTTTGTTCCAAGAGCTCTAGTTTTCTTCCTCGGGCTCTGGTTTTCTTCCTCGGGCTCTGGTTGTGTTCCTCGGGCTCTGGTTCTGTTCCTCGGGCTCTGGTTTTGTTCATCGAGGGCTTGTTTTCTTCCTCGGGCTCTGGTTTTGTTCCTCAGGCTCTGGTTTTGTTCCTCGGGCTCTGGTTTTCTTCCTCGGACCCTGTTTCTTTACCTCGAGGGGTGGTTTTGTTCCTCGGGCTCTGGCTTGGTTCCTCAGGCCCTGGTTGTTTTCCTTGGGCTCTGGTTTTGTTCCTCGGGCTCTGGTTTTGTTCCTCGAGGGCTAGTTTTGTTCCTCGGGCTCTGGATTTGTTCCTCGGTTTCTGGTTCGGTTCCTCGGGCCCTGGTTTTATTCCATGGCTCTGGCTTTCTTCCTATGGCCCTCGTTTTGTTCTTCAGGCCTTCCTTTTTGTCCTTGGGCTCTGGTTTTGTTCCTTGAGCTCTGCTTTTATTCCTTGGGCACTGGTTATGTTCCTCAGGCTCTCGCTTTCTTCCTCGGACTCTCGTTTTGTTCCTCGGGTTCTGGTTTTGTTCCTTGAGCTCTGGTTTTCTTCCTCCGGCTCTGGTTTTCTTCCTCGGGCTCTGGTTTTCTTCCTCGGGCTCTGTTTTTCTTCCTCAGGCTCTGGTTTTGTTGCTCGGGCTCTGGATTTCTTCCTCGAGCTCTCCTTTTCTTCTTCGGGCCCTAGTTTTGTTCCTCGGGCTCTGTTTTTGTTCCTCGGGCTCTGGTTGTGTTCCTCGGGCTCCGGGTTTGTTCCTCGAGCTCTAGTTTTGTTCCTCAGGCCCTGGTTTTCTACCTCAGGGTTTCCTTTTGTTCCTTGGGCTCTGATATTGTTCTTCGGGCTTTGGTTTTGTTCCTCGGGATCTGTTTTTGTTCCTCGGGCTCTCCTTTTCTTCCTCGGCACCTGGTTTTGTTCCAAGAGCTCTAGTTTTCTTCCTCGGGCTCTGGTTTTCTTCCTCGGGCTCTGGTTGTGTTCCTCGGGCTCTGGGTCTGTTCCTCGGGCTCTGGTTTTGTTCATCGAGGGCTTGTTTTCTTCCTCGGGCTCTGGTTTTGTTCCTCAGGCTCTGGTTTTGTTCCTCGGGCTCTGGTTTTCTTCCTCGGACCCTGTTTCTTTACCTCGAGGGGTGGTTTTCTTCCTCGGGCTCTGGCTTGGTTCCTCAGGCCCTGGTTGTTTTCCTCGGGCTCTGGTTTTGTTCCTCGGGCTCTGGTTTTGTTCCTCGAGGGCTAGTTTTGTTCCTCGGGCTCTGGAGTTGTTCCTCGGTTTCTGGTTCGGTTCCTCGGGCCCTGGTTTTATTCCACGGGCTCTGGTTTTCTTCCTATGGCCCTCGTTTTGTTCTTCAGGCCTTCCTTTTTGTCCTTGGGCTCTGGTTTTCTTCCTTGAGCTCTGCTTTTATTCCTTGGGCACTGGTTATGTTCCTCGGGCTCTGGCTTTCTTCCTCGGACTCTCGTTTTGTTCCTCGGGTTCTGGTTTTGTTCCTTGAGCTCTGGTTTTCTTCCTCCGGCTCTGGTTTTCTTCCTCGGGCTCTGGTTTTCTTCCTCGGGCTCTGGTTTTCTTCCTCAGGCTCTGGTTTTGTTGCTCGGGCTCTGGATTTCTTCCTCGAGCTCTCCTTTTCTTCTTCGGGCCCTAGTTTTTTTCCTCGGGCTCTGTTTTTGTTCCTCGGGCTCTGGTTGTGTTCCTCGGGCTCTGGTTGTGTTCCTCGGGCTCCGGGTTTGTTCCTCGAGCTCTAGTTTTGTTCCTCAGGCCCTGGTTTTCTTCCTCGGGGTTTCCTTTGGCTCTGATATTGTTCTTCGGGCTTTGGTTTTGTTCCTCGGGCTCTGTTTTTGTTCCTCGGGCTCTCCTTTTCTTCCTCGGCACCTGGTTTTGTTCCAAGAGCTCTAGTTTTCTTCCTCGGGCTCTGGTTTTCTTCCTCGAACTCTCGTTTTGTTCCTCGGGTTCTGGTTTTGTTCCTTGAGGTCTGGTTTTCTTTTTGGGCTCTGGTTTTCTTCCTCGGGCTCTGGTTTTCTTCCTCGGGCTCTGGTTTTGTTGCTCGGGCTCTGGTTGTGTTCCTCGGGCTCTCGTTTTCTTCCTCGAACTCTCGTTTTGTTCCTCGGGTTCTGGTTTTGTTCCTTGAGCTCTGGTTTTGTTCCTCGGGCTCTGGTTTTCTTCCTCGGACCCTGTTTCTTTACCTCGAGGGGTGGTTTTGTTCCTCGGGCTCTGGCTTGGTTCCTCAGGCCCTGGTTTTTTTCCTCGGGCTCTGGTTCTGTTCCTCGGGCTCTGGTTTTGTTCATCGAGGGCTTCTTTTCTTCCTCGGGCTCTGGTTTTGTTCCTCAGGCTCTGGTTTTCTTCCTCGGGCTCTGGTTTTCTTCCTCGGGCTCTGGTTTTCTTCCTCTGGCTCTGGTTTTGTTGCTCGGGCTCTGGTTTTGTTCCTCGAGGGCTAGTTTTGTTCCTCGGGCTCTGGATTTGTTCCTCGGTTTCTGGTTCGGTTCCTCGGGCCCTGGTTTTATTCCATGGGCTCTGGCTTTCTTCCTATGGCCCTCGTTTTGTTCTTCAGGCCTTCCTTTTTGTCCTTGGGCTCTGGTTTTGTTCCTTGAGCTCTGGTTTTATTCCTTGGGCACTGGTTATGTTCCTCGGGCTCTCGCTTTCTTCCTCGGACTCTCGTTTTGTTCCTCGGGTTCTGGTTTTGTTCCTTGAGGTCTGGTTTTCTTCCTCGGGCTCTGGTTTTCTTCTTCGGGCTCTGGTTTTCTTCCTCGGGCTCTGTTTTTCTTCCTCAGGCTCTGGTTTTGTTGCTCGGGCTCTGGATTTCTTCCTCGAGCTCTCCTTTTCTTCTTCGGGCCCTAGTTTTGTTCCTCGGGCTCTGTTTTTGTTCCTCGGGCTCTGGTTGTGTTCCTCGGGCTCTGGTTGTGTTCCTCGGGCTCCGGGTTTGTTCCTCGAGCTCTAGTTTTGTTCCTCAGGCCCTGGTTTTCTTCCTCGGGATTTCCTTTTGTTCCTTGGGCTCTGATATTGTTCTTCGGGCTTTGGTTTTGTTCCTCGGGCTCTTTTTTTGTTCCTCGGGCTCTCCTTTTCTTCCTCGGCACCTGGTTTTGTTCCAAGAGCTCTAGTTTTCTTCCTCGGGCTCTGGTTTTCTTCCTCGGGCTCTGGTTTTCTTCCTCGGGCTCTGGTTTTCTTCCTTTGACACTGGTTTTGTTCCTCGGGCTCTCGTTTTCTTCCTCGAACTCTCGTTTTGTTCCTCGGGTTCTGGTTTTGTTCCTTGAGCTCTGGTTTTCTTCCTTGGGCTCTGGTTTTCTTCCTCGGGCTCTGGTTTTCTTCCTCGGGCTCTGGTTTTCTTCCTCAGGCTCTGGTTTTGTTGCTCGGGCTCTGGATTTCTTCCTCGAGCTCTCCTTTTCTTCTTCGGGCCCTAGTTTTGTTCCTCGGGCTCTGTTTTTGTTCCTCGGGCTCTGCTTGTGTTCCTCGGGCTCTGGTTGTGTTCCTCGGGCTCCGGGTTTGTTCCTCGAGCTCTAGTTTTGTTCCTCAGGCCCTGGTTTTCTTCCTCGGGGTTTCCTTTTGTTCCTTGGGCTCTGATATTGTTCTTCGGGCTTTGGTTTTGTTCCTCGGGCTCTGTTTTTGTTCCTCGGGCTCTCCTTTTCTTTCTCGGCACCTGGTTTTGTTCCAAGAGCTCTAGTTTTCTTCCTCGGGCTCTGGTTTTCTTCCTCGGGCTCTGGTTTTCTTCCTTTGGCACTGGTTTTGTTCCTCGGGCTCTCGTTTTCTTCCTCCAACTCTCGTTTTGTTCCTCGGGTTCTGGTTTTGTTCCTTGAGCTCTGGTTTTATTCCTCGGGCTCTGGTTTTGTTCATCGAGGTCTGGTTTTCTTCCTCGGGCTCTGGTTGTGTTCCTCGGGCTCTGGGTCTGTTCCTCGGGCTCTGGTTTTGTTCATCGAGGGCTTGTTTTCTTCCTCGGGCTCTGGTTTTGTTCCTCAGGCTCTGGTTTTCTTCCTCGGGCTCTGGTTTTCTTCCTCGGACCCTGTTTCTTTACCTCGAGGGGTGGTTTTCTTCCTCGGGCTCTGGTTTTCTTCCTCAGGCCCTGGTTTTTTTCCTCGGTCTCTGGTTTTGTTCCTCGGGCTCTGGTTTTGTTCCTCGAGGGCTAGTTTTGTTCCTCGGGCTCTGGATTTGTTCCTCGGTTTCTGGTTCGGTTCCTCGGGCCCTGGTTTTATTCCACGGGCTCTGGTTTTCTTCCTATGGCCCTCGTTTTGTTCTTCAGGCCTTCCTTTTTGTCCTTGGGCTCTGGTTTTCTTCCTCGAGCTCTGGTTTTATTCCTTGGGCACTGGTTATGTTCCTCGGGCTCTCGTTTTCTTCTTCGGACTCTCGTTTTGTTCCTCGGGTTCTGGTTTTGTTCCTTGAGCTCTGGTTTTCTTCCTTGGGGTCTGGTTTTATTACTCGGGCTCTGGTTTTCTTCCTCAGGCTCTGGTTTGGTTGCTCGGGCTCTGGATTTCTTCCTCGAGCTCTCCTTTTCTTCTTCGGGCCCTAGTTTTGTTCCTCGGGCTCTGGTTGTGTTCCTCGGGCTCCGGGTTTGTTCCTCGAGCTCTAGTTTTCTTCCTCGGGCTCTGGTTTTCTTCCTCGGGCTCTGGTTTTCTTCCTTTGGCACTGGTTTTGTTCCTCGGGCTCTCGTTTTCTTCCTCGAACTCTCGTTTTGTTCCTCGGGTTCTGGTTTTGTTCCTTGAGCTCTGGTTTTATTCCTCGGGCTCTGGTTTTGTTCATCGAGGTCTGGTTTTCTTCCTCGGGCTCTGGTTGTGTTCCTCGGGCTCTGGGTCTGTTCCTCGGGCTCTGGTTTTGTTCATCGAGGGCTTCTTTTCTTCCTCGGGCTCTGGTTTTGTTCCTCAGGCTCTGGTTTTCTTCCTCGGGCTCTGGTTTTCTTCCTCGGACCCTGTTTCTTTACCTCGAGGGGTGGTTTTCTTCCTCGGGCTCTGGCTTGGTTCCTCAGGCCCTGGTTGTTTTCCTCGGGCTCTGGTTTTGTTCCTCGGGCTCTGGTTTTGTTCCTCGAGGGCTAGTTTTGTTCCTCGGGCTCTGGATTTGTTCCTCGGTTTCTGGTTCGGTTCCTCGGGCCCTGGTTTTATTCCACGGGCTCTGGTTTTCTTCCTATGGCCCTCGTTTTGTTCTTCAGGCCTTCCTTTTTGTCCTTGGGCTCTGGTTTTCTTCCTTGAGCTCTGCTTTTATTCCTTGGGCACTGGTTATGTTCCTCGGGCTCTGGCTTTCTTCCTCGGACTCTCGTTTTGTTCCTCGGGTTCTGGTTTTGTTCCTTGAGCTCTGGTTTTCTTCCTCCGGCTCTGGTTTTCTTCCTCGGGCTCTGGTTTTCTTCCTCGGGCTCTGGTTTTCTTCCTCAGGCTCTGGTTTTGTTGCTCGGGCTCTGGATTTCTTCCTCGAGCTCTCCTTTTCTTCTTCGGGCCCTAGTTTTTTTCCTCGGGCTCTGTTTTTGTTCCTCGGGCTCTGGTTGTGTTCCTCGGGCTCTGGTTGTGTTCCTCGGGCTCCGGGTTTGTTCCTCGAGCTCTACTTTTGTTCCTCAGGCCCTGGTTTTCTTCCTCGGGGTTTCCTTTGGCTCTGATATTGTTCTTCGGGCTTTGGTTTTGTTCCTCGGGCTCTGTTTTTGTTCCTCGGGCTCTCCTTTTCTTCCTCGGCACCTGGTTTTGTTCCAAGAGCTCTAGTTTTCTTCCTCGGGCTCTGGTTTTCTTCCTCGAACTCTCGTTTTGTTCCTCGGGTTCTGGTTTTGTTCCTTGAGGTCTGGTTTTCTTTTTGGGCTCTGGTTTTCTTCCTCGGGCTCTGGTTTTCTTCCTCGGGCTCTGGTTTTGTTGCTCGGGCTCTGGTTGTGTTCCTCGGGCTCTCGTTTTCTTCCTCGAACTCTCGTTTTGTTCCTCGGGTTCTGGTTTTGTTCCTTGAGCTCTGGTTTTGTTCCTCGGGCTCTGGTTTTCTTCCTCGGACCCTGTTTCTTTACCTCGAGGGGTGGTTTTGTTCCTCGGGCTCTGGCTTGGTTCCTCAGGCCCTGGTTTTTTTCCTCGGGCTCTGGTTCTGTTCCTCGGGCTCTGGTTTTGTTCATCGAGGGCTTCTTTTCTTCCTCGGGCTCTGGTTTTGTTCCTCAGGCTCTGGTTTTCTTCCTCGGGCTCTGGTTTTCTTCCTCGGGCTCTGGTTTTCTTCCTCTGGCTCTGGTTTTATTGCTCGGGCTCTGGTTTTGTTCCTCGAGGGCTAGTTTTGTTCCTCGGGCTCTGGATTTGTTCCTCGGTTTCTGGTTCGGTTCCTCGGGCCCTGGTTTTATTCCATGGGCTCTGGCTTTCTTCCTATGGCCCTCGTTTTGTTCTTCAGGCCTTCCTTTTTGTCCTTGGGCTCTGGTTTTGTTCCTTGAGCTCTGGTTTTATTCCTTGGGCACTGGTTATGTTCCTCGGGCTCTCGCTTTCTTCCTCGGACTCTCGTTTTGTTCCTCGGGTTCTGGTTTTGTTCCTTGAGGTCTGGTTTTCTTCCTCGGGCTCTGGTTTTCTTCTTCGGGCTCTGGTTTTCTTCCTCGGGCTCTGTTTTTCTTCCTCAGGCTCTGGTTTTGTTTCTCGGGCTCTGGATTTCTTCCTCGAGCTCTCCTTTTCTTCTTCGGGCCCTAGTTTTGTTCCTCGGGCTCTGTTTTTGTTCCTCGGGCTCTGCTTGTGTTCCTCGGGCTCCGGGTTTGTTCCTCGAGCTCTAGTTTTGTTCCTCAGGCCCTGGTTTTCTTCCTCGGGATTTCCTTTTGTTCCTTGGGCTCTGATATTGTTCTTCGGGCTCTGGTTTTCTTCCTCGGGCTCTGGTTTTCTTCCTTTGGCACTGGTTTTGTTCCTCGGGCTCTCGTTTTCTTCCTCGAACTCTCGTTTTGTTCCTCGGGTTCTGATTTTGTTCCTTGATGTCTGGTTTTCTTCCTTGGGCTCTGGTTTTCTTCCTCGGGCTCTGGTTTTCTTCCTCGGGCTCTGGTTTTCTTCCTCAGGCTCTGGTTTTGTTGCTCGGGCTCTGGATTTCTTCCTCGAGCTCTCCTTTTCTTCTTCGGGCCCTAGTTTTTTTCCTCGGGCTCTGTTTTTGTTCCTCGGGCTCTGGTTGTGTTCCTCGGGCTCTGGTTGTGTTCCTCGGGCTCCGGGTTTGTTCCTCGAGCTCTAGTTTTGTTCCTCAGGCCCTGGTTTTCTTCCTCGGGGTTTCCTTTGGCTCTGATATTGTTCTTCGGGCTTTGGTTTTGTTCCTCGGGCTCTGTTTTTGTTCCTCGGGCTCTCCTTTTCTTCCTCGGCACCTGGTTTTGTTCCAAGAGCTCTAGTTTTCTTCCTCGGGCTCTGGTTTTCTTCCTCGAACTCTCGTTTTGTTCCTCGGGTTCTGGTTTTGTTCCTCAGGCTCTGGTTTTGTTCCTCGGGCTCTGGTTTTCTTCCTCGGACCCTGTTTCTTTACCTCGAGGGGTGGTTTTGTTCCTCGGGCTCTGGCTTGGTTCCTCAGGCCCTGGTTGTTTTCCTTGGGCTCTGGTTTTGTTCCTCGGGCTCTGGTTTTGTTCCTCGAGGGCTAGTTTTGTTCCTCGGGCTCTGGATTTGTTCCTCGGTTTCTGGTTCGGTTCCTCGGGCCCTGGTTTTATTCCATGGCTCTGGCTTTCTTCCTATGGCCCTCGTTTTGTTCTTCAGGCCTTCCTTTTTGTCCTTGGGCTCTGGTTTTGTTCCTTGAGCTCTGCTTTTATTCCTTGGGCACTGGTTATGTTCCTCAGGCTCTCGCTTTCTTCCTCGGACTCTCGTTTTGTTCCTCGGGTTCTGGTTTTGTTCCTTGAGCTCTGGTTTTCTTCCTCCGGCTCTGGTTTTCTTCCTCGGGCTCTGGTTTTCTTCCTCGGGCTCTGTTTTTCTTCCTCAGGCTCTGGTTTTGTTGCTCGGGCTCTGGATTTCTTCCTCGAGCTCTCCTTTTCTTCTTCGGGCCCTAGTTTTGTTCCTCGGGCTCTGTTTTTGTTCCTCGGGCTCTGGTTGTGTTCCTCGGGCTCCGGGTTTGTTCCTCGAGCTCTAGTTTTGTTCCTCAGGCCCTGGTTTTCTACCTCAGGGTTTCCTTTTGTTCCTTGGGCTCTGATATTGTTCTTCGGGCTTTGGTTTTGTTCCTCGGGATCTGTTTTTGTTCCTCGGGCTCTCCTTTTCTTCCTCGGCACCTGGTTTTGTTCCAAGAGCTCTAGTTTTCTTCCTCGGGCTCTGGTTTTCTTCCTCGGGCTCTGGTTGTGTTCCTCGGGCTCTGGGTCTGTTCCTCGGGCTCTGGTTTTGTTCATCGAGGGCTTGTTTTCTTCCTCGGGCTCTGGTTTTGTTCCTCAGGCTCTGGTTTTGTTCCTCGGGCTCTGGTTTTCTTCCTCGGACCCTGTTTCTTTACCTCGAGGGGTGGTTTTCTTCCTCGGGCTCTGGCTTGGTTCCTCAGGCCCTGGTTGTTTTCCTCGGGCTCTGGTTTTGTTCCTCGGGCTCTGGTTTTGTTCCTCGAGGGCTAGTTTTGTTCCTCGGGCTCTGGAGTTGTTCCTCGGTTTCTGGTTCGGTTCCTCGGGCCCTGGTTTTATTCCACGGGCTCTGGTTTTCTTCCTATGGCCCTCGTTTTGTTCTTCAGGCCTTCCTTTTTGTCCTTGGGCTCTGGTTTTCTTCCTTGAGCTCTGCTTTTATTCCTTGGGCACTGGTTATGTTCCTCGGGCTCTGGCTTTCTTCCTCGGACTCTCGTTTTGTTCCTCGGGTTCTGGTTTTGTTCCTTGAGCTCTGGTTTTCTTCCTCCGGCTCTGGTTTTCTTCCTCGGGCTCTGGTTTTCTTCCTCGGGCTCTGGTTTTCTTCCTCAGGCTCTGGTTTTGTTGCTCGGGCTCTGGATTTCTTCCTCGAGCTCTCCTTTTCTTCTTCGGGCCCTAGTTTTTTTCCTCGGGCTCTGTTTTTGTTCCTCGGGCTCTGGTTGTGTTCCTCGGGCTCTGGTTGTGTTCCTCGGGCTCCGGGTTTGTTCCTCGAGCTCTAGTTTTGTTCCTCAGGCCCTGGTTTTCTTCCTCGGGGTTTCCTTTGGCTCTGATATTGTTCTTCGGGCTTTGGTTTTGTTCCTCGGGCTCTGTTTTTGTTCCTCGGGCTCTCCTTTTCTTCCTCGGCACCTGGTTTTGTTCCAAGAGCTCTAGTTTTCTTCCTCGGGCTCTGGTTTTCTTCCTCGAACTCTCGTTTTGTTCCTCGGGTTCTGGTTTTGTTCCTTGAGGTCTGGTTTTCTTTTTGGGCTCTGGTTTTCTTCCTCGGGCTCTGGTTTTCTTCCTCGGGCTCTGGTTTTGTTGCTCGGGCTCTGGTTGTGTTCCTCGGGCTCTCGTTTTCTTCCTCGAACTCTCGTTTTGTTCCTCGGGTTCTGGTTTTGTTCCTTGAGCTCTGGTTTTGTTCCTCGGGCTCTGGTTTTCTTCCTCGGACCCTGTTTCTTTACCTCGAGGGGTGGTTTTGTTCCTCGGGCTCTGGCTTGGTTCCTCAGGCCCTGGTTTTTTTCCTCGGGCTCTGGTTCTGTTCCTCGGGCTCTGGTTTTGTTCATCGAGGGCTTCTTTTCTTCCTCGGGCTCTGGTTTTGTTCCTCAGGCTCTGGTTTTCTTCCTCGGGCTCTGGTTTTCTTCCTCGGGCTCTGGTTTTCTTCCTCTGGCTCTGGTTTTGTTGCTCGGGCTCTGGTTTTGTTCCTCGAGGGCTAGTTTTGTTCCTCGGGCTCTGGATTTGTTCCTCGGTTTCTGGTTCGGTTCCTCGGGCCCTGGTTTTATTCCATGGGCTCTGGCTTTCTTCCTATGGCCCTCGTTTTGTTCTTCAGGCCTTCCTTTTTGTCCTTGGGCTCTGGTTTTGTTCCTTGAGCTCTGGTTTTATTCCTTGGGCACTGGTTATGTTCCTCGGGCTCTCGCTTTCTTCCTCGGACTCTCGTTTTGTTCCTCGGGTTCTGGTTTTGTTCCTTGAGGTCTGGTTTTCTTCCTCGGGCTCTGGTTTTCTTCTTCGGGCTCTGGTTTTCTTCCTCGGGCTCTGTTTTTCTTCCTCAGGCTCTGGTTTTGTTGCTCGGGCTCTGGATTTCTTCCTCGAGCTCTCCTTTTCTTCTTCGGGCCCTAGTTTTGTTCCTCGGGCTCTGTTTTTGTTCCTCGGGCTCTGGTTGTGTTCCTCGGGCTCTGGTTGTGTTCCTCGGGCTCCGGGTTTGTTCCTCGAGCTCTAGTTTTGTTCCTCAGGCCCTGGTTTTCTTCCTCGGGATTTCCTTTTGTTCCTTGGGCTCTGATATTGTTCTTCGGGCTTTGGTTTTGTTCCTCGGGCTCTTTTTTTGTTCCTCGGGCTCTCCTTTTCTTCCTCGGCACCTGGTTTTGTTCCAAGAGCTCTAGTTTTCTTCCTCGGGCTCTGGTTTTCTTCCTCGGGCTCTGGTTTTCTTCCTCGGGCTCTGGTTTTCTTCCTTTGACACTGGTTTTGTTCCTCGGGCTCTCGTTTTCTTCCTCGAACTCTCGTTTTGTTCCTCGGGTTCTGGTTTTGTTCCTTGAGCTCTGGTTTTCTTCCTTGGGCTCTGGTTTTCTTCCTCGGGCTCTGGTTTTCTTCCTCGGGCTCTGGTTTTCTTCCTCAGGCTCTGGTTTTGTTGCTCGGGCTCTGGATTTCTTCCTCGAGCTCTCCTTTTCTTCTTCGGGCCCTAGTTTTGTTCCTCGGGCTCTGTTTTTGTTCCTCGGGCTCTGCTTGTGTTCCTCGGGCTCTGGTTGTGTTCCTCGGGCTCCGGGTTTGTTCCTCGAGCTCTAGTTTTGTTCCTCAGGCCCTGGTTTTCTTCCTCGGGGTTTCCTTTTGTTCCTTGGGCTCTGATATTGTTCTTCGGGCTTTGGTTTTGTTCCTCGGGCTCTGTTTTTGTTCCTCGGGCTCTCCTTTTCTTTCTCGGCACCTGGTTTTGTTCCAAGAGCTCTAGTTTTCTTCCTCGGGCTCTGGTTTTCTTCCTCGGGCTCTGGTTTTCTTCCTTTGGCACTGGTTTTGTTCCTCGGGCTCTCGTTTTCTTCCTCCAACTCTCGTTTTGTTCCTCGGGTTCTGGTTTTGTTCCTTGAGCTCTGGTTTTATTCCTCGGGCTCTGGTTTTGTTCATCGAGGTCTGGTTTTCTTCCTCGGGCTCTGGTTGTGTTCCTCGGGCTCTGGGTCTGTTCCTCGGGCTCTGGTTTTGTTCATCGAGGGCTTGTTTTCTTCCTCGGGCTCTGGTTTTGTTCCTCAGGCTCTGGTTTTCTTCCTCGGGCTCTGGTTTTCTTCCTCGGACCCTGTTTCTTTACCTCGAGGGGTGGTTTTCTTCCTCGGGCTCTGGTTTTCTTCCTCAGGCCCTGGTTTTTTTCCTCGGTCTCTGGTTTTGTTCCTCGGGCTCTGGTTTTGTTCCTCGAGGGCTAGTTTTGTTCCTCGGGCTCTGGATTTGTTCCTCGGTTTCTGGTTCGGTTCCTCGGGCCCTGGTTTTATTCCACGGGCTCTGGTTTTCTTCCTATGGCCCTCGTTTTGTTCTTCAGGCCTTCCTTTTTGTCCTTGGGCTCTGGTTTTCTTCCTCGAGCTCTGGTTTTATTCCTTGGGCACTGGTTATGTTCCTCGGGCTCTCGTTTTCTTCTTCGGACTCTCGTTTTGTTCCTCGGGTTCTGGTTTTGTTCCTTGAGCTCTGGTTTTCTTCCTTGGGGTCTGGTTTTATTACTCGGGCTCTGGTTTTCTTCCTCAGGCTCTGGTTTGGTTGCTCGGGCTCTGGATTTCTTCCTCGAGCTCTCCTTTTCTTCTTCGGGCCCTAGTTTTGTTCCTCGGGCTCTGGTTGTGTTCCTCGGGCTCCGGGTTTGTTCCTCGAGCTCTAGTTTTCTTCCTCGGGCTCTGGTTTTCTTCCTCGGGCTCTGGTTTTCTTCCTTTGGCACTGGTTTTGTTCCTCGGGCTCTCGTTTTCTTCCTCGAACTCTCGTTTTGTTCCTCGGGTTCTGGTTTTGTTCCTTGAGCTCTGGTTTTATTCCTCGGGCTCTGGTTTTGTTCATCGAGGTCTGGTTTTCTTCCTCGGGCTCTGGTTGTGTTCCTCGGGCTCTGGGTCTGTTCCTCGGGCTCTGGTTTTGTTCATCGAGGGCTTCTTTTCTTCCTCGGGCTCTGGTTTTGTTCCTCAGGCTCTGGTTTTCTTCCTCGGGCTCTGGTTTTCTTCCTCGGACCCTGTTTCTTTACCTCGAGGGGTGGTTTTCTTCCTCGGGCTCTGGCTTGGTTCCTCAGGCCCTGGTTGTTTTCCTCGGGCTCTGGTTTTGTTCCTCGGGCTCTGGTTTTGTTCCTCGAGGGCTAGTTTTGTTCCTCGGGCTCTGGATTTGTTCCTCGGTTTCTGGTTCGGTTCCTCGGGCCCTGGTTTTATTCCACGGGCTCTGGTTTTCTTCCTATGGCCCTCGTTTTGTTCTTCAGGCCTTCCTTTTTGTCCTTGGGCTCTGGTTTTCTTCCTTGAGCTCTGCTTTTATTCCTTGGGCACTGGTTATGTTCCTCGGGCTCTGGCTTTCTTCCTCGGACTCTCGTTTTGTTCCTCGGGTTCTGGTTTTGTTCCTTGAGCTCTGGTTTTCTTCCTCCGGCTCTGGTTTTCTTCCTCGGGCTCTGGTTTTCTTCCTCGGGCTCTGGTTTTCTTCCTCAGGCTCTGGTTTTGTTGCTCGGGCTCTGGATTTCTTCCTCGAGCTCTCCTTTTCTTCTTCGGGCCCTAGTTTTTTTCCTCGGGCTCTGTTTTTGTTCCTCGGGCTCTGGTTGTGTTCCTCGGGCTCTGGTTGTGTTCCTCGGGCTCCGGGTTTGTTCCTCGAGCTCTACTTTTGTTCCTCAGGCCCTGGTTTTCTTCCTCGGGGTTTCCTTTGGCTCTGATATTGTTCTTCGGGCTTTGGTTTTGTTCCTCGGGCTCTGTTTTTGTTCCTCGGGCTCTCCTTTTCTTCCTCGGCACCTGGTTTTGTTCCAAGAGCTCTAGTTTTCTTCCTCGGGCTCTGGTTTTCTTCCTCGAACTCTCGTTTTGTTCCTCGGGTTCTGGTTTTGTTCCTTGAGGTCTGGTTTTCTTTTTGGGCTCTGGTTTTCTTCCTCGGGCTCTGGTTTTCTTCCTCGGGCTCTGGTTTTGTTGCTCGGGCTCTGGTTGTGTTCCTCGGGCTCTCGTTTTCTTCCTCGAACTCTCGTTTTGTTCCTCGGGTTCTGGTTTTGTTCCTTGAGCTCTGGTTTTGTTCCTCGGGCTCTGGTTTTCTTCCTCGGACCCTGTTTCTTTACCTCGAGGGGTGGTTTTGTTCCTCGGGCTCTGGCTTGGTTCCTCAGGCCCTGGTTTTTTTCCTCGGGCTCTGGTTCTGTTCCTCGGGCTCTGGTTTTGTTCATCGAGGGCTTCTTTTCTTCCTCGGGCTCTGGTTTTGTTCCTCAGGCTCTGGTTTTCTTCCTCGGGCTCTGGTTTTCTTCCTCGGGCTCTGGTTTTCTTCCTCTGGCTCTGGTTTTATTGCTCGGGCTCTGGTTTTGTTCCTCGAGGGCTAGTTTTGTTCCTCGGGCTCTGGATTTGTTCCTCGGTTTCTGGTTCGGTTCCTCGGGCCCTGGTTTTATTCCATGGGCTCTGGCTTTCTTCCTATGGCCCTCGTTTTGTTCTTCAGGCCTTCCTTTTTGTCCTTGGGCTCTGGTTTTGTTCCTTGAGCTCTGGTTTTATTCCTTGGGCACTGGTTATGTTCCTCGGGCTCTCGCTTTCTTCCTCGGACTCTCGTTTTGTTCCTCGGGTTCTGGTTTTGTTCCTTGAGGTCTGGTTTTCTTCCTCGGGCTCTGGTTTTCTTCTTCGGGCTCTGGTTTTCTTCCTCGGGCTCTGTTTTTCTTCCTCAGGCTCTGGTTTTGTTTCTCGGGCTCTGGATTTCTTCCTCGAGCTCTCCTTTTCTTCTTCGGGCCCTAGTTTTGTTCCTCGGGCTCTGTTTTTGTTCCTCGGGCTCTGCTTGTGTTCCTCGGGCTCCGGGTTTGTTCCTCGAGCTCTAGTTTTGTTCCTCAGGCCCTGGTTTTCTTCCTCGGGATTTCCTTTTGTTCCTTGGGCTCTGATATTGTTCTTCGGGCTCTGGTTTTCTTCCTCGGGCTCTGGTTTTCTTCCTTTGGCACTGGTTTTGTTCCTCGGGCTCTCGTTTTCTTCCTCGAACTCTCGTTTTGTTCCTCGGGTTCTGATTTTGTTCCTTGATGTCTGGTTTTCTTCCTTGGGCTCTGGTTTTCTTCCTCGGGCTCTGGTTTTCTTCCTCGGGCTCTGGTTTTCTTCCTCAGGCTCTGGTTTTGTTGCTCGGGCTCTGGATTTCTTCCTCGAGCTCTCCTTTTCTTCTTCGGGCCCTAGTTTTTTTCCTCGGGCTCTGTTTTTGTTCCTCGGGCTCTGGTTGTGTTCCTCGGGCTCTGGTTGTGTTCCTCGGGCTCCGGGTTTGTTCCTCGAGCTCTAGTTTTGTTCCTCAGGCCCTGGTTTTCTTCCTCGGGGTTTCCTTTGGCTCTGATATTGTTCTTCGGGCTTTGGTTTTGTTCCTCGGGCTCTGTTTTTGTTCCTCGGGCTCTCCTTTTCTTCCTCGGCACCTGGTTTTGTTCCAAGAGCTCTAGTTTTCTTCCTCGGGCTCTGGTTTTCTTCCTCGAACTCTCGTTTTGTTCCTCGGGTTCTGGTTTTGTTCCTTGAGGTCTGGTTTTCTTTTTGGGCTCTGGTTTTCTTCCTCGGGCTCTGGTTTTCTTCCTCGGGCTCTGGTTTTGTTGCTCGGGCTCTGGTTGTGTTCCTCGGGCTCTCGTTTTCTTCCTCGAACTCTCGTTTTGTTCCTCGGGTTCTGGTTTTGTTCCTTGAGCTCTGGTTTTGTTCCTCGGGCTCTGGTTTTCTTCCTCGGACCCTGTTTCTTTACCTCGAGGGGTGGTTTTGTTCCTCGGGCTCTGGCTTGGTTCCTCAGGCCCTGGTTTTTTTCCTCGGGCTCTGGTTCTGTTCCTCGGGCTCTGGTTTTGTTCATCGAGGGCTTCTTTTCTTCCTCGGGCTCTGGTTTTGTTCCTCAGGCTCTGGTTTTCTTCCTCGGGCTCTGGTTTTCTTCCTCGGGCTCTGGTTTTCTTCCTCTGGCTCTGGTTTTGTTGCTCGGGCTCTGGTTTTGTTCCTCGAGGGCTAGTTTTGTTCCTCGGGCTCTGGATTTGTTCCTCGGTTTCTGGTTCGGTTCCTCGGGCCCTGGTTTTATTCCATGGGCTCTGGCTTTCTTCCTATGGCCCTCGTTTTGTTCTTCAGGCCTTCCTTTTTGTCCTTGGGCTCTGGTTTTGTTCCTTGAGCTCTGGTTTTATTCCTTGGGCACTGGTTATGTTCCTCGGGCTCTCGCTTTCTTCCTCGGACTCTCGTTTTGTTCCTCGGGTTCTGGTTTTGTTCCTTGAGGTCTGGTTTTCTTCCTCGGGCTCTGGTTTTCTTCTTCGGGCTCTGGTTTTCTTCCTCGGGCTCTGTTTTTCTTCCTCAGGCTCTGGTTTTGTTGCTCGGGCTCTGGATTTCTTCCTCGAGCTCTCCTTTTCTTCTTCGGGCCCTAGTTTTGTTCCTCGGGCTCTGTTTTTGTTCCTCGGGCTCTGGTTGTGTTCCTCGGGCTCTGGTTGTGTTCCTCGGGCTCCGGGTTTGTTCCTCGAGCTCTAGTTTTGTTCCTCAGGCCCTGGTTTTCTTCCTCGGGATTTCCTTTTGTTCCTTGGGCTCTGATATTGTTCTTCGGGCTTTGGTTTTGTTCCTCGGGCTCTTTTTTTGTTCCTCGGGCTCTCCTTTTCTTCCTCGGCACCTGGTTTTGTTCCAAGAGCTCTAGTTTTCTTCCTCGGGCTCTGGTTTTCTTCCTCGGGCTCTGGTTTTCTTCCTCGGGCTCTGGTTTTCTTCCTTTGACACTGGTTTTGTTCCTCGGGCTCTCGTTTTCTTCCTCGAACTCTCGTTTTGTTCCTCGGGTTCTGGTTTTGTTCCTTGAGCTCTGGTTTTCTTCCTTGGGCTCTGGTTTTCTTCCTCGGGCTCTGGTTTTCTTCCTCGGGCTCTGGTTTTCTTCCTCAGGCTCTGGTTTTGTTGCTCGGGCTCTGGATTTCTTCCTCGAGCTCTCCTTTTCTTCTTCGGGCCCTAGTTTTGTTCCTCGGGCTCTGTTTTTGTTCCTCGGGCTCTGCTTGTGTTCCTCGGGCTCTGGTTGTGTTCCTCGGGCTCCGGGTTTGTTCCTCGAGCTCTAGTTTTGTTCCTCAGGCCCTGGTTTTCTTCCTCGGGGTTTCCTTTTGTTCCTTGGGCTCTGATATTGTTCTTCGGGCTTTGGTTTTGTTCCTCGGGCTCTGTTTTTGTTCCTCGGGCTCTCCTTTTCTTTCTCGGCACCTGGTTTTGTTCCAAGAGCTCTAGTTTTCTTCCTCGGGCTCTGGTTTTCTTCCTCGGGCTCTGGTTTTCTTCCTTTGGCACTGGTTTTGTTCCTCGGGCTCTCGTTTTCTTCCTCCAACTCTCGTTTTGTTCCTCGGGTTCTGGTTTTGTTCCTTGAGCTCTGGTTTTATTCCTCGGGCTCTGGTTTTGTTCATCGAGGTCTGGTTTTCTTCCTCGGGCTCTGGTTGTGTTCCTCGGGCTCTGGGTCTGTTCCTCGGGCTCTGGTTTTGTTCATCGAGGGCTTGTTTTCTTCCTCGGGCTCTGGTTTTGTTCCTCAGGCTCTGGTTTTCTTCCTCGGGCTCTGGTTTTCTTCCTCGGACCCTGTTTCTTTACCTCGAGGGGTGGTTTTCTTCCTCGGGCTCTGGTTTTCTTCCTCAGGCCCTGGTTTTTTTCCTCGGTCTCTGGTTTTGTTCCTCGGGCTCTGGTTTTGTTCCTCGAGGGCTAGTTTTGTTCCTCGGGCTCTGGATTTGTTCCTCGGTTTCTGGTTCGGTTCCTCGGGCCCTGGTTTTATTCCACGGGCTCTGGTTTTCTTCCTATGGCCCTCGTTTTGTTCTTCAGGCCTTCCTTTTTGTCCTTGGGCTCTGGTTTTCTTCCTCGAGCTCTGGTTTTATTCCTTGGGCACTGGTTATGTTCCTCGGGCTCTCGTTTTCTTCTTCGGACTCTCGTTTTGTTCCTCGGGTTCTGGTTTTGTTCCTTGAGCTCTGGTTTTCTTCCTTGGGGTCTGGTTTTATTACTCGGGCTCTGGTTTTCTTCCTCAGGCTCTGGTTTGGTTGCTCGGGCTCTGGATTTCTTCCTCGAGCTCTCCTTTTCTTCTTCGGGCCCTAGTTTTGTTCCTCGGGCTCTGGTTGTGTTCCTCGGGCTCCGGGTTTGTTCCTCGAGCTCTAGTTTTCTTCCTCGGGCTCTGGTTTTCTTCCTCGGGCTCTGGTTTTCTTCCTTTGGCACTGGTTTTGTTCCTCGGGCTCTCGTTTTCTTCCTCGAACTCTCGTTTTGTTCCTCGGGTTCTGGTTTTGTTCCTTGAGCTCTGGTTTTATTCCTCGGGCTCTGGTTTTGTTCATCGAGGTCTGGTTTTCTTCCTCGGGCTCTGGTTGTGTTCCTCGGGCTCTGGGTCTGTTCCTCGGGCTCTGGTTTTGTTCATCGAGGGCTTCTTTTCTTCCTCGGGCTCTGGTTTTGTTCCTCAGGCTCTGGTTTTCTTCCTCGGGCTCTGGTTTTCTTCCTCGGACCCTGTTTCTTTACCTCGAGGGGTGGTTTTCTTCCTCGGGCTCTGGCTTGGTTCCTCAGGCCCTGGTTGTTTTCCTCGGGCTCTGGTTTTGTTCCTCGGGCTCTGGTTTTGTTCCTCGAGGGCTAGTTTTGTTCCTCGGGCTCTGGATTTGTTCCTCGGTTTCTGGTTCGGTTCCTCGGGCCCTGGTTTTATTCCACGGGCTCTGGTTTTCTTCCTATGGCCCTCGTTTTGTTCTTCAGGCCTTCCTTTTTGTCCTTGGGCTCTGGTTTTCTTCCTTGAGCTCTGCTTTTATTCCTTGGGCACTGGTTATGTTCCTCGGGCTCTGGCTTTCTTCCTCGGACTCTCGTTTTGTTCCTCGGGTTCTGGTTTTGTTCCTTGAGCTCTGGTTTTCTTCCTCCGGCTCTGGTTTTCTTCCTCGGGCTCTGGTTTTCTTCCTCGGGCTCTGGTTTTCTTCCTCAGGCTCTGGTTTTGTTGCTCGGGCTCTGGATTTCTTCCTCGAGCTCTCCTTTTCTTCTTCGGGCCCTAGTTTTTTTCCTCGGGCTCTGTTTTTGTTCCTCGGGCTCTGGTTGTGTTCCTCGGGCTCTGGTTGTGTTCCTCGGGCTCCGGGTTTGTTCCTCGAGCTCTACTTTTGTTCCTCAGGCCCTGGTTTTCTTCCTCGGGGTTTCCTTTGGCTCTGATATTGTTCTTCGGGCTTTGGTTTTGTTCCTCGGGCTCTGTTTTTGTTCCTCGGGCTCTCCTTTTCTTCCTCGGCACCTGGTTTTGTTCCAAGAGCTCTAGTTTTCTTCCTCGGGCTCTGGTTTTCTTCCTCGAACTCTCGTTTTGTTCCTCGGGTTCTGGTTTTGTTCCTTGAGGTCTGGTTTTCTTTTTGGGCTCTGGTTTTCTTCCTCGGGCTCTGGTTTTCTTCCTCAGGCTCTGGTTTTGTTGCTCGGGCTCTGGTTGTGTTCCTCGGGCTCTCGTTTTCTTCCTCGAACTCTCGTTTTGTTCCTCGGGTTCTGGTTTTGTTCCTTGAGCTCTGGTTTTGTTCCTCGGGCTCTGGTTTTCTTCCTCGGACCCTGTTTCTTTACCTCGAGGGGTGGTTTTGTTCCTCGGGCTCTGGCTTGGTTCCTCAGGCCCTGGTTTTTTTCCTCGGGCTCTGGTTCTGTTCCTCGGGCTCTGGTTTTGTTCATCGAGGGCTTCTTTTCTTCCTCGGGCTCTGGTTTTGTTCCTCAGGCTCTGGTTTTCTTCCTCGGGCTCTGGTTTTCTTCCTCGGGCTCTGGTTTTCTTCCTCTGGCTCTGGTTTTATTGCTCGGGCTCTGGTTTTGTTCCTCGAGGGCTAGTTTTGTTCCTCGGGCTCTGGATTTGTTCCTCGGTTTCTGGTTCGGTTCCTCGGGCCCTGGTTTTATTCCATGGGCTCTGGCTTTCTTCCTATGGCCCTCGTTTTGTTCTTCAGGCCTTCCTTTTTGTCCTTGGGCTCTGGTTTTGTTCCTTGAGCTCTGGTTTTATTCCTTGGGCACTGGTTATGTTCCTCGGGCTCTCGCTTTCTTCCTCGGACTCTCGTTTTGTTCCTCGGGTTCTGGTTTTGTTCCTTGAGGTCTGGTTTTCTTCCTCGGGCTCTGGTTTTCTTCTTCGGGCTCTGGTTTTCTTCCTCGGGCTCTGTTTTTCTTCCTCAGGCTCTGGTTTTGTTGCTCGGGCTCTGGATTTCTTCCTCGAGCTCTCCTTTTCTTCTTCGGGCCCTAGTTTTGTTCCTCGGGCTCTGTTTTTGTTCCTCGGGCTCTGCTTGTGTTCCTCGGGCTCCGGGTTTGTTCCTCGAGCTCTAGTTTTGTTCCTCAGGCCCTGGTTTTCTTCCTCGGGATTTCCTTTTGTTCCTTGGGCTCTGATATTGTTCTTCGGGCTTTGGTTTTGTTCCTCGGGCTCTTTTTTTGTTCCTCGGGCTCTCCTTTTCTTCCTCGGCACCTGGTTTTGTTCCAAGAGCTCTAGTTTTCTTCCTCGGGCTCTGGTTTTCTTCCTCGGGCTCTGGTTTTCTTCCTTTGGCACTGGTTTTGTTCCTCGGGCTCTCGTTTTCTTCCTCGAACTCTCGTTTTGTTCCTCGGGTTCTGGTTTTGTTCCTTGAGCTCTGGTTTTATTCCTCGGGCTCTGGTTTTGTTCATCGAGGTCTGGTTTTCTTCCTCGGGCTCTGGTTTTCTTCCTCCGGCTCTGGTTTTGTTGCTCGGGCTCTGGATTTCTTCCTCGAGCTCTCCTTTTCTTCTTCGGGCCCTAGTTTTGTTCCTCGGGCTCTGTTTTTGTTCCTCGGGCTCTGCTTGTGTTCCTCGGGCTCTGGTTGTGTTCCTCGGGCTCCGGGTTTGTTCCTCGAGCTCTAGTTTTTTTTCCTCAGGCCCTGGTTTTCTTCCTCGGGGTTTCCTTTTGTTCCTTGGGCTCTGATATTGTTCTTCGGGCTTTGGTTTTGTTCCTCGGGCTCTGTTTTTGTTCCTCGGGCTCTCCTTTTCTTCCTCGGCACCTGGTTTTGTTCCAAGAGCTCTAGTTTTCTTCCTCGGGCTCTGGTTTTCTTCCTCGGGCTCTGGTTTTCTTCCTTTGGCACTGGTTTTGTTCCTCGGGCTCTCGTTTTCTTCCTCGAACTCTCGTTTTGTTCCTCGGGTTCTGGTTTTGTTCCTTGAGCTCTGGTTTTATTCCTCGGGCTCTGGTTTTGTTCATCGAGGTCTGGTTTTCTTCCTCGGGCTCTGGTTGTGTTCCTCGGGCTCTGGGTCTGTTCCTCGGGCTCTGGTTTTATTCATCGAGGGCTTGTTTTCTTCCTCGGGCTCTGGTTTTGTTCCTCAGGCTCTGGTTTTCTTCCTCGGGCTCTGGTTTTCTTCCTCGGACCCTGTTTCTTTACCTCGAGGGGTGGTTTTCTTCCTCGGGCTCTGGTTTTCTTCCTCAGGCCCTGGTTTTTTTCCTCGGTCTCTGGTTTTGTTCCTCGGGCTCTGGTTTTGTTCCTCGAGGGCTAGTTTTGTTCCTCGGGCTCTGGATTTGTTCCTCGGTTTCTGGTTCGGTTCCTCGGGCCCTGGTTTTATTCCACGGGCTCTGGTTTTCTTCCTATGGCCCTCGTTTTGTTCTTCAGGCCTTCCTTTTTGTCCTTGGGCTCTGGTTTTCTTCCTTGAGCTCTGGTTTTATTCCTTGGGCACTGGTTATGTTCCTCGGGCTCTCGTTTTCTTCTTCGGACTCTCGTTTTGTTCCTCGGGTTCTGGTTTTGTTCCTTGAGCTCTGGTTTTCTTCCTTGGGGTCTGGTTTTATTACTCGGGCTCTGGTTTTCTTCCTCAGGCTCTGGTTTGGTTGCTCGGGCTCTGGATTTCTTCCTCGAGCTCTCCTTTTCTTCTTCGGGCCCTAGTTTTGTTCCTCGGGCTCTGGTCGTGTTCCTCGGGCTCCGGGTTTGTTCCTCGAGCTCTAGTTTTCTTCCTCGGGCTCTGGTTTTCTTCCTCGGGCTCTGGTTTTCTTCCTTTGGCACTGGTTTTGTTCCTCGGGCTCTCGTTTTCTTCCTCGAACTCTCGTTTTGTTCCTCGGGTTCTGGTTTTGTTCCTTGAGCTCTGGTTTTATTCCTCGGGCTCTGGTTTTGTTCATCGAGGTCTGGTTTTCTTCCTCGGGCTCTGGTTGTGTTCCTCGGGCTCTGGGTCTGTTCCTCGGGCTCTGGTTTTATTCATCGAGGGCTTGTTTTCTTCCTCGGGCTCTGGTTTTGTTCCTCAGGCTCTGGTTTTGTTCCTCGGGCTCTGGTTTTCTTCCTCGGACCCTGTTTCTTTACCTCGAGGGGTGGTTTTCTTCCTCGGGCTCTGGCTTGGTTCCTCAGGCCCTGGTTGTTTTCCTCGAGCTCTGGTTTTGTTCCTCGGGCTCTGGTTTTGTTCCTCGAGGGCTAGTTTTGTTCCTCGGGCTCTGGATTTGTTCCTCGGTTTCTGGTTCGGTTCCTCGGGCCCTGGTTTTATTCCACGGGCTCTGGTTTTCTTCCTATGGCCCTCGTTTTGTTCTTCAGGCCTTCCTTTTTGTCCTTGGGCTCTTGTTTTCTTCCTCGAGCTCTGGTTTTATTCCTTGGGCACTGGTTATGTTCCTCGGGCTCTCGTTTTCTTCCTCGGACTCTCGTTTTGTTCCTCGGGTTCTGGTTTTGTTCCTTGAGGTCTGGTTTTCTTCCTCGGGCTCTGGTTTTCTTCCTCGGGCTCTGGTTTTCTTCCTCGGGCTCTGGTTTTCTTCCTCAGGCTCTGGTTTTGTTGCTCGGGCTCTGGATTTCTTCCTCGAGCTCTCCTTTTCTTCTTCGGGCCCTAGTTTTTTTCCGCGGGCTCTGTTTTTGTTCCTCGGGCTCTGGTTGTGTTCCTCGGGCTCTGGTTGTGTTCCTCGGGCTCCGGGTTTGTTCCTCGAGCTCTAGTTTTGTTCCTCAGGCCCTGGTTTTCTTCCTCGGGGTTTCCTTTTGTTCCTTGGGCTCTGATATTGTTCTTCGGGCTTTGGTTTTGTTCCTCGGGCTCTGTTTTTGTTCCTCGGGCTCTCCTTTTCTTCCTCAGCACCTTTTTTTTTTTCCAAGAGCTCTAGTTTTGTTCCTCGGGCTCTCGTTTTCTTCCTCGAACTCTCGTTTTGTTCCTCGGGTTCTGGTTTTGTTCCTTGAGGTCTGGTTTTCTTTTTGGGCTCTGGTTTTCTTCCTCAGGCTCTGGTTTTCTTCCTCGGGCTCTGGTTTTCTTCCTCGGGCTCTGGTTTTGTTGCTCGGGCTCTGGTTGTGTTCCTCGGGCTCTGGTTGTGTTCCTCGGGCTCCGGGTTTGTTCCTCGAGCTCTAGTTTTGTTCCTCAGGCCCTGGTTTTCTTCCTCGGGGTTTCCTTTTGTTCCTTGGGCTCTGATATTGTTCTTCGGGCTTTGGTTTTGGTCCTCGGGCTCTGGTTTTGTTCCTCGGGCTCTCCTTTTCTTCCTCGGCACCTGGTTTTGTTCCAAGAGCTCTAGTTTTCTTCCTCGGGCTCTGGTTTTCTTCCTCGGGCTCTGGTTTTCTTCCTTTGGCACTGGTTTTGTTCCTCGGGCTCTCGTTTTCTTCCTCGAACTCTCGTTTTGTTCCTCGGGTTCTGGTTTTGTTCCTCGAGCTCTGGTTTTATTCCTCGCGCTCTGGTTTTCTTCCTCGGACCCTGTTTCTTTACCTCGAGGGGTGGTTTTGTTCCTCGGGCTCTGGCTTGGTTCCTCAGGCCCTGGTTGTTTTCCTCGGGCTCTGGTTCTGTTCCTCGGGCTCTGGTTTTGTTCATCGAGGGCTTGTTTTCTTCCTCTGGCTCTGGTTTTGTTCCTCAGGCTCTGGTTTTCTTCCTCGGGCTCTGGTTTTCTTCCTCGGACCCTGTTTCTTTACCTCGAGGGGTGGTTTTGTTCCTCCGGCTCTGGCTTGGTTCCTCAGGCCCTGGTTGTTTTCCTCGGGCTCTGGTTTTGTTCCTTGGGCTCTGGTTTTGTTCCTCGAGGGCTAGTTTTGTTCCTCGGGCTCTGGATTTGTTCCTCGGTTTCTGGTTCGGTTCCTCGGGCCCTGGTTTTATTCCATGGGCTCTGGCTTTCTTCCTATAGCCCTCGTTTTGTTCTTCAGGCCTTCCTTTTTGTCCTTGGGCTCTGGTTTTGTTCCTTGAGCTCTGCTTTTATTCCTTGGGCACTGGTTATGTTCCTCGGGCTCTCGCTTTCTTCCTCGGACTCTCGTTTTGTTCCTCGGGTTCTGGTTTTGTTCCTTGAGGTCTGGTTTTATTCCTCGGGCTCTGGTTTTGTTCATCGAGGTCTGGTTTTCTTCCTCGGGCTCTGGTTGTGTTCCTCGGGCTCTGGGTCTGTTCCTCGGGCTCTGGTTTTGTTCATCGAGGGCTTGTTTTCTTCCTCGGGCTCTGGTTTTGTTCCTCAGGCTCTGGTTTTGTTCCTCGGGCTCTGGTTTTCTTCCTCGGACCCTGTTTCTTTACCTCGAGGGGTGGTTTTCTTCCTCGGGCTCTGGCTTGGTTCCTCAGGCCCTGGTTGTTTTCCTCGGGCTCTGGTTTTGTTCCTCGGGCTCTGGTTTTGTTCCTCGAGGGCTAGTTTTCTTCCTCGGGCTCTGGATTTGTTCCTCGGTTTCTGGTTCGGTTCCTCGGGCCCTGGTTTTATTCCACGGGCTCTGGTTTTCTTCCTATGGCCCTCGTTTTGTTCTTCAGGCCTTCCTTTTTGTCCTTGGGCTCTGGTTTTCTTCCTTGAGCTCTGCTTTTATTCCTTGGGCACTGGTTATGTTCCTCGGGCTCTCGTTTTCTTCCTCGGACTCTCGTTTTGTTCCTCGGGTTCTGGTTTTGTTCCTTGAGGTCTGGTTTTCTTCCTTGGGCTCTGGTTTTCTTCCTCGGGCTCTGGTTTTCTTCCTCGGGCTCTGGTTTTCTTCCTCAGGCTCTGGTTTTGTTGCTCGGGCTCTGGATTTCTTCCTCGAGCTCTCCTTTTCTTCTTCGGACCCTAGTTTTTTTCCTCGGGCTCTGTTTTTGTTCCTCGGGCTCTGGTTGTGTTCCTCGGGCTCTGGTTGTGTTCCTCGGGCTCCGGGTTTGTTCCTCGAGCTCTAGTTTTGTTCCTCAGGCCCTGGTTTTCTTCCTCGGGGTTTCCTTTGGCTCTGATATTGTTCTTCGGGCTTTGGTTTTGTTCCTCGGGCTCTGTTTTTGTTCCTCGGGCTCTCCTTTTCTTCCTCGGCACCTGGTTTTGTTCCAAGAGCTCTAGTTTTCTTCCTCGGGCTCTGGTTTTCTTCCTCGAACTCTCGTTTTGTTCCTCGGGTTCTGGTTTTGTTCCTTGAGGTCTGGTTTTCTTTTTGGGCTCTGGTTTTCTTCCTCGGGCTCTGGTTTTCTTCCTCGGGCTCTGGTTTTGTTGCTCGGGCTCTGGTTGTGTTCCTCGGGCTCTCGTTTTCTTCCTCGAACTCTCGTTTTGTTCCTCGGGTTCTGGTTTTGTTCCTTGAGCTCTGGTTTTGTTCCTCGGGCTCTGGTTTTCTTCCTCGGACCCTGTTTCTTTACCTCGAGGGGTGGTTTTGTTCCTCGGGCTCTGGCTTGGTTCCTCAGGCCCTGGTTTTTTTCCTCGGGCTCTGGTTCTGTTCCTCGGGCTCTGGTTTTGTTCATCGAGGGCTTCTTTTCTTCCTCGGGCTCTGGTTTTGTTCCTCAGGCTCTGGTTTTCTTCCTCGGGCTCTGGTTTTCTTCCTCGGGCTCTGGTTTTCTTCCTCTGGCTCTGGTTTTGTTGCTCGGGCTCTGGTTTTGTTCCTCGAGGGCTAGTTTTGTTCCTCGGGCTCTGGATTTGTTCCTCGGTTTCTGGTTCGGTTCCTCGGGCCCTGGTTTTATTCCATGGGCTCTGGCTTTCTTCCTATGGCCCTCGTTTTGTTCTTCAGGCCTTCCTTTTTGTCCTTGGGCTCTGGTTTTGTTCCTTGAGCTCTGGTTTTATTCCTTGGGCACTGGTTATGTTCCTCGGGCTCTCGCTTTCTTCCTCGGACTCTCGTTTTGTTCCTCGGGTTCTGGTTTTGTTCCTTGAGGTCTGGTTTTCTTCCTCGGGCTCTGGTTTTCTTCTTCGGGCTCTGGTTTTCTTCCTCGGGCTCTGTTTTTCTTCCTCAGGCTCTGGTTTTGTTGCTCGGGCTCTGGATTTCTTCCTCGAGCTCTCCTTTTCTTCTTCGGGCCCTAGTTTTGTTCCTCGGGCTCTGTTTTTGTTCCTCGGGCTCTGGTTGTGTTCCTCGGGCTCCGGGTTTGTTCCTCGAGCTCTAGTTTTGTTCCTCAGGCCCTGGTTTTCTTCCTCGGGATTTCCTTTTGTTCCTTGGGCTCTGATATTGTTCTTCGGGCTTTGGTTTTGTTCCTCGGGCTCTTTTTTTGTTCCTCGGCTCTCCTTTTCTTCCTCGGCACCTGGTTTTGTTCCAAGAGCTCTAGTTTTCTTCCTCGGGCTCTGGTTTTCTTCCTCGGGCTCTGGTTTTCTTCCTCGGGCTCTGGTTTTCTTCCTTTGACACTGGTTTTGTTCCTCGGGCTCTTTTTTTGTTCCTCGGCTCTCCTTTTCTTCCTCGGCATCTGGTTTTGTTCCTTGAGCTCTGGTTTTCTTCCTCGGGCTCTGGTTTTCTTCCTCGGGCTCTGGTTTTCTTCCTTTGGCACTGGTTTTGTTCCTCGGGCTCTCGTTTTCTTCCTCGAACTCTCGTTTTGTTCCTCGGGTTCTGGTTTTGTTCCTTGAGCTCTGGTTTTATTCCTCCGGCTCTGGTTTTGTTCATCGAGGTCTGGTTTTCTTCCTCGGGCTCTGGTTGTGTTCCTCGGGCTCTGGGTCTGTTCCTCGGGCTCTGGTTTTGTTCATCGAGGGCTTGTTTTCTTCCTCGGGCTCTGGTTTTGTTCCTCAGGCTCTGGTTTTCTTCCTCGGGCTCTGGTTTTCTTCCTCGGACCCTGTTTCTTTACCTCGAGGGGTGGTTTTCTTCCTCGGGCTCTGGTTTTCTTCCTCAGGCCCTGGTTTTTTTCCTCGGTCTCTGGTTTTGTTCCTCGGGCTCTGGTTTTGTTCCTCGAGGGCTAGTTTTGTTCCTCGGGCTCTGGATTTGTTCCTCGGTTTCTGGTTCGGTTCCTCGGGCCCTGGTTTTATTCCACGGGCTCTGGTTTTCTTCCTATGGCCCTCGTTTTGTTCTTCAGGCCTTCCTTTTTGTCCTTGGGCTCTGGTTTTCTTCCTCGAGCTCTGGTTTTATTCCTTGGGCACTGGTTATGTTCCTCGGGCTCTCGTTTTCTTCTTCGGACTCTCGTTTTGTTCCTCGGGTTCTGGTTTTGTTCCTTGAGCTCTGGTTTTCTTCCTTGGGGTCTGGTTTTATTACTCGGGCTCTGGTTTTCTTCCTCAGGCTCTGGTTTGGTTGCTCGGGCTCTGGATTTCTTCCTCGAGCTCTCCTTTTCTTCTTCGGGCCCTAGTTTTGTTCCTCGGGCTCTGGTTGTGTTCCTCGGGCTCCGGGTTTGTTCCTCGAGCTCTAGTTTTCTTCCTCGGGCTCTGGTTTTCTTCCTCGGGCTCTGGTTTTCTTCCTTTGGCACTGGTTTTGTTCCTCGGGCTCTCGTTTTCTTCCTCCAACTCTCGTTTTGTTCCTCGGGTTCTGGTTTTGTTCCTTGAGCTCTGGTTTTATTCCTCGGGCTCTGGTTTTGTTCATCGAGGTCTGGTTTTCTTCCTCGGGCTCTGGTTGTGTTCCTCGGGCTCTGGGTCTGTTCCTCGGGCTCTGGTTTTGTTCATCGAGGGCTTGTTTTCTTCCTCGGGCTCTGGTTTTGTTCCTCAGGCTCTGGTTTTCTTCCTCGGGCTCTGGTTTTCTTCCTCGGACCCTGTTTCTTTACCTCGAGGGGTGGTTTTCTTCCTCGGGCTCTGGCTTGGTTCCTCAGGCCCTGGTTGTTTTCCTCGGGCTCTGGTTTTGTTCCTCGGGCTCTGGTTTTGTTCCTCGAGGGCTAGTTTTGTTCCTCGGGCTCTGGATTTGTTCCTCGGTTTCTGGTTCGGTTCCTCGGGCCCTGGTTTTATTCCACGGGCTCTGGTTTTCTTCCTATGGCCCTCGTTTTGTTCTTCAGGCCTTCCTTTTTGTCCTTGGGCTCTGGTTTTCTTCCTCGAGCTCTGGTTTTATTCCTTGGGCACTGGTTATGTTCCTCGGGCTCTCGTTTTCTTCCTCGGACTCTCGTTTTGTTCCTCGGGTTCTGGTTTTGTTCCTTGAGGTCTGGTTTTCTTCCTCGGGCTCTGGTTTTCTTCCTCGGGCTCTGGTTTTCTTCCTCGGGCTCTGGTTTTCTTCCTCAGGCTCTGGTTTTGTTGCTCGGGCTCTGGATTTCTTCCTCGAGCTCTCCTTTTCTTCTTCGGGCCCTAGTTTTTTTCCGCGGGCTCTGTTTTTGTTCCTCGGGCTCTGGTTGTGTTCCTCGGGCTCTGGTTGTGTTCCTCGGGCTCCGGGTTTGTTCCTCGAGCTCTAGTTTTGTTCCTCAGGCCCTGGTTTTCTTCCTCGGGGTTTCCTTTTGTTCCTTGGGCTCTGATATTGTTCTTCGGGCTTTGGTTTTGTTCCTCGGGCTCTGTTTTTGTTCCTCGGGCTCTCCTTTTCTTCCTCAGCACCTTTTTTTTTTTCCAAGAGCTCTAGTTTTGTTCCTCGGGCTCTCGTTTTCTTCCTCGAACTCTCGTTTTTTTCCTCGGGTTCTGGTTTTGTTCCTTGAGGTCTGGTTTTCTTTTTGGGCTCTGGTTTTCTTCCTCAGGCTCTGGTTTTCTTCCTCGGGCTCTGGTTTTCTTCCTCGGGCTCTGGTTTTGTTGCTCGGGCTCTGGTTGTGTTCCTCGGGCTCTGGTTGTGTTCCTCGGGCTCCGGGTTTGTTCCTCGAGCTCTAGTTTTGTTCCTCAGGCCCTGGTTTTCTTCCTCAGGGTTTCCTTTTGTTCCTTGGGCTCTGATATTGTTCTTCGGGCTTTGGTTTTGGTCCTCGGGCTCTGGTTTTGTTCCTCGGGCTCTCCTTTTCTTCCTCGGCACCTGGTTTTGTTCCAAGAGCTCTAGTTTTCTTCCTCGGGCTCTGGTTTTCTTCCTCGGGCTCTGGTTTTCTTCCTTTGGCACTGGTTTTGTTCCTCGGGCTCTCGTTTTCTTCCTCGAACTCTCGTTTTGTTCCTCGGGTTCTGGTTTTGTTCCTCGAGCTCTGGTTTTATTCCTCGGGCTCTGGTTTTCTTCCTCGGACCCTGTTTCTTTACCTCGAGAGGTGGTTTTGTTCCTCGGGCTCTGGCTTGGTTCCTCAGGCCCTGGTTGTTTTCCTCGGGCTCTGGTTCTGTTCCTCGGGCTCTGGTTTTGTTCATCGAGGGCTTGTTTTCTTCCTCTGGCTCTGGTTTTGTTCCTCAGGCTCTGGTTTTCTTCCTCGGGCTCTGGTTTTCTTCCTCGGACCCTGTTTCTTTACCTCGAGGGGTGGTTTTGTTCCTCGGGCTCTGGCTTGGTTCCTCAGGCCCTGGTTGTTTTCCTCGGGCTCTGGTTTTGTTCCTTGGGCTCTGGTTTTGTTCCTCGAGGGCTAGTTTTGTTCCTCGGGCTCTGGATTTGTTCCTCGGTTTCTGGTTCGGTTCCTCGGGCCCTGGTTTTATTCCATGGGCTCTGGCTTTCTTCCTATAGCCCTCGTTTTGTTCTTCAGGCCTTCCTTTTTGTCCTTGGGCTCTGGTTTTGTTCCTTGAGCTCTGCTTTTATTCCTTGGGCACTGGTTATGTTCCTCGGGCTCTCGCTTTCTTCCTCGGACTCTCGTTTTGTTCCTCGGGTTCTGGTTTTGTTCCTTGAGGTCTGGTTTTATTCCTCGGGCTCTGGTTTTGTTCATCGAGGTCTGGTTTTCTTCCTCGGGCTCTGGTTGTTTTCCTCGGGCTCTGGTTCTGTTCCTCGGGCTCTGGTTTTGTTCATCGAGGGCTTGTTTTCTTCCTCTGGCTCTGGTTTTGTTCCTCAGGCTCTGGTTTTCTTCCTCGGGCTCTGGTTTTCTTCCTCGGACCCTGTTTCTTTACCTCGAGGGGTGGTTTTGTTCCTCGGGCTCTGGCTTGGTTCCTCAGGCCCTGGTTGTTTTCCTCGGGCTCTGGTTTTGTTCCTTGGGCTCTGGTTTTGTTCCTCGAGGGCTAGTTTTGTTCCTCGGGCTCTGGATTTGTTCCTCGGTTTCTGGTTCGGTTCCTCGGGCCCTGGTTTTATTCCATGGGCTCTGGCTTTCTTCCTATAGCCCTCGTTTTGTTCTTCAGGCCTTCCTTTTTGTCCTTGGGCTCTGGTTTTGTTCCTTGAGCGCTGGTTTTATTCCTTGGGCACTGGTTATGTTCCTCGGGCTCTCGCTTTCTTCCTCGGACTCTCGTTTTGTTCCTCGGGTTCTGGTTTTGTTCCTTGAGGTCTGGTTTTATTCCTCGGGCTCTGGTTTTGTTCATCGAGGTCTGGTTTTCTTCCTCGGGCTCTGGTTGTGTTCCTCGGGGTCTGGGTCTGTTCCTCGGGCTCTGGTTTTGTTCATCGAGGGCTTGTTTTCTTCCTCGGGCTCTGGTTTTGTTCCTCAGGCTCTGGTTTTGTTCCTCGGGCTCTGGTTTTCTTCCTCGGACCCTGTTTCTTTACCTCGAGGGGTGGTTTTCTTCCTCGGGCTCTGGCTTGGTTCCTCAGGCCCTGGTTGTTTTCCTCGGGCTCTGGTTTTGTTCTTCGGGCTCTGGTTTTGTTCCTCGAGGGCTAGTTTTCTTCCTCGGGCTCTGGATTTGTTCCTCGGTTTCTGGTTCGGTTCCTCGGGCCCTGGTTTTATTCCACGGGCTCTGGTTTTCTTCCTATGGCCCTCGTTTTGTTCTTCAGGCCTTCCTTTTTGTCCTTGGGCTCTGGTTTTCTTCCTTGAGCTCTGCTTTTATTCCTTGGGCACTGGTTATGTTCCTCGGGCTCTCGTTTTCTTCCTCGGACTCTCGTTTTGTTCCTCGGGTTCTGGTTTTGTTCCTTGAGGTCTGGTTTTCTTCCTTGGGCTCTGGTTTTCTTCCTCGGGCTCTGGTTTTCTTCCTCGGGCTCTGGTTTTCTTCCTCAGGCTCTGGTTTTGTTGCTCGGGCTCTGGATTTCTTCCTCGAGCTCTCCTTTTCTTCTTCGGACCCTAGTTTTTTTCCTCGGGCTCTGTTTTTGTTCCTCGGGCTCTGGTTGTGTTCCTCGGGCTCTGGTTGTGTTCCTCGGGCTCCGGGTTTGTTCCTCGAGCTCTAGTTTTGTTCCTCAGGCCCTGGTTTTCTTCCTCGGGGTTTCCTTTTGTTCCTTGGGCTCTGATATTGTTCTTCGGGCTTTGGTTTTGTTCCTCGGGCTCTGTTTTTGTTCCTCGGGCTCTCCTTTTCTTCCTCGGCACCTGGTTTTGTTCCAAGAGCTCTAGTTTTCTTCCTCGGGCTCTGGTTTTCTTCCTCGGGCTCTGGTTTTCTTCCTTTGGCACTGGTTTTGTTCCTCGGGCTCTCGTTTTCTTCCTCGAACTCTCGTTTTGTTCCTCGGGTTCTGGTTTTGTTCCTTGAGCTCTGGTTTTATTCCTCGGGCTCTGGTTTTGTTCATCGAGGTCTGGTTTTCTTCCTCGGGCTCTGGTTGTGTTCCTCGGGCTCTGGGTCTGTTCCTCGGGCTCTGGTTTTGTTCATCGAGGGCTTCTTTTCTTCCTCGGGCTCTGGTTTTGTTCCTCAGGCTCTGGTTTTGTTCCTCGGGCTCTGGTTTTCTTCCTCGGACCCTGTTTCTTTACCTCGAGGGGTGGTTTTGTTCCTCGGGCTCTGGCTTGGTTCCTCAGGCCCTGGTTGTTTTCCTCGGGCTCTGGTTTTGTTCCTCGGGCTCTGGTTTTGTTCCTCGAGGGCTAGTTTTGTTCCTCGGGCTCTGGATTTGTTCCTCGGTTTCTGGTTCGGTTCCTCGGGCCCTGGTTTTATTCCACGGGCTCTGGTTTTCTTCCTATGGCCCTCGTTTTGTTCTTCAGGCCTTCCTTTTTGTCCTTGGGCTCTGGTTTTCTTCCTTGAGCTCTGCTTTTATTCCTTGGGCACTGGTTATGTTCCTCGGGCTCTCGTTTTCTTCCTCGGACTCTCGTTTTGTTCCTCGGGTTCTGGTTTTGTTCCTTGAGGTCTGGTTTTCTTCCTTGGGCTCTGGTTTTCTTCCTCGGGCTCTGGTTTTCTTCCTCGGGCTCTGGTTTTCTTCCTCAGGCTCTGGTTTTGTTGCTCGGGCTCTGGATTTCTTCCTCGAGCTCTCCTTTTCTTCTTCGGACCCTAGTTTTTTTCCTCGGGCTCTGTTTTTGTTCCTCGGGCTCTGGTTGTGTTCCTCGGGCTCTGGTTGTGTTCCTCGGGCTCCGGGTTTGTTCCTCGAGCTCTAGTTTTGTTCCTCAGGCCCTGGTTTTCTTCCTCGGGGTTTCCTTTTGTTCCTTGGGCTCTGATATTGTTCTTCGGGCTTTGGTTTTGTTCCTCGGGCTCTGTTTTTGTTCCTCGGGCTCTCCTTTTCTTCCTCGGCACCTGGTTTTGTTCCAAGAGCTCTAGTTTTCTTCCTCGGGCTCTGGTTTTCTTCCTCGGGCTCTGGTTTTCTTCCTTTGGCACTGGTTTTGTTCCTCGGGCTCTCATTTTCTTCCTCGAACTCTCGTTTTGTTCCTCGGGTTCTGGTTTTGTTCCTTGAGCTCTGGTTTTATTCCTCGGGCTCTGGTTTTGTTCATCGAGGTCTGGTTTTCTTCCTCGGGCTCTGGTTGTGTTCCTCGGGCTCTGGGTCTGTTCCTCGGGCTCTGGTTTTGTTCATCGAGGGCTTCTTTTCTTCCTCGGGCTCTGGTTTTGTTCCTCAGGCTCTGGTTTTGTTCCTCGGGCTCTGGTTTTCTTCCTCGGACCCTGTTTCTTTACCTCGAGGGGTGGTTTTGTTCCTCGGGCTCTGGCTTGGTTCCTCAGGCCCTGGTTGTTTTCCTCGGGCTCTGGTTTTGTTCCTCGGGCTCTGGTTTTGTTCCTCGAGGGCTAGTTTTGTTCCTCGGGCTCTGGATTTGTTCCTCGGTTTCTGGTTCGGTTCCTCGGGCCCTGGTTTTATTCCACGGGCTCTGGTTTTCTTCCTATGGCCTCGTTTTGTTCTTCAGGCCTTCCTTTTTGTCCTTGGGCTCTGGTTTTCTTCCTCGAGCTCTGGTTTTATTCCTTGGGCACTGGTTATGTTCCTCGGGCTCTCGTTTTCTTCCTCGGACTCTCGTTTTGTTCCTCGGGTTCTGGTTTTGTTCCTTGAGGTCTGGTTTTCTTCCTTGGGGTCTGGTTTTATTACTCGGGCTCTGGTTTTCTTCCTCAGGCTCTGGTTTTGTTGCTCGGGCTCTGGATTTCTTCCTCGAGCTCTCCTTTTCTTCTTCGGACCCTAGTTTTGTTCCTCGGGCTCTGTTTTTGTTCCTCGGGCTCTGGTTGTGTTCCTCGGGCTCCGGGTTTGTTCCTCGAGCTCTAGTTTTGTTCCTCAGGCCCTGGTTTTCTTCCTCGGGGTTTCCTTTGGCTCTGATATTGTTCTTCGGTCTTTGGTTTTGTTCCTCGGGCTCTGTTTTTGTTCCTCGGGCTCTCCTTTTCTTCCTCGGCACCTGGTTTTGTTCCAAGAGCTCTAGTTTTGTTCCTCGGGCTCTCGTTTTCTTCCTCGAACTCTCGTTTTGTTCCTCGGGTTCTGGTTTTGTTCCTTGATGTCTGGTTTTATTTCTGGGCTCTGGTTTTCTTCCTCGGGCTCTGGTTTTCTTCCTCGGGCTCTGGTTTTCTTCCTCGGGCTCTGGTTTTGTTGCTCGGGCTCTGGTTGTGTTCCTCGGGCTCTGGTTGTGTTCCTCGGGCTCCGGGTTTGTTCCTCGAGCTCTAGTTTTGTTCCTCAGGCCCTGGTTTTCTTCCTCGGGGTTTCCTTTTGTTCCTTGGGCTCTGATATTGTTCTTCGGGCTTTGGTTTTGGTCCTCGGGCTCTGTTTTTGTTCCTCGGGCTCTCCTTTTCTTCCTCGGCACCTGGTTTTGTTCCAAGAGCTCTAGTTTTCTTCCTCGGGCTCTGGTTTTCTTCCTCGGGCTCTGGTTTTCTTCCTTTGGCACTGGTTTTGTTCCTCGGGCTCTCGTTTTCTTCCTCGAACTCTCGTTTTGTTCCTCGGGTTCTGGTTTTGTTCCTTGAGCTCTGGTTTTATTCCTCGGGCTCTGGTTTTGTTCATCGAGGTCTGGTTTTCTTCCTCGGGCTCTGGTTGTGTTCCTCGGGCTCTGGGTCTGTTCCTCGGGCTCTGGTTTTGTTCATCGAGGGCTTGTTTTCTTCCTCGGGCTCTGGTTTTGTTCCTCAGGCTCTGGTTTTCTTCCTCGGGCTCTGGTTTTCTTCCTCGGACCCTGTTTCTTTACCTCGAGGGGTGGTTTTGTTCCTCGGGCTCTGGCTTGGTTCCTCAGGCCCTGGTTGTTTTCCTCGGGCTCTGGTTTTGTTCCTCGGGCTCTGGTTTTGTTCCTCGAGGGCTAGTTTTGTTCCTCGGGCTCTGGAGTTGTTCCTCGGTTTCTGGTTCGGTTCCTCGGGCCCTGGTTTTATTCCACGGGCTCTGGTTTTCTTCCTATGGCCCTCGTTTTGTTCTTCAGGCCTTCCTTTTTGTCCTTGGGCTCTGGTTTTGTTACTCGAGCTCTGGTTTTATTCCTTGGGCACTGGTTATGTTCCTCGGGCTCTCGTTTTCTTCCTCGGACTCTCGTTTTGTTCCTCGGGTTCTGGTTTTGTTCCTTGAGCTCTGGTTTTCTTCCTTGGGGTCTGGTTTTATTACTAGGGCTCTGGTTTTCTTCCTCAGGCTCTGGTTTTGTTGCTCGGGCTCTGGATTTCTTCCTCGAGCTCTCCTTTTCTTCTTCGGGCCCTAGTTTTTTTCCGCGGGCTCTGTTTTTGTTCCTCGGGCTCTGGTTGTGTTCCTCGGGCTCTGGTTGTGTTCCTCGGGCTCCGGGTTTGTTCCTCGAGCTCTAGTTTTGTTCCTCAGGCCCTGGTTTTCTTCCTCGGGGTTTCCTTTTGTTCCTTGGGCTCTGATATTGTTCTTCGGGCTTTGGTTTTGTTCCTCGGGCTCTGTTTTTGTTCCTCGGGCTCTCCTTTTCTTCCTCAGCACCTTTTTTTTTTTCCAAGAGCTCTAGTTTTGTTCCTCGGGCTCTCGTTTTCTTCCTCGAACTCTCGTTTTTTTCCTCGGGTTCTGGTTTTGTTCCTTGAGGTCTGGTTTTCTTTTTGGGCTCTGGTTTTCTTCCTCAGGCTCTGGTTTTCTTCCTCGGGCTCTGGTTTTCTTCCTCGGGCTCTGGTTTTGTTGCTCGGGCTCTGGTTGTGTTCCTCGGGCTCTGGTTGTGTTCCTCGGGCTCCGGGTTTGTTCCTCGAGCTCTAGTTTTGTTCCTCAGGCCCTGGTTTTCTTCCTCGGGGTTTCCTTTTGTTCCTTGGGCTCTGATATTGTTCTTCGGGCTTTGGTTTTGGTCCTCGGGCTCTGGTTTTGTTCCTCGGGCTCTCCTTTTCTTCCTCGGCACCTGGTTTTGTTCCAAGAGCTCTAGTTTTCTTCCTCGGGCTCTGGTTTTCTTCCTCGGGCTCTGGTTTTCTTCCTTTGGCACTGGTTTTGTTCCTCGGGCTCTCGTTTTCTTCCTCGGGCTCTCGTTTTGTTCCTCGGGTTCTGGTTTTGTTCCTCGAGCTCTGGTTTTATTCCTCGCGCTCTGGTTTTCTTCCTCGGACCCTGTTTCTTTACCTCGAGGGGTGGTTTTGTTCCTCGGGCTCTGGCTTGGTTCCTCAGGCCCTGGTTGTTTTCCTCGGGCTCTGGTTCTGTTCCTCGGGCTCTGGTTTTGTTCATCGAGGGCTTGTTTTCTTCCTCTGGCTCTGGTTTTGTTCCTCAGGCTCTGGTTTTCTTCCTCGGGCTCTGGTTTTCTTCCTCGGACCCTGTTTCTTTACCTCGAGGGGTGGTTTTGTTCCTCGGGCTCTGGCTTGGTTCCTCAGGCCCTGGTTGTTTTCCTCGGGCTCTGGTTTTGTTCCTTGGGCTCTGGTTTTGTTCCTCGAGGGCTAGTTTTGTTCCTCGGGCTCTGGATTTGTTCCTCGGTTTCTGGTTCGGTTCCTCGGGCCCTGGTTTTATTCCATGGGCTCTGGCTTTCTTCCTATAGCCCTCGTTTTGTTCTTCAGGCCTTCCTTTTTGTCCTTGGGCTCTGGTTTTGTTCCTTGAGCTCTGCTTTTATTCCTTGGGCACTGGTTATGTTCCTCGGGCTCTCGCTTTCTTCCTCGGACTCTCGTTTTGTTCCTCGGGTTCTGGTTTTGTTCCTTGAGGTCTGGTTTTATTCCTCGGGCTCTGGTTTTGTTCATCGAGGTCTGGTTTTCTTCCTCGGGCTCTGGTTGTGTTCCTCGGGCTCTGGGTCTGTTCCTCGGGCTCTGGTTTTGTTCATCGAGGGCTTGTTTTCTTCCTCGGGCTCTGGTTTTGTTCCTCAGGCTCTGGTTTTGTTCCTCGGGCTCTGGTTTTCTTCCTCGGACCCTGTTTCTTTACCTCGAGGGGTGGTTTTCTTCCTCGGGCTCTGGCTTGGTTCCTCAGGCCCTGGTTGTTTTCCTCGGGCTCTGGTTTTGTTCCTCGGGCTCTGGTTTTGTTCCTCGAGGGCTAGTTTTCTTCCTCGGGCTCTGGATTTGTTCCTCGGTTTCTGGTTCGGTTCCTCGGGCCCTGGTTTTATTCCACGGGCTCTGGTTTTCTTCCTATGGCCCTCGTTTTGTTCTTCAGGCCTTCCTTTTTGTCCTTGGGCTCTGGTTTTCTTCCTTGAGCTCTGCTTTTATTCCTTGGGCACTGGTTATGTTCCTCGGGCTCTCGTTTTCTTCCTCGGACTCTCGTTTTGTTCCTCGGGTTCTGGTTTTGTTCCTTGAGGTCTGGTTTTCTTCCTTGGGCTCTGGTTTTCTTCCTCGGGCTCTGGTTTTCTTCCTCGGGCTCTGGTTTTCTTCCTCAGGCTCTGGTTTTGTTGCTCGGGCTCTGGATTTCTTCCTCGAGCTCTCCTTTTCTTCTTCGGACCCTAGTTTTTTTCCTCGGGCTCTGTTTTTGTTGCTCGGGCTCTGGTTGTGTTCCTCGGGCTCTGGTTGTGTTCCTCGGGCTCCGGGTTTGTTCCTCGAGCTCTAGTTTTGTTCCTCAGGCCCTGGTTTTCTTCCTCGGGGTTTCCTTTTGTTCCTTGGGCTCTGATATTGTTCTTCGGGCTTTGGTTTTGTTCCTCGGGCTCTGTTTTTGTTCCTCGGGCTCTCCTTTTCTTTCTCGGCACCTGGTTTTGTTCCAAGAGCTCTAGTTTTCTTCCTCGGGCTCTGGTTTTCTTCCTCGGGCTCTGGTTTTCTTCCTTTGGCACTGGTTTTGTTCCTCGGGCTCTCGTTTTCTTCCTCGAACTCTCGTTTTGTTCCTCGGGTTCTGGTTTTGTTCCTTGAGCTCTGGTTTTATTCCTCGGGCTCTGGTTTTGTTCATCGAGGTCTGGTTTTCTTCCTCGGGCTCTGGTTGTGTTCCTCGGGCTCTGGGTCTGTTCCTCGGGCTCTGGTTTTGTTCATCGAGGGCTTCTTTTCTTCCTCGGGCTCTGGTTTTGTTCCTCAGGCTCTGGTTTTGTTCCTCGGGCTCTGGTTTTCTTCCTCGGACCCTGTTTCTTTACCTCGAGGGGTGGTTTTGTTCCTCGGGCTCTGGCTTGGTTCCTCAGGCCCTGGTTGTTTTCCTCGGGCTCTGGTTTTGTTCCTCGGGCTCTGGTTTTGTTCCTCGAGGGCTAGTTTTGTTCCTCGGGCTCTGGATTTGTTCCTCGGTTTCTGGTTCGGTTCCTCGGGCCCTGGTTTTATTCCACGGGCTCTGGTTTTCTTCCTATGGCCCTCGTTTTGTTCTTCAGGCCTTCCTTTTTGTCCTTGGGCTCTGGTTTTCTTCCTCGAGCTCTGGTTTTATTCCTTGGGCACTGGTTATGTTCCTCGGGCTCTCGTTTTCTTCCTCGGACTCTCGTTTTGTTCCTCGGGTTCTGGTTTTGTTCCTTGAGCTCTGGTTTTCTTCCTTGGGGTCTGGTTTTATTACTCGGGCTCTGGTTTTCTTCCTCAGGCTCTGGTTTTGTTGCTCGGGCTCTGGATTTCTTCCTCGAGCTCTCCTTTTCTTCTTCGGACCCTAGTTTTGTTCCTCGGGCTCTGTTTTTGTTCCTCGGGCTCTGGTTGTGTTCCTCGGGCTCCGGGTTTGTTCCTCGAGCTCTAGTTTTGTTCCTCAGGCCCTGGTTTTCTTCCTCGGGGTTTCCTTTGGCTCTGATATTGTTCTTCGGTCTTTGGTTTTGTTCCTCGGGCTCTGTTTTTGTTCCTCGGGCTCTCCTTTTCTTCCTCGGCACCTGGTTTTGTTCCAAGAGCTCTAGTTTTGTTCCTCGGGCTCTCGTTTTCTTCCTCGAACTCTCGTTTTGTTCCTCGGGTTCTGGTTTTGTTCCTTGATGTCTGGTTTTATTTCTGGGCTCTGGTTTTCTTCCTCGGGCTCTGGTTTTCTTCCTCGGGCTCTGGTTTTCTTCCTCGGGCTCTGGTTTTGTTGCTCGGGCTCTGGTTGTGTTCCTCGGGCTCTGGTTGTGTTCCTCGGGCTCCGGGTTTGTTCCTCGAGCTCTAGTTTTGTTCCTCAGGCCCTGGTTTTCTTCCTCGGGGTTTCCTTTTTTTCCTTGGGCTCTGATATTGTTCTTCGGGCTTTGGTTTTGGTCCTCGGGCTCTGTTTTTGTTCCTCGGGCTCTCCTTTTCTTCCTCGGCACCTGGTTTTTTTCCAAGAGCTCTAGTTTTCTTCCTCGGGCTCTGGTTTTCTTCCTCGGGCTCTGGTTTTCTTCCTTTGGCACTGGTTTTGTTCCTCGGGCTCTCGTTTTCTTCCTCGAACTCTCGTTTTGTTCCTCGGGTTCTGGTTTTGTTCCTTGAGCTCTGGTTTTATTCCTCGGGCTCTGGTTTTGTTCATCGAGGGCTTGTTTTCTTCCTCGGGCTCTGGTTTTGTTCCTCAGGCTCTGGTTTTCTTCCTCGGGCTCTGGTTTTCTTCCTCGGACCCTGTTTCTTTACCTCGAGGGGTGGTTTTGTTCCTCGGGCTCTGGCTTGGTTCCTCAGGCCCTGGTTGTTTTCCTCGGGCTCTGGTTTTGTTCCTCGGGCTCTGGTTTTGTTCCTCGAGGGCTAGTTTTGTTCCTCGGGCTCTGGAGTTGTTCCTCGGTTTCTGGTTCGGTTCCTCGGGCCCTGGTTTTATTCCACGGGCTCTGGTTTTCTTCCTATGGCCCTCGTTTTGTTCTTCAGGCCTTCCTTTTTGTCCTTGGGCTCTGGTTTTGTTACTCGAGCTCTGGTTTTATTCCTTGGGCACTGGTTATGTTCCTCGGGCTCTCGTTTTCTTCCTCGGACTCTCGTTTTGTTCCTCGGGTTCTGGTTTTGTTCCTTGAGCTCTGGTTTTCTTCCTTGGGGTCTGGTTTTATTACTAGGGCTCTGGTTTTCTTCCTCAGGCTCTGGTTTTGTTGCTCGGGCTCTGGATTTCTTCCTCGAGCTCTCCTTTTCTTCTTCGGACCCTAGTTTTGTTCCTCGGGCTCTGTTTTTGTTCCTCGGGCTCTGGTTGTGTTCCTCGGGCTCCGGGTTTGTTCCTTGAGCTCTAGTTTTGTTCCTCAGGCCCTGGTTTTCTTCCTCGGGCTTTCCTTTGGCTCTGATATTGTTCTTCGGTCTTTGGTTTTGTTCCTCGGGCTCTGTTTTGGTTCCTCGGGCTCTCCTTTTCTTCCTCGGCACCTGGTTTTGTTCCAAGAGCTCTAGTTTTGTTCCTCGGGCTCTCGTTTTCTTCCTCGAACTCTCGTTTTGTTCCTCGGGTTCTGGTTTTGTTCCTTGAGGTCTGGTTTTCTTTTTGGGCTGTGGTTTTCTTCCTCGGGCTCTGGTTTTCTTCCTCGGACCCTGTTTCTTTACCTCGAGGGGTGGTTTTGTTCCTCGGGCTCTGGCTTGGTTCCTCAGGCCCTGGTTGTTTTCCTCGGGCTCTGGTTCTGTTCCTCGGCCTCTGGTTTTGTTCATCGAGGGCTTCTTTTCTTCCTCGGGCTCTGGTTTTGTTCCTCGGGCTCTGTTTTTGTTCCTCGGGCTCTCCTTTTCTTTCTCGGCACCTGGTTTTGTTCCAAGAGCTCTAGTTTTCTTCCTCGGGCTCTGGTTTTCTTCCTCGGGCTCTGGTTGTGTTCCTCGGGCTCTGGTTCTGTTCCTCGGGCTCTGGTTTTGTTCATCGAGGGCTTGTTTTCTTCCTCGGGCTCTGGTTTTGTTCCTCAGGCTCTGGTTTTGTTCCTCGGGCTCTGGTTTTCTTCCTCGGACCCTGTTTCTTTACCTCGAGGGGTGGTTTTCTTCCTCGGGCTCTGCCTTGGTTCCTCAGGCCCTGGTTGTTTTCCTCGGGCTCTGGTTTTGTTCCTCGGGCTCTGGTTTTGTTCCTCGAGGGCTAGTTTTGTTCCTCGGGCTCTGGATTTGTTCCTCGGTTTCTGGTTCGGTTCCTCGGGCCCTGGTTTTATTCCATGGCTCTGGTTTTCTTCCTATGGCCCTCGTTTTTTTCTTCAGGCCTTCCTTTTTGTCCTTGGGCTCTGGTTTTGTTCCTTGAGCTCTGCTTTTATTCCTTGGGCACTGGTTATGTTCCTCGGGCTCTCGCTTTCTTCCTCGGACTCTCGTTTTGTTCCTCGGGTTCTGGTTTTGTTCCTTGAGCTCTGGTTTTATTCCTCGGGCTCTGGTTTTGTTCATCGAGGTCTGGTTTTCTTCCTCGGGCTCTGGTTGTGTTCCTCGGGCTCTGGGTCTGTTCCTCGGGCTCTGGTTTTGTTCATCGAGGGCTTGTTTTCTTCCTCGGGCTCTGGTTTTGTTCCTCAGGCTCTGGTTTTGTTCCTCGGGCTCTGGTTTTCTTCCTCGGACCCTGTTTCTTTACCTCGAGGGGTGGTTTTCTTCCTCGGGCTCTGGCTTGGTTCCTCAGGCCCTGGTTGTTTTCCTCGGGCTCTGGTTTTGTTCCTCGGGCTCTGGTTTTGTTCCTCCAGGGCTAGTTTTCTTCCTCGGGCTCTGGATTTGTTCCTCGGTTTCTGGTTCGGTTCCTCGGGCCCTGGTTTTATTCCACGGGCTCTGGTTTTCTTCCTATGGCCCTCGTTTTGTTCTTCAGGCCTTCCTTTTTGTCCTTGGGCTCTGGTTTTCTTCCTTGAGCTCTGCTTTTATTCCTTGGGCACTGGTTATGTTCCTCGGGCTCTCGTTTTCTTCCTCGGACTCTCGTTTTGTTCCTCGGGTTCTGGTTTTGTTCCTTGAGCTCTGGTTTTGTTCCTCGGGCTCTGGTTTTCTTCCTCGGACCCTGTTTCTTTACCTCGAGGGGTGGTTTTGTTCCTCGGGCTCTGGCTTGGTTCCTCAGGCCCTGGTTTTTTTCCTCGGGCTCTGGTTCTGTTCCTCGGGCTCTGGTTTTGTTCATCGAGGGCTTCTTTTCTTCCTCGGGCTCTGGTTTTGTTCCTCAGGCTCTGGTTTTCTTCCTCGGGCTCTGGTTTTCTTCCTCGGGCTCTGGTTTTCTTCCTCTGGCTCTGGTTTTGTTGCTCGGGCTCTGGTTTTGTTCCTCGAGGGCTAGTTTTGTTCCTCGGGCTCTGGATTTGTTCCTCGGTTTCTGGTTCGGTTCCTCGGGCCCTGGTTTTATTCCATGGGCTCTGGCTTTCTTCCTATGGCCCTCGTTTTGTTCTTCAGGCCTTCCTTTTTGTCCTTGGGCTCTGGTTTTGTTCCTTGAGCTCTGGTTTTATTCCTTGGGCACTGGTTATGTTCCTCGGGCTCTCGCTTTCTTCCTCGGACTCTCGTTTTGTTCCTCGGGTTCTGGTTTTGTTCCTTGAGGTCTGGTTTTCTTCCTCGGGCTCTGGTTTTCTTCTTCGGGCTCTGGTTTTCTTCCTCGGGCTCTGTTTTTCTTCCTCAGGCTCTGGTTTTGTTGCTCGGGCTCTGGATTTCTTCCTCGAGCTCTCCTTTTCTTCTTCGGGCCCTAGTTTTGTTCCTCGGGCTCTGTTTTTGTTCCTCGGGCTCTGGTTGTGTTCCTCGGGCTCCGGGTTTGTTCCTCGAGCTCTAGTTTTGTTCCTCAGGCCCTGGTTTTCTTCCTCGGGATTTCCTTTTGTTCCTTGGGCTCTGATATTGTTCTTCGGGCTTTGGTTTTGTTCCTCGGGCTCTTTTTTTGTTCCTCGGGCTCTCCTTTTCTTCCTCGGCACCTGGTTTTGTTCCAAGAGCTCTAGTTTTCTTCCTCGGGCTCTGGTTTTCTTCCTCGGGCTCTGGTTTTCTTCCTTTGACACTGGTTTTGGTCCTCGGGCTCTCGTTTTCTTCCTCGAACTCTCGTTTTGTTCCTCGGGTTCTGGTTTTGTTCCTTGAGCTCTGGTTTTCTTCCTTGGCCTCTGGTTTTCTTCCTCGGGCTCTGGTTTTCTTCCTCGGGCTCTGGTTTTCTTCCTCAGGCTCTGGTTTTGTTGCTCGGGCTCTGGATTTCTTCCTCGAGCTCTCCTTTTCTTCTTCGGGCCCTAGTTTTGTTCCTCGGGCTCTGTTTTTGTTCCTCGGGCTCTGCTTGTGTTCCTCGGGCCCTGGTTGTGTTCCTCGGGCTCCGGGTTTGTTCCTCGAGCTCTAGTTTTGTTCCTCAGGCCCTGGTTTTCTTCCTCGGGGTTTCCTTTTGTTCCTTGGGCTCTGATATTGTTCTTCGGGCTTTGGTTTTGTTCCTCGGGCTCTGTTTTTGTTCCTCGGGCTCTCCTTTTCTTTCTCGGCACCTGGTTTTGTTCCAAGAGCTCTAGTTTTCTTCCTCGGGCTCTGGTTTTCTTCCTCGGGCTCTGGTTTTCTTCCTTTGGCACTGGTTTTGTTCCTCGGGCTCTCGTTTTCTTCCTCGAACTCTCGTTTTGTTCCTCGGGTTCTGGTTTTGTTCCTTGAGCTCTGGTTTTATTCCTCGGGCTCTGGTTTTGTTCATCGAGGTCTGGTTTTCTTCCTCGGGCTCTGGTTGTGTTCCTCGGGCTCTGGGTCTGTTCCTCGGGCTCTGGTTTTGTTCATCGAGGGCTTGTTTTCTTCCTCGGGCTCTGGTTTTGTTCCTCAGGCTCTGGTTTTCTTCCTCGGGCTCTGGTTTTCTTCCTCGGACCCTGTTTCTTTACCTCGAGGGGTGGTTTTCTTCCTCGGGCTCTGGTTTTCTTCCTCAGGCCCTGGTTTTTTTCCTCGGTCTCTGGTTTTGTTCCTCGGGCTCTGGTTTTGTTCCTCGAGGGCTAGTTTTGTTCCTCGGGCTCTGGATTTGTTCCTCGGTTTCTGGTTCGGTTCCTCGGGCCCTGGTTTTATTCCACGGGCTCTGGTTTTCTTCCTATGGCCCTCGTTTTGTTCTTCAGGCCTTCCTTTTTGTCCTTGGGCTCTGGTTTTCTTCCTCGAGCTCTGGTTTTATTCCTTGGGCACTGGTTATGTTCCTCGGGCTCTCGTTTTCTTCTTCGGACTCTCTTTTTATTCCTCGGGTTCTGGTTTTGTTCCTTGAGCTCTGGTTTTCTTCCTTGGGGTCTGGTTTTATTACTCGGGCTCTGGTTTTCTTCCTCAGGCTCTGGTTTGGTTGCTCGGGCTCTGGATTTCTTCCTCGAGCTCTCCTTTTCTTCTTCGGGCCCTAGTTTTGTTCCTCGGGCTCTGGTTGTGTTCCTCGGGCTCCGGGTTTGTTCCTCGAGCTCTAGTTTTCTTCCTCGGGCTCTGGTTTTCTTCCTCGGGCTCTGGTTTTCTTCCTTTGGCACTGGTTTTGTTCCTCGGGCTCTCGTTTTCTTCCTCGAACTCTCGTTTTGTTCCTCGGGTTCTGGTTTTGTTCCTTGAGCTCTGGTTTTATTCCTCGGGCTCTGGTTTTGTTCATCGAGGTCTGGTTTTCTTCCTCGGGCTCTGGTTGTGTTCCTCGGGCTCTGGGTCTGTTCCTCGGGCTCTGGTTTTGTTCATCGAGGGCTTGTTTTCTTCCTCGGGCTCTGGTTTTGTTCCTCAGGCTCTGGTTTTCTTCCTCGGGCTCTGGTTTTCTTCCTCGGACCCTGTTTCTTTACCTCGAGGGGTGGTTTTCTTCCTCGGGCTCTGGCTTGGTTCCTCAGGCCCTGGTTGTTTTCCTCGGTCTCTGGTTTTCTTCCTCGGGCTCTGGTTTTGTTCCTCCAGGGCTAGTTTTGTTCCTCGGGCTCTGGATTTGTTCCTCGGTTTCTGGTTCGGTTCCTCGGGCCCTGGTTTTATTCCACGGGCTCTGGTTTTCTTCCTATGGCCCTCGTTTTGTTCTTCAGGCCTTCCTTTTTGTCCTTGGGCTCTGGTTTTCTTCCTCGAGCTCTGGTTTTATTCCTTGGGCACTGGTTATGTTCCTCGGGCTCTCGTTTTCTTCCTCGGACTCTCGTTTTGTTCCTCGGGTTCTGGTTTTGTTCCTTGAGGTCTGGTTTTCTTCCTCGGGCTCTGGTTTTCTTCCTCGGGCTCTGGTTTTCTTCCTCGGGCTCTGGTTTTCTTCCTCAGGCTCTGGTTTTGTTGCTCGGGCTCTGGATTTCTTCCTCGAGCTCTCCTTTTCTTCTTCGGGCCCTAGTTTTTTTCCGCGGGCTCTGTTTTTGTTCCTCGGGCTCTGGTTGTGTTCCTCGGGCTCTGGTTGTGTTCCTCGGGCTCCGGGTTTGTTCCTCGAGCTCTAGTTTTGTTCCTCAGGCCCTGGTTTTCTTCCTCGGGGTTTCCTTTTGTTCCTTGGGCTCTGATATTGTTCTTCGGGCTTTGGTTTTGTTCCTCGGGCTCTGTTTTTGTTCCTCGGGCTCTCCTTTTCTTCCTCAGCACCTTTTTTTTTTTCCAAGAGCTCTAGTTTTGTTCCTCGGGCTCTCGTTTTCTTCCTCGAACTCTCGTTTTGTTCCTCGGGTTCTGGTTTTGTTCCTTGAGGTCTGGTTTTCTTTTTGGGCTCTGGTTTTCTTCCTCAGGCTCTGGTTTTCTTCCTCGGGCTCTGGTTTTCTTCCTCGGGCTCTGGTTTTGTTGCTCGGGCTCTGGTTGTGTTCCTCGGGCTCTGGTTGTGTTCCTCGGGCTCCGGGTTTGTTCCTCGAGCTCTAGTTTTGTTCCTCAGGCCCTGGTTTTCTTCCTCGGGGTTTCCTTTTGTTCCTTGGGCTCTGATATTGTTCTTCGGGCTTTGGTTTTGTTCCTCGGGCTCTGGTTTTGTTCCTCGGGCTCTCCTTTTCTTCCTCGGCACCTGGTTTTGTTCCAAGAGCTCTAGTTTTCTTCCTCGGGCTCTGGTTTTCTTCCTCGGGCTCTGGTTTTCTTCCTTTGGCACTGGTTTTGTTCCTCGGGCTCTCGTTTTCTTCCTCGAACTCTCGTTTTGTTCCTCGGGTTCCGGTTTTGTTCCTCGAGCTCTGGTTTTATTCCTCGGGCTCTGGTTTTCTTCCTCGGACCCTGTTTCTTTACCTCAAGGGGTGGTTTTCTTCCTCGGGCTCTGGCTTGGTTCCTCAGGCCCTGGTTGTTTTCCTCGGGCTCTGGTTCTGTTCCTCGGGCTCTGGTTTTGTTCATCGAGGGCTTGTTTTCTTCCTCTGGCTCTGGTTTTGTTCCTCAGGCTCTGGTTTTCTTCCTCGGGCTCTGGTTTTCTTCCTCGGACCCTGTTTCTTTACCTCGAGGGGTGGTTTTGTTCCTCCGGCTCTGGCTTGGTTCCTCAGGCCCTGGTTGTTTTCCTCGGGCTCTGGTTTTGTTCCTTGGGCTCTGGTTTTGTTCCTCGAGGGCTAGTTTTGTTCCTCGGGCTCTGGATTTGTTCCTCGGTTTCTGGTTCGGTTCCTCGGGCCCTGGTTTTGTTCCATGGGCTCTGGCTTTCTTCCTATAGCCCTCGTTTTGTTCTTCAGGCCTTCCTTTTTGTCCTTGGGCTCTGGTTTTGTTCCTTGAGCTCTGCTTTTATTCCTTGGGCACTGGTTATGTTCCTCGGGCTCTCGCTTTCTTCCTCGGACTCTCGTTTTGTTCCTCGGGTTCTGGTTTTGTTCCTTGAGGTCTGGTTTTATTCCTCGGGCTCTGGTTTTGTTCATCGAGGTCTGGTTTTCTTCCTCGGGCTCTGGTTGTGTTCCTCGGGGTCTGGGTCTGTTCCTCGGGCTCTGGTTTTGTTCATCGAGGGCTTGTTTTCTTCCTCGGGCTCTGGTTTTGTTCCTCAGGCTCTGGTTTTGTTCCTCGGGCTCTGGTTTTCTTCCTCGGACCCTGTTTCTTTACCTCGAGGGGTGGTTTTCTTCCTCGGGCTCTGGCTTGGTTCCTCAGGCCCTGGTTGTTTTCCTCGGGCTCTGGTTTTGTTCCTCGGGCTCTGGTTTTGTTCCTCGAGGGCTAGTTTTCTTCCTTGGGCTCTGGATTTGTTCCTCGGTTTCTGGTTCGGTTCCTCGGGCCCTGGTTTTATTCCACGGGCTCTGGTTTTCTTCCTATGGCCCTCGTTTTGTTCTTCAGGCCTTCCTTTTTGTCCTTGGGCTCTGGTTTTCTTCCTTGAGCTCTGCTTTTATTCCTTGGGCACTGGTTATGTTCCTCGGGCTCTCGTTTTCTTCCTCGGACTCTCGTTTTGTTCCTCGGGTTCTGGTTTTGTTCCTTGAGGTCTGGTTTTCTTCCTTGGGCTCTGGTTTTCTTCCTCGGGCTCTGGTTTTCTTCCTCGGGCTCTGGTTTTCTTCCTCAGGCTCTGGTTTTGTTGCTCGGGCTCTGGATTTCTTCCTCGAGCTCTCCTTTTCTTCTTCGGACCCTAGTTTTTTTCCTCGGGCTCTGTTTTTGTTCCTCGGGCTCTGGTTGTGTTCCTCGGGCTCTGGTTGTGTTCCTCGGGCTCCGGGTTTGTTCCTCGAGCTCTAGTTTTGTTCCTCAGGCCCTGGTTTTCTTCCTCGGGGTTTCCTTTTGTTCCTTGGGCTCTGATATTGTTCTTCGGGCTTTGGTTTTGTTCCTCGGGCTCTGTTTTTGTTCCTCGGGCTCTCCTTTTCTTCCTCGGCACCTGGTTTTGTTCCAAGAGCTCTAGTTTTCTTCCTCGGGCTCTGGTTTTCTTCCTCGGGCTCTGGTTTTCTTCCTTTGGCACTGGTTTTGTTCCTCGGGCTCTCGTTTTCTTCCTCGAACTCTCGTTTTGTTCCTCGGGTTCTGGTTTTGTTCCTTGAGCTCTGGTTTTATTCCTCGGGCTCTGGTTTTGTTCATCGAGGTCTGGTTTTCTTCCTCGGGCTCTGGTTGTGTTCCTCGGGCTCTGGGTCTGTTCCTCGGGCTCTGGTTTTGTTCATCGAGGGCTTCTTTTCTTCCTCGGGCTCTGGTTTTGTTCCTCAGGCTCTGGTTTTGTTCCTCGGGCTCTGGTTTTCTTCCTCGGACCCTGTTTCTTTACCTCGAGGGGTGGTTTTCTTCCTCGGGCTCTGGCTTGGTTCCTCAGGCCCTGGTTGTTTTCCTCGGGCTCTGGTTTTGTTCCTCGGGCTCTGGTTTTGTTCCTCGAGGGCTAGTTTTGTTCCTCGGGCTCTGGATTTGTTCCTCGGTTTCTGGTTCGGTTCCTCGGGCCCTGGTTTTATTCCACGGGCTCTGGTTTTCTTCCTATGGCCCTCGTTTTGTTCTTCAGGCCTTCCTTTTTGTCCTTGGGCTCTGGTTTTCTTCCTCGAGCTCTGGTTTTATTCCTTGGGCACTGGTTATGTTCCTCGGGCTCTCGTTTTCTTCCTCGGACTCTCGTTTTGTTCCTCGGGTTCTGGTTTTGTTCCTTGAGCTCTGGTTTTCTTCCTTGGGGTCTGTTTTTATTACTCGGGCTCTGGTTTTCTTCCTCAGGCTCTGGTTTTGTTGCTCGGGCTCTGGATTTCTTCCTCGAGCTCTCCTTTTCTTCTTCGGACCCTAGTTTTGTTCCTCGGGCTCTGTTTTTGTTCCTCGGGCTCTGGTTGTGTTCCTCGGGCTCCGGGTTTGTTCCTCGAGCTCTAGTTTTGTTCCTCAGGCCCTGGTTTTCTTCCTCGGGGTTTCCTTTGGCTCTGATATTGTTCTTCGGTCTTTGGTTTTGTTCCTCGGGCTCTGTTTTTGTTCCTCGGGCTCTCCTTTTCTTCCTCGGCACCTGGTTTTGTTCCAAGAGCTCTAGTTTTGTTCCTCGGGCTCTCGTTTTCTTCCTCGAACTCTCGTTTTGTTCCTCGGGTTCTGGTTTTGTTCCTTGATGTCTGGTTTTATTTCTGGGCTCGGGTTTTCTTCCTCGGGCTCTGGTTTTCTTCCTCGGGCTCTGGTTTTCTTCCTCGGGCTCTGGTTTTGTTGCTCGGGCTCTGGTTGTGTTCCTTGGGCTCTGGTTGTGTTCCTCGGGCTCCGGGTTTGTTCCTCGAGCTCTAGTTTTGTTCCTCAGGCCCTGGTTTTCTTCCTCGGGGTTTCCTTTTGTTCCTTGGGCTCTGATATTGTTCTTCGGGCTTTGGTTTTGGTCCTCGGGCTCTGTTTTTGTTCCTCGGGCTCTCCTTTTCTTCCTCGGCACCTGGTTTTGTTCCAAGAGCTCTAGTTTTCTTCCTCGGGCTCTGGTTTTCTTCCTCGGGCTCTGGTTTTCTTCCTTTGGCACTGGTTTTGTTCCTCGGGCTCTCGTTTTCTTCCTCGAACTCTCGTTTTGTTCCTCGGGTTCTGGTTTTGTTCCTTGAGCTCTGGTTTTATTCCTCGGGCTCTGGTTTTGTTCATCGAGGTCTGGTTTTCTTCCTCGGGCTCTGGTTGTGTTCCTCGGGCTCTGGGTCTGTTCCTCGGGCTCTGGTTTTGTTCATCGAGGGCTTGTTTTCTTCCTCGGGCTCTGGTTTTGTTCCTCAGGCTCTGGTTTTCTTCCTCGGGCTCTGGTTTTCTTCCTCGGACCCTGTTTCTTTACCTCGAGGGGTGGTTTTGTTCCTCGGGCTCTGGCTTGGTTCCTCAGGCCCTGGTTGTTTTCCTCGGGCTCTGGTTTTGTTCCTCGGGCTCTGGTTTTGTTCCTCGAGGGCTAGTTTTGTTCCTCGGGCTCTGGAGTTGTTCCTCGGTTTCTGGTTCGGTTCCTCGGGCCCTGGTTTTATTCCACGGGCTCTGGTTTTCTTCCTATGGCCCTCGTTTTGTTCTTCAGGCCTTCCTTTTTGTCCTTGGGCTCTGGTTTTGTTACTCGAGCTCTGGTTTTATTCCTTGGGCACTGGTTATGTTCCTCGGGCTCTCGTTTTCTTCCTCGGACTCTCGTTTTGTTCCTCGGGTTCTGGTTTTGTCCCTTGAGCTCTGGTTTTCTTCCTTGGGGTCTGGTTTTATTACTAGGGCTCTGGTTTTCTTCCTCAGGCTCTGGTTTTGTTGCTCGGGCTCTGGATTTCTTCCTCGAGCTCTCCTTTTCTTCTTCGGACCCTAGTTTTGTTCCTCGGGCTCTGTTTTTGTTCCTCGGGCTCTGGTTGTGTTCCTCGGGCTCCGGGTTTGTTCCTTGAGCTCTAGTTTTGTTCCTCAGGCCCTGGTTTTCTTCCTCGGGCTTTCCTTTGGCTCTGATATTGTTCTTCGGTCTTTGGTTTTGTTCCTCGGGCTCTGTTTTGGTTCCTCGGGCTCTCCTTTTCTTCCTCGGCACCTGGTTTTGTTCCAAGAGCTCTAGTTTTGTTCCTCGGGCTCTCGTTTTCTTCCTCGAACTCTCGTTTTGTTCCTCGGGTTCTGGTTTTGTTCCTTGAGGTCTGGTTTTCTTTTTGGGCTGTGGTTTTCTTCCTCGGGCTCTGGTTTTCTTCCTCGGACCCTTTTTCTTTACCTCGAGGGGTGGTTTTGTTCCTCGGGCTCTGGCTTGGTTCCTCAGGCCCTGGTTGTTTTCCTCGGGCTCTGGTTCTGTTCCTCGGCCTCTGGTTTTGTTCATCGAGGGCTTCTTTTCTTCCTCGGGCTCTGGTTTTGTTCCTCAGGCTCTGGTTTTCTTCCTCGGGCTCTGGTTTTCTTCCTCGGACCCTGTTTCTTTACCTCGAGGGGTGGTTTTGTTCCTCAGGCTCTGCCTTGGTTCCTCAGGCCCTGGTTGTTTTCCTCGGGCTCTGGTTTTGTTCCTCGGGCTCTGGTTTTGTTCCTCGAGGGCTAGTTTTGTTCCTCGGGCTCTGGATTTGTTCCTCGGTTTCTGGTTCGGTTCCTCGGGCCCTGGTTTTATTCCATGGCTCTGGTTTTCTTCCTATGGCCCTCGTTTTTTTCTTCAGGCCTTCCTTTTTGTCCTTGGGCTCTGGTTTTGTTCCTTGAGCTCTGCTTTTATTCCTTGGGCACTGGTTATGTTCCTCGGGCTCTCGCTTTCTTCCTCGGACTCTCGTTTTGTTCCTCGGGTTCTGGTTTTGTTCCTTGAGCTCTGGTTTTCTTCCTCGGGCTCTGGTTTTCTTCCTCGGGCTGTGGTTTTCTTCCTCGGGCTCTGTTTTTCTTCCTCAGGCTCTGGTTTTGTTGCTCGGTCTCTGGATTTCTTCCTCGAGCTCTCCTTTTCTTCTTCGGGCCCTAGTTTTGTTCCTCGGGCTCTGTTTTTGTTCCTCGGGCTCTGGTTGTGTTCCTCGGGCTCCGGGTTTGTTGCTCGAGCTCTAGTTTTGTTCCTCAGGCCCTGGTTTTCTTCCTCAGGGTTTCCTTTTGTTCCTTGGGCTCTGATATTGTTCTTCGGGCTTTGGTTTTGTTCCTCGGGCTCTGTTTTTGTTCCTCGGGCTCTCCTTTTCTTTCTCGGCACCTGGTTTTGTTCCAAGAGCTCTAGTTTTCTTCCTCGGGCTCTGGTTTTCTTCCTCGGGCTCTGGTTGTGTTCCTCGGGCTCTGGTTCTGTTCCTCGGGCTCTGGTTTTGTTCATCGAGGGCTTGTTTTCTTCCTCGGGCTCTGGTTTTGTTCCTCAGGCTCTGGTTTTGTTCCTCGGGCTCTGGTTTTCTTCCTCGGACCCTGTTTCTTTACCTCGAGGGGTGGTTTTGTTCCTCAGGCTCTGCCTTGGTTCCTCAGGCCCTGGTTGTTTTCCTCGGGCTCTGGTTTTGTTCCTCGGGCTCTGGTTTTGTTCCTCGAGGGCTAGTTTTGTTCCTCGGGCTCTGGATTTGTTCCTCGGTTTCTGGTTCGGTTCCTCGGGCCCTGGTTTTATTCCATGGCTCTGGTTTTCTTCCTATGGCCCTCGTTTTTTTCTTCAGGCCTTCCTTTTTGTCCTTGGGCTCTGGTTTTGTTCCTTGAGCTCTGCTTTTATTCCTTGGGCACTGGTTATGTTCCTCGGGCTCTCGCTTTCTTCCTCGGACTCTCGTTTTGTTCCTCGGGTTCTGGTTTTGTTCCTTGAGCTCTGGTTTTCTTCCTCCGGCTCTGGTTTTCTTCCTCGGGCTCTGGTTTTCTTCCTCGGGCTCTGTTTTTCTTCCTCAGGCTCTGGTTTTGTTGCTCGGTCTCTGGATTTCTTCCTCGAGCTCTCCTTTTCTTCTTCGGGCCCTAGTTTTGTTCCTCGGGCTCTGTTTTTGTTCCTCGGGCTCTGGTTGTGTTCCTCGGTCTCCGGGTTTGTTCCTCGAGCTCTAGTTTTGTTCCTCAGGCCCTGGTTTTCTTCCTCAGGGTTTCCTTTTGTTCCTTGGGCTCTGATATTGTTCTTCGGGCTTTGGTTTTGTTCCTCGGGATCTGTTTTTGTTCCTCGGGCTCTCCTTTTCTTTCTCGGCACCTGGTTTTGTTCCAAGAGCTCTAGTTTTCTTCCTCGGGCTCTGGTTTTCTTCCTCGGGCTCTGGTTGTGTTCCTCGGGCTCTGGTTCTGTTCCTCGGGCTCTGGTTTTGTTCATCGAGGGCTTGTTTTCTTCCTCGGGCTCTGGTTTTGTTCCTCAGGCTCTGGTTTTGTTCCTCGGGCTCTGGTTTTCTTCCTCGGACCCTGTTTCTTTACCTCGAGGGGTGGTTTTGTTCCTCAGGCTCTGCCTTGGTTCCTCAGGCCCTGGTTGTTTTCCTCGGGCTCTGGTTTTCTTCCTCGGGCTCTGGTTTTGTTCCTCGAGGGCTAGTTTTGTTCCTCGGGCTCTGGAGTTGTTCCTCGGTTTCTGGTTCGGTTCCTCGGGCCCTGGTTTTATTCCACGGGCTCTGGTTTTCTTCCTATGGCCCTCGTTTTGTTCTTCAGGCCTTCCTTTTTGTCCTTGGGCTCTGGTTTTGTTACTCGAGCTCTGGTTTTATTCCTTGGGCACTGGTTATGTTCCTCGGGCTCTCGTTTTCTTCCTCGGACTCTCGTTTTGTTCCTCGGGTTCTGGTTTTGTCCCTTGAGCTCTGGTTTTCTTCCTTGGGGTCTGGTTTTATTACTAGGGCTCTGGTTTTCTTCCTCAGGCTCTGGTTTTGTTGCTCGGGCTCTGGATTTCTTCCTCGAGCTCTCCTTTTCTTCTTCGGACCCTAGTTTTGTTCCTCGGGCTCTGTTTTTGTTCCTCGGGCTCTGGTTGTGTTCCTCGGGCTCCGGGTTTGTTCCTTGAGCTCTAGTTTTGTTCCTCAGGCCCTGGTTTTCTTCCTCGGGCTTTCCTTTGGCTCTGATATTGTTCTTCGGTCTTTGGTTTTGTTCCTCGGGCTCTGTTTTGGTTCCTCGGGCTCTCCTTTTCTTCCTCGGCATCTGGTTTTGTTCCAAGAGCTCTAGTTTTGTTCCTCGGGCTCTCGTTTTCTTCCTCGAACTCTCGTTTTGTTCCTCGGGTTCTGGTTTTGTTCCTTGAGGTCTGGTTTTCTTTTTGGGCTGTGGTTTTCTTCCTCGGGCTCTGGTTTTCTTCCTCGGACCCTTTTTCTTTACCTCGAGGGGTGGTTTTGTTCCTCGGGCTCTGGCTTGGTTCCTCAGGCCCTGGTTGTTTTCCTCGGGCTCTGGTTCTGTTCCTCGGCCTCTGGTTTTGTTCATCGAGGGCTTCTTTTCTTCCTCGGGCTCTGGTTTTGTTCCTCAGGCTCTGGTTTTCTTCCTCGGGCTCTGGTTTTCTTCCTCGGACCCTGTTTCTTTACCTCGAGGGGTGGTTTTCTTCCTCGGGCTCTGGCTTGGTTCCTCAGGCCCTGGTTGTTTTCCTCGGGCTCTGGTTTTGTTCCTTGGGCTCTGGTTTTGTTCCTCGAGGGCTAGTTTTGTTCCTCGGGCTCTGGATTTGTTCCTCGGTTTCTGGTTCGGTTCCTCGGGCCCTGGTTTTATTCCATGGCTCTGGTTTTCTTCCTATGGCCCTCGTTTTTTTCTTCAGGCCTTCCTTTTTGTCCTTGGGCTCTGGTTTTCTTCCTCGAGCTCTGGTTTTATTCCTTGGGCACTGGTTATGTTCCTCGGGCTCTCGCTTTCTTCCTCGGACTCTCGTTTTGTTCCTCGGGTTCTGGTTTTGTTCCTTGAGCTCTGGTTTTCTTCCTCCGGCTCTGGTTTTCTTCTTCGGGCTCTGGTTTTCTTCCTCGGGCTCTGTTTTTCTTCCTCAGGCTCTGGTTTTGTTGCTCGGTCTCTGGATTTCTTCCTCGAGCTCTCCTTTTCTTCTTCGGGCCCTAGTTTTGTTCCTCGGGCTCTGTTTTTGTTCCTCGGGCTCTGGTTGTGTTCCTCGGGCTCCGGGTTTGTTCCTCGAGCTCTAGTTTTGTTCCTCAGGCCCTGGTTTTCTTCCTCAGGGTTTCCTTTTGTTCCTTGGGCTCTGATATTGTTCTTCGGGCTTTGGTTTTGTTCCTCGGGCTCTGTTTTTGTTCCTCGGGCTCTCCTTTTCTTTCTCGGCACCTGGTTTTGTTCCAAGAGCTCTAGTTTTCTTCCTCGGGCTCTGGTTTTCTTCCTCGGGCTCTGGTTGTGTTCCTCGGGCTCTGGTTCTGTTCCTCGGGCTCTGGTTTTGTTCATCGAGGGCTTGTTTTCTTCCTCGGGCTCTGGTTTTGTTCCTCAGGCTCTGGTTTTGTTCCTCGGGCTCTGGTTTTCTTCCTCGGACCCTGTTTCTTTACCTCGAGGGGTGGTTTTGTTCCTCAGGCTCTGCCTTGGTTCCTCAGGCCCTGGTTGTTTTCCTCGGGCTCTGGTTTTGTTCCTCGGGCTCTGGTTTTGTTCCTCGAGGGCTAGTTTTGTTCCTCGGGCTCTGGATTTGTTCCTCGGTTTCTGGTTCGGTTCCTCGGGCCCTGGTTTTATTCCATGGCTCTGGTTTTCTTCCTATGGCCCTCGTTTTTTTCTTCAGGCCTTCCTTTTTGTCCTTGGGCTCTGGTTTTGTTCCTCGAGCTCTGCTTTTATTCCTTGGGCACTGGTTATGTTCCTCGGGCTCTCGCTTTCTTCCTCGGACTCTCGTTTTGTTCCTCGGGTTCTGGTTTTGTTCCTTGAGCTCTGGTTTTCTTCCTCCGGCTCTGGTTTTCTTCCTCGGGCTCTGGTTTTCTTCCTCGGGCTCTGTTTTTCTTCCTCAGGCTCTGGTTTTGTTGCTCGGTCTCTGGATTTCTTCCTCGAGCTCTCCTTTTCTTCTTCGGGCCCTAGTTTTGTTCCTCGGGCTCTGTTTTTGTTCCTCGGGCTCTGGTTGTGTTCCTCGGGCTCCGGGTTTGTTCCTCGAGCTCTAGTTTTGTTCCTCAGGCCCTGGTTTTCTTCCTCAGGGTTTCCTTTTGTTCCTTGGGCTCTGATATTGTTCTTCGGGCTTTGGTTTTGTTCCTCGGGATCTGTTTTTGTTCCTCGGGCTCTCCTTTTCTTTCTCGGCACCTGGTTTTGTTCCAAGAGCTCTAGTTTTCTTCCTCGGGCTCTGGTTTTCTTCCTCGGGCTCTGGTTGTGTTCCTCGGGCTCTGGTTCTGTTCCTCGGGCTCTGGTTTTGTTCATCGAGGGCTTGTTTTCTTCCTCGGGCTCTGGTTTTGTTCCTCAGGCTCTGGTTTTGTTCCTCGGGCTCTGGTTTTCTTCCTCGGACCCTGTTTCTTTACCTCGAGGGGTGGTTTTGTTCCTCAGGCTCTGCCTTGGTTCCTCAGGCCCTGGTTGTTTTCCTCGGGCTCTGGTTTTGTTCCTCGGGCTCTGGTTTTGTTCCTCGAGGGCTAGTTTTGTTCCTCGGGCTCTGGATTTGTTCCTCGGTTTCTGGTTCGGTTCCTCGGGCCCTGGTTTTATTCCATGGCTCTGGTTTTCTTCCTATGGCCCTCGTTTTTTTCTTCAGGCCTTCCTTTTTGTCCTTGGGCTCTGGTTTTGTTCCTTGAGCTCTGCTTTTATTCCTTGGGCACTGGTTATGTTCCTCGGGCTCTCGCTTTCTTCCTCGGACTCTCGTTTTGTTCCTCGGGTTCTGGTTTTGTTCCTTGAGCTCTGGTTTTCTTCCTCCGGCTCTGGTTTTCTTCCTCGGGCTCTGGTTTTCTTCCTCGGGCTCTGTTTTTCTTCCTCAGGCTCTGGTTTTGTTGCTCGGTCTCTGGATTTCTTCCTCGAGCTCTCCTTTTCTTCTTCGGGCCCTAGTTTTGTTCCTCGGGCTCTGTTTTTGTTCCTCGGGCTCTGGTTGTGTTCCTCGGGCTCCGGGTTTGTTCCTCGAGCTCTAGTTTTGTTCCTCAGGCCCTGGTTTTCTTCCTCAGGGTTTCCTTTTGTTCCTTGGGCTCTGATATTGTTCTTCGGGCTTTGGTTTTGTTCCTCGGGATCTGTTTTTGTTCCTCGGGCTCTCCTTTTCTTTCTCGGCACCTGGTTTTGTTCCAAGAGCTCTAGTTTTCTTCCTCGGGCTCTGGTTTTCTTCCTCGGGCTCTGGTTGTGTTCCTCGGGCTCTGGTTGTGTTCCTCGGGCTCTGGTTTTGTTCATCGAGGGCTTGTTTTCTTCCTCGGGCTCTGGTTTTGTTCCTCAGGCTCTGGTTTTGTTCCTCGGGCTCTGATTTTCTTCCTCGGACCCTGTTTCTTTACCTCGAGGGGTGGTTTTGTTCCTCGGGCTCTGGCTTGGTTCCTCAGGCCCTGGTTGTTTTCCTCGGGCTCTGGTTTTGTTCCTCGGGCTCTGGTTTTGTTCCTCGAGGGCTAGTTTTGTTCCTCGGGCTCTGGAGTTGTTCCTCGGTTTCTGGTTCGGTTCCTCGGGCCCTGGTTTTATTCCACGGGCTCTGGTTTTCTTCCTATGGCCCTCGTTTTGTTCTTCAGGCCTTCCTTTTTGTCCTTAGGCTCTGGTTTTCTTCCTTGAGCTCTGCTTTTATTCCTTGGGCACTGGTTATGTTCCTCGGGCTCTCGTTTTCTTCCTCGGACTCTCGTTTTGTTCCTCGGGTTCTGGTTTTGTTCCTTGAGCTCTGGTTTTCTTCCTCGGGCTCTGGTTTTCTTCCTCGGGCTCTGGTTTTCTTCCTCGGGCTCTGGTTTTGTTGCTCGGGCTCTGGTTGTGTTCCTCGGGCTCTCGTTTTCTTCCTCGAACTCTCGTTTTGTTCCTCGGGTTCTGGTTTTGTTCCTTAAGCTCTGGTTTTCTTCCTTGGGGTCTGGTTTTATTACTCGGGCTCTGGTTTTCTTCCTCAGGCTCTGGTTTTGTTGCTCGGGCTCTGGATTTCTTCCTCGAGCTCTCCTTTTCTTCTTCGGACCCTAGTTTTGTTCCTCGGGCTCTCTTTTTGTTCCTCGGGCTCTGGTTGTGTTCCTCGGGCTCCGGGTTTGTTCCTCGAGCTCTAGTTTTGTTCCTCAGGCCCTGGTTTTCTTCCTCGGGGTTTCCTTTGGCTCTGATATTGTTCTTCGGTCTTTGGTTTTGTTCCTCGGGCTCTGTTTTTGTTCCTCGGGCTCTCCTTTTCTTCCTCGGCACCTGGTTTTGTTCCAAGAGCTCTAGTTTTGTTCCTCGGGCTCTCGTTTTCTTCCTCGAACTCTCGTTTTGTTCCTCGGGTTCTGGTTTTGTTCCTTGAGGTCTGGTTTTATTTCTGGGCTCTGGTTTTCTTCCTCGGGCTCTGGTTTTCTTCCTCGGGCTCTGGTTTTCTTCCTCGGGCTCTGGTTTTGTTGCTCGGGCTCTGGTTGTGTTCCTCGGGCTCTGGTTGTGTTCCTCGGGCTCCGGGTTTGTTCCTCGAGCTCTAGTTTTGTTCCTCAGGCCCTGGTTTTCTTCCTCGGGGTTTCCTTTTGTTCCTTGGGCTCTGATATTGTTCTTCGGGCTTTGGTTTTGGTCCTCGGGCTCTGTTTTTGTTCCTCGGGCTCTCCTTTTCTTCCTCGGCACCTGGTTTTGTTCCAAGAGCTCTAGTTTTCTTCCTCGGGCTCTGGTTTTCTTCCTCGGGCTCTGGTTTTCTTCCTTTGGCACTGGTTTTGTTCCTCGGGCTCTCGTTTTCTTCCTCGAACTCTCGTTTTGTTCCTCGGGTTCTGGTTTTGTTCCTTGAGCTCTGGTTTTATTCCTCGGGCTCTGGTTTTGTTCATCGAGGTCTGGTTTTCTTCCTCGGGCTCTGGTTGTGTTCCTCGGGCTCTGGGTCTGTTCCTCGGGCTCTGGTTTTGTTCATCGAGGGCTTGTTTTCTTCCTCGGGCTCTGGTTTTGTTCCTCAGGCTCTGGTTTTCTTCCTCGGGCTCTGGTTTTCTTCCTCGGACCCTGTTTCTTTACCTCGAGGGGTGGTTTTGTTCCTCGGGCTCTGGCTTGGTTCCTCAGGCCCTGGTTGTTTTCCTCGGGCTCTGGTTTTGTTCCTCGGGCTCTGGTTTTGTTCCTCGAGGGCTAGTTTTGTTCCTCGGGCTCTGGATTTGTTCCTCGGTTTCTGGTTCGGTTCCTCGGGCCCTGGTTTTATTCCACGGGCTCTGGTTTTCTTCCTATGGCCCTCGTTTTGTTCTTCAGGCCTTCCTTTTTGTCCTTGGGCTCTGGTTTTGTTACTCGAGCTCTGGTTTTATTCCTTGGGCACTGGTTATGTTCCTCGGGCTCTCGTATTCTTCCTCGGACTCTCGTTTTGTTCCTCGGGTTCTGGTTTTGTTCCTTGAGCTCTGGTTTTCTTCCTTGGGGTCTGGTTTTATTACTAGGGCTCTGGTTTTCTTCCTCAGGCTCTGGTTTTGTTGCTCGGGCTCTGGATTTCTTCCTCGAGCTCTCCTTTTCTTCTTCGGACCCTAGTTTTGTTCCTCGGGCTCTGTTTTTGTTCCTCGGGCTCTGGTTGTGTTCCTCGGGCTCCGGGTTTGTTCCTCGAGCTCTAGTTTTGTTCCTCAGGCCCTGGTTTTCTTCCTCGGGGTTTCCTTTGGCTCTGATATTGTTCTTCGGTCTTTGGTTTTGTTCCTCGGGCTCTGTTTTGGTTCCTCGGGCTCTCCTTTTCTTCCTCGGCACCTGGTTTTGTTCCAAGAGCTCTAGTTTTGTTCCTCGGGCTCTCGTTTTCTTCCTCGAACTCTCGTTTTGTTCCTCGGGTTCTGGTTTTGTTCCTTGAGGTCTGGTTTTCTTTTTGGGCTGTGGTTTTCTTCCTCGGGCTCTGGTTTTCTTCCTCGGACCCTTTTTCTTTACCTCGAGGGGTGGTTTTGTTCCTCGGGCTCTGGCTTGGTTCCTCAGGCCCTGGTTGTTTTCCTCGGGCTCTGGTTCTGTTCCTCGGCCTCTGGTTTTGTTCATCGAGGGCTTCTTTTCTTCCTCGGGCTCTGGTTTTGTTCCTCAGGCTCTGGTTTTCTTCCTCGGGCTCTGGTTTTCTTCCTCGGACCCTGTTTCTTTACCTGGAGGGGTGGTTTTGTTCCTCGGGCTCTGGCTTGGTTCCTCAGGCCCTGGTTGTTTTCCTCGGGCTCTGGTTTTGTTCCTTGGGCTCTGGTTTTGTTCCTCGAGGGCTAGTTTTGTTCCTCGGGCTCTGGATTTGTTCCTCGGTTTCTGGTTCGGTTCCTCGGGCCCTGGTTTTATTCCATGGCTCTGGTTTTCTTCCTATGGCCCTCGTTTTTTTCTTCAGGCCTTCCTTTTTGTCCTTGGGTTCTGGTTTTGTTCCTTGAGCTCTGCTTTTATTCCTTGGGCACTGGTTATGTTCCTCGGGCTCTCGCTTTCTTCCTCGGACTCTCGTTTTGTTCCTCGGGTTCTGGTTTTGTTCCTTGAGCTCTGGTTTTCTTCCTTGGGGTCTGGTTTTCTTCCTCGGGCTCTGGTTTTCTTCCTCGGGCTCTGTTTTTCTTCCTCAGGCTCTGGTTTTGTTGCTCGGTCTCTGGATTTCTTCCTCGAGCTCTCCTTTTCTTCTTCGGGCCCTAGTTTTGTTCCTCGGGCTCTGTTTTTGTTCCTCGGGCTCTGGTTGTGTTCCTCGGGCTCCGGGTTTGTTGCTCGAGCTCTAGTTTTGTTCCTCAGGCCCTGGTTTTCTTCCTCAGGGTTTCCTTTTGTTCCTTGGGCTCTGATATTGTTCTTCGGGCTTTGGTTTTGTTCCTCGGGCTCTGTTTTTGTTCCTCGGGCTCTCCTTTTCTTTCTCGGCACCTGGTTTTGTTCCAAGAGCTCTAGTTATCTTCCTCGGGCTCTGGTTTTCTTCCTCGGGCTCTGGTTGTGTTCCTCGGGCTCTGGTTCTGTTCCTCGGGCTCTGGTTTTGTTCATCGAGGGCTTGTTTTCTTCCTCGGGCTCTGGTTTTGTTCCTCAGGCTCTGGTTTTGTTCCTCGGGCTCTGGTTTTCTTCCTCGGAACCTGTTTCTTTACCTCGAGGGGTGGTTTTGTTCCTCGGGCTCTGGCTTGGTTCCTCAGGCCCTGGTTGTTTTCCTCGGGCTCTGGTTTTGTTCCTCGGGCTCTGGTTTTGTTCCTCGAGGGCTAGTTTTGTTCCTCGGGCTCTGGATTTGTTCCTCGGTTTCTGGTTCGGTTCCTCGGGCCCTGGTTTTATTCCATGGCTCTGGCTTTCTTCCTATGGCCCTCGTTTTTTTCTTCAGGCCTTCCTTTTTGTCCTTGGGCTCTGGTTTTGTTCCTTGAGCTCTGCTTTTATTCCTTGGGCACTGGTTATGTTCCTCGGGCTCTCGCTTTCTTCCTCGGACTCTCGTTTTGTTCCTCGGGTTCTGGTTTTGTTCCTTGAGCTCTGGTTTTCTTCCTCCGGCTCTGGTTTTCTTCCTCGGGCTCTGGTTTTCTTCCTCGGGCTCTGTTTTTCTTCCTCAGGCTCTGGTTTTGTTGCTCGGTCTCTGGATTTCTTCCTCGAGCTCTCCTTTTCTTCTTCGGGCCCTAGTTTTGTTCCTCGGGCTCTGTTTTTGTTCCTCGGGCTCTGGTTGTGTTCCTCGGGCTCCGGGTTTGTTCCTCGAGCTCTACTTTTGTTCCTCAGGCCCTGGTTTTCTTCCTCAGGGTTTCCTTTTGTTCCTTGGGCTCTGATATTGTTCTTCGGGCTTTGGTTTTGTTCCTCGGGCTCTGTTTTTGTTCCTCGGGCTCTCCTTTTCTTCCTCGGCACCTGGTTTTGTTCCAAGAGCTCTAGTTTTCTTCCTCGGGCTCTGGTTTTCTTCCTCGGGCTCTGGTTGTGTTCCTCGGGCTCTGGTTCTGTTCCTCGGGCTCTGGTTTTGTTCATCGAGGGCTTGTTTTCTTCCTCCGGCTCTGGTTTTCTTCCTCAGGCTCTGGTTTTGTTGCTCGGGCTCTGGATTTCTTCCTCGAGCTCTCCTTTTCTTCTTCGGGCCCTAGTTTTTTTCCTCGGGCTCTGTTTTTGTTCCTCGGGTTCTGGTTGTGTTCCTCGGGCTCTGGTTGTGTTCCTCGGGCTCCGGGTTTGTTCCTCGAGCTCTAGTTTTCTTCCTCAGGCCCTGGTTTTCTTCCTCGGGGTTTCCTTTGGCTCTGATATTGTTCTTCGGTCTTTGGTTTTGTTCCTCGGGCTCTGTTTTTGTTCCTCGGGCTCTCCTTTTCTTCCTCGGCACCTGGTTTTGTTCCAAGAGCTCTAGTTTTCTTCCTCGGGCTCTGGTTTTCTTCCTCGAACTCTCGTTTTGTTCCTCGGGTTCTGGTTTTGTTCCTTGAGGTCCGGTTTTCTTTTTGGGCTCTGGTTTTCTTCCTCGGGCTCTGGTTTTCTTCCTCGGGTTCTGGTTTTGTTGCTCGGGCTCTGGTTGTGTTCCTCGGGCTCTCGTTTTCTTCCTCGAACTCTCGTTTTGTTCCTCGGGTTCTGGTTTTGTTCCTTGAGCTCTGGTTTTCTTCCTCGGGCTCTGGTTTTCTTCCTCGGACCCTGTTTCTTTACCTCGAGGGGTGGTTTTGTTCCTCGGGCTCTGGCTTGCTTCCTCAGGCTCTGGTTTTGTTCCTCGGGCTCTAGTTTTCTTCCTCGGACCCTGTTTCTTTACCTCGAGGGGTGGTTTTGTTCCTCGGGCTCTGGCTTGGTTCCTCAGGCCCTGGTTGTTTTCCTCGGGCTCTGGTTCTGTTCCTCGGGCTCTGGTTTTGTTCCTCAGGCTCTGGTTTTCTTCCTCGGGCTCTGGTTTTCTTCCTCGGGCTCTGGTTTTCTTCCTCTGGCTCTGGTTTTGTTGCTCGGGCTCTGGTTTTGTTCCTCGAGGGCTAGTTTTGTTCCTCGGGCTCTGGATTTGTTCCTCGGTTTCTGGTTCGGTTCCTCGGGCCCTGGTTTTATTCCACGGGCTCTGGTTTTCTTCCTATGGCCCTCGTTTTGTTCTTCAGGCCTTCCTTTTTGTCCTTGGGCTCTGGTTTTCTTCCTCGAGCTCTGGTTTTATTCCTTGGGCACTGGTTATGTTCCTCGGGCTCTCGTTTTCTTCTTCGGACTCTCGTTTTGTTCCTCGGGTTCTGGTTTTGTTCCTTGAGCTCTGGTTTTCTTCCTTGGGGTCTGGTTTTATTACTCGGGCTCTGGTTTTCTTCCTCAGGCTCTGGTTTTGTTGCTCGGGCTCTGGATTTCTTCCTCGAGCTCTCCTTTTCTTCTTCGGGCCCTAGTTTTGTTCCTCGGGCTCTGGTTGTGTTCCTCGGGCTCCGGGTTTGTTCCTCGAGCTCTAGTTTTCTTCCTCGGGCTCTGGTTTTCTTCCTCGGGCTCTGGTTTTCTTCCTTTGGCACTGGTTTTGTTCCTCGGGCTCTCGTTTTCTTCCTCGAACTCTCGTTTTGTTCCTCGGGTTCTGGTTTTGTTCCTTGAGCTCTGGTTTTATTCCTCGGGCTCTGGTTTTGTTCATCGAGGTCTGGTTTTCTTCCTCGGGCTCTGGTTGTGTTCCTCGGGCTCTGGGTCTGTTCCTCGGGCTCTGGTTTTGTTCATCGAGGGCTTGTTTTCTTCCTCGGGCTCTGGTTTTGTTCCTCAGGCTCTGGTTTTCTTCCTCGGGCTCTGGTTTTCTTCCTCGGACCCTGTTTCTTTACCTCGAGGGGTGGTTTTGTTCCTCGGGCTCTGGCTTGGTTCCTCAGGCCCTGGTTGTTTTCCTCGGTCTCTGGTTTTCTTCCTCGGGCTCTGGTTTTGTTCCTCCAGGGCTAGTTTTGTTCCTCGGGCTCTGGATTTGTTCCTCGGTTTCTGGTTCGGTTCCTCGGGCCCTGGTTTTATTCCACGGGCTCTGGTTTTCTTCCTATGGCCCTCGTTTTGTTCTTCAGGCCTTCCTTTTTGTCCTTGGGCTCTGGTTTTCTTCCTCGAGCTCTGGTTTTATTCCTTGGGCACTGGTTATGTTCCTCGGGCTCTCGTTTTCTTCCTCGGACTCTCGTTTTGTTCCTCGAGTTCTGGTTTTGTTCCTTGAGGTCTGGTTTTCTTCCTCGGGCTCTGGTTTTCTTCCTCGGGCTCTGGTTTTCTTCCTCGGGCTCTGGTTTTCTTCCTCAGGCTCTGGTTTTGTTGCTCGGGCTCTGGATTTCTTCCTCGAGCTCTCCTTTTCTTCTTCGGGCCCTAGTTTTTTTCCTCGGGCTCTGTTTTTGTTCCTCGGGCTCTGGTTGTGTTCCTCGGGCTCTGGTTGTGTTCCTCGGGCTCCGGGTTTGTTCCTCGAGCTCTAGTTTTGTTCCTCAGGCCCTGGTTTTCTTCCTCGGGGTTTCCTTTTGTTCCTTGGGCTCTGATATTGTTCTTCGGGCTTTGGTTTTGGTCCTCGGGCTCTGTTTTTGTTCCTCGGGCTCTCCTTTTCTTCCTCGGCACCTGGTTTTGTTCCAAGAGCTCTAGTTTTGTTCCTCGGGCTCTCGTTTTCTTCCTCGAACTCTCGTTTTGTTCCTCGGGTTCTGGTTTTGTTCCTTGAGGTCTGGTTTTCTTTTTGGGCTCTGGTTTTCTTCCTCGGGCTCTGGTTTTCTTCCTCGGGCTCTGGTTTTCTTCCTCGGGCTCTGGTTTTGTTGCTCGGGCTCTGGTTGTGTTCCTCGGGCTCTGGTTGTGTTCCTCGGGCTCCGGGTTTGTTCCTCGAGCTCTAGTTTTGTTCCTCAGGCCCTGGTTTTCTTCCTCGGGGTTTCCTTTTTTTCCTTGGGCTCTGATATTGTTCTTCGGGCTTTGGTTTTGGTCCTCGGGCTCTGTTTTTGTTCCTCGGGCTCTCCTTTTCTTCCTCGGCACCTGGTTTTGTTCCAAGAGCTCTAGTTTTCTTCCTCGGGCTCTGGTTTTCTTCCTCGGGCTCTGGTTTTCTTCCTTTGGCACTGGTTTTGTTCCTCGGGCTCTCGTTTTCTTCCTCGAACTCTCGTTTTGTTCCTCGGGTTCTGGTTTTGTTCCTCGAGCTCTGGTTTTATTCCTCGGGCTCTGGTTTTCTTCCTCGGACCCTGTTTCTTTACCTCGAGGGGTGGTTTTGTTCCTCGGGCTCTGGCTTGGTTCCTCAGGCCCTGGTTGTTTTCCTCGGGCTCTGGTTCTGTTCCTCGGGCTCTGGTTTTGTTCATCGAGGGCTTGTTTTCTTCCTCTGGCTCTGGTTTTGTTCCTCAGGCTCTGGTTTTCTTCCTCGGGCTCTGGTTTTCTTCCTCGGACCCTGTTTCTTTACCTCGAGGGGTGGTTTTTTTCCTCCGGCTCTGGCTTGGTTCCTCAGGCCCTGGTTGTTTTCCTCGGGCTCTGGTTTTGTTCCTTGGGCTCTGGTTTTGTTCCTCGAGGGCTAGTTTTGTTCCTCGGGCTCTGGATTTGTTCCTCGGTTTCTGGTTCGGTTCCTCGGGCCCTGGTTTTATTCCATGGGCTCTGGCTTTCTTCCTATGGCCCTCGTTTTGTTCTTCAGGCCTTCCTTTTTGTCCTTGGGCTCTGGTTTTGTTCCTTGAGCTCTGCTTTTATTCCTTGGGCACTGGTTATGTTCCTCGGGCTCTCGCTTTCTTCCTCCAACTCTCGTTTTGTTCCTCGGGTTCTGGTTTTGTTCCTTGAGCTCTGGTTTTATTCCTCGGGCTCTGGTTTTGTTCATCGAGGTCTGGTTTTCTTCCTCGGGCTCTGGTTGTGTTCCTCGGGCTCTGGGTCTGTTCCTCGGGCTCTGGTTTTGTTCATCGAGGGCTTGTTTTCTTCCTCGGGCTCTGGTTTTGTTCCTCAGGCTCTGGTTTTGTTCCTCGGGCTCTGGTTTTCTTCCTCGGACCCTGTTTCTTTACCTCGAGGGGTGGTTTTCTTCCTCGGGCTCTGGCTTGGTTCCTCAGGCCCTGGTTGTTTTCCTCGGGCTCTGGTTTTGTTCCTCGGGCTCTGGTTTTGTTCCTCGAGGGCTAGTTTTGTTCCTCGGGCTCTGGATTTGTTCCTCGGTTTCTGGTTCGGTTCCTCGGGCCCTGGTTTTATTCCACGGGCTCTGGTTTTCTTCCTATGGCCCTCGTTTTGTTCTTCAGGCCTTCCTTTTTGTCCTTGGGCTCTGGTTTTCTTCCTTGATCTCTGGTTTTATTCCTTGGGCACTGGTTATGTTCCTCGGGCTCTCGTTTTCTTCCTCGGACTCTCGTTTTGTTCCTCGGGTTCTGGTTTTGTTCCTTGAGGTCTGGTTTTCTTCCTCGGGCTCTGGTTTTCTTCCTCGGGCTCTGGTTTTCTTCCTCAGGCTCTGGTTTTGTTGCTCGGGCTCTGGATTTCTTCCTCGAGCTCTCCTTTTCTTCTTCGGGCCCTAGTTTTTTTCCTCGGGCTCTGTTTTTGTTCCTCGGGCTCTGGTTGTGTTCCTCGGGCTCTGGTTGTGTTCCTCGGGCTCCGGGTTTGTTCCTCGAGCTCTAGTTTTGTTCCTCAGGCCCTGGTTTTCTTCCTCGGGGTTTCCTTTTGTTCCTTGGGCTCTGATATTGTTCTTCGGGCTTTGGTTTTGTTCCTCGGGCTCTGTTTTTGTTCCTCGGGCTCTCCTTTTCTTCCTCGGCACCTGGTTTTGTTCCAAGAGCTCTAGTTTTCTTCCTCGGGCTCTGGTTTTCTTCCTCGGGCTCTAGTTTTCTTCCTTTGGCACTGGTTTTGTTCCTCGGGCTCTCGTTTTCTTCCTCGAACTCTCGTTTTGTTCCTCGGGTTCTGGTTTTGTTCCTTGAGCTCTGGTTTTATTCCTCGGGCTCTGGTTTTGTTCATCGAGGTCTGGTTTTCTTCCTCGGGCTCTGGTTGTGTTCCTCGGGCTCTGGGTCTGTTCCTCGGGCTCTGGTTTTGTTCATCGAGGGCTTGTTTTCTTCCTCGGGCTCTGGTTTTGTTCCTCAGGCTCTGGTTTTCTTCCTCGGGCTCTGGTTTTCTTCCTCGGACCCTGTTTCTTTACCTCGAGGGGTGGTTTTGTTCCTCGGGCTCTGGTTTTGTTCCTCAGGCCCTGGTTGTTTTCCTCGGTCTCTGGTTTTGTTCCTCGGGCTCTGGTTTTGTTCCTCGAGGGCTAGTTTTGTTCCTCGGGCTCTGGATTTGTTCCTCGGTTTCTGGTTCAGTTCCTCGGGCCCTGGTTTTATTCCACGGGCTCTGGTTTTATTCTTATGGCCCTCGTTTTGTTCTTCAGGCCTTCCTTTTTGTCCTTGGGCTCTGGTTTTGTTCCTCGAGCTCTGCTTTTATTCCTTGGGCACTGGTTATGTTCCTCGGGCTCTCGTTTTCTTCCTCGGACTCTCGTTTTGTTCCTCGGGTTCTGGTTTTGTTCCTTGAGCTCCGGTTTTCTTCCTTGGGGTCTGGTTTTATTACTCGGGCTCTGGTTTTCTTCCTCAGGCTCTGGTTTTGTTGCTCGGGCTCTGGATTTCTTCCTCGAGCTCTCCTTTTCTTCTTCGGACCCTAGTTTTGTTCCTCGGGCTCTGTTTTTGTTCCTCGGGCTCTGGTTGTGTTCCTCGGGCTCCGGGTTTGTTCCTCGAGCTCTAGTTTTGTTCCTCAGGCCCTGGTTTTCTTCCTCGGGGTTTCCTTTTGTTCCTTGGGCTCTGATATTGTTCTTCGGGCTTTGGTTTTGTTCCTCGGGCTCTGTTTTTGTTCCTCGGGCTCTCCTTTTCTTCCTCGGCACCTGGTTTTGTTCCAAGAGCTATAGTTTTCTTCCTCGGGCTCTGGTTTTCTTCCTCGGGCTCTGGTTTTCTTCCTTTGGCACTGGTTTTGTTCCTCGGGCTCTCGTTTTCTTCCTCGAACTCTCGTTTTGTTCCTCGGGTTCTGGTTTTGTTCCTTGAGCTCTGGTTTTCTTCCTTGGGCTCTGGTTTTCTTCCTCGGGCTCTGGTTTTCTTCCTCGGGCTCTGGTTTTCTTCCTCAGGCTCTGGTTTTGTTGCTCGGGCTCTGGATTTATTCCTCAAGCTCTCCTTTTCTTCTTCGGGCCCTAGTTTTGTTCCTCGGGCTCTGTTTTTGTTCCTCGGGCTCTGCTTGTGTTCCTCGGGCTCTGGTTGTGTTTCTCGGGCTCCGGGTTTGTTCCTCGAGCTCTAGTTTTGTTCCTCAGGCCCTGGTTTTCTTCCTCGGGGTTTCCTTGTGTTCCTTGGGCTCTGATATTGTTCTTCGGGCTTTGGTTTTGTTCCTCGGGCTCTGTTTTTGTTCCTCGGGCTCTCCTTTTCTTCCTCGGCACCTGGTTTTGTTCCAAGAGCTCTAGTTTTCTTCCTCGGGCTCTGGTTTTCTTCCTCGGGCTCTGGTTTTCTTCCTTTGGCACTGGTTTTGTTCCTCGGGCTCTCGTTTTCTTCCTCGAACTCTCGTTTTGTTCCTCGGGTTCTGGTTTTGTTCCTTGAGCTCTGGTTTTATTCCTCGGGCTCTGGTTTTGTTCATCGAGGTCTGGTTTTCTTCCTCGGGCTCTGGTTGTGTTCCTCGGGCTCTGGGTCTGTTCCTCGGGCTCTGGTTTTGTTCATCGAGGGCTTGTTTTCTTCCTCGGGCTCTGGTTTTGTTCCTCAGGCTCTGGTTTTCTTCCTCGCGCTCTGGTTTTCTTCCTCGGACCCTGTTTCTTTACCTCGAGGGGTGGTTTTGTTCCTCGGGCTCTGGCTTGGTTCCTCAGGCCCTGGTTTTTTTCCTCGGTCTCTGGTTTTGTTCCTCGGGCTCTGGTTTTGTTCCTCGAGGGCTAGTTTTGTTCCTCGGGCTCTGGATTTGTTCCTCGGTTTCTGGTTCGGTTCCTCGGGCCCTGGTTTTATTCCACGGGCTCTGGTTTTCTTCCTATGGCCCTCGTTTTGTTCTTCAGGCCTTCCTTTTTGTCCTTGGGCTCTGGTTTTCTTCCTCGTGCTCTGGTTTTATTCCTTGGGCACTGGTTATGTTCGTCGGGCTCTCGTTTTCTTCTTCGGACTCTCGTTTTGTTCCTCGGGTTCTGGTTTTGTTCCTTGAGCTCTGGTTTTCTTCCTTGGGGTCTGGTTTTATTACTCGGGCTCTGGTTTTCTTCCTCAGGCTCTGGTTTTGTTGCTCGGGCTCTGGATTTCTTCCTCGAGCTCTCCTTTTCTTCTTCGGGCCCTAGTTTTGTTCCTCGGGCTCTGTTTTTGTTCCTCCGCCTCTGCTTGTGTTCCTCGGGCTCTGGTTGTGTTCCTCGGGCTCCGGGTTTGTTCCTCGAGCTCTAGTTTTGTTCCTCAGGCCCTGGTTTTCTTCCTCGGGGTTTCCTTGTGTTCCTTGGGCTCTGATATTGTTCTTCGGGCTTTGGTTTTGTTCCTCGGGCTCTGTTTTTGTTCCTCGGGCTCTCCTTTTCTTTCTCGGCACCTGGTTTTGTTCCAAGAGCTCTAGTTTTCTTCCTCGGGCTCTGGTTTTCTTCCTCGGGCTCTGGTTTTCTTCCTTTGGCACTGGTTTTGTTCCTCGGGCTCTCGTTTTCTTCCTCCAACTCTCGTTTTGTTCCTCGGGTTCTGGTTTTGTTCCTTGAGCTCTGGTTTTATTCCTCGGGCTCTGGTTTTGTTCATCGAGGTCTGGTTTTCTTCCTCGGGCTCTGGTTGTGTTCCTCGGGCTCTGGGTCTGTTCCTCGGGCTCTGGTTTTGTTCATCGAGGGCTTGTTTTCTTCCTCGGGCTCTGGTTTTGTTCCTCAGGCTCTGGTTTTCTTCCTCGGGCTCTGGTTTTCTTCCTCGGAACCTGTTTCTTTACCTCGAGGGGTGGTTTTGTTCCTCGGGCTCTGGCTTGGTTCCTCAGGCCCTGGTTTTTTTCCTCGGTCTCTGGTTTTGTTCCTCGGGCTCTGGTTTTCTTCCTCGAGGGCTAGTTTTGTTCCTCGGGCTCTGGATTTGTTCCTCGGTTTCTGGTTCAGTTCCTCGGGCCCTGGTTTTATTCCAAGGGCTCTGGTTTTCTTCCTATGGCCCTCGTTTTGTTCTTCAGGCCTTCCTTTTTGTCCTTGGGCTCTGGTTTTCTTCCTCGAGCGCTGGTTTTATTCCTTGGGCACTGGTTATGTTCCTCGGGCTCTCGTTTTCTTCTTCGGACTCTCGTTTTGTTCCTCGGGTTCTGGTTTTGTTCCTTGAGCTCTGGTTTTCTTCCTTGGGGTCTGGTTTTATTACTCGGGCTCTGGTTTTCTTCCTCAGGCTCTGGTTTTGTTGCTCGGGCTCTGGATTTCTTCCTCGAGCTCTCCTTTTCTTCTTCGGGCCCTAGTTTTGTTCCTCGGGCTCTGGTTGTGTTCCTCGGGCTCCGGGTTTGTTCCTCGAGCTCTAGTTTTTTTCCTCAGGCCCTGGTTTTCTTCCTCGGGGTTTCCTTTTGTTCCTTGGGCTCTGATATTGTTCTTCGGGCTTTGGTTTTGTTCCTCGGGCTCTGTTTTTGTTCCTCGGGCTCTCCTTTTCTTCCTCGGCACCTGGTTTTGTTCCAAGAGCTCTAGTTTTCTTCCTCGGGCTCTGGTTTTCTTCCTCGGGCCCTGGTTTTCTTCCTTTGGCACTGGTTTTGTTCCTCGGGCTCTCGTTTTCTTCCTCGAACTCTCGTTTTGTTCCTCGGGTTCTGGTTTTGTTCCTTGAGCTCTGGTTTTCTTCCTTGGGCTCTGGTTTTCTTCCTCGGGCTCTGGTTTTCTTCCTCGGGCTCTGGTTTTCTTCCTCAGGCTCTGGTTTTCTTCCTCTGGCTCTGGTTTTGTTGCTCGGGCTCTGGATTTCTTCCTCGAGCTCTCCTTTTCTTCTTCGGGCCCTAGTTTTGTTCCTCGGGCTCTGTTTTTGTTCCTCGGGCTCTGCTTGTGTAGCTCAGGCTCTGGTTGTGTTTCTCGGGCTCCGGGTTTGTTCCTCGAGCTCTAGTTTTGTTCCTCAGGCCCTGGTTTTCTTCCTCGGGGTTTCCTTTTGTTCCTTGGGCTCTGATATTGTTCTTCGGGCTTTGGTTTTGTTCCTCGGGCTCTGTTTTTGTTCCTCGGGCTCTCCTTTTCTTTCTCGGCACCTGGTTTTGTTCCAAGAGCTCTAGTTTTCTTCCTCGGGCTCTGGTTTTCTTCCTCGGGCTCTGGTTTTCTTCCTTTGGCACTGGTTTTGTTCCTTGGGCTCTCGTTTTCTTCCTCCAACTCTCGTTTTGTTCCTCGGGTTCTGGTTTTGTTCCTTGAGCTCTGGTTTTATTCCTCGGGCTCTGGTTTTGTTCATCGAGGTCTGGTTTTCTTCCTCGGGCTCTGGTTGTGTTCCTCAGGCTCTGGGTCTGTTCTTCGGGCTCTGGTTTTGTTCATCGAGGGCTTGTTTTCTTCCTCGGGCTCTGGTTTTGTTCCTCAGGCTCTGGTTTTCTTCCTCGGGCTCTGGTTTTCTTCCTCGGACCCTGTTTCTTTACCTCGAGGGGTGGTTTTGTTCCTCGGGCTCTGGCTTGGTTCCTCAGGCTCTGGTTTTTTTCCTCGGTCTCTGGTTTTGTTCCTCGGGCTCTGGTTTTGTTCCTCGAGGGCTAGTTTTGTTCCTCAGGCTCTGGATTTGTTCCTCGGTTTCTGGTTCGGTTCCTCAGGCCCTGGTTTTATTCCACGGGCTCTGGTTTTCTTCCTATGGCCCTCGTTTTGTTCTTCAGGCCTTCCTTTTTGTCCTTGGGCTCTGGTTTTCTTCCTCGAGCTCTGGTTTTATTCCTTGGGCACTGGTTTTGTTCCTCGGGCTCTCGTTTTCTTCCTCGAACTCTCATTTTGTTCCTCGGGTTCTGATTTTGTTCCTTGATGTCTGGTTTTCTTCCTTGGGCTCTGGTTTTCTTCCTCGGGCTCTGGTTTTCTTCCTCGGGCTCTGGTTTTCTTCCTCAGGCTCTGGTTTTGTTGCTCGGGCTCTGGATTTCTTCCTCAAGCTCTCCTTTTCTTCTTCGGGCCCTAGTTTTGTTCCTCGGGCTCTCTTTTTGTTCCTCGGGCTCTGCTTGTGTTCCTCGGGCTCTGGTTGTGTTCCTCGGGCTCCGGGTTTGTTCCTCGAGCTCTAGTTTTGTTCCTCAGGCCCTGGTTTTCTTCCTCGGGGTTTCCTTTTGTTCCTTGGGCTCTGATATTGTTCTTCGGGCTTTGGTTTTGTTCCTCGGGCTCTGTTTTTGTTCCTCGGGCTCTCCTTTTCTTCCTCGGCACCTGGTTTTGTTCCAAGAGCTCTAGTTTTCTTCCTCGGGCTCTGGTTTTCTTCCTCGGGCTCTGGTTTTCTTCCTTTGGCACTGGTTTTGTTCCTCGGGCTCTGGTTTTCTTCCTCGGGCTCTGGTTTTCTTCCTTTGGCACTGGTTTTGTTCCTCGGGCTCTCGTTTTCTTCCTCGAACTCTCGTTTTGTTCCTCGGGTTCTGGTTTTGTTCCTTGAGCTCTGGTTTTCTTCCTTGGGCTCTGGTTTTCTTCCTCGGGCTCTGGTTTTCTTCCTCAGGCTCTGGTTTTCTTCCTCGGGCTCTGGTTTTCTTCCTTTGGCACTGGTTTTGTTCCTTGGGCTCTCGTTTTCTTCCTCCAAATCTCGCTTTGTTCCTCGGGTTCTGGTTTTGTTCCTTGAGCTCTGGTTTTATTCCTCGGGCTCTGGTTTTGTTCATCGAGGTCTGGTTTTCTTCCTCGGGCTCTGGTTGTGTTCCTCAGGCTCTGGGTCTGTTCCTCGGGCTCTGGTTTTGTTCATCGAGGGCTTGTTTTCTTCCTCGGGCTCTGGTTTTGTTCCTCAGGCTCTGGTTTTCTTCCTCGGGCTCTGGTTTTCTTCCTCGGACCCTGTTTCTTTACCTCGAGGAGTGGTTTTGTTCCTCGGGCTCTGGCTTGGTTCCTCAGGCCCTGTTTTTTTTCCTCGGTCTCTGGTTTTGTTCCTCGGGCTCTGGTTTTGTTCCTCGAGGGCTAGTTTTGTTCCTCGGGCTCTGGATTTGTTCCTCGGTTTCTGGTTCGGTTCCTCGGGCCCTGGTTTTATTCCACGGGCTCTGGTTTTCTTCCTATGGCCCTCGTTTTGTCCTTCAGGCCTTCCTTTTTGTCCTTGGGCTCTGGTTTTCTTCCTCGAGCTCTGGTTTTATTCCTTGGGCACTGGTTTTGTTCCTCGGGCTCTCGTTTTCTTCCTCGAACTCTCGTTTTGTTCCTCGGGTTCTGGTTTTGTTCCTTGAGGTCTGGTTTTCTTCCTTGGGCTCTGGTTTTCTTCCTCCGGCTCTGGTTTTCTTCCTCGGGCTCTGGTTTTCTTCCTCAGGCTCTGGTTTTGTTGCTCGGGCTCTGGATTTCTTCCTCAAGCTCTCCTTTTCTTCTTCGGGCCCTAGTTTTGTTCCTCGGGCTCTGTTTTTGTTCCTCGGGCTCTGCTTGTGTTCCTCGGGCTCTGGTTGTGTTCCTCAGGCTCCGGGTTTGTTCCTCGAGCTCTAGTTTTGTTCCTCAGGCCCTGGTTTTCTTCCTCGGGGTTTCCTTTTGTTCCTTGGGCTCTGATATTGTTCTTCGGGCTTTGGTTTTGTTCCTCGGGCTCTGTTTTTGTTCCTCGGGCTCTCCTTTTCTTCCTCGGCACCTGGTTTTGTTCCAAGAGCTCTAGTTTTCTTCCTCGGGCTCTGGTTTTCTTCCTCGGGCTCTGGTTTTATTCCTTGGGCACTGGTTTTGTTCCTCGGGCTCTCGTTTTCTTCCTCGAACTCTCGCTTTGTTCCTCGGGTTCTGGTTTTGTTCCTTGAGCTCTGGTTTTATTCCTCGGGCTCTGGTTTTGTTCATCGAGGTCTGGTTTTCTTCCTCGGGCTCTGGTTGTGTTCCTCGGGCTCTGGGTCTGTTCCTCGGGCTCTGGTTTTGTTCATCGAGGGCTTGTTTTCTTCCTCGGGCTCTGGTTTTGTTCCTCAGGCTCTGGTTTTCTTCCTCGGGCTCTGGTTTTCTTCCTCGGACCCTGTTTCTTTACCTCGAGGGGTGGTTTTGTTCCTCGGGCTCTGGCTTGGTTCCTCAGGCCCTGTTTTTTTTCCTCGGTCTCTGGTTTTGTTCCTCGGGCTCTGGTTTTATTCCACGGGCTCTGGTTTTCTTCCTATGGCCCTCGTTTTGTTCTTCAGGCCTTCCTTTTTGTCCTTGGGCTCTGGTTTTCTTCCTCGAGCTCTGGTTTTATTCCTTGGGCACTGGTTATGTTCCTCGGGCTCTCGTTTTCTTCTTCGGACTCTCGTTTTGTTCCTCGGGTTCTGGTTTTGTTCCTTGAGCTCTGGTTTTCTTCCTTGGGGTCTGGTTTTATTACTCGGGCTCTGGTTTTCTTCCTCAGGCTCTGGTTTGGTTGCTCGGGCTCTGGATTTCTTCCTCGAGCTCTCCTTTTCTTCTTCGGGCCCTAGTTTTGTTCCTCGGGCTCTGGTTGTGTTCCTCGGGCTCCGGGTTTGTTCCTCGAGCTCTAGTTTTGTTCCTCAGGCCCTGGTTTTCTTCCTCGGGGTTTCCTTTTGTTCCTTGGGCTCTGATATTGTTCTTCGGGCTTTGGTTTTGTTCCTCGGGCTCTGTTTTTGTTCCTCGGGCTCTCCTTTTCTTCCTCGGCACCTGGTTTTGTTCCAAGAGCTCTAGTTTTCTTCCTCGGGCTCTGGTTTTCTTCCTCGGGCCCTGGTTTTCTTCCTTTGGCACTGGTTTTGTTCCTCGGGCTCTCGTTTTCTTCCTCGAACTCTCGTTTTGTTCCTCGGGTTCTGGTTTTGTTCCTTGAGCTCTGGTTTTCTTCTATGGGCTCTGGTTTTCTTCCTCGGGCTCTGGTTTTCTTCCTCGGGCTCTGGTTTTCTTCCTCGGGCTCTGGTTTTCTTCCTCTGGCTCTGGTTTTGTTGCTCGGGCTCTGGATTTCTTCCTCGACCTCTCCTTTTCTTCTTCGGGCCCTAGTTTTGTTCCTCGGGCTCTGTTTTTGTTCCTCGGGCTCTGTTTTTGTTCCTCGGGCTCTGGTTGTGTTTCTCGGGCTCCGGGTTTGTTCCTCGAGCTCTAGTTTTGTTCCTCAGGCCCTGGTTTTCTTCCTCGGGGTTTCCTTTTGTTCCTTGGGCTCTGATATTGTTCTTCGGGCTTTGGTTTTGTTCCTCGGGCTCTGTTTTTGTTCCTCGGGCTCTCCTTTTCTTCCTCGGCACCTGGTTTTGTTCCAAGAGCTCTAGTTTTCTTCCTCGGGCTCTGGTTTTCTTCCTCGGGCTCTGGTTTTCTTCCTTTGGCACTGGTTTTGTTCCTCGGGCTCTCGTTTTCTTCCTCGAACTCTCGTTTTGTTCCTCGGGTTCTGGTTTTGTTCCTTGAGCTCTGGTTTTATTCCTCGGGCTCTGGTTTTGTTCATCGAGGTCTGGTTTTCTTCCTCGGGCTCTGGTTGTGTTCCTCGGGCTCTGGGTCTGTTCCTCGGGCTCTGGTTTTGTTCATCGAGGGCTTGTTTTCTTCCTCGGGCTCTGGTTTTGTTCCTCAGGCTCTGGTTTTCTTCCTCGGGCTCTGGTTTTCTTCCTCGGACCCTGTTTCTTTACCTCGAGGGGTGGTTTTGTTCCTCGGGCTCTGGCTTGGTTCCTCAGGCCCTGGTTTTTTTCCTCGGTCTCTGGTTTTGTTCCTCGGGCTCTGGTTTTGTTCCTCGAGGGCTAGTTTTGTTCCTCGGGCTCTGGATTTGTTCCTCGGTTTCTGGTTCGGTTCCTCGGGCCCTGGTTTTATTCCACGGGCTCTGGTTTTCTTCCTATGGCCCTCGTTTTGTTCTTCAGGCCTTCCTTTTTGTCCTTGGGCTCTGGTTTTCTTCCTCGAGCTCTGGTTTTATTCCTTGGGCACTGGTTATGTTCCTCGGGCTCTCGTTTTCTTCCTCGGACTCTCGTTTTGTTCCTCGGGTTCTGGTTTTGTCCCTTGAGCTCTGGTTTTCTTCCTTGGGGTCTGGTTTTATTACTAGGGCTCTGGTTTTCTTCCTCAGGCTCTGGTTTTGTTGCTCGGGCTCTGGATTTCTTCCTCGAGCTCTCCTTTTCTTCTTCGGACCTTAGTTTTGTTCCTCGGGCTCTGTTTTTGTTCCTCGGGCTCTGGTTGTGTTCCTCGGGCTCCGGGTTTGTTCCTTGAGCTCTAGTTTTGTTCCTCAGGCCCTGGTTTTCTTCCTCGGGCTTTCCTTTGGCTCTGATATTGTTCTTCGGTCTTTGGTTTTGTTCCTCGGGCTCTGTTTTGGTTCCTCGGGCTCTCCTTTTCTTCCTCGGCACCTGGTTTTGTTCCAAGAGCTCTAGTTTTGTTCCTCGGGCTCTCGTTTTCTTCCTCGAACTCTCGTTTTGTTCCTCGGGTTCTGGTTTTGTTCCTTGAGGTCTGGTTTTCTTTTTGGGCTGTGGTTTTCTTCCTCGGGCTCTGGTTTTCTTCCTCGGACCCTTTTTCTTTACCTCGAGGGGTGGTTTTGTTCCTCGGGCTCTGGCTTGGTTCCTCAGGCCCTGGTTGTTTTCCTCGGGCTCTGGTTCTGTTCCTCGGCCTCTGGTTTTGTTCATCGAGGGCTTCTTTTCTTCCTCGGGCTCTGGTTTTGTTCCTCAGGCTCTGGTTTTCTTCCTCGGGCTCTGGTTTTCTTCCTCGGACCCTGTTTCTTTACCTCGAGGGGTGGTTTTGTTCCTCAGGCTCTGCCTTGGTTCCTCAGGCCCTGGTTGTTTTCCTCGGGCTCTGGTTTTGTTCCTCGGGCTCTGGTTTTGTTCCTCGAGGGCTAGTTTTGTTCCTCGGGCTCTGGATTTGTTCCTCGGTTTCTGGTTCGGTTCCTCGGGCCCTGGTTTTATTCCATGGCTCTGGTTTTCTTCCTATGGCCCTCGTTTTTTTCTTCAGGCCTTCCTTTTTGTCCTTGGGCTCTGGTTTTGTTCCTTGAGCTCTGCTTTTATTCCTTGGGCACTGGTTATGTTCCTCGGGCTCTCGCTTTCTTCCTCGGACTCTCGTTTTGTTCCTCGGGTTCTGGTTTTGTTCCTTGAGCTCTGGTTTTCTTCCTCGGGCTCTGGTTTTCTTCCTCGGGCTGTGGTTTTCTTCCTCGGGCTCTGTTTTTCTTCCTCAGGCTCTGGTTTTGTTGCTCGGTCTCTGGATTTCTTCCTCGAGCTCTCCTTTTCTTCTTCGGGCCCTAGTTTTGTTCCTCGGGCTCTGTTTTTGTTCCTCGGGCTCTGGTTGTGTTCCTCGGGCTCCGGGTTTGTTGCTCGAGCTCTAGTTTTGTTCCTCAGGCCCTGGTTTTCTTCCTCAGGGTTTCCTTTTGTTCCTTGGGCTCTGATATTGTTCTTCGGGCTTTGGTTTTGTTCCTCGGGCTCTGTTTTTGTTCCTCGGGCTCTCCTTTTCTTTCTCGGCACCTGGTTTTGTTCCAAGAGCTCTAGTTTTCTTCCTCGGGCTCTGGTTTTCTTCCTCGGGCTCTGGTTGTGTTCCTCGGGCTCTGGTTCTGTTCCTCGGGCTCTGGTTTTGTTCATCGAGGGCTTGTTTTCTTCCTCGGGCTCTGGTTTTGTTCCTCAGGCTCTGGTTTTGTTCCTCGGGCTCTGGTTTTCTTCCTCGGACCCTGTTTCTTTACCTCGAGGGGTGGTTTTGTTCCTCAGGCTCTGCCTTGGTTCCTCAGGCCCTGGTTGTTTTCCTCGGGCTCTGGTTTTGTTCCTCGGGCTCTGGTTTTGTTCCTCGAGGGCTAGTTTTGTTCCTCGGGCTCTGGATTTGTTCCTCGGTTTCTGGTTCGGTTCCTCGGGCCCTGGTTTTATTCCATGGCTCTGGTTTTCTTCCTATGGCCCTCGTTTTTTTCTTCAGGCCTTCCTTTTTGTCCTTGGGCTCTGGTTTTGTTCCTTGAGCTCTGCTTTTATTCCTTGGGCACTGGTTATGTTCCTCGGGCTCTCGCTTTCTTCCTCGGACTCTCGTTTTGTTCCTCGGGTTCTGGTTTTGTTCCTTGAGCTCTGGTTTTCTTCCTCCGGCTCTGGTTTTCTTCCTCGGGCTCTGGTTTTCTTCCTCGGGCTCTGTTTTTCTTCCTCAGGCTCTGGTTTTGTTGCTCGGTCTCTGGATTTCTTCCTCGAGCTCTCCTTTTCTTCTTCGGGCCCTAGTTTTGTTCCTCGGGCTCTGTTTTTGTTCCTCGGGCTCTGGTTGTGTTCCTCGGTCTCCGGGTTTGTTCCTCGAGCTCTAGTTTTGTTCCTCAGGCCCTGGTTTTCTTCCTCAGGGTTTCCTTTTGTTCCTTGGGCTCTGATATTGTTCTTCGGGCTTTGGTTTTGTTCCTCGGGATCTGTTTTTGTTCCTCGGGCTCTCCTTTTCTTTCTCGGCACCTGGTTTTGTTCCAAGAGCTCTAGTTTTCTTCCTCGGGCTCTGGTTTTCTTCCTCGGGCTCTGGTTGTGTTCCTCGGGCTCTGGTTCTGTTCCTCGGGCTCTGGTTTTGTTCATCGAGGGCTTGTTTTCTTCCTCGGGCTCTGGTTTTGTTCCTCAGGCTCTGGTTTTGTTCCTCGGGCTCTGGTTTTCTTCCTCGGACCCTGTTTCTTTACCTCGAGGGGTGGTTTTGTTCCTCAGGCTCTGCCTTGGTTCCTCAGGCCCTGGTTGTTTTCCTCGGGCTCTGGTTTTGTTCCTCGGGCTCTGGTTTTGTTCCTCGAGGGCTAGTTTTGTTCCTCGGGCTCTGGAGTTGTTCCTCGGTTTCTGGTTCGGTTCCTCGGGCCCTGGTTTTATTCCACGGGCTCTGGTTTTCTTCCTATGGCCCTCGTTTTGTTCTTCAGGCCTTCCTTTTTGTCCTTGGGCTCTGGTTTTGTTACTCGAGCTCTGGTTTTATTCCTTGGGCACTGGTTATGTTCCTCGGGCTCTCGTTTTCTTCCTCGGACTCTCGTTTTGTTCCTCGGGTTCTGGTTTTGTCCCTTGAGCTCTGGTTTTCTTCCTTGGGGTCTGGTTTTATTACTAGGGCTCTGGTTTTCTTCCTCAGGCTCTGGTTTTGTTGCTCGGGCTCTGGATTTCTTCCTCGAGCTCTCCTTTTCTTCTTCGGACCCTAGTTTTGTTCCTCGGGCTCTGTTTTTGTTCCTCGGGCTCTGGTTGTGTTCCTCGGGCTCCGGGTTTGTTCCTTGAGCTCTAGTTTTGTTCCTCAGGCCCTGGTTTTCTTCCTCGGGCTTTCCTTTGGCTCTGATATTGTTCTTCGGTCTTTGGTTTTGTTCCTCGGGCTCTGTTTTGGTTCCTCGGGCTCTCCTTTTCTTCCTCGGCATCTGGTTTTGTTCCAAGAGCTCTAGTTTTGTTCCTCGGGCTCTCGTTTTCTTCCTCGAACTCTCGTTTTGTTCCTCGGGTTCTGGTTTTGTTCCTTGAGGTCTGGTTTTCTTTTTGGGCTGTGGTTTTCTTCCTCGGGCTCTGGTTTTCTTCCTCGGACCCTTTTTCTTTACCTCGAGGGGTGGTTTTGTTCCTCGGGCTCTGGCTTGGTTCCTCAGGCCCTGGTTGTTTTCCTCGGGCTCTGGTTCTGTTCCTCGGCCTCTGGTTTTGTTCATCGAGGGCTTCTTTTCTTCCTCGGGCTCTGGTTTTGTTCCTCAGGCTCTGGTTTTCTTCCTCGGGCTCTGGTTTTCTTCCTCGGACCCTGTTTCTTTACCTCGAGGGGTGGTTTTCTTCCTCGGGCTCTGGCTTGGTTCCTCAGGCCCTGGTTGTTTTCCTCGGGCTCTGGTTTTGTTCCTTGGGCTCTGGTTTTGTTCCTCGAGGGCTAGTTTTGTTCCTCGGGCTCTGGATTTGTTCCTCGGTTTCTGGTTCGGTTCCTCGGGCCCTGGTTTTATTCCATGGCTCTGGTTTTCTTCCTATGGCCCTCGTTTTTTTCTTCAGGCCTTCCTTTTTGTCCTTGGGCTCTGGTTTTCTTCCTCGAGCTCTGGTTTTATTCCTTGGGCACTGGTTATGTTCCTCGGGCTCTCGCTTTCTTCCTCGGACTCTCGTTTTGTTCCTCGGGTTCTGGTTTTGTTCCTTGAGCTCTGGTTTTCTTCCTCCGGCTCTGGTTTTCTTCTTCGGGCTCTGGTTTTCTTCCTCGGGCTCTGTTTTTCTTCCTCAGGCTCTGGTTTTGTTGCTCGGTCTCTGGATTTCTTCCTCGAGCTCTCCTTTTCTTCTTCGGGCCCTAGTTTTGTTCCTCGGGCTCTGTTTTTGTTCCTCGGGCTCTGGTTGTGTTCCTCGGGCTCCGGGTTTGTTCCTCGAGCTCTAGTTTTGTTCCTCAGGCCCTGGTTTTCTTCCTCAGGGTTTCCTTTTGTTCCTTGGGCTCTGATATTGTTCTTCGGGCTTTGGTTTTGTTCCTCGGGCTCTGTTTTTGTTCCTCGGGCTCTCCTTTTCTTTCTCGGCACCTGGTTTTGTTCCAAGAGCTCTAGTTTTCTTCCTCGGGCTCTGGTTTTCTTCCTCGGGCTCTGGTTGTGTTCCTCGGGCTCTGGTTCTGTTCCTCGGGCTCTGGTTTTGTTCATCGAGGGCTTGTTTTCTTCCTCGGGCTCTGGTTTTGTTCCTCAGGCTCTGGTTTTGTTCCTCGGGCTCTGGTTTTCTTCCTCGGACCCTGTTTCTTTACCTCGAGGGGTGGTTTTGTTCCTCAGGCTCTGCCTTGGTTCCTCAGGCCCTGGTTGTTTTCCTCGGGCTCTGGTTTTGTTCCTCGGGCTCTGGTTTTGTTCCTCGAGGGCTAGTTTTGTTCCTCGGGCTCTGGATTTGTTCCTCGGTTTCTGGTTCGGTTCCTCGGGCCCTGGTTTTATTCCATGGCTCTGGTTTTCTTCCTATGGCCCTCGTTTTTTTCTTCAGGCCTTCCTTTTTGTCCTTGGGCTCTGGTTTTGTTCCTCGAGCTCTGCTTTTATTCCTTGGGCACTGGTTATGTTCCTCGGGCTCTCGCTTTCTTCCTCGGACTCTCGTTTTGTTCCTCGGGTTCTGGTTTTGTTCCTTGAGCTCTGGTTTTCTTCCTCCGGCTCTGGTTTTCTTCCTCGGGCTCTGGTTTTCTTCCTCGGGCTCTGTTTTTCTTCCTCAGGCTCTGGTTTTGTTGCTCGGTCTCTGGATTTCTTCCTCGAGCTCTCCTTTTCTTCTTCGGGCCCTAGTTTTGTTCCTCGGGCTCTGTTTTTGTTCCTCGGGCTCTGGTTGTGTTCCTCGGGCTCCGGGTTTGTTCCTCGAGCTCTAGTTTTGTTCCTCAGGCCCTGGTTTTCTTCCTCGGGGTTTCCTTTTGTTCCTTGGGCTCTGATATTGTTCTTCGGGCTTTGGTTTTGTTCCTCGGGATCTGTTTTTGTTCCTCGGGCTCTCCTTTTCTTTCTCGGCACCTGGTTTTGTTCCAAGAGCTCTAGTTTTCTTCCTCGGGCTCTGGTTTTCTTCCTCGGGCTCTGGTTGTGTTCCTCGGGCTCTGGTTCTGTTCCTCGGGCTCTGGTTTTGTTCATCGAGGGCTTGTTTTCTTCCTCGGGCTCTGGTTTTGTTCCTCGGGTTCTGGTTTTGTTCCTTGAGCTCTGGTTTTCTTCCTCGGGCTCTGGTTTTCTTCCTCGGGCTCTGGTTTTCTTCCTCGGGCTCTGGTTTTGTTGCTCGGGCTCTGGTTGTGTTCCTCGGGCTCTCGTTTTCTTCCTCGAACTCTCGTTTTGTTCCTCGGGTTCTGGTTTTGTTCCTTGAGCTCTGGTTTTCTTCCTTGGGGTCTGGTTTTATTACTCGGGCTCTGGTTTTCTTCCTCAGGCTCTGGTTTTGTTGCTCGGGCTCTGGATTTCTTCCTCGAGCTCTCCTTTTCTTCTTCGGACCCTAGTTTTGTTCCTCGGGCTCTGTTTTTGTTCCTCGGGCTCTGGTTGTGTTCCTCGGGCTCCGGGTTTGTTCCTCGAGCTCTAGTTTTGTTCCTCAGGCCCTGGTTTTCTTCCTCGGGGTTTCCTTTGGCTCTGATATTGTTCTTCGGTCTTTGGTTTTGTTCCTCGGGCTCTGTTTTTGTTCCTCGGGCTCTCCTTTTCTTCCTCGGCACCTGGTTTTGTTCCAAGAGCTCTAGTTTTGTTCCTCGGGCTCTCGTTTTCTTCCTCGAACTCTCGTTTTGTTCCTCGGGTTCTGGTTTTGTTCCTTGAGGTCTGGTTTTATTTCTGGGCTCTGGTTTTCTTCCTCGGGCTCTGGTTTTCTTCCTCGGGCTCTGGTTTTCTTCCTCGGGCTCTGGTTTTGTTGCTCGGGCTCTGGTTGTGTTCCTCGGGCTCTGGTTGTGTTCCTCGGGCTCCGGGTTTGTTCCTCGAGCTCTAGTTTTGTTCCTCAGGCCCTGGTTTTCTTCCTCGGGGTTTCCTTTTGTTCCTTGGGCTCTGATATTGTTCTTCGGGCTTTGGTTTTGGTCCTCGGGCTCTGTTTTTGTTCCTCGGGCTCTCCTTTTCTTCCTCGGCACCTGGTTTTGTTCCAAGAGCTCTAGTTTTCTTCCTCGGGCTCTGGTTTTCTTCCTCGGGCTCTGGTTTTCTTCCTTTGGCACTGGTTTTGTTCCTCGGGCTCTCGTTTTCTTCCTCGAACTCTCGTTTTGTTCCTCGGGTTCTGGTTTTGTTCCTTGAGCTCTGGTTTTATTCCTCGGGCTCTGGTTTTGTTCATCGAGGTCTGGTTTTCTTCCTCGGGCTCTGGTTGTGTTCCTCGGGCTCTGGGTCTGTTCCTCGGGCTCTGGTTTTGTTCATCGAGGGCTTGTTTTCTTCCTCGGGCTCTGGTTTTGTTCCTCAGGCTCTGGTTTTCTTCCTCGGGCTCTGGTTTTCTTCCTCGGACCCTGTTTCTTTACCTCGAGGGGTGGTTTTGTTCCTCGGGCTCTGGCTTGGTTCCTCAGGCCCTGGTTGTTTTCCTCGGGCTCTGGTTTTGTTCCTCGGGCTCTGGTTTTGTTCCTCGAGGGCTAGTTTTGTTCCTCGGGCTCTGGATTTGTTCCTCGGTTTCTGGTTCGGTTCCTCGGGCCCTGGTTTTATTCCACGGGCTCTGGTTTTCTTCCTATGGCCCTCGTTTTGTTCTTCAGGCCTTCCTTTTTGTCCTTGGGCTCTGGTTTTGTTACTCGAGCTCTGGTTTTATTCCTTGGGCACTGGTTATGTTCCTCGGGCTCTCGTATTCTTCCTCGGACTCTCGTTTTGTTCCTCGGGTTCTGGTTTTGTTCCTTGAGCTCTGGTTTTCTTCCTTGGGGTCTGGTTTTATTACTAGGGCTCTGGTTTTCTTCCTCAGGCTCTGGTTTTGTTGCTCGGGCTCTGGATTTCTTCCTCGAGCTCTCCTTTTCTTCTTCGGACCCTAGTTTTGTTCCTCGGGCTCTGTTTTTGTTCCTCGGGCTCTGGTTGTGTTCCTCGGGCTCCGGGTTTGTTCCTCGAGCTCTAGTTTTGTTCCTCAGGCCCTGGTTTTCTTCCTCGGGGTTTCCTTTGGCTCTGATATTGTTCTTCGGTCTTTGGTTTTGTTCCTCGGGCTCTGTTTTGGTTCCTCGGGCTCTCCTTTTCTTCCTCGGCACCTGGTTTTGTTCCAAGAGCTCTAGTTTTGTTCCTCGGGCTCTCGTTTTCTTCCTCGAACTCTCGTTTTGTTCCTCGGGTTCTGGTTTTGTTCCTTGAGGTCTGGTTTTCTTTTTGGGCTGTGGTTTTCTTCCTCGGGCTCTGGTTTTCTTCCTCGGACCCTTTTTCTTTACCTCGAGGGGTGGTTTTGTTCCTCGGGCTCTGGCTTGGTTCCTCAGGCCCTGGTTGTTTTCCTCGGGCTCTGGTTCTGTTCCTCGGCCTCTGGTTTTGTTCATCGAGGGCTTCTTTTCTTCCTCGGGCTCTGGTTTTGTTCCTCAGGCTCTGGTTTTCTTCCTCGGGCTCTGGTTTTCTTCCTCGGACCCTGTTTCTTTACCTCGAGGGGTGGTTTTGTTCCTCGGGCTCTGGCTTGGTTCCTCAGGCCCTGGTTGTTTTCCTCGGGCTCTGGTTTTGTTCCTTGGGCTCTGGTTTTGTTCCTCGAGGGCTAGTTTTGTTCCTCGGGCTCTGGATTTGTTCCTCGGTTTCTGGTTCGGTTCCTCGGGCCCTGGTTTTATTCCATGGCTCTGGTTTTCTTCCTATGGCCCTCGTTTTTTTCTTCAGGCCTTCCTTTTTGTCCTTGGGTTCTGGTTTTGTTCCTTGAGCTCTGCTTTTATTCCTTGGGCACTGGTTATGTTCCTCGGGCTCTCGCTTTCTTCCTCGGACTCTCGTTTTGTTCCTCGGGTTCTGGTTTTGTTCCTTGAGCTCTGGTTTTCTTCCTTGGGGTCTGGTTTTCTTCCTCGGGCTCTGGTTTTCTTCCTCGGGCTCTGTTTTTCTTCCTCAGGCTCTGGTTTTGTTGCTCGGTCTCTGGATTTCTTCCTCGAGCTCTCCTTTTCTTCTTCGGGCCCTAGTTTTGTTCCTCGGGCTCTGTTTTTGTTCCTCGGGCTCTGGTTGTGTTCCTCGGGCTCCGGGTTTGTTGCTCGAGCTCTAGTTTTGTTCCTCAGGCCCTGGTTTTCTTCCTCAGGGTTTCCTTTTGTTCCTTGGGCTCTGATATTGTTCTTCGGGCTTTGGTTTTGTTCCTCGGGCTCTGTTTTTGTTCCTCGGGCTCTCCTTTTCTTTCTCGGCACCTGGTTTTGTTCCAAGAGCTCTAGTTATCTTCCTCGGGCTCTGGTTTTCTTCCTCGGGCTCTGGTTGTGTTCCTCGGGCTCTGGTTCTGTTCCTCGGGCTCTGGTTTTGTTCATCGAGGGCTTGTTTTCTTCCTCGGGCTCTGGTTTTGTTCCTCAGGCTCTGGTTTTGTTCCTCGGGCTCTGGTTTTCTTCCTCGGAACCTGTTTCTTTACCTCGAGGGGTGGTTTTGTTCCTCGGGCTCTGGCTTGGTTCCTCAGGCCCTGGTTGTTTTCCTCGGGCTCTGGTTTTGTTCCTCGGGCTCTGGTTTTGTTCCTCGAGGGCTAGTTTTGTTCCTCGGGCTCTGGAGTTGTTCCTCGGTTTCTGGTTCGGTTCCTCGGGCCCTGGTTTTATTCCATGGCTCTGGCTTTCTTCCTATGGCCCTCGTTTTTTTCTTCAGGCCTTCCTTTTTGTCCTTGGGCTCTGGTTTTGTTCCTTGAGCTCTGCTTTTATTCCTTGGGCACTGGTTATGTTCCTCGGGCTCTCGCTTTCTTCCTCGGACTCTCGTTTTGTTCCTCGGGTTCTGGTTTTGTTCCTTGAGCTCTGGTTTTCTTCCTCCGGCTCTGGTTTTCTTCCTCGGGCTCTGGTTTTCTTCCTCGGGCTCTGTTTTTCTTCCTCAGGCTCTGGTTTTGTTGCTCGGTCTCTGGATTTCTTCCTCGAGCTCTCCTTTTCTTCTTCGGGCCCTAGTTTTGTTCCTCGGGCTCTGTTTTTGTTCCTCGGGCTCTGGTTGTGTTCCTCGGGCTCCGGGTTTGTTCCTCGAGCTCTACTTTTGTTCCTCAGGCCCTGGTTTTCTTCCTCAGGGTTTCCTTTTGTTCCTTGGGCTCTGATATTGTTCTTCGGGCTTTGGTTTTGTTCCTCGGGCTCTGTTTTTGTTCCTCGGGCTCTCCTTTTCTTCCTCGGCACCTGGTTTTGTTCCAAGAGCTCTAGTTTTCTTCCTCGGGCTCTGGTTTTCTTCCTCGGGCTCTGGTTGTGTTCCTCGGGCTCTGGTTCTGTTCCTCGGGCTCTGGTTTTGTTCATCGAGGGCTTGTTTTCTTCCTCCGGCTCTGGTTTTCTTCCTCAGGCTCTGGTTTTGTTGCTCGGGCTCTGGATTTCTTCCTCGAGCTCTCCTTTTCTTCTTCGGGCCCTAGTTTTTTTCCTCGGGCTCTGTTTTTGTTCCTCGGGCTCTGGTTGTGTTCCTCGGGCTCTGGTTGTGTTCCTCGGGCTCCGGGTTTGTTCCTCGAGCTCTAGTTTTCTTCCTCAGGCCCTGGTTTTCTTCCTCGGGGTTTCCTTTGGCTCTGATATTGTTCTTCGGTCTTTGGTTTTGTTCCTCGGGCTCTGTTTTTGTTCCTCGGGCTCTCCTTTTCTTCCTCGGCACCTGGTTTTGTTCCAAGAGCTCTAGTTTTCTTCCTCGGGCTCTGGTTTTCTTCCTCGAACTCTCGTTTTGTTCCTCGGGTTCTGGTTTTGTTCCTTGAGGTCCGGTTTTCTTTTTGGGCTCTGGTTTTCTTCCTCGGGCTCTGGTTTTCTTCCTCGGGTTCTGGTTTTGTTGCTCGGGCTCTGGTTGTGTTCCTCGGGCTCTCGTTTTCTTCCTCGAACTCTCGTTTTGTTCCTCGGGTTCTGGTTTTGTTCCTTGAGCTCTGGTTTTCTTCCTCGGGCTCTGGTTTTCTTCCTCGGACCCTGTTTCTTTACCTCGAGGGGTGGTTTTGTTCCTCGGGCTCTGGCTTGCTTCCTCAGGCTCTGGTTTTGTTCCTCGGGCTCTAGTTTTCTTCCTCGGACCCTGTTTCTTTACCTCGAGGGGTGGTTTTGTTCCTCGGGCTCTGGCTTGGTTCCTCAGGCCCTGGTTGTTTTCCTCGGGCTCTGGTTCTGTTCCTCGGGCTCTGGTTTTGTTCATCGAGGGCTTCTTTTCTTCCTCGGGCTCTGGTTTTGTTCCTCAGGCTCTGGTTTTCTTCCTCGGGCTCTGGTTTTCTTCCTCGGGCTCTGGTTTTCTTCCTCTGGCTCTGGTTTTGTTGCTCGGGCTCTGGTTTTGTTCCTCGAGGGCTAGTTTTGTTCCTCGGGCTCTGGATTTGTTCCTCGGTTTCTGGTTCGGTTCCTCGGGCCCTGGTTTTATTCCATGGGCTCTGGCTTTCTTCCTATGGCCCTCGTTTTGTTCTTCAGGCCTTCCTTTTTGTCCTTGGGCTCTGGTTTTGTTCCTCGAGCTCTGCTTTTATTCCTTGGGCACTGGTTATGTTCCTCGGGCTCTCGCTTTCTTCCTCGGACTCTCGTTTTGTTCCTCGGGTTCTGGTTTTGTTCCTTGAGGTCTGGTTTTCTTCCTCGGGCTCTGGTTTTCTTCTTCGGGCTCTGGTTTTCTTCCTCGGGCTCTGTTTTTCTTCCTCAGGCTCTGGTTTTGTTGCTCGGGCTCTGGATTTCTTCCTCGAGCTCTCCTTTTCTTCTTCGGGCCCTAGTTTTGTTCCTCGGGCTCTGTTTTTGTTCCTCGGGCTCTGGTTGTGTTCCTCGGGCTCCGGGTTTGTTCCTCGAGCTCTAGTTTTGTTCCTCAGGCCCTGGTTTTCTTCCTCGGGATTTCCTTTTGTTCCTTGGGCTCTGATATTGTTCTTCGGGCTTTGGTTTTGTTCCTCGGGCTCTTTTTTTGTTCCTCGGGCTCTCCTTTTCTTCCTCGGCACCTGGTTTTGTTCCAAGAGCTCTAGTTTTCTTCCTCGGGCTCTGGTTTTCTTCCTCGGGCTCTGGTTTTCTTCCTTTGGCACTGGTTTTGTTCCTCGGGCTCTCGTTTTCTTCCTCGAACTCTCGTTTTGTTCCTCGGGTTCTGGTTTTGTTCCTTGAGCTCTGGTTTTATTCCTCGGGCTCTGGTTTTCTTCCTCGGGCTCTGGTTTTCTTCCTCGGGCTCTGGTTTTCTTCCTCAGGCTCTGGTTTTGTTGCTCGGGCTCTGGATTTCTTCCTCGAGCTCTCCTTTTCTTCTTCGGGCCCTAGTTTTGTTCCTCGGGCTCTGTTTTTGTTCCTCGGGCTCTGGTTGTGTTCCTCGGGCTCTGGTTGTGTTCCTCGGGCTCCGGGTTTGTTCCTCGAGCTCTAGTTTTGTTCCTCAGGCCCTGGTTTTCTTCCTCGGGGTTTCCTTTTGTTCCTTGGGCTCTGATATTGTTCTTCGGGCTTTGGTTTTGGTCCTCGGGCTCTGTTTTTGTTCCTCGGGCTCTCCTTTTCTTCCTCGGCACCTGGTTTTGTTCCAAGAGCTCTAGTTTTCTTCCTCGGGCTCTGGTTTTCTTCCTCGGGCTCTGGTTTTCTTCCTTTGGCACTGGTTTTGTTCCTCGGGCTCTCGTTTTCTTCCTCGAACTCTCGTTTTGTTCCTCGGGTTCTGGTTTTGTTCCTTGAGCTCTGGTTTTATTCCTCGGGCTCTGGTTTTGTTCATCGAGGTCTGGTTTTCTTCCTCGGGCTCTGGTTGTGTTCCTCGGGCTCTGGGTCTGTTCCTTGGGCTCTGGTTTTGTTCATCGAGTGCTTGTTTTCTTCCTCGGGCTCTGGTTTTGTTCCTCAGGCTCTGGTTTTCTTCCTCGGGCTCTGGTTTTCTTCCTCGGACCCTGTTTCTTTACCTCGAGGGGTGGTTTTGTTCCTCGGGCTCTGGCTTGGTTCCTCAGGCCCTGTTTTTTTTCCTCGGTCTCTGGTTTTGTTCCTCGGGCTCTGGTTTTGTTCCTCGAGGGCTAGTTTTGTTCCTCGGGCTCTGGATTTGTTCCTCGGTTTCTGGTTCGGTTCCTCGGGCCCTGGTTTTATTCCACGGGCTCTGGTTTTCTTCCTATGGCCCTCGTTTTGTTCTTCAGGCCTTCCTTTTTGTCCTTGGGCTCTGGTTTTCTTCCTCGAGCTCTGGTTTTATTCCTTGGGCACTGGTTATGTTCCTCGGGCTCTCGTTTTCTTCTTCGGACTCTCGTTTTGTTCCTCGGGTTCTGGTTTTGTTCCTTGAGCTCTGGTTTTCTTCCTTGGGGTCTGGTTTTATTACTCGGGCTCTGGTTTTCTTCCTCAGGCTCTGGTTTTGTTGCTCGGGCTCTGGATTTCTTCCTCGAGCTCTCCTTTTCTTCTTCGGGCCCTAGTTTTGTTCCTCGGGCTCTGGTTGTGTTCCTCGGGCTCCGGGTTTGTTCCTCGAGCTCTAGTTTTCTTCCTCGGGCTCTGGTTTTCTTCCTCGGGCTCTGGTTTTCTTCCTTTGGCACTGGTTTTGTTCCTCGGGCTCTCGTTTTCTTCCTCGAACTCTCGTTTTGTTCCTCGGGTTCTGGTTTTGTTCCTTGAGCTCTGGTTTTATTCCTCGGGCTCTGGTTTTGTTCATCGAGGTCTGGTTTTCTTCCTCGGGCTCTGGTTGTGTTCCTCGGGCTCTGGGTCTGTTCCTCGGGCTCTGGTTTTGTTCATCGAGGGCTTGTTTTCTTCCTCGGGCTCTGGTTTTGTTCCTCAGGCTCTGGTTTTCTTCCTCGGGCTCTGGTTTTCTTCCTCGGACCCTGTTTCTTTACCTCGAGGGGTGGTTTTGTTCCTCGGGCTCTGGCTTGGTTCCTCAGGCCCTGGTTGTTTTCCTCGGTCTCTGGTTTTCTTCCTCGGGCTCTGGTTTTGTTCCTCCAGGGCTAGTTTTGTTCCTCGGGCTCTGGATTTGTTCCTCGGTTTCTGGTTCGGTTCCTCGGGCCCTGGTTTTATTCCACGGGCTCTGGTTTTCTTCCTATGGCCCTCGTTTTGTTCTTCAGGCCTTCCTTTTTGTCCTTGGGCTCTGGTTTTCTTCCTCGAGCTCTGGTTTTATTCCTTGGGCACTGGTTATGTTCCTCGGGCTCTCGTTTTGTTCCTCGAGTTCTGGTTTTGTTCCTTGAGGTCTGGTTTTCTTCCTCGGGCTCTGGTTTTCTTCCTCGGGCTCTGGTTTTCTTCCTCGGGCTCTGGTTTTCTTCCTCAGGCTCTGGTTTTGTTGCTCGGGCTCTGGATTTCTTCCTCGAGCTCTCCTTTTCTTCTTCGGGCCCTAGTTTTTTTCCTCGGGCTCTGTTTTTGTTCCTCGGGCTCTGGTTGTGTTCCTCGGGCTCTGGTTGTGTTCCTCGGGCTCCGGGTTTGTTCCTCGAGCTCTAGTTTTGTTCCTCAGGCCCTGGTTTTCTTCCTCGGGGTTTCCTTTTGTTCCTTGGGCTCTGATATTGTTCTTCGGGCTTTGGTTTTGGTCCTCGGGCTCTGTTTTTGTTCCTCGGGCTCTCCTTTTCTTCCTCGGCACCTGGTTTTGTTCCAAGAGCTCTAGTTTTGTTCCTCGGGCTCTCGTTTTCTTCCTCGAACTCTCGTTTTGTTCCTCGGGTTCTGGTTTTGTTCCTTGAGGTCTGGTTTTCTTTTTGGGCTCTGGTTTTCTTCCTCGGGCTCTGGTTTTCTTCCTCGGGCTCTGGTTTTCTTCCTCGGGCTCTGGTTTTGTTGCTCGGGCTCTGGTTGTGTTCCTCGGGCTCTGGTTGTGTTCCTCGGGCTCCGGGTTTGTTCCTCGAGCTCTAGTTTTGTTCCTCAGGCCCTGGTTTTCTTCCTCGGGGTTTCCTTTTTTTCCTTGGGCTCTGATATTGTTCTTCGGGCTTTGGTTTTGGTCCTCGGGCTCTGTTTTTGTTCCTCGGGCTCTCCTTTTCTTCCTCGGCACCTGGTTTTGTTCCAAGAGCTCTAGTTTTCTTCCTCGGGCTCTGGTTTTCTTCCTCGGGCTCTGGTTTTCTTCCTTTGGCACTGGTTTTGTTCCTCGGGCTCTCGTTTTCTTCCTCGAACTCTCGTTTTGTTCCTCGGGTTCTGGTTTTGTTCCTCGAGCTCTGGTTTTATTCCTCGGGCTCTGGTTTTCTTCCTCGGACCCTGTTTCTTTACCTCGAGGGGTGGTTTTGTTCCTCGGGCTCTGGCTTGGTTCCTCAGGCCCTGGTTGTTTTCCTCGGGCTCTGGTTCTGTTCCTCGGGCTCTGGTTTTGTTCATCGAGGGCTTGTTTTCTTCCTCTGGCTCTGGTTTTGTTCCTCAGGCTCTGGTTTTCTTCCTCGGGCTCTGGTTTTCTTCCTCGGACCCTGTTTCTTTACCTCGAGGGGTGGTTTTTTTCCTCCGGCTCTGGCTTGGTTCCTCAGGCCCTGGTTGTTTTCCTCGGGCTCTGGTTTTGTTCCTTGGGCTCTGGTTTTGTTCCTCGAGGGCTAGTTTTGTTCCTCGGGCTCTGGATTTGTTCCTCGGTTTCTGGTTCGGTTCCTCGGGCCCTGGTTTTATTCCATGGGCTCTGGCTTTCTTCCTATGGCCCTCGTTTTGTTCTTCAGGCCTTCCTTTTTGTCCTTGGGCTCTGGTTTTGTTCCTTGAGCTCTGCTTTTATTCCTTGGGCACTGGTTATGTTCCTCGGGCTCTCGCTTTCTTCCTCCAACTCTCGTTTTGTTCCTCGGGTTCTGGTTTTGTTCCTTGAGCTCTGGTTTTATTCCTCGGGCTCTGGTTTTGTTCATCGAGGTCTGGTTTTCTTCCTCGGGCTCTGGTTGTGTTCCTCGGGCTCTGGGTCTGTTCCTCGGGCTCTGGTTTTGTTCATCGAGGGCTTGTTTTCTTCCTCGGGCTCTGGTTTTGTTCCTCAGGCTCTGGTTTTGTTCCTCGGGCTCTGGTTTTCTTCCTCGGACCCTGTTTCTTTACCTCGAGGGGTGGTTTTCTTCCTCGGGCTCTGGCTTGGTTCCTCAGGCCCTGGTTGTTTTCCTCGGGCTCTGGTTTTGTTCCTCGGGCTCTGGTTTTGTTCCTCGAGGGCTAGTTTTGTTCCTCGGGCTCTGGATTTGTTCCTCGGTTTCTGGTTCGGTTCCTCGGGCCCTGGTTTTATTCCACGGGCTCTGGTTTTCTTCCTATGGCCCTCGTTTTGTTCTTCAGGCCTTCCTTTTTGTCCTTGGGCTCTGGTTTTCTTCCTTGATCTCTGGTTTTATTCCTTGGGCACTGGTTATGTTCCTCGGGCTCTCGTTTTCTTCCTCGGACTCTCGTTTTGTTCCTCGGGTTCTGGTTTTGTTCCTTGAGGTCTGGTTTTCTTCCTCGGGCTCTGGTTTTCTTCCTCGGGCTCTGGTTTTCTTCCTCAGGCTCTGGTTTTGTTGCTCGGGCTCTGGATTTCTTCCTCGAGCTCTCCTTTTCTTCTTCGGGCCCTAGTTTTTTTCCTCGGGCTCTGTTTTTGTTCCTCGGGCTCTGGTTGTGTTCCTCGGGCTCTGGTTGTGTTCCTCGGGCTCCGGGTTTGTTCCTCGAGCTCTAGTTTTGTTCCTCAGGCCCTGGTTTTCTTCCTCGGGGTTTCCTTTTGTTCCTTGGGCTCTGATATTGTTCTTCGGGCTTTGGTTTTGTTCCTCGGGCTCTGTTTTTGTTCCTCGGGCTCTCCTTTTCTTCCTCGGCACCTGGTTTTGTTCCAAGAGCTCTAGTTTTCTTCCTCGGGCTCTGGTTTTCTTCCTCGGGCTCTAGTTTTCTTCCTTTGGCACTGGTTTTGTTCCTCGGGCTCTCGTTTTCTTCCTCGAACTCTCGTTTTGTTCCTCGGGTTCTGGTTTTGTTCCTTGAGCTCTGGTTTTATTCCTCGGGCTCTGGTTTTGTTCATCGAGGTCTGGTTTTCTTCCTCGGGCTCTGGTTGTGTTCCTCGGGCTCTGGGTCTGTTCCTCGGGCTCTGGTTTTGTTCATCGAGGGCTTGTTTTCTTCCTCGGGCTCTGGTTTTGTTCCTCAGGCTCTGGTTTTCTTCCTCGGGCTCTGGTTTTCTTCCTCGGACCCTGTTTCTTTACCTCGAGGGGTGGTTTTGTTCCTCGGGCTCTGGTTTTGTTCCTCAGGCCCTGGTTGTTTTCCTCGGTCTCTGGTTTTGTTCCTCGGGCTCTGGTTTTGTTCCTCGAGGGCTAGTTTTGTTCCTCGGGCTCTGGATTTGTTCCTCGGTTTCTGGTTCAGTTCCTCGGGCCCTGGTTTTATTCCACGGGCTCTGGTTTTATTCTTATGGCCCTCGTTTTGTTCTTCAGGCCTTCCTTTTTGTCCTTGGGCTCTGGTTTTGTTCCTCGAGCTCTGCTTTTATTCCTTGGGCACTGGTTATGTTCCTCGGGCTCTCGTTTTCTTCCTCGGACTCTCGTTTTGTTCCTCGGGTTCTGGTTTTGTTCCTTGAGCTCCGGTTTTCTTCCTTGGGGTCTGGTTTTATTACTCGGGCTCTGGTTTTCTTCCTCAGGCTCTGGTTTTGTTGCTCGGGCTCTGGATTTCTTCCTCGAGCTCTCCTTTTCTTCTTCGGACCCTAGTTTTGTTCCTCGGGCTCTGTTTTTGTTCCTCGGGCTCTGGTTGTGTTCCTCGGGCTCCGGGTTTGTTCCTCGAGCTCTAGTTTTGTTCCTCAGGCCCTGGTTTTCTTCCTCGGGGTTTCCTTTTGTTCCTTGGGCTCTGATATTGTTCTTCGGGCTTTGGTTTTGTTCCTCGGGCTCTGTTTTTGTTCCTCGGGCTCTCCTTTTCTTCCTCGGCACCTGGTTTTGTTCCAAGAGCTATAGTTTTCTTCCTCGGGCTCTGGTTTTCTTCCTCGGGCTCTGGTTTTCTTCCTTTGGCACTGGTTTTGTTCCTCGGGCTCTCGTTTTCTTCCTCGAACTCTCGTTTTGTTCCTCGGGTTCTGGTTTTGTTCCTTGAGCTCTGGTTTTCTTCCTTGGGCTCTGGTTTTCTTCCTCGGGCTCTGGTTTTCTTCCTCGGGCTCTGGTTTTCTTCCTCAGGCTCTGGTTTTGTTGCTCGGGCTCTGGATTTATTCCTCAAGCTCTCCTTTTCTTCTTCGGGCCCTAGTTTTGTTCCTCGGGCTCTGTTTTTGTTCCTCGGGCTCTGCTTGTGTTCCTCGGGCTCTGGTTGTGTTTCTCGGGCTCCGGGTTTGTTCCTCGAGCTCTAGTTTTGTTCCTCAGGCCCTGGTTTTCTTCCTCGGGGTTTCCTTGTGTTCCTTGGGCTCTGATATTGTTCTTCGGGCTTTGGTTTTGTTCCTCGGGCTCTGTTTTTGTTCCTCGGGCTCTCCTTTTCTTCCTCGGCACCTGGTTTTGTTCCAAGAGCTCTAGTTTTCTTCCTCGGGCTCTGGTTTTCTTCCTCGGGCTCTGGTTTTCTTCCTTTGGCACTGGTTTTGTTCCTCGGGCTCTCGTTTTCTTCCTCGAACTCTCGTTTTGTTCCTCGGGTTCTGGTTTTGTTCCTTGAGCTCTGGTTTTATTCCTCGGGCTCTGGTTTTGTTCATCGAGGTCTGGTTTTCTTCCTCGGGCTCTGGTTGTGTTCCTCGGGCTCTGGGTCTGTTCCTCGGGCTCTGGTTTTGTTCATCGAGGGCTTGTTTTCTTCCTCGGGCTCTGGTTTTGTTCCTCAGGCTCTGGTTTTCTTCCTCGGGCTCTGGTTTTCTTCCTCGGACCCTGTTTCTTTACCTCGAGGGGTGGTTTTGTTCCTCGGGCTCTGGCTTGGTTCCTCAGGCCCTGGTTTTTTTCCTCGGTCTCTGGTTTTGTTCCTCGGGCTCTGGTTTTGTTCCTCGAGGGCTAGTTTTGTTCCTCGGGCTCTGGATTTGTTCCTCGGTTTCTGGTTCGGTTCCTCGGGCCCTGGTTTTATTCCACGGGCTCTGGTTTTCTTCCTATGGCCCTCGTTTTGTTCTTCAGGCCTTCCTTTTTGTCCTTGGGCTCTGGTTTTCTTCCTCGTGCTCTGGTTTTATTCCTTGGGCACTGGTTATGTTCGTCGGGCTCTCGTTTTCTTCTTCGGACTCTCGTTTTGTTCCTCGGGTTCTGGTTTTGTTCCTTGAGCTCTGGTTTTCTTCCTTGGGGTCTGGTTTTATTACTCGGGCTCTGGTTTTCTTCCTCAGGCTCTGGTTTTGTTGCTCGGGCTCTGGATTTCTTCCTCGAGCTCTCCTTTTCTTCTTCGGGCCCTAGTTTTGTTCCTCGGGCTCTGTTTTTGTTCCTCCGCCTCTGCTTGTGTTCCTCGGGCTCTGGTTGTGTTCCTCGGGCTCCGGGTTTGTTCCTCGAGCTCTAGTTTTGTTCCTCAGGCCCTGGTTTTCTTCCTCGGGGTTTCCTTGTGTTCCTTGGGCTCTGATATTGTTCTTCGGGCTTTGGTTTTGTTCCTCGGGCTCTGTTTTTGTTCCTCGGGCTCTCCTTTTCTTTCTCGGCACCTGGTTTTGTTCCAAGAGCTCTAGTTTTCTTCCTCGGGCTCTGGTTTTCTTCCTCGGGCTCTGGTTTTCTTCCTTTGGCACTGGTTTTGTTCCTCGGGCTCTCGTTTTCTTCCTCCAACTCTCGTTTTGTTCCTCGGGTTCTGGTTTTGTTCCTTGAGCTCTGGTTTTATTCCTCGGGCTCTGGTTTTGTTCATCGAGGTCTGGTTTTCTTCCTCGGGCTCTGGTTGTGTTCCTCGGGCTCTGGGTCTGTTCCTCGGGCTCTGGTTTTGTTCATCGAGGGCTTGTTTTCTTCCTCGGGCTCTGGTTTTGTTCCTCAGGCTCTGGTTTTCTTCCTCGGGCTCTGGTTTTCTTCCTCGGAACCTGTTTCTTTACCTCGAGGGGTGGTTTTGTTCCTCGGGCTCTGGCTTGGTTCCTCAGGCCCTGGTTTTTTTCCTCGGTCTCTGGTTTTGTTCCTCGGGCTCTGGTTTTCTTCCTCGAGGGCTAGTTTTGTTCCTCGGGCTCTGGATTTGTTCCTCGGTTTCTGGTTCAGTTCCTCGGGCCCTGGTTTTATTCCAAGGGCTCTGGTTTTCTTCCTATGGCCCTCGTTTTGTTCTTCAGGCCTTCCTTTTTGTCCTTGGGCTCTGGTTTTCTTCCTCGAGCGCTGGTTTTATTCCTTGGGCACTGGTTATGTTCCTCGGGCTCTCGTTTTCTTCTTCGGACTCTCGTTTTGTTCCTCGGGTTCTGGTTTTGTTCCTTGAGCTCTGGTTTTCTTCCTTGGGGTCTGGTTTTATTACTCGGGCTCTGGTTTTCTTCCTCAGGCTCTGGTTTTGTTGCTCGGGCTCTGGATTTCTTCCTCGAGCTCTCCTTTTCTTCTTCGGGCCCTAGTTTTGTTCCTCGGGCTCTGGTTGTGTTCCTCGGGCTCCGGGTTTGTTCCTCGAGCTCTAGTTTTTTTCCTCAGGCCCTGGTTTTCTTCCTCGGGGTTTCCTTTTGTTCCTTGGGCTCTGATATTGTTCTTCGGGCTTTGGTTTTGTTCCTCGGGCTCTGTTTTTGTTCCTCGGGCTCTCCTTTTCTTCCTCGGCACCTGGTTTTGTTCCAAGAGCTCTAGTTTTCTTCCTCGGGCTCTGGTTTTCTTCCTCGGGCCCTGGTTTTCTTCCTTTGGCACTGGTTTTGTTCCTCGGGCTCTCGTTTTCTTCCTCGAACTCTCGTTTTGTTCCTCGGGTTCTGGTTTTGTTCCTTGAGCTCTGGTTTTCTTCCTTGGGCTCTGGTTTTCTTCCTCGGGCTCTGGTTTTCTTCCTCGGGCTCTGGTTTTCTTCCTCAGGCTCTGGTTTTCTTCCTCTGGCTCTGGTTTTGTTGCTCGGGCTCTGGATTTCTTCCTCGAGCTCTCCTTTTCTTCTTCGGGCCCTAGTTTTGTTCCTCGGGCTCTGTTTTTGTTCCTCGGGCTCTGCTTGTGTTGCTCAGGCTCTGGTTGTGTTTCTCGGGCTCCGGGTTTGTTCCTCGAGCTCTAGTTTTGTTCCTCAGGCCCTGGTTTTCTTCCTCGGGGTTTCCTTTTGTTCCTTGGGCTCTGATATTGTTCTTCGGGCTTTGGTTTTGTTCCTCGGGCTCTGTTTTTGTTCCTCGGGCTCTCCTTTTCTTTCTCGGCACCTGGTTTTGTTCCAAGAGCTCTAGTTTTCTTCCTCGGGCTCTGGTTTTCTTCCTCGGGCTCTGGTTTTCTTCCTTTGGCACTGGTTTTGTTCCTTGGGCTCTCGTTTTCTTCCTCCAACTCTCGTTTTGTTCCTCGGGTTCTGGTTTTGTTCCTTGAGCTCTGGTTTTATTCCTCGGGCTCTGGTTTTGTTCATCGAGGTCTGGTTTTCTTCCTCGGGCTCTGGTTGTGTTCCTCAGGCTCTGGGTCTGTTCTTCGGGCTCTGGTTTTGTTCATCGAGGGCTTGTTTTCTTCCTCGGGCTCTGGTTTTGTTCCTCAGGCTCTGGTTTTCTTCCTCGGGCTCTGGTTTTCTTCCTCGGACCCTGTTTCTTTACCTCGAGGGGTGGTTTTGTTCCTCGGGCTCTGGCTTGGTTCCTCAGGCTCTGGTTTTTTTCCTCGGTCTCTGGTTTTGTTCCTCGGGCTCTGGTTTTGTTCCTCGAGGGCTAGTTTTGTTCCTCAGGCTCTGGATTTGTTCCTCGGTTTCTGGTTCGGTTCCTCAGGCCCTGGTTTTATTCCACGGGCTCTGGTTTTCTTCCTATGGCCCTCGTTTTGTTCTTCAGGCCTTCCTTTTTGTCCTTGGGCTCTGGTTTTCTTCCTCGAGCTCTGGTTTTATTCCTTGGGCACTGGTTTTGTTCCTCGGGCTCTCGTTTTCTTCCTCGAACTCTCATTTTGTTCCTCGGGTTCTGATTTTGTTCCTTGATGTCTGGTTTTCTTCCTTGGGCTCTGGTTTTCTTCCTCGGGCTCTGGTTTTCTTCCTCGGGCTCTGGTTTTCTTCCTCAGGCTCTGGTTTTGTTGCTCGGGCTCTGGATTTCTTCCTCAAGCTCTCCTTTTCTTCTTCGGGCCCTAGTTTTGTTCCTCGGGCTCTCTTTTTGTTCCTCGGGCTCTGCTTGTGTTCCTCGGGCTCTGGTTGTGTTCCTCGGGCTCCGGGTTTGTTCCTCGAGCTCTAGTTTTGTTCCTCAGGCCCTGGTTTTCTTCCTCGGGGTTTCCTTTTGTTCCTTGGGCTCTGATATTGTTCTTCGGGCTTTGGTTTTGTTCCTCGGGCTCTGTTTTTGTTCCTCGGGCTCTCCTTTTCTTCCTCGGCACCTGGTTTTGTTCCAAGAGCTCTAGTTTTCTTCCTCGGGCTCTGGTTTTCTTCCTCGGGCTCTGGTTTTCTTCCTTTGGCACTGGTTTTGTTCCTCGGGCTCTGGTTTTCTTCCTCGGGCTCTGGTTTTCTTCCTTTGGCACTGGTTTTGTTCCTCGGGCTCTCGTTTTCTTCCTCGAACTCTCGTTTTGTTCCTCGGGTTCTGGTTTTGTTCCTTGAGCTCTGGTTTTCTTCCTTGGGCTCTGGTTTTCTTCCTCGGGCTCTGGTTTTCTTCCTCAGGCTCTGGTTTTCTTCCTCGGGCTCTGGTTTTCTTCCTTTGGCACTGGTTTTGTTCCTTGGGCTCTCGTTTTCTTCCTCCAAATCTCGCTTTGTTCCTCGGGTTCTGGTTTTGTTCCTTGAGCTCTGGTTTTATTCCTCGGGCTCTGGTTTTGTTCATCGAGGTCTGGTTTTCTTCCTCGGGCTCTGGTTGTGTTCCTCAGGCTCTGGGTCTGTTCCTCGGGCTCTGGTTTTGTTCATCGAGGGCTTGTTTTCTTCCTCGGGCTCTGGTTTTGTTCCTCAGGCTCTGGTTTTCTTCCTCGGGCTCTGGTTTTCTTCCTCGGACCCTGTTTCTTTACCTCGAGGAGTGGTTTTGTTCCTCGGGCTCTGGCTTGGTTCCTCAGGCCCTGTTTTTTTTCCTCGGTCTCTGGTTTTGTTCCTCGGGCTCTGGTTTTGTTCCTCGAGGGCTAGTTTTGTTCCTCGGGCTCTGGATTTGTTCCTCGGTTTCTGGTTCGGTTCCTCGGGCCCTGGTTTTATTCCACGGGCTCTGGTTTTCTTCCTATGGCCCTCGTTTTGTCCTTCAGGCCTTCCTTTTTGTCCTTGGGCTCTGGTTTTCTTCCTCGAGCTCTGGTTTTATTCCTTGGGCACTGGTTTTGTTCCTCGGGCTCTCGTTTTCTTCCTCGAACTCTCGTTTTGTTCCTCGGGTTCTGGTTTTGTTCCTTGAGGTCTGGTTTTCTTCCTTGGGCTCTGGTTTTCTTCCTCCGGCTCTGGTTTTCTTCCTCGGGCTCTGGTTTTCTTCCTCAGGCTCTGGTTTTGTTGCTCGGGCTCTGGATTTCTTCCTCAAGCTCTCCTTTTCTTCTTCGGGCCCTAGTTTTGTTCCTCGGGCTCTGTTTTTGTTCCTCGGGCTCTGCTTGTGTTCCTCGGGCTCTGGTTGTGTTCCTCAGGCTCCGGGTTTGTTCCTCGAGCTCTAGTTTTGTTCCTCAGGCCCTGGTTTTCTTCCTCGGGGTTTCCTTTTGTTCCTTGGGCTCTGATATTGTTCTTCGGGCTTTGGTTTTGTTCCTCGGGCTCTGTTTTTGTTCCTCGGGCTCTCCTTTTCTTCCTCGGCACCTGGTTTTGTTCCAAGAGCTCTAGTTTTCTTCCTCGGGCTCTGGTTTTCTTCCTCGGGCTCTGGTTTTATTCCTTGGGCACTGGTTTTGTTCCTCGGGCTCTCGTTTTCTTCCTCGAACTCTCGCTTTGTTCCTCGGGTTCTGGTTTTGTTCCTTGAGCTCTGGTTTTATTCCTCGGGCTCTGGTTTTGTTCATCGAGGTCTGGTTTTCTTCCTCGGGCTCTGGTTGTGTTCCTCGGGCTCTGGGTCTGTTCCTCGGGCTCTGGTTTTGTTCATCGAGGGCTTGTTTTCTTCCTCGGGCTCTGGTTTTGTTCCTCAGGCTCTGGTTTTCTTCCTCGGGCTCTGGTTTTGTTGCTCGGACCCTGTTTCTTTACCTCGAGGGGTGGTTTTGTTCCTCGGGCTCTGGCTTGGTTCCTCAGGCCCTGTTTTTTTTCCTCGGTCTCTGGTTTTGTTCCTCGGGCTCTGGTTTTATTCCACGGGCTCTGGTTTTCTTCCTATGGCCCTCGTTTTGTTCTTCAGGCCTTCCTTTTTGTCCTTGGGCTCTGGTTTTCTTCCTCGAGCTCTGGTTTTATTCCTTGGGCACTGGTTATGTTCCTCGGGCTCTCGTTTTCTTCTTCGGACTCTCGTTTTGTTCCTCGGGTTCTGGTTTTGTTCCTTGAGCTCTGGTTTTCTTCCTTGGGGTCTGGTTTTATTACTCGGGCTCTGGTTTTCTTCCTCAGGCTCTGGTTTGGTTGCTCGGGCTCTGGATTTCTTCCTCGAGCTCTCCTTTTCTTCTTCGGGCCCTAGTTTTGTTCCTCGGGCTCTGGTTGTGTTCCTCGGGCTCCGGGTTTGTTCCTCGAGCTCTAGTTTTGTTCCTCAGGCCCTGGTTTTCTTCCTCGGGGTTTCCTTTTGTTCCTTGGGCTCTGATATTGTTCTTCGGGCTTTGGTTTTGTTCCTCGGGCTCTGTTTTTGTTCCTCGGGCTCTCCTTTTCTTCCTCGGCACCTGGTTTTGTTCCAAGAGCTCTAGTTTTCTTCCTCGGGCTCTGGTTTTCTTCCTCGGGCCCTGGTTTTCTTCCTTTGGCACTGGTTTTGTTCCTCGGGCTCTCGTTTTCTTCCTCGAACTCTCGTTTTGTTCCTCGGGTTCTGGTTTTGTTCCTTGAGCTCTGGTTTTCTTCTATGGGCTCTGGTTTTCTTCCTCGGGCTCTGGTTTTCTTCCTCGGGCTCTGGTTTTCTTCCTCGGGCTCTGGTTTTCTTCCTCTGGCTCTGGTTTTGTTGCTCGGGCTCTGGATTTCTTCCTCGAGCTCTCCTTTTCTTCTTCGGGCCCTAGTTTTGTTCCTCGGGCTCTGTTTTTGTTCCTCGGGCTCTGTTTTTGTTCCTCGGGCTCTGGTTGTGTTTCTCGGGCTCCGGGTTTGTTCCTCGAGCTCTAGTTTTGTTCCTCAGGCCCTGGTTTTCTTCCTCGGGGTTTCCTTTTGTTCCTTGGGCTCTGATATTGTTCTTCGGGCTTTGGTTTTGTTCCTCGGGCTCTGTTTTTGTTCCTCGGGCTCTCCTTTTCTTCCTCGGCACCTGGTTTTGTTCCAAGAGCTCTAGTTTTCTTCCTCGGGCTCTGGTTTTCTTCCTCGGGCTCTGGTTTTCTTCCTTTGGCACTGGTTTTGTTCCTCGGGCTCTCGTTTTCTTCCTCGAACTCTCGTTTTGTTCCTCGGGTTCTGGTTTTGTTCCTTGAGCTCTGGTTTTATTCCTCGGGCTCTGGTTTTGTTCATCGAGGTCTGGTTTTCTTCCTCGGGCTCTGGTTGTGTTCCTCGGGCTCTGGGTCTGTTCCTCGGGCTCTGGTTTTGTTCATCGAGGGCTTGTTTTCTTCCTCGGGCTCTGGTTTTGTTCCTCAGGCTCTGGTTTTCTTCCTCGGGCTCTGGTTTTCTTCCTCGGACCCTGTTTCTTTACCTCGAGGGGTGGTTTTGTTCCTCGGGCTCTGGCTTGGTTCCTCAGGCCCTGGTTTTTTTCCTCGGTCTCTGGTTTTGTTCCTCGGGCTCTGGTTTTGTTCCTCGAGGGCTAGTTTTGTTCCTCGGGCTCTGGATTTGTTCCTCGGTTTCTGGTTCGGTTCCTCGGGCCCTGGTTTTATTCCACGGGCTCTGGTTTTCTTCCTATGGCCCTCGTTTTGTTCTTCAGGCCTTCCTTTTTGTCCTTGGGCTCTGGTTTTCTTCCTCGAGCTCTGGTTTTATTCCTTGGGCACTGGTTATGTTCCTCGGGCTCTCGTTTTCTTCTTCGGACTCTCGTTTTGTTCCTCGGGTTCTGGTTTTGTTCCTTGAGCTCTGGTTTTCTTCCTTGGGGTCTGGTTTTATTACTCGGGCTCTGGTTTTCTTCCTCAGGCTCTGGTTTTGTTGCTCGGGCTCTGGATTTCTTCCTCGACCTCTCCTTTTCTTCTTCGGGCCCTAGTTTTGTTCCTCGGGCTCTGGTTGTGTTCCTCGGGCTCCGGGTTTGTTCCTCGAGCTCTAGTTTTGTTCCTCAGGCCCTGGTTTTCTTCCTCGGGGTTTCCTTTTGTTCCTTGGGCTCTGATATTGTTCTTCGGGCTTTGGTTTTGTTCCTCGGGCTCTGTTTTTGTTCCTCGGGCTCTCCTTTTCTTCCTCGGCACCTGGTTTTGTTCCAAGAGCTCTAGTTTTCTTCCTCGGGCTCTGGTTTTCTTCCTTTGGCACTGGTTTTGTTCCTCGGGCTCTTGTTTTCTTCCTCGAACTCTCGTTTTGTTCCTCGGGTTCTGGTTTTGTTCCTTGAGCTCTGGTTTTCTTCCTTGGGCTCTGGTTTTCTTCCTCGGGCTCTGGTTTTCTTCCTCGGGCTCTGGTTTTCTTCCTCGGGCTCTGGTTTTCTTCCTCTGGCTCTGGTTTTGTTGCTCGGGCTCTGGATTTCTTCCTCGAGCTCTCCTTTTATTCTTCGGGCCCTAGTTTTGTTCCTCGGGCTCTGTTTTTGTTCCTCGGGCTCTGCTTGTGTTGCTCAGGCTCTGGTTGTGTTTCTCGGGCTCCGGGTTTGTTCCTCGAGCTCTAGTTTTGTTCCTCAGGCCCTGGTTTTCTTCCTCGGGGTTTCCTTTTGTTCCTTGGGCTCTGATATTGTTCTTCGGGCTTTGGTTTTGTTCCTCGGGCTCTGTTTTTGTTCCTCGGGCTCTCCTTTTCTTTCTCGGCACCTGGTTTTGTTCCAAGAGCTCTAGTTTTCTTCCTCGGGCTCTGGTTTTCTTCCTCGGGCTCTGGTTTTCTTCCTTTGGCACTGGTTTTGTTCCTTGGGCTCTCGTTTTCTTCCTCCAACTCTCGTTTTGTTCCTCGGGTTCTGGTTTTGTTCCTTGAGCTCTGGTTTTATTCCTCGGGCTCTGGTTTTGTTCATCGAGGTCTGGTTTTCTTCCTCGGGCTCTGGTTGTGTTCCTCAGGCTCTGGGTCTGTTCCTCGGGCTCTGGTTTTGTTCATCGAGGGCTTGTTTTCTTCCTCGGGCTCTGGTTTTGTTCCTCAGGCTCTGGTTTTCTTCCTCGGGCTCTGGTTTTCTTCCTCGGACCCTGTTTCTTTACCTCGAGGGGTGGTTTTGTTCCTCGGGCTCTGGCTTGGTTCCTCAGGCCCTGGTTTTTTGCCTCGGTCTCTGGTTTTGTTCCTCGGGCTCTGGTTTTGTTCCTCGAGGGCTAGTTTTGTTCCTCGGGCTCTGGATTTGTTCCTCGGTTTCTGGTTCGGTTCCTCAGGCCCTGGTTTTATTCCACGGGCTCTGGTTTTCTTCCTATGGCCCTCGTTTTGTTCTTCAGGCCTTCCTTTTTGTCCTTGGGCTCTGGTTTTCTTCCTCGAGCTCTGGTTTTATTCCTTGGGCACTGGTTTTGTTCCTCGGGCTCTCGTTTTCTTCCTCGAACTCTCGTTTTGTTCCTCGGGTTCTGGTTTTGTTCCTTGAGGTCTGGTTTTCTTCCTTGGGCTCTGGTTTTCTTCCTCCGGCTCTGGTTTTCTTCCTCGGGCTCTGGTTTTCTTCCTCAGGCTCTGGTTTTGTTGCTCGGGCTCTGGATTTCTTCCTCAAGCTCTCCTTTTATTCTTCGGGCCCTAGTTTTGTTCCTCGGGCTCTGTTTTTGTTCCTCGGGCTCTGCTTGTGTTGCTCAGGCTCTGGTTGTGTTTCTCGGGCTCCGGGTTTGTTCCTCGAGCTCTAGTTTTGTTCCTCAGGCCCTGGTTTTCTTCCTCGGGGTTTCCTTTTGTTCCTTGGGCTCTGATATTGTTCTTCGGGCTTTGGTTTTGTTCCTCGGGCTCTGTTTTTGTTCCTCGGGCTCTCCTTTTCTTTCTCGGCACCTGGTTTTGTTCCAAGAGCTCTAGTTTTCTTCCTCGGGCTCTGGTTTTCTTCCTCGGGCTCTGGTTTTCTTCCTTTGGCACTGGTTTTGTTCCTTGGGCTCTCGTTTTCTTCCTCCAACTCTCGTTTTGTTCCTCGGGTTCTGGTTTTGTTCCTTGAGCTCTGGTTTTATTCCTCGGGCTCTGGTTTTGTTCATCGAGGTCTGGTTTTCTTCCTCGGGCTCTGGTTGTGTTCCTCAGGCTCTGGGTCTGTTCCTCGGGCTCTGGTTTTGTTCATCGAGGGCTTGTTTTCTTCCTCGGGCTCTGGTTTTGTTCCTCAGGCTCTGGTTTTCTTCCTCGGGCTCTGGTTTTCTTCCTCGGACCCTGTTTCTTTACCTCGAGGGGTGGTTTTGTTCCTCGGGCTCTGGCTTGGTTCCTCAGGCCCTGGTTTTTTTCCTCGGTCTCTGGTTTTGTTCCTCGGGCTCTGGTTTTGTTCCTCGAGGGCTAGTTTTGTTCCTCGGGCTCTGGATTTGTTCCTCGGTTTCTGGTTCGGTTCCTCAGGCCCTGGTTTTATTCCACGGGCTCTGGTTTTCTTCCTATGGCCCTCGTTTTGTTCTTCAGGCCTTCCTTTTTGTCCTTGGGCTCTGGTTTTCTTCCTCGAGCTCTGGTTTTATTCCTTGGGCACTGGTTTTGTTCCTCGGGCTCTCGTTTTCTTCCTCGAACTCTCGTTTTGTTCCTCGGGTTCTGGTTTTGTTCCTTGAGGTCTGGTTTTCTTCCTTGGGCTCTGGTTTTCTTCCTCCGGCTCTGGTTTTCTTCCTCGGGCTCTGGTTTTCTTCCTCAGGCTCTGGTTTTGTTGCTCGGGCTCTGGATTTCTTCCTCAAGCTCTCCTTTTCTTCTTCGGGCCCTAGTTTTGTTCCTCGGGCTCTGTTTTTGTTCCTCGGGCTCTGCTTGTGTTCCTCGGGCTCTGGTTGTGTTCCTCAGGCTCCGGGTTTGTTCCTCGAGCTCTAGTTTTGTTCCTCAGGCCCTGGTTTTCTTCCTCGGGGTTTCCTTTTGTTCCTTGGGCTCTGATATTGTTCTTCGGGCTTTGGTTTTGTTCCTCGGGCTCTGTTTTTGTTCCTCGGGCTCTCCTTTTCTTCCTCGGCACCTGGTTTTGTTCCAAGAGCTCTAGTTTTCTTCCTCGGGCTCTGGTTTTCTTCCTCGGGCTCTGGTTTTCTTCCTTTGGCACTGGTTTTGTTCCTCGGGCTCTCGTTTTCTTCCTCGAACTCTCGTTTTGTTCCTCGGGTTCTGGTTTTGTTCCTTGAGCTCTGGTTTTATTCCTCGGGCTCTGGTTTTGTTCATCGAGGTCTGGTTTTCTTCCTCGGGCTCTGGTTGTGTTCCTCGGGCTCTGGGTCTGTTCCTCGGGCTCTGGTTTTGTTCATCGAGGGCTTGTTTTCTTCCTCGGGCTCTGGTTTTGTTCCTCAGGCTCTGGTTTTGTTCCTCGGGCTCTGGTTTTCTTCCTCGGAACCTGTTTCTTTACCTCGAGGGGTGGTTTTGTTCCTCAGGCTCTGGCTTGGTTCCTCAGGCCCTGGTTTTTTTCCTTGGTCTCTGGTTTTGTTCCTCGGGCTCTGGTTTTGTTCCTCGAGGGCTAGTTTTGTTCCTCGGGCTCTGGATTTGTTCCTCGGTTTCTGGTTCGGTTCCTCGGGCCCTGGTTTTATTCCACGGGCTCTGGTTATCTTCCTATGGCCCTCGTTTTGTTCTTCAGGCCTTCCTTTTTGTCCTTGGGCTCTGGTTTTCTTCCTCGAGCTCTGGTTTTATTCCTTGGGCACTGGTTATGTTCCTCGGGCTCTCGTTTTCTTCCTCGGACTCTCGTTTTTTTCCTCGGGTTCTGGTTTTGTTCCTTGAGCTCTGGTTTTCTTCCTCGGGCTCTGGTTTTCTTCCTCGGGCTCTGGTTTTCTTCCTCGGGCTCTGGATTTCTTCCTCGAGCTCTCCTTTTCTTCTTCGGGCCCTAGTTTTGTTCCTCGGGCTCCGTTTTTGTTCCTCGGGCTCTGGTTGTGTTCCTCGGGCTCTGGTTGTGTTCCTCGGGCTCCGGGTTTGTTCCTCGAGCTCTAGTTTTGTTCCTCAGGCCCTGGATTTCTTCCTCGGGGTTTCCTTTTGTTCCTTCGGCTCTGATATTGTTCTTCGGGCTTTGGTTTTGTTCCTTGGGCTCTGTTTTTGTTCCTCGGGCTCTCCTTTTCTTCCTCGGCACCTGGTTTTCTTCCAAGAGCTCTAGTTTTCTTCCTCGGGCTCTGGTTTTCTTCCTCGGGCTCTGGTTTTCTTCCTTTGGCACTGGTTTTGTTCCTCGGGCTCTCGTTTTCTTCCTCAAACTCTCGTTTTGTTCCTCGGGTTCTGGTTTTGTTCCTCGAGCTCTGGTTTTATTCCTCGGGCTCTGGTTTTCTTCCTCGGACCCTGTTTCTTTACCTCGAGGGGTGGTTTTGTTCCTCGGGCTCTGGCTTGGTTCCTCAGGCCCTGGTTTTTTTCCTCGGTCTCTGGTTTTGTTCCTCGGGCTCTGGTTTTGTTCCTCGAGGGCTAGTTTTGTTCCTCGGGCTCTGGATTTGTTCCTCGGTTTCTGGTTCGGTTCCTCGGGCCCTTGTTTTATTCCACGGGCTCTGGTTTTCTTCCTATGGCCCTCGTTTTGTTCTTCAGGCCTTCCTTTTTGTCCTTGGGTTCTGGTTTTGTTCCTCGAGCTCTGGTTTTATTCCTTGGGCACTGGTTATGTTCGTCGGGCTCTCGCTTTCTTCCTCGGACTCTCGTTTTGTTCCTCGGGTTCTGGTTTTGTTCCTTGAGGTCTGGTTTTCTTCCTCGGGCTCTGGTTTTCTTCCTCGGGCTCTGGTTTTCTTCCTCAGGCTGTGGTTTTGTTGCTCGGGATCTGGATTTCTTCCTCGACCTCTCCTTTTCTTCTTCGGACCCTAGTTTTGTTCCTCGGGCTCTGTTTTTGTTCCTCGGGCTCTGGTTCTGTTCCTCGGGCTCCGGGTTTGTTCCTCGAGCTCTAGTTTTGTTCCTCAGGCTCTGGTTTTCTTCCTCGGGGTTTCCTTTTTTTCCTTGGGCTCTGATATTGTTCTTCGGGCTCTGTTTTTGTTCCTCGGGCTCTCCTTTTCTTCCTCGGCACCTGGTTTTGTTCCAAGAGCTCTAGTTTTGTTCCTCGGGCTCTTGTTTTCTTCCTCGGGCTCTGGTTTTCTTCCTATGGCCCTCGTTTTGTTCTTCAGGCCTTCCTTTTTGTCCTTGGGCTCTGGTTTTCTTCCTCGAGCTCTGGTTTTATTCCTTGGGCACTGGTTATGTTCCTCGGGCTCTCGTTTTCTTCCTCGGACTCTCGTTTTGTTCCTCGGGTTCTGGTTTTGTTCCTTGAGCTCTGGTTTTATTCCTTTGGCACTGGTTTTGTTCCTCGGGCTCTCGTTTTCTTCCTCGAACTCTCGTTTTGTTCCTCGGGTTCTGGTTTTGTTCCTTGAGCTCTGGTTTTATTCCTCGGGCTCTGGTTTTGTTCATCGAGGTCTGGTTTTCTTCCTCGAGCCCTAGTTTTGTTCCTCGGGCTCTGTTTTTGTTCCACGGGCTCTGGTTTTCTTCCTCGGACCCTGTTTCTTTACCTCGAGGGGTGGTTTTGTTCCTCGGGCTCTGGCTTGGTTCCTCATGCCCTCGTTGTTTTCCTCAGGCTCAGGTTTTGTTCCTCGGGCTCTGGATTTGTTCCTCGGTTTCTGGTTCGGTTCCTCGGGCCCTGGTTTTATTCCACGGGCTCTGGTTTTCTTCCTATAGCCCTCGTTTTGTTCTTCAGGACCTCCTTTTTGTCCTTGGGTCTGGTTTTGTTCCTCGAGCTCTGGTTTTATTCCTTGGGCACTGGTTATGTTCGTCGGGCTCTCGTTTTCTTCCTCGGACTCTCGTTTTGTTCCTCGGGTTCTGGTTTTGTTCCTTGAGCTCTGGTTTTCTTCCTCGGGCTCTGGTTTTCTTCCTCGGGCTCTGGTTTTCTTCCTCAGGCTCTGGTTTTGTTTCTCGGGCTCTGGATTTCTTCCTCGAGCTCTCCTTTTCTTCTTCGGGCCCTAGTTTTGTTCCTCGGGCTCTGTTTTTGTTCCTCGGGCTCTGGTTGTGTTCCTCGGGCTCTGGTTGTGTTCCTCGGGCTCCGGGTTTGTTCCTCGAGCTCTAGTTTTGTTCCTCAGGCCCTGGTTTTCTTCCTCGGGGTTTCCTTTTGTTCCTTGGGCTCTGATATTGTTCTTCGGGCTTTGGTTTTGTTCCTCGGGCTCTGTTTTTGTTCCTCGGGCTCTCCTTTTCTTCCTCGGCACCTGGTTTTGTTCCAAGAGATCTAGTTTTGTTCCTCGGGCTCTCGTTTTCTTCCTCGGGCTCTGGTTTTCTTCCTTTGGCACTGGTTTTGTTCCTCGGGCTCTCGTTTTCTTCCTCGAACTCTCGTTTTGTTCCTCGGGTTCTGGTTTTGTTCCTTGAGGTCTGGTTTTCTTCCTTGGGCTCTGGTTTTCTTCCTCGGGCTCTGGTTTTCTTCCTCGGGCTCTGGTTTTCTTCCTCGGGCTCTGGTTTTGTTGCTCGGGCTCTGGATTTCTTCCTCGAGCTCTCCTTTTCTTCTTTGGGCCCTAGTTTTGTTCCTCGGGCTCTGTTTTTGTTCCTCGGGCTCTGCTTGTGTTCCTCGGGCTCTGGTTGTGTTCCTCGGGCTCCGGGTTTGTTCCTCGAGCTCTAGTTTTGTTCCTCAGGCCCTGGTTTTCTTCCTCGGGGTTTCCTTTTGTTCCTTGGGCTCTGATATTGTTCTTCGGGCTTTGGTTTTGTTCCTCGGGCTCTGTTTTTGTTCCTCGGGCTCTCCTTTTCTTCCTCGGCACCTGGTTTTGTTCCAAGAGCTCTAGTTTTCTTCCTCGGGCTCTGGTTTTCTTCCTTTAGCACTGGTTTTCTTCCTTTGGCACTGGTTTTGTTCCTCGGGCTCTCGTTTTCTTCCTCGAACTCTCGTTTTGTTCCTCGGGTTCTGGTTTTGTTCCTTGAGGTCTGGTTTTCTTCCTTGGGCTCTGGTTTTCTTCCTCGGGCTCTGGTTTTCTTCCTCGGGCTCTGGTTTTCTTCCTCAGGCTCTGGTTTTGTTGCTCGGGCTCTGGATTTCTTCCTCGAGCTCTCCTTTTCTTCTTCGGGCCCTAGTTTTGTTCCTCGGGCTCTGGTTTTCTTCCTCGGGCTCTGGTTTTCTTCCTTTGGCACTGGTTTCGTTCCTCGGGCTCTCGTTTTCTTCCTTGAACTCTCGTTTTGTTCCTCGGGTTCTGGTTTTGTTCCTTGAGCTCTGGTTTTATTCCTCGGGCTCTTGTTTTGTTCATCGAGGTCTGGTTTTCTTCCTCGGGCTCTGGTTTTGTTCCTCAGGCTCTGGTTTTGTTCCTCGGGCTCTGGTTTTCTTCCTCGGGCTCTGGTTTTCTTCCTTTGGGACTGGTTTCGTTCCTCGGGCTCTCGTTTTCTTCCTCGAACTCTCGTTTTGTTCCTCGGGTTCTGGTTTTGTTCCTTGAGCTCTGGTTTTATTCCTCGGGCTCTGGTTTTGTTCATCGAGGTCTGGTTTTCTTCCTCGGGCTCTGGTTTTCTTCCTCAGGCTCTGGTTTTGTTGCTCGGGCTCTGGATTTCTTCCTCGAGATCTCCTTTTCTTCTTCGGGCCCTAGTTTTTTTTCTCGGGCTCTGTTTTTGTTCCTCGGGCTCTGTTTTTGTTCCTCGGGCTCTCCGTTTCTTCCTCGGCATCTGGTTTTGTTCCAAGAGCTCTAGTTTTCTTCCTCGGGCTCTGGTTTTCTTCCTTTGGCACTGGTTTTGTTCCTCGGGCTCTCGTTTTCTTCCTCGAACTCTCGTTTTGTTCCTCGGGTTCTGGTTTTGTTCCTCAGGCCCTGGTTGTTTTCCTCGGGCTCTAGTTTTGTTCCTCGGGCTCTGGTTTTGTTACTCGAGGGCTAATTTTGTTCCTCGGGCTCTGGATTTGTTCCTCGGTTTCTGGTTCGGTTCCTCGGGCCCTGGTTTTATTCCACGGGCTCTGGTTTTCTTCCTATGGCCCTCGTTTTGTTCTTCAGGCCTTCCTTTTTGTCCTCGGGCTCTGGTTTTGTTCCTCAAGCTCTGGTTTTATTCCTTGGGCACTGGTTATGTTCCTCGGACTCTCGTTTTGTTCCTCGGGTTCTGGTTTTGTTCCTTGACCTCTGGTTTTGTTCCTTGAGCTCTGGTTTTCTTCTTCGGGCTCTGGTTTTCTTCCTCGGGCTCTGGTTTTCTTCCTCAGGCTCTGGTTTTGTTGCTCGGGCTCTGGATTTCTTCCTCGAGCTCTCCTTTTCTTCTTCGGGCCCTAGTTTTGTTCCTCGGGCTCTGTTTTTGTTCCTCGGGCTCTGGTTGTGTTCCTCGGGCTCTGGTTGTGTTCCTCGGGCTCCGGGTTTGTTCCTCGAGCTCTAGTTTTGTTCCTCAGGCCCTGGTTTTCTTCCTCGGGGTTTCCTTTTGTTCTTTGGGCTCTGATATTGTTCTTTGGGCTTTGGTTTTGTTCCTCGGGCTCTGTTTTTGTTCCTCGGGCTCTCCTTTTCTTCCTCGGCATCTGGTTTTGTTCCAAGAGCTCTAGTTTTCTTCCTCGGGCTCTGGTTTTCTTCCTTTGGCACTGGTTTTGTTCCTCGGGCTCTCGTTTTCTTCCTCGAACTCTCGTTTTGTTCCTCGGCCTCTGGTTTTGTTCCTCAGGCTCTGGTTTTGTTCCTCGGGCTCTGGTTTTGTTCCTCAGGCCCTGGTTTTCTTCCTCGGGTTTCCTTTTGTTCCTTGGGCTCTGATATTGTTCTTCGGGCTTTGGTTTTGTTCCTCGGGCTCTGTTTTTGTTCCTCGGGCTCTCCGTTTCTTCCTCGGTATCTGGTTTTGTTCCAAGAGCTCTAGTTTTCTTCCTCGGGCTCTGGATTTATTCCTTTGGCACTGGTTTTGTTCCTCGGGCTCTCGTTTTCTTCCTCGAACTCTCGTTTTGTTCCTCGGGTTCTGGTTTTGTTCCTCGAGCTCTGGTTTTATTCCTCGGGCTCTGGTTTTGTTCATCGAGGTCTGGTTTTCTTCCTCGGGCTCTGGTTGTGTTCCTCGGGCTCTGGTTCTGTTCCTCGGCCTCTGGTTTTGTTCATCGAGGGCTTGTTTTCTTCCTCGGGCTCTGGTTTTGTTCATCGAGGTCTGGTTTTCTTCCTCGGGCTCTGGTTGTGTTCCTCGGGCTCTGGTTTTGTTCCTCAGGCTCTGGTTTTGTTCCTCGGGCTCTGGTTTTCTTCCTCGGACCCTGTTTCTTTACCTCGAGGGGTGGTTTTGTTCCTCAGGCTCTGGCTTGTTTCCTCAGGCCCTGGTTGTTTTCCTCGGGCTCTGGTTTTGTTCCTCGGGCTCTGGTTTTGTTCCTCGAGGGCTAATTTTGTTCCTCGGGCTCTGGATTTGTTCCTCGGTTTCTGGTTCGGTTCCTCGGGCCCTGGTTTTATTCCACGGGCTCTGGTTTTCTTCCTATGGCCCTCGTTTTGTTCTTCAGGCCTTCCTTTTTGTCCTTGGGCTCTGGTTTTGTTCCTCAAGCTCTGGTTTTATTCCTTGGGCACTGGTTATGTTCCTCGGGCTCTCGTTTTCTTCCTCGGACTCTCGTTTTGTTCCTCGGGTTCTGGTTTTGTTCCTTGACCTCTGGTTTTGTTCCTTGAGCTCTGGTTTTCTTCCTCGGGCTCTGGTTTTCTTCCTCGGGCTCTGGTTTTCTTCCTCAGGCTCTGGTTTTGTTGCTCGGGCTCTGGATTTCTTCCTCGAGCTCTCCTTTTCTTCTTCGGGCCCTAGTTTTCTTCCTCGGGCTCTCTTTTTGTTCCTCGGGCTCTGGTTGTGTTCCTCGGGCTCCGGGTTTGTTCCTCGAGCTCTAGTTTTGTTCCTCAGGCCCTGGTTTTCTTCCTCGGGGTTTCCTTTTGTTCTTTGGGCTCTGATATTGTTCTTTGGGCTTTGGTTTTGTTCCTCGGGCTCTGTTTTTGTTCCTCGGGCTCTCCTTTTCTTCCTCGGCATCTGGTTTTGTTCCAAGAGCTCTAGTTTTCTTCCTCGGGCTCTGGTTTTCTTCCTTTAGCACTGGTTTTGTTCCTCGGGCTCTCGTTTTCTTCCTCGAACTCTTGTTTTGTTCCTCGGGTTCTGGTTTTGTTCCTCGAGCTCTGGTTTTATTCCTCGGGCTCTGGTTTTGTTCATTGAGGTCTGGCTTTCTTCCTCGGGCTCTGGTTGTGTTCCTCGGGCTCTGGTTCTGTTCCTCGGGCTCTGGTTTTGTTCATCGAGGGCTTGTTTTCTTCCTCGGGCTCTGGTTTTGTTCCTCAGGCTCTGGTTTTGTTGCTCGGGCTCTGGATTTCTTCCTCAAGCTCTCCTTTTATTCTTCGGGCCCTAGTTTTGTTCCTCGGGCTCTGTTTTTGTTCCTCGGGCTCTGCTTGTGTTGCTCAGGCTCTGGTTGTGTTTCTCGGGCTCCGGGTTTGTTCCTCGAGCTCTAGTTTTGTTCCTCAGGCCCTGGTTTTCTTCCTCGGGGTTTCCTTTTGTTCCTTGGGCTCTGATATTGTTCTTCGGGCTTTGGTTTTGTTCCTCGGGCTCTGTTTTTGTTCCTCGGGCTCTCCTTTTCTTTCTCGGCACCTGGTTTTGTTCCAAGAGCTCTAGTTTTCTTCCTCGGGCTCTGGTTTTCTTCCTCGGGCTCTGGTTTTCTTCCTTTGGCACTGGTTTTGTTCCTTGGGCTCTCGTTTTCTTCCTCCAACTCTCGTTTTGTTCCTCGGGTTCTGGTTTTGTTCCTTGAGCTCTGGTTTTATTCCTCCGGCTCTGGTTTTGTTCATCGAGGTCTGGTTTTCTTCCTCGGGCTCTGGTTGTGTTCCTCAGGCTCTGGGTCTGTTCCTCGGGCTCTGGTTTTGTTCATCGAGGGCTTGTTTTCTTCCTCGGGCTCTGGTTTTGTTCCTCAGGCTCTGGTTTTCTTCCTCGGGCTCTGGTTTTCTTCCTCGGACCCTGTTTCTTTACCTCGAGGGGTGGTTTTGTTCCTCGGGCTCTGGCTTGGTTCCTCAGGCCCTGGTTTTTTTCCTCGGTCTCTGGTTTTGTTCCTCGGGCTCTGGTTTTGTTCCTCGAGGGCTAGTTTTGTTCCTCGGGCTCTGGATTTGTTCCTCGGTTTCTGGTTCGGTTCCTCAGGCCCTGGTTTTATTCCACGGGCTCTGGTTTTCTTCCTATGGCCCTCGTTTTGTTCTTCAGGCCTTCCTTTTTGTCCTTGGGCTCTGGTTTTCTTCCTCGAGCTCTGGTTTTATTCCTTGGGCACTGGTTTTGTTCCTCGGGCTCTCGTTTTCTTCCTCGAACTCTCGTTTTGTTCCTCGGGTTCTGGTTTTGTTCCTTGAGGTCTGGTTTTCTTCCTTGGGCTCTGGTTTTCTTCCTCCGGCTCTGGTTTTCTTCCTCGGGCTCTGGTTTTCTTCCTCAGGCTCTGGTTTTGTTGCTCGGGCTCTGGATTTCTTCCTCAAGCTCTCCTTTTCTTCTTCGGGCCCTAGTTTTGTTCCTCGGGCTCTGTTTTTGTTCCTCGGGCTCTGCTTGTGTTCCTCGGGCTCTGGTTGTGTTCCTCAGGCTCCGGGTTTGTTCCTCGAGCTCTAGTTTTGTTCCTCAGGCCCTGGTTTTCTTCCTCGGGGTTTCCTTTTGTTCCTTGGGCTCTGATATTGTTCTTCGGGCTTTGGTTTTGTTCCTCGGGCTCTGTTTTTGTTCCTCGGGCTCTCCTTTTCTTCCTCGGCACCTGGTTTTGTTCCAAGAGCTCTAGTTTTCTTCCTCGGGCTCTGGTTTTCTTCCTCGGGCTCTGGTTTTCTTCCTTTGGCACTGGTTTTGTTCCTCGGGCTCTCGTTTTCTTCCTCGAACTCTCGTTTTGTTCCTCGGGTTCTGGTTTTGTTCCTTGAGCTCTGGTTTTATTCCTCGGGCTCTGGTTTTGTTCATCGAGGTCTGGTTTTCTTCCTCGGGCTCTGGTTGTGTTCCTCGGGCTCTGGGTCTGTTCCTCGGGCTCTGGTTTTGTTCATCGAGGGCTTGTTTTCTTCCTCGGGCTCTGGTTTTGTTCCTCAGGCTCTGGTTTTGTTCCTCGGGCTCTGGTTTTCTTCCTCGGAACCTGTTTCTTTACCTCGAGGGGTGGTTTTGTTCCTCAGGCTCTGGCTTGGTTCCTCAGGCCCTGGTTTTTTTCCTTGGTCTCTGGTTTTGTTCCTCGGGCTCTGGTTTTGTTCCTCGAGGGCTAGTTTTGTTCCTCGGGCTCTGGATTTGTTCCTCGGTTTCTGGTTCGGTTCCTCGGGCCCTGGTTTTATTCCACGGGCTCTGGTTATCTTCCTATGGCCCTCGTTTTGTTCTTCAGGCCTTCCTTTTTGTCCTTGGGCTCTGGTTTTCTTCCTCGAGCTCTGGTTTTATTCCTTGGGCACTGGTTATGTTCCTCGGGCTCTCGTTTTCTTCCTCGGACTCTCGTTTTTTTCCTCGGGTTCTGGTTTTGTTCCTTGAGCTCTGGTTTTCTTCCTCGGGCTCTGGTTTTCTTCCTCGGGCTCTGGTTTTCTTCCTCGGGCTCTGGATTTCTTCCTCGAGCTCTCCTTTTCTTCTTCGGGCCCTAGTTTTGTTCCTCGGGCTCCGTTTTTGTTCCTCGGGCTCTGGTTGTGTTCCTCGGGCTCTGGTTGTGTTCCTCGGGCTCCGGGTTTGTTCCTCGAGCTCTAGTTTTGTTCCTCAGGCCCTGGATTTCTTCCTCGGGGTTTCCTTTTGTTCCTTCGGCTCTGATATTGTTCTTCGGGCTTTGGTTTTGTTCCTTGGGCTCTGTTTTTGTTCCTCGGGCTCTCCTTTTCTTCCTCGGCACCTGGTTTTCTTCCAAGAGCTCTAGTTTTCTTCCTCGGGCTCTGGTTTTCTTCCTCGGGCTCTGGTTTTCTTCCTTTGGCACTGGTTTTGTTCCTCGGGCTCTCGTTTTCTTCCTCAAACTCTCGTTTTGTTCCTCGGGTTCTGGTTTTGTTCCTCGAGCTCTGGTTTTATTCCTCGGGCTCTGGTTTTCTTCCTCGGACCCTGTTTCTTTACCTCGAGGGGTGGTTTTGTTCCTCGGGCTCTGGCTTGGTTCCTCAGGCCCTGGTTTTTTTCCTCGGTCTCTGGTTTTGTTCCTCGGGCTCTGGTTTTGTTCCTCGAGGGCTAGTTTTGTTCCTCGGGCTCTGGATTTGTTCCTCGGTTTCTGGTTCGGTTCCTCGGGCCCTGGTTTTATTCCACGGGCTCTGGTTTTCTTCCTATGGCCCTCGTTTTGTTCTTCAGGCCTTCCTTTTTGTCCTTGGGTTCTGGTTTTGTTCCTCGAGCTCTGGTTTTATTCCTTGGGCACTGGTTATGTTCGTCGGGCTCTCGCTTTCTTCCTCGGACTCTCGTTTTGTTCCTCGGGTTCTGGTTTTGTTCCTTGAGGTCTGGTTTTCTTCCTCGGGCTCTGGTTTTCTTCCTCGGGCTCTGGTTTTCTTCCTCAGGCTGTGGTTTTGTTGCTCGGGATCTGGATTTCTTCCTCGACCTCTCCTTTTCTTCTTCGGACCCTAGTTTTGTTCCTCGGGCTCTGTTTTTGTTCCTCGGGCTCTGGTTCTGTTCCTCGGGCTCCGGGTTTGTTCCTCGAGCTCTAGTTTTGTTCCTCAGGCTCTGGTTTTCTTCCTCGGGGTTTCCTTTTTTTCCTTGGGCTCTGATATTGTTCTTCGGGCTCTGTTTTTGTTCCTCGGGCTCTCCTTTTCTTCCTCGGCACCTGGTTTTGTTCCAAGAGCTCTAGTTTTGTTCCTCGGGCTCTTGTTTTCTTCCTCGGGCTCTGGTTTTCTTCCTATGGCCCTCGTTTTGTTCTTCAGGCCTTCCTTTTTGTCCTTGGGCTCTGGTTTTCTTCCTCGAGCTCTGGTTTTATTCCTTGGGCACTGGTTATGTTCCTCGGGCTCTCGTTTTCTTCCTCGGACTCTCGTTTTGTTCCTCGGGTTCTGGTTTTGTTCCTTGAGCTCTGGTTTTATTCCTTTGGCACTGGTTTTGTTCCTCGGGCTCTCGTTTTCTTCCTCGAACTCTCGTTTTGTTCCTCGGGTTCTGGTTTTGTTCCTTGAGCTCTGGTTTTATTCCTCGGGCTCTGGTTTTGTTCATCGAGGTCTGGTTTTCTTCCTCGAGCCCTAGTTTTGTTCCTCGGGCTCTGTTTTTGTTCCACGGGCTCTGGTTTTCTTCCTCGGACCCTGTTTCTTTACCTCGAGGGGTGGTTTTGTTCCTCGGGCTCTGGCTTGGTTCCTCATGCCCTCGTTGTTTTCCTCAGGCTCAGGTTTTGTTCCTCGGGCTCTGGATTTGTTCCTCGGTTTCTGGTTCGGTTCCTCGGGCCCTGGTTTTATTCCACGGGCTCTGGTTTTCTTCCTATAGCCCTCGTTTTGTTCTTCAGGACCTCCTTTTTGTCCTTGGGTCTGGTTTTGTTCCTCGAGCTCTGGTTTTATTCCTTGGGCACTGGTTATGTTCGTCGGGCTCTCGTTTTCTTCCTCGGACTCTCGTTTTGTTCCTCGGGTTCTGGTTTTGTTCCTTGAGCTCTGGTTTTCTTCCTCGGGCTCTGGTTTTCTTCCTCGGGCTCTGGTTTTCTTCCTCAGGCTCTGGTTTTGTTTCTCGGGCTCTGGATTTCTTCCTCGAGCTCTCCTTTTCTTCTTCGGGCCCTAGTTTTGTTCCTCGGGCTCTGTTTTTGTTCCTCGGGCTCTGGTTGTGTTCCTCGGGCTCTGGTTGTGTTCCTCGGGCTCCGGGTTTGTTCCTCGAGCTCTAGTTTTGTTCCTCAGGCCCTGGTTTTCTTCCTCGGGGTTTCCTTTTGTTCCTTGGGCTCTGATATTGTTCTTCGGGCTTTGGTTTTGTTCCTCGGGCTCTGTTTTTGTTCCTCGGGCTCTCCTTTTCTTCCTCGGCACCTGGTTTTGTTCCAAGAGATCTAGTTTTGTTCCTCGGGCTCTCGTTTTCTTCCTCGGGCTCTGGTTTTCTTCCTTTGGCACTGGTTTTGTTCCTCGGGCTCTCGTTTTCTTCCTCGAACTCTCGTTTTGTTCCTCGGGTTCTGGTTTTGTTCCTTGAGGTCTGGTTTTCTTCCTTGGGCTCTGGTTTTCTTCCTCGGGCTCTGGTTTTCTTCCTCGGGCTCTGGTTTTCTTCCTCGGGCTCTGGTTTTGTTGCTCGGGCTCTGGATTTCTTCCTCGAGCTCTCCTTTTCTTCTTTGGGCCCTAGTTTTGTTCCTCGGGCTCTGTTTTTGTTCCTCGGGCTCTGCTTGTGTTCCTCGGGCTCTGGTTGTGTTCCTCGGGCTCCGGGTTTGTTCCTCGAGCTCTAGTTTTGTTCCTCAGGCCCTGGTTTTCTTCCTCGGGGTTTCCTTTTGTTCCTTGGGCTCTGATATTGTTCTTCGGGCTTTGGTTTTGTTCCTCGGGCTCTGTTTTTGTTCCTCGGGCTCTCCTTTTCTTCCTCGGCACCTGGTTTTGTTCCAAGAGCTCTAGTTTTCTTCCTCGGGCTCTGGTTTTCTTCCTTTAGCACTGGTTTTCTTCCTTTGGCACTGGTTTTGTTCCTCGGGCTCTCGTTTTCTTCCTCGAACTCTCGTTTTGTTCCTCGGGTTCTGGTTTTGTTCCTTGAGGTCTGGTTTTCTTCCTTGGGCTCTGGTTTTCTTCCTCGGGCTCTGGTTTTCTTCCTCGGGCTCTGGTTTTCTTCCTCAGGCTCTGGTTTTGTTGCTCGGGCTCTGGATTTCTTCCTCGAGCTCTCCTTTTCTTCTTCGGGCCCTAGTTTTGTTCCTCGGGCTCTGGTTTTCTTCCTCGGGCTCTGGTTTTCTTCCTTTGGCACTGGTTTCGTTCCTCGGGCTCTCGTTTTCTTCCTTGAACTCTCGTTTTGTTCCTCGGGTTCTGGTTTTGTTCCTTGAGCTCTGGTTTTATTCCTCGGGCTCTTGTTTTGTTCATCGAGGTCTGGTTTTCTTCCTCGGGCTCTGGTTTTGTTCCTCAGGCTCTGGTTTTGTTCCTCAGGCTCTGGTTTTTTTCCTCGGGCTCTGGTTTTCTTCCTCGGGCTCTGGTTTTCTTCCTTTGGGACTGGTTTCGTTCCTCGGGCTCTCGTTTTCTTCCTCGAACTCTCGTTTTGTTCCTCGGGTTCTGGTTTTGTTCCTTGAGCTCTGGTTTTATTCCTCGGGCTCTGGTTTTGTTCATCGAGGTCTGGTTTTCTTCCTCGGGCTCTGGTTTTCTTCCTCAGGCTCTGGTTTTGTTGCTCGGGCTCTGGATTTCTTCCTCGAGATCTCCTTTTCTTCTTCGGGCCCTAGTTTTTTTTCTCGGGCTCTGTTTTTGTTCCTCGGGCTCTGTTTTTGTTCCTCGGGCTCTCCGTTTCTTCCTCGGCATCTGGTTTTGTTCCAAGAGCTCTAGTTTTCTTCCTCGGGCTCTGGTTTTCTTCCTTTGGCACTGGTTTTGTTCCTCGGGCTCTCGTTTTCTTCCTCGAACTCTCATTTTGTTCCTCGGGTTCTGGTTTTGTTCCTCAGGCCCTGGTTGTTTTCCTCGGGCTCTAGTTTTGTTCCTCGGGCTCTGGTTTTGTTACTCGAGGGCTAATTTTGTTCCTCGGGCTCTGGATTTGTTCCTCGGTTTCTGGTTCGGTTCCTCGGGCCCTGGTTTTATTCCACGGGCTCTGGTTTTCTTCCTATGGCCCTCGTTTTGTTCTTCAGGCCTTCCTTTTTGTCCTCGGGCTCTGGTTTTGTTCCTCAAGCTCTGGTTTTATTCCTTGGGCACTGGTTATGTTCCTCGGACTCTCGTTTTGTTCCTCGGGTTCTGGTTTTGTTCCTTGACCTCTGGTTTTGTTCCTTGAGCTCTGGTTTTCTTCTTCGGGCTCTGGTTTTCTTCCTCGGGCTCTGGTTTTCTTCCTCAGGCTCTGGTTTTGTTGCTCGGGCTCTGGATTTCTTCCTCGAGCTCTCCTTTTCTTCTTCGGGCCCTAGTTTTGTTCCTCGGGCTCTGTTTTTGTTCCTCGGGCTCTGGTTGTGTTCCTCGGGCTCTGGTTGTGTTCCTCGGGCTCCGGGTTTGTTCCTCGAGCTCTAGTTTTGTTCCTCAGGCCCTGGTTTTCTTCCTCGGGGTTTCCTTTTGTTCTTTGGGCTCTGATATTGTTCTTTGGGCTTTGGTTTTGTTCCTCGGGCTCTGTTTTTGATCCTCGGGCTCTCCTTTTCTTCCTCGGCATCTGGTTTTGTTCCAAGAGCTCTAGTTTTCTTCCTCGGGCTCTGGTTTTCTTCCTTTGGCACTGGTTTTGTTCCTCGGGCTCTCGTTTTCTTCCTCGAACTCTCGTTTTGTTCCTCGGCCTCTGGTTTTGTTCCTCAGGCTCTGGTTTTGTTCCTCGGGCTCTGGTTTTGTTCCTCAGGCCCTGGTTTTCTTCCTCGGGTTTCCTTTTGTTCCTTGGGCTCTGATATTGTTCTTCGGGCTTTGGTTTTGTTCCTCGGGCTCTGTTTTTGTTCCTCGGGCTCTCCGTTTCTTCCTCGGTATCTGGTTTTGTTCCAAGAGCTCTAGTTTTCTTCCTCGGGCTCTGGATTTATTCCTTTGGCACTGGTTTTGTTCCTCGGGCTCTCGTTTTCTTCCTCGAACTCTCGTTTTGTTCCTCGGGTTCTGGTTTTGTTCCTCGAGCTCTGGTTTTATTCCTCGGGCTCTGGTTTTGTTCATCGAGGTCTGGTTTTCTTCCTCGGGCTCTGGTTGTGTTCCTCGGGCTCTGGTTCTGTTCCTCGGCCTCTGGTTTTGTTCATCGAGGGCTTGTTTTCTTCCTCGGGCTCTGGTTTTGTTCATCGAGGTCTGGTTTTCTTCCTCGGGCTCTGGTTGTGTTCCTCGGGCTCTGGTTTTGTTCCTCAGGCTCTGGTTTTGTTCCTCGGGCTCTGGTTTTCTTCCTCGGACCCTGTTTCTTTACCTCGAGGGGTGGTTTTGTTCCTCAGGCTCTGGCTTGTTTCCTCAGGCCCTGGTTGTTTTCCTCGGGCTCTGGTTTTGTTCCTCGGGCTCTGGTTTTGTTCCTCGAGGGCTAATTTTGTTCCTCGGGCTCTGGATTTGTTCCTCGGTTTCTGGTTCGGTTCCTCGGGCCCTGGTTTTATTCCACGGACTCTGGTTTTCTTCCTATGGCCCTCGTTTTGTTCTTCAGGCCTTCCTTTTTGTCCTTGGGCTCTGGTTTTGTTCCTCAAGCTCTGGTTTTATTCCTTGGGCACTGGTTATGTTCCTCGGGCTCTCGTTTTCTTCCTCGGACTCTCGTTTTGTTCCTCGGGTTCTGGTTTTGTTCCTTGACCTCTGGTTTTGTTCCTTGAGCTCTGGTTTTCTTCCTCGGGCTCTGGTTTTCTTCCTCGGGCTCTGGTTTTCTTCCTCAGGCTCTGGTTTTGTTGCTCGGGCTCTGGATTTCTTCCTCGAGCTCTCCTTTTCTTCTTCGGGCCCTAGTTTTCTTCCTCGGGCTCTCTTTTTGTTCCTCGGGCTCTGGTTGTGTTCCTCGGGCTCCGGGTTTGTTCCTCGAGCTCTAGTTTTGTTCCTCAGGCCCTGGTTTTCTTCCTCGGGGTTTCCTTTTGTTCTTTGGGCTCTGATATTGTTCTTTGGGCTTTGGTTTTGTTCCTCGGGCTCTGTTTTTGTTCCTCGGGCTCTCCTTTTCTTCCTCGGCATCTGGTTTTGTTCCAAGAGCTCTAGTTTTCTTCCTCGGGCTCTGGTTTTCTTCCTTTAGCACTGGTTTTGTTCCTCGGGCTCTCGTTTTCTTCCTCGAACTCTTGTTTTGTTCCTCGGGTTCTGGTTTTGTTCCTCGAGCTCTGGTTTTATTCCTCGGGCTCTGGTTTTGTTCATTGAGGTCTGGCTTTCTTCCTCGGGCTCTGGTTGTGTTCCTCGGGCTCTGGTTCTGTTCCTCGGGCTCTGGTTTTGTTCATCGAGGGCTTGTTTTCTTCCTCGGGCTCTGGTTTTGTTCCTCAGGCTCTGGTTTTGTTCCTCGGGCTCTGGTTTTCTTCCTCGGAACCTGTTTCTTTATCTTGAGGGGTGGTTTTGTTCCTCGGGCTCTGGCTTGGTTCCTCAGGCCCTGGTTTTTTTCCTCGGTCTCTGGTTTTGTTCCTCGGGCTCTGGTTTTGTTCCTCGAGGGCTAGTTTTGTTCCTCGGGCTCTGGATTTGTTCCTCCGTTTCTGGTTCGGTTCCTCGGGCCCTGGTTTTATTCCACAGGCTCTGGTTTTCTTCCTATGGCCCTCGTTTTGTTCTTCAGGCCTTCCTTTTTGTCCTCGGGCTCTGGTTTTGTTCCTCGAGCTCTGGTTTTATTCCTTGGGCACTGGTTATGTTCCTCGGACTCTCGTTTTGTTCCTCGGGTTCTGGTTTTGTTCCTTGACCTCTGGTTTTCTTCCTTGAGCTCTGGTTTTCTTCCTCGGGCTCTGGTTTTCTTCCTCGGGCTCTGGTTTTCTTCCTCAGGCTCTGGTTTTGTTGCTCGGGCTCTGGATTTCTTCCTCGAGCTCTCCTTTTCTTCTTCGGGCCCTAGTTTTGTTCCTCGGGCTCTGGTTTTCTTCCTCGGGCTCTGGTTTTATTCCTTTGGCACTGGTTTCGTTCCTCGGGCTCTCGTTTTCTTCCTCGAACTCTCGTTTTGTTCCTCGGGTTCTGGTTTTGTTCCTTGAGCTCTGGTTTTATTCCTCGGGCTCTTGTTTTGTTCATCGAGGTCTGGTTTTCTTCCTCGGGCTCTGGTTTTGTTCCTCAGGCTCTGGTTTTGTTCCTCGGGCTCTGGTTTTCTTCCTCGGGCTCTGGTTTTCTTCCTTTGGCACTGGTTTCGTTCCTCGGGCTCTCGTTTTCTTCCTCGAGGGCTAGTTTTGTTCCTCGGGTTCTGGTTTTGTTCCTTGAGCTCTGGTTTTATTCCTCGGGCTCTGGTTTTGTTCATCGAGGTCTGGTTTTCTTCCTCGGGCTCTGGTTTTCTTCCTCAGGCTCTCGTTTTGTTCCTCGGGCTCTGGATTTCTTCCTCGAGATCTCCTTTTCTTCTTCGGGCCCTAGTTTTTTTTCTCGGGCTCTGTTTTTGTTCCTCGGGCTCTGTTTTTGTTCCTCGGGCTCTCCGTTTCTTCCTCGGCATCTGGTTTTGTTCCAAGAGCTCTAGATTTCTTCCTCGGGCTCTGGTTTTCTTCCTTTGGCACTGGTTTTGTTCCTCGGGCTCTCGTTTTCTTCCTCGAACTCTCGTTTTGTTCCTCGGGTTCTGGTTTTGTTCCTCAGGCCCTGGTTGTTTTCCTCGGGCTCTAGTTTTGTTCCTCGGGCTCTGGTTTTGTTACTCGAGGGCTAATTTTGTTCCTCGGGCTCTGGATTTGTTCCTCGGTTTCTGGTTCGGTTCCTCGGGCCCTGGTTTTATTCCACGGGCTCTGGTTTTCTTCCTATGGCCCTCGTTTTGTTCTTCAGGCCTTCCTTTTTGTCCTCGGGCTCTGGTTTTGTTCCTCAAGCTCTGGTTTTATTTCTTGGGCACTGGTTATGTTCCTTGGACTCTCGTTTTGTTCCTCGGGTTCTGGTTTTGTTCCTTGACCTCTGGTTTTGTTCCTTGAGCTCTGGTTTTCTTCCTCGGGCTCTGGTTTTCTTCCTCGGGCTCTGGTTTTCTTCCTCAGGCTCTGGTTTTGTTGCTCGGGCTCTGGATTTCTTCCTCGAGCTCTCCTTTTCTTCTTCGGGCCCTAGTTTTCTTCCTCGGGCTCTCTTTTTGTTCCTCGGGCTCTGGTTGTGTTCCTCGGGCTCCGGGTTTGTTCCTCGAGCTCTAGTTTTGTTCCTCAGGCCCTGGTTTTCTTCCTCGGGGTTTCCTTTTGTTCTTTGGGCTCTGATATTGTTCTTTGGGCTTTGGTTTTGTTCCTCGGGCTCTGTTTTTGTTCCTCGGGCTCTCCTTTTCTTCCTCGGCATCTGGTTTTGTTCCAAGAGCTCTAGTTTTCTTCCTCGGGCTCTGGTTTTCTTCCTTTGGCACTGGTTTTGTTCCTCGGGCTCTCGTTTTCTTCCTCGAACTCTCGTTTTCTTCCTCGGCCTCTGGTTTTGTTCCTCAAGCTCTGGTTTTATTCCTCGGGCTCTGGTTTTGTTCATCGAGGTCTGGTTTTCTTCCTCGGGCTCTGGTTGTGTTCCTCGGGCTCTGGTTCTGTTCCTCGGGCTCTGGTTTTGTTTATCGAGGGCTTGTTTTCTTCCTCGGGCTCTGGTTTTGTTCCTCAGGCTCTGGTTTTGTTCCTCGGGCTCTGGTTTTGTTCCTCAGGCCCTGGTTTTCTTCCTCGGGCTTTCCTTTTGTTCCTTGGGCTCTGATATTGTTCTTCGGGCTTTGGTTTTGTTCCTCGGGCTCTGTTTTTGTTCCTCGGGCTCTCCGTTTCTTCCTCGGTATCTGGTTTTGTTCCAAGAGCTCTAGTTTTCTTCCTCGGGCTCTGGATTTATTCCTTTGGCACTGGTTTTGTTCCTCGGGCTCTCGTTTTCTTCCTCGAACTCTCGTTTTGTTCCTCGGGTTCTGGTTTTGTTCCTCGAGCTCTGGTTTTATTCCTCGGGCTCTGGTTTTGTTCATCGAGGTCTGGTTTTCTTCCTCGGGCTCTGGTTGTGTTCCTCGGGCTCTGGTTCTGTTCCTCGGGCTCTGGTTTTGTTCATCGAGGGCTTGTTTTCTTCCTCGGGCTCTGGTTTTGTTCATCGAGGTCTGGTTTTCTTCCTCGGGCTCTGGTTGTGTTCCTCGGGCTCTGGTTTTGTTCCTCAGGCTCTGGTTTTCTTCCTCGGGCTCTGGTTTTCTTCCTCGGACCCTGTTTCTTTACCTCGAGGGGTGGTTTTGTTCCTCAGGCTCTGGCTTGGTTCCTCAGGCCCTGGTTGTTTTCCTCTGGCTCTGGTTTTCTTCCTCGGGCTCTGGTTTTGTTCCTCGAGGGCTAGTTTTGTTCCTCGGGCTCTGGATTTTTTCCTCGGTTTCTGGTTCGGTTCCTCGGGCCCTGGTTTTATTCCACGGGCTCTGGTTTTCTTCCTATGGCCCTCGTTTTGTTCTTCAGGCCTTCCTTTTTGTCCTTGGGCTCTGGTTTTGTTCCTCAAGCTCTGGTTTTATTCCTTGGGCACTGGTTATGTTCCTCGGGCTCTCGTTTTCTTCCTCGGACTCTCGTTTTGTTCCTCGGGTTCTGGTTTTGTTCCTTGACCTCTGGTTTTGTTCCTTGAGCTCTGGTTTTCTTCCTCGGGCTCTGGTTTTCTTCCTCGGGCTCTGGTTTTCTTCCTCAGGCTCTGGTTTTGTTGCTCGGGCTCTGGATTTCTTCCTCGAGCTCTCCTTTTCTTCTTCGGGCCCTAGTTTTCTTCCTCGGGCTCTCTTTTTGTTCCTCGGGCTCTGGTTGTGTTCCTCGGGCTCCGGGTTTGTTCCTCGAGCTCTAGTTTTGTTCCTCAGGCCCTGGTTTTCTTCCTCGGGGTTTCCTTTTGTTCTTTGGGCTCTGATATTGTTCTTTGGGCTTTGGTTTTGTTCCTCGGGCTCTGTTTTTGTTCCTCGGGCTCTCCTTTTCTTCCTCGGCATCTGGTTTTGTTCCAAGAGCTCTAGTTTTCTTCCTCGGGCTCTGGTTTTCTTCCTTTGGCACTGGTTTTGTTCCTCGGGCTCTCGTTTTCTTCCTCGAACTCTCGTTTTGTTCCTCGGGTTCTGGTTTTGTTCCTCGAGCTCTGGTTTTATTCCTCGGGCTCTGGTTTTGTTCATTGAGGTCTGGCTTTCTTCCTCGGGCTCTGGTTGTGTTCCTCGGGCTCTGGTTCTGTTCCTCGGGCTCTGGTTTTGTTCATCGAGGGCTTGTTTTCTTCCTCGGGCTCTGGTTTTGTTCCTCAGGCTCTGGTTTTGTTCCTCGGGCTCTGGTTTTCTTCCTCGGAACCTGTTTCTTTATCTTGAGGGGTGGTTTTGTTCCTCGGGCTCTGGCTTGGTTCCTCAGGCCCTGGGTGTTTTCCACGGGCGCTGGTTTTGTTCCTCGGGCTCTGGTTTTGTTCCTCGAGGGCTAATTTTGTTCCTCGGGCTCTGGATTTGTTCCTCGGTTTCTGGTTCGGTTCCTCGGGCCCTGGTTTTATTCCACAGGCTCTGGTTTTCTTCCTATGGCCCTCGTTTTGTTCTTCAGGCCTTCCTTTTTGTCCTCGGGCTCTGGTTTTGTTCCTCGAGCTCTGGTTTTATTCCTTGGGCACTGGTTATGTTCCTCGGACTCTCGTTTTGTTCCTCGGGTTCTGGTTTTGTTCCTTGACCTCTGGTTTTGTTCCTTGAGCTCTGGTTTTCTTCCTCGGGCTCTGGTTTTCTTCCTCGGGCTCTGGTTTTCTTCCTCAGGCTCTGGTTTTGTTGCTCGGGCTCTGGATTTCTTCCTCGAGCTCTCCTTTTCTTCTTCGGGCCCTAGTTTTCTTCCTCGGGCTCTCTTTTTGTTCCTCGGGCTCTGGTTGTGTTCCTCGGGCTCTGGTTGTGTTCCTCGAGATTTGGGTTTTTTCCTCGAGCTCTAGTTTGGTTCCTCAGGCCCTGGTTTTCTTCCTCGGGCTTTCCTTTTGTTCCTTGGGCTCTGATATTGTTCTTCGGGCTTTGGTTTTGTTCCTTGGGCTCTGGATTTGTTCCTCGGGCTCTCCTTTTCTTCCTCGGCACCTGGTTTTGTTCCAAGAGCTCTAGTTTTCTTCCTCGGGCTCTGGTTTTCTTCCTCAGGCTCTGGTTTTCTTCCTTTGGCACTGGTTTTGTTCCTCGGGCTCTCGTTTTCTTCCCCGAACTCTCGTTTTGTTCCTCAGGTTCTGGTTTTGTTCCTCGAGCTCTGGTGTTATTCCTCGGGCTCTGGTTTTGTTCATCGAGGTCTGGTTTTCTTCCTCGGGCTCTGGTTGTGTTCCTCGGGCTCTGGGTCTGTTCCTCGGGCTCTGGTTTTGTTCATCGAGGGCTTGTTTTCTTCCTCGGGCTCTGGTTTTTTTCCTCAGGCTCTGGTTTTGTTCCTCGGGCTCTGGTTTTCTTCCTCGGAGCCTGTTTCTTTACCTCGAGGGGTGGTTTTGTTCCTCGGGCTCTGGCTTGCTTCCTCAGGCCCTGGTTGTTTTCCTCGGGCTCTGGTTTTGTTCCTCGGGCTCTGGTTTTGTTCCTCGAGGGCTAGTTTTCTTCCTCGGACTCTGGATTTGTTCCTCGGTTTCTGGTTCGTTTACTAGGGCCCTGGTTTTATTCCACGGGCTCTGGTTTTCTTCCTATGGCCCTCGTTTTGTTCTTCAGGCCTTCCTTTTTGTCCTTGGGCTCTGGTTTTCTTCCTCGAGCTCTGGTTTTATTCCTTGGGCACTGGTTATGTTCCTCGGGCTCTCGTTTTCTTCCTCGGACTCTCGTTTTGTTCCTTGACCTCTGGTTTTGTTCCTTGAGCTCTAGTATTCTTCCTCGGGCTCTGGTTTTCTTCCTCGGGCTCTGGTTGTGTTCCTTGGGCTCTGGTTCTGTTCCTCAGGCTCTGGTTTTGTTCATCGAGGGCTTGTTTTCTTCCTCGGGCTCTGGTTTTGTTCCTCAGGCTCTGGTTTTGTTCCTCGGGCTCTGGTTTTCTTCCTTTGGCACTGGTTTTGTTCCTCGGGCTCTCGTTTTCTTTCTCGAACTCTCGTTTTGTTCCTCGGGTTCTGGTTTTGTTCCTTGAGCTCTGGTTTTATTCCTCGGGCTCTGGTTTTGTTCATCGAGGTCTGGTTTTCTTCCTTGGGCTCTGCTTGTGTTCCTTGGGCTCTGGTTCTGTTCCTCAGGCTCTGGTTTTGTTCCTCGAGGGCTAGTTTTGTTCCTCGGGCTCTGGATTTGTTCCTCCGTTTCTGGTTCGTTTCCTCGGGCCCTGGTTTTATTCCACGGGCTCTGGTTTTCTTCCTATGGGCCTCATTTTGTTCTTCAGGCCTTCCTTTTTGTCCTCGGGCTCTGGTTTTGTTCCTCGAGCTCTGGTTTTATTCCTTGGGCACTGGTTATGTTCCTCGGGCTCTCGTTTTGTTCCTCGGGTTCTGGTTTTGTTCCTTGACCTCTGGTTTTGTTCCTTGAGCTCTGGTTTTCTTCCTCGGGCTCTGGTTTTCTTCCTCGGGCTCTGATTTTCTTCCTCAGGCTCTGGTTTTGTTGCTCGGGCTCTGGATTTCTTCCTCGAGCTCTCCTTTTCTTCTTCGGGCCCTAGTTTTGTTCCTCGGGCTCTGTTTTTGTTCCTCGGGCTCTGGTTGTGTTCCTCGGGCTCTGGTTGTGTTCCTCGGGCTCCGGGTTTGTTCCTCGAGCTCTAGTTTTGTTCCTCAGGCCCTGGTTTTCTTCCTCGGGGTTTCCTTTTGTTCTTTGGGCTCTGATATTGTTCTTCGGGCTTTGGTTTTGTTCCTCGGGCTCTGTTTTTGTTCCTCGGGCTCTCCTTTTCTTCCTCGGCATCTGGTTTTGTTCCAAGAGCTCTAGTTTTCTTCCTTGGGCTCTGGTTTTCTTCCTCGGGCTCTGGTTTTCTTCCTTTGGCACTGGTTTTGTTCCTCGGGCTCTCGTTTTCTTCCCCGAACTCTCGTTTTGTTCCTCGGGTTCTGGTTTTGTTCCTTGAGCTCTGGTTTTCTTCCTCGGGCTCTGGTTTTGTTCATCGAGGTCTGGTTTTCTTCCTCGGGCTCTGGTTGTGTTCCTCAGGCTCTGGGTCTGTTCCTCGGGCTCTGGTTTTGTTCATCGAGGGCTTGTTTTCTTCCTCGGGCTCTGGTTTTGTTCCTCAGGCTCTGGTTTTGTTCCTCGGGCTCTGGTTTTCTTCCTCGGACCCTGTTTCTTTACCTCGAGGGGTGGTTTTGTTCCTCGGGCTCTGGCTTGCTTCCTCAGGCCCTGGTTGTTTTCCTCGGGCTCTGGTTTTCTTCCTCGGGCTCTGGTTTTGTTCCTCGAGGGCTAATTTTGTTCCTCGGGCTCTGGATTTTTTCCTCGGTTTCTGGTTCGGTTCCGCGGGCCCTGGTTTTATTCCACGGGCTCTGGTTTTCTTCCTATGGCCCTCGTTTTGTTCTTCAGGCCTTCCTTTTTGTCCTTGGGCTCTGGTTTTGTTTCTCGAGCTCTAGTTTTATTCCTTGGGCACTGGTTATGTTCCTCGGGCTCTCGTTTTCTTCCTCGGACTCTCGTTTTGTTCCTCAGGTTCTGGTTTTGTTCCTTGACCTCTGGTTTTGTTCCTTGAGCTCTGGTTTTCTTCCTCGGGCTCTGGTTTTCTTCCTCGGGCTCTGGTTTTCTTCCTCAGGCTCTGGTTTTGTTGCTCGGGCTCTGGATTTCTTCCTCGAGCTCTCCTTTTCTTCTTCGGGCCCTAGTTTTGTTCCTCGGGCTCTGTTTTTGTTCCTCGGGCTCTGGTTGTGTTCCTCGGGCTCTGGTTGTGTTCCTCGAGCTCCGGGTTTGTTCCTCGAGCTCTAGTTTTGTTCCTCAGGCCCTGGTTTTCTTCCTCGGGGTTTCCTTTAGTTCCTTGGGCTCTGATATTGTTCTTCGGGCTTTGGTTTTGTTCCTCGGGCTCTGTTTTTGTTCCTCGGGCTCTCCTTTTCTTCCTCGGCATCTGGTTTTGTTCCAAGAGCTCTAGTTTTCTTCCTCAGGCTCTGGTTTTCTTCCTTTGGCACTGGTTTTGTTCCTCGGGCTCTCGTTTTCTTCCTCGAACTCTCGTTTTGTTCCTCGGGTTCTGGTTTTGTTCCTCGAGCTCTGGTTTTATTCCTCGGGCTCTGGTTTTGTTCATCGAGGTCTGGTTTTCTTCCTCGGGCTCTGGTTTTGTTCCTCGGGCTCTGGTTCTGTTCCTCGGGCTCTGGTTTTGTTCATCGAGGGCTTGTTTTCTTCCTCGGGCTCTGGTTTTGTTCCTCAGGCTCTGGTTTTGTTCCTCGGGCTCTGGTTTTGTTCCTCAGGCCCTGGTTTTCTTCCTCGGGGTTTCCTTTTGTTCCTTGGGCTCTGATATTGTTCTTCGGGCTTTGGTTTTGTTCCTCGGGCTCTGTTTTTGTTCCTCGGGCTCTCCTTTTCTTCCTCGGCATCTGGTTTTGTTCCAAGAGCTCTAGTTTTCTTCCTCGGGCTCTGGTTTTATTCCTTTGGCACTGGTTTTGTTCCTCGGGCTCTCGTTTTCTTCCTCGAACTCTCGTTTTGTTCTTCGGGTTCTGGTTTTGTTCCTCGAGCTCTGGTTTTATTCCTCGGGCTCTGGTTTTGTTCATCGAGGTCTGGTTTTCTTCCTCGGGCTCTGGTTGTGTTCCTCGGGCTCTGGTTCTGTTCCTCGGGCTCTGGTTTTGTTCATCGAGGGCTTGTTTTCTTCCTCGGGCTCTGGTTTTGTTCCTCAGGCTCTGGTTTTGTTCCTCGGGCTCTGGTTTTCTTCCTCGGACCCTGTTTCTTTACCTCGAGGGGTGGTTTTGTTCCTCAGGCTCTGGCTTGGTTCCTCAGGCCCTGGTTGTTTTCCTCGGGCTCTGGTTTTCTTCCTCGGGCTCTGGTTTTGTTCCTCGAGGGCTAATTTTGTTCCTCGGGCTCTGGATTTGTTCCTCGGTTTCTGGTTCGGTTCCTCGGGCCCTGGTTTTATTCCACGGGCTCTGGTTTTCTTCCTATGGCCCTCGTTTTGTTCTTCAGGCCTTCCTTTTTGTCCTCGGGCTCTGGTTTTGTTCCTCGAGCTCTGGTTTTATTCCTTGGGCACTGGTTATGTTCCTCGGACTCTCGTTTTGTTCCTCGGGTTCTGGTTTTGTTCCTTGACCTCTGGTTTTGTTCCTTGAGCTCTGGTTTTCTTCCTCGGGCTCTGGTTTTCTTCCTCGGGCTCTGGTTTTCTTCCTCAGGCTCTGGTTTTGTTGCTCGGGCTCTGGATTTCTTCCTCGAGCTCTCCTTTTCTTCTTCGGGCCCTAGTTTTGTTCCTCGGGCTCTGTTTTTGTTCCTCGGGCTCTGGTTGTGTTCCTCGGGCTCTGGTTGTGTTCCTCGAGCTCCGGGTTTGTTCCTCGAGCTCTAGTTTTGTTCCTCAGGCCCTGGTTTTCTTCCTCGGGGTTTCCTTTAGTTCCTTGGGCTCTGATATTGTTCTTCGGGCTTTGGTTTTGTTCCTCGGGCTCTGTTTTTGTTCCTCGGGCTCTCCTTTTCTTCCTCGGCATCTGGTTTTGTTCCAAGAGCTCTAGTTTTCTTCCTCAGGCTCTGGTTTTCTTCCTTTGGCACTGGTTTTGTTCCTCGGGCTCTCGTTTTCTTCCTCGAACTCTCGTTTTGTTCCTCGGGTTCTGGTTTTGTTCCTCGAGCTCTGGTTTTATTCCTCGGGCTCTGGTTTTGTTCATCGAGGTCTGGTTTTCTTCCTCGGGCTCTGGTTGTGTTCCTCGGGCTCTGGTTCTGTTCCTCGGGCTCTGGTTTTGTTCATCGAGGGCTTGTTTTCTTCCTCGGGCTCTGGTTTTGTTCCTCAGGCTCTGGTTTTGTTCCTCGGGCTCTGGTTTTCTTCCTCAGGCCCTGGTTTTCTTCCTCGGGGTTTCCTTTTGTTCCTTGGGCTCTGATATTGTTCTTCGGGCTTTGGTTTTGTTCCTCGGGCTCTGTTTTTGTTCCTCGGGCTCTCCGTTTCTTCCTCGGCATCTGGTTTTTTTCCAAGAGCTCTAGTTTTCTTCCTCGGGCTCTGGTTTTATTCCTTTGGCACTGGTTTTGTTCCTCGGGCTCTCGTTTTCTTCCTCGAACTCTCGTTTTGTTCTTCGGGTTCTGGTTTTGTTCCTTGAGCTCTGGTTTTATTCCTCGGGCTCTGGTTTTGTTCATCGAGGTCTGGTTTTCTTCCTCGGGCTCTGGTTGTGTTCCTCGGGCTCTGGGTCTGTTCCTCGGGCTCTGGTTTTGTTCATCGAGGGCTTGTTTTCTTCCTCGGGCTCTGGTTTTTTTCCTCAGGCTCTGGTTTTGTTCCTCGGGCTCTGGTTTTCTTCCTCGGACCCTGTTTCTTTACCTCGAGGGGTGGTTTTGTTCCTCAGGCTCTGGCTTGGTTCCTCAGGCCCTGGTTGTTTTCCTCGGGCTCTGGTTTTCTTCCTCGGGCTCTGGTTTTGTTCCTCGAGGGCTAATTTTGTTCCTCAGGCTCTGGATTTGTTCCTCGGTTTCTGGTTCGGTTCCTCGGGCCCTGGTTTTATTCCACGGGCTCTGGTTTTCTTCCTATGGCCCTCGTTTTGTTCTTCAGGCCTTCCTTTTTGTCCTCGGGCTCTGGTTTTGTTCCTCGAGCTCTGGTTTTATTCCTTGGGCACTGGTTATGTTCCTCGGACTCTCGTTTTGTTCCTCGGGTTCTGGTTTTGTTCCTTGACCTCTGGTTTTGTTCCTTGAGCTCTGGTTTTCTTCCTCGGGCTCTGGTTTTCTTCCTCGGGCTCTGGTTTTCTTCCTCAGGCTCTGGTTTTGTTGCTCGGGCTCTGGATTTCTTCCTCGAGCTCTCCTTTTCTTCTTCGGGCCCTAGTTTTCTTCCTCGGGCTCTGTTTTTGTTCCTCGGGCTCTGGTTGTGTTCCTCGGGCTCTGGTTGTGTTCCTCGGGCTCCGGGTTTGTTCCTCGAGCTCTAGTTTTGTTCCTCAGGCCCTGGTTTTCTTCCTCGGGGTTTCCTTTTGTTCTTTGGGCTCTGATATTGTTCTTTGGGCTTTGGTTTTGTTCCTCGGGCTCTGTTTTTGTTCCTCGGGCTCTCCTTTTCTTCCTCGGCATCTGGTTTTGTTCCAAGAGCTCTAGTTTTCTTCCTCGGGCTCTGGTTTTCTTCCTTTGGCACTGGTTTTGTTCCTCGGGCTCTCGTTTTCTTCCTCGAACTCTCGTTTTGTTCCTCGTGTTCTCGTTTTGTTCCTCGAGCTCTGGTTTTATTCCTCGGGCTCTGGTTTTGTTCATCGAGGTCTGGTTTTCTTCCTCGGGCTCTGGTTGTGTTCCTCGGGCTCTGGTTCTGTTCCTCGGGCTCTGGTTTTGTTCATCGAGGGCTTGTTTTCTTCCTCGGGCTCTGGTTTTGTTCCTCAGGCTCTGGTTTTGTTCCTCGGGCTCTGGTTTTGTTCCTCAGGCCCTGGTTTTCTTCCTCGGGGTTTCCTTTTGTTCCTTGGGCTCTGATATTGTTCTTCGGGCTTTGGTTTTGTTCCTCGGGCTCTGTTTTTGTTCCTCGGGCTCTCCGTTTCTTCCTCGGCATCTGGTTTTGTTCCAAGAGCTCTAGTTTTCTTCCTCGGGCTCTGGATTTATTCCTTTGGCACTGGTTTTGTTCCTCAGGCTCTTGTTTTCTTCCTCGAACTCTCGTTTTGTTCCTCGGGTTCTGGTTTTGTTCCTCGGGCTCTGGTTCTGTTCCTCGGGCTCTGGTTTTGTTCATCGAGGGCTTGTTTTCTTCCTCGGGCTCTGGTTTTGTTCCTCAGGCTCTGGTTTTGTTCCTCGGGCTCTGGTTTTCTTCCTCGGACCCTGTTTCTTTACCTCGAGGGGTGGTTTTGTTCCTCAGGCTCTGGCTTGGTTCCTCAGGCCCTGGTTGTTTTCCTCGGGCTCTGGTTTTCTTCCTCGGGCTCTGGTTTTGTTCCTCAGGCCCTGGTTTTCTTCCTCGGGGTTTCCTTTTTTTCCTTGGGCTCTGATATTGTTCTTCGGGCTTTGGTTTTGTTCCTCGGGCTCTGTTTTTGTTCCTCGGGCTCTCCGTTTCTTCCTCGGCATCTGGTTTTGTTCCAAGAGCTCTAGTTTTCTTCCTCGGGCTCTGGATTTATTCCTTTGGCACTGGTTTTGTTCCTCGGGCTCTCGTTTTCTTCCTCGAACTCTCGTTTTGTTCCTCGGGTTCTGGTTTTGTTCCTCGAGCTCTGGTTTTATTCCTCGGGCTCTGGTTTTGTTCATCGAGGTCTGGTTTTCTTCCTCGGGCTCTGGTTGTGTTCCTCGGGCTCTGGTTGTGTTCCTCGGGCTCTGGTTTTGTTCATCGAGGGCTTGTTTTCTTCCTCGGGCTCTGGTTTTGTTCCTCAGGCTCTGGTTTTGTTCCTCGGGCTCTGGTTTTCTTCCTCGGACCCTGTTTCTTTACCTCGAGGGGTGGTTTTGTTCCTCAGGCTCTGGCTTGGTTCCTCAGGCCCTGGTTGTTTTCCTCGGGCTCTGGTTTTGTTCCTCGGGCTCTGGTTTTGTTCCTCGAGGGCTAATTTTGTTCCTCGGGCTCTGGATTTGTTCCTCGGTTTCTGGTTCGGTTCCTCGGGCCCTGGTTTTATTCCACGGGCTCTGGTTTTCTTCCTATGGCCCTCGTTTTGTTCTTCAGGCCTTCCTTTTTGTCCTCGGGCTCTGGTTTTGTTCCTCGAGCTCTGGTTTTATTCCTTGGGCACTGGTTATGTTCCTCGGGCTCTCGTTTTCTTCCTCGGACTCTCATTTTGTTCCTTGAGCTCTGGTTTTCTTCCTCGGGCTCTGGTTTTCTTCCTCGGGCTCTGGTTTTCTTCCTCAGGCTCTGGTTTTGTTGCTCGGGCTCTGGATTTCTTCCTCGAGCTCTCCTTTTCTTCTTCGGGCCCTAGTTTTCTTCCTCGGGCTCTCTTTTTGTTCCTCGGGCTCTGGTTGTGTTCCTCGGGCTCTGGTTGTGTTCCTCGGGCTCCGGGTTTGTTCCTCGAGCTCTAGTTTTGTTCCTCAGGCCCTGGTTTTCTTCCTCGGGGTTTCCTTTTGTTCTTTGGGCTCTGATATTGTTCTTTGGGCTTTGGTTTTGTTCCTCGGGCTCTGTTTTTGTTCCTCGGGCTCTCCTTTTCTTCCTCGGCATCTGGTTTTGTTCCAAGAGCTCTAGTTTTCTTCCTCGGGCTCTGGTTTTCTTCCTTTGGCACTGGTTTTGTTCCTCGGGCTCTCGTTTTCTTCCTCGAACTCTCGTTTTGTTCCTCGGGTTCTGGTTTTGTTCCTCGAGCTCTGGTTTTATTCCTCGGGCTCTGGTTTTGTTCATCGAGGTCTGGTTTTCTTCCTCGGGCTCTGGTTGTGTTCCTCGGGCTCTGGTTCTGTTCCTCGGGCTCTGGTTTTGTTCATCGAGGGCTTGTTTTCTTCCTCGGGCTCTGGTTTTGTTCCTCAGGCTCTGGTTTTGTTCCTCGGGCTCTGGTTTTCTTCCTCGGACCCTGTTTCTTTACCTCGAGGGGTGGTTTTGTTCCTCAGGCTCTGGCTTGGTTCCTCAGGCCCTGGTTGTTTTCCTCGGGCTCTGGTTTTGTTCCTCGGGCTCTGGTTTTGTTCCTCGAGGGCTAATTTTGTTCCTCGGGCTCTGGATTTGTTCCTCGGTTTCTGGTTCGGTTCCTCGGGCCCTGGTTTTATTCCACGGGCTCTGGTTTTCTTCCTATGGCCCTCGTTTTGTTCTTCAGGCCTTCCTTTTTGTCCTCGGGCTCTGGTTTTGTTCCTCGAGCTCTGGTTTTATTCCTTGGGCACTGGTTATGTTCCTCGGGCTCTCGTTTTCTTCCTCGGACTCTCATTTTGTTCCTTGAGCTCTGGTTTTCTTCCTCGGGCTCTGGTTTTCTTCCTCGGGCTCTGGTTTTCTTCCTCAGGCTCTGGTTTTGTTGCTCGGGCTCTGGATTTCTTCCTCGAGCTCTCCTTTTCTTCTTCGGGCCCTAGTTTTCTTCCTCGGGCTCTCTTTTTGTTCCTCGGGCTCTGGTTGTGTTCCTCGGGCTCTGGTTGTGTTCCTCGGGCTCCGGGTTTGTTCCTCGAGCTCTAGTTTTGTTCCTCAGGCCCTGGTTTTCTTCCTCGGGGTTTCCTTTTGTTCTTTGGGCTCTGATATTGTTCTTTGGGCTTTGGTTTTGTTCCTCGGGCTCTGTTTTTGTTCCTCGGGCTCTCCTTTTCTTCCTCGGCATCTGGTTTTGTTCCAAGAGCTCTAGTTTTCTTCCTCGGGCTCTGGTTTTCTTCCTTTGGCACTGGTTTTGTTCCTCGGGCTCTCGTTTTCTTCCTCGAACTCTCGTTTTGTTCCTCGGGTTCTGGTTTTGTTCCTCGAGCTCTGGTTTTATTCCTCGGGCTCTGGTTTTGTTCATCGAGGTCTGGTTTTCTTCCTCGGGCTCTGGTTGTGTTCCTCGGGATCTGGTTCTGTTCCTCGGGCTCTGGTTTTGTTCATCGAGGGCTTGTTTTCTTCCTCGGGCTCTGGTTTTGTTCCTCAGGCTCTGGTTTTGTTCCTCGGGCTCTGGTTTTCTTCCTCGGACCCTGTTTCTTTACCTCGAGGGGTGGTTTTGTTCCTCAGGCTCTGGCTTGGTTCCTCAGGCCCTGGTTGTTTTCCTCGGGCTCTGGTTTTGTTCCTCGGGCTCTGGTTTTGTTCCTCGAGGGCTAATTTTGTTCCTCGGGCTCTGGATTTGTTCCTCGGTTTCTGGTTCGGTTCCTCGGGCCCTGGTTTTATTCCACGGGCTCTGGTTTTCTTCCTATGGCCCTCGTTTTGTTCTTCAGGCCTTCCTTTTTGTCCTCGGGCTCTGGTTTTGTTCCTCGAGCTCTGGTTTTATTCCTTGGGCACTGGTTATGTTCCTCGGGCTCTCGTTTTCTTCCTCGGACTCTCGTTTTGTTCCTTGAGCTCTGGTTTTCTTCCTCGGGCTCTGGTTTTCTTCCTCGGGCTCTGGTTTTCTTCCTCAGGCTCTGGTTTTGTTGCTCGGGCTCTGGATTTCTTCCTCGAGCTCTCCTTTTCTTCTTCGGGCCCTAGTTTTCTTCCTCGGGCTCTCTTTTTGTTCCTCGGGCTCTGGTTGTGTTCCTCGGGCTCTGGTTGTGTTCCTCGGGCTCCGGGTTTGTTCCTCAAGCTCTAGTTTTGTTCCTCAGGCCCTGGTTTTCTTCCTCGGGGTTTCCTTTTGTTCTTTGGGCTCTGATATTGTTCTTTGGGCTTTGGTTTTGTTCCTCGGGCTCTGTTTTTGTTCCTCGGGCTGTCCTTTTCTTCCTCGGCATCTGGTTTTTTTCCAAGAGCTCTAGTTTTCTTCCTCGGGCTCTGGTTTTCTTCCTTTGGCACTGGTTTTGTTCCTCGGGCTCTCGTTTTCTTCCTCGAACTCTCGTTTTGTTCCTCGGGTTCTGGTTTTGTTCCTCAGCTCTGGTTTTATTCCTCGGGCTCTGGTTTTGTTCATCGAGGTCTGGTTTTCTTCCTCGCGCTCTGGTTGTGTTCCTCGGGCTCTGGTTCTGTTCCTCGGGCTCTGGTTTTGTTCATCGAGGGCTTGTTTTCTTCCTCGGGCTCTGGATTTCTTCCTCGAGCTCTCCTTTTCTTCTTCGGGCCCTAGTTTTGTTCCTCGGGCTCTCTTTTTGTTCCTCGGGCTCTGGTTGTGTTCCTCGGGCTCTGGTTGTGTTCCTCGGGCTCCGGGTTTGTTCCTCGAGCTCTAGTTTTGTTCCTCAGGCCCTGGTTTTCTTCCTCGGGGTTTCCTTTTGTTCCTTGGGCTCTGATATTGTTCCTCGGGCTCTGTTTTTGTTCCTCGGGCTCTCCTTTTCTTCCTCGGCATCTGGTTTTGTTCCAAGAGCTCTAGTTTTCTTCCTCGGGCTCTGGTTTTCTTCCTCAGGCTCTGGTTTTCTTCCTTTGGCACTGGTTTTGTTCCTCGAGGGCTAGTTTTCTTCCTCGAACTCTCGTTTTGTTCCTCGGGTTCTGGTTTTGTTCCTCGAGCTCTGGTTTTATTCCTCGGGCTCTGGTTTTCTTCCTATGGCCCTCGTTTTGTTCTTCAGGCCTTCCTTTTTGTCCTTGGGCTCTGGTTTTGTTCCTCGAGCTCTGGTTTTATTCCTTGGGCACTGGTTATGTTCCTCGGGCTCTCGTTTTCTTCCTCGGACTCTCGTTTTGTTCCTGACCTCTGGTTTTGTTCCTTGAGCTCTAGTTTTCTTCCTCGGGCTCTGGTTTTCTTCCTCGGGCTCTGGTTTTGTTCATCGAGGGCTTGTTTTCTTCCTCGGGCTCTGGTTTTGTTCCTCAGGCTCTGGTTTTGTTCCTCGGGCTCTGGTTTTCTTCCTTTGGCACTGGTTTTGTTCCTCGGGCTCTCGTTTTCTTTCTCGAACTCTCGTTTTGTTCCTCGGGTTCTGGTTTTGTTCCTTGAGCTCTGGTTTTATTCCTCGGGCTCTGGTTTTGTTCATCGAGGTCTGGTTTTCTTCCTTGGGCTCTGGTTGTGTTCCTTGGGCTCTGGTTCTGTTCCTCAGGCTCTGGTTTTTTTCCTCGAGGGCTAGTTTTTTTCCTCGGGCTCTGGATTTGTTCCTCCGTTTCTGGTTCGTTTCCTCGGGCCCTGGTTTTATTCCACGGGCTCTGGTTTTCTTCCTATGGGCCTCGTTTTGTTCTTCAGGCCTTCCTTTTTGTCCTCGGGCTCTGGTTTTGTTCCTCGAGCTCTGGTTTTATTCCTTGGGCACTGGTTATGTTCCTCGGACTCTCGTTTTGTTCCTCGGGTTCTGGTTTTGTTCCTTGACCTCTGGTTTTGTTCCTTGAGCTCTGGTTTTCTTCCTCGGGCTCTGGTTTTCTTCCTCGGGCTCTGATTTTCTTCCTCAGGCTCTGGTTTTGTTGCTCGGGCTCTGGATTTCTTCCTCGAGCTCTCCTTTTCTTCTTCGGGCCCTAGTTTTGTTCCTCGGGCTCTCTTTTTGTTCCTCGGGCTCTGGTTGTGTTCCTCGGGCTCTGGTTGTGTTCCTCGGGCTCCGGGTTTGTTCCTCGAGCTCTAGTTTTGTTCCTCAGGCCCTGGTTTTCTTCCTCGGGGTTTCCTTTTGTTCTTTGGGCTCTGATATTGTTCTTTGGGCTTTGGTTTTGTTCCTCGGGCTCTGTTTTTGTTCCTCGGGCTCTCCTTTTCTTCCTCGGCATCTGGTTTTGTTCCAAGAGCTCTAGTTTTCTTCCTCGGGCTCTGGTTTTCTTCCTTTGGCACTGGTTTTGTTCCTCGGGCTCTCGTTTTCTTCCTCGAACTCTCGTTTTGTTCCTCGTGTTCTCGTTTTGTTCCTCGAGCTCTGGTTTTATTCCTCGGGCTCTGGTTTTGTTCATTGAGGTCTGGTTTTCTTCCTCGGGCTCTGGTTGTGTTCCTCGGGCTCTGGTTCTGTTCCTCGGGCTCTGGTTTTGTTCATCGAGGGCTTGTTTTCTTCCTCGGGCTCTGGTTTTGTTCCTCAGGCTCTGGTTTTGTTCCTCGGGCTCTGGTTTTGTTCCTCAGGCCCTGGTTTTCTTCCTCGGGCTTTCCTTTTGTTCCTTGGGCTCTGATATTGTTCTTCGGGCTTTGGTTTTGTTCCTCGGGCTCTGTTTTTGTTCCTCGGGCTCTCCGTTTCTTCCTCGGCATCTGGTTTTGTTCCAAGAGCTCTAGTTTTCTTCCTCGGGCTCTGGATTTATTCCTTTGGCACTGGTTTTGTTCCTCGGGCTCTTGTTTTCTTCCTCTAACTCTCGTTTTGTTCCTCGGGTTCTGGTTTTGTTCCTCGGGCTCTGGTTCTGTTCCTCGGGCTCTGGTTTTGTTCATCGAGGGCTTGTTTTCTTCCTCGGGCTCTGGTTTTGTTCCTCAGGCTCTGGTTTTGTTCCTCGGGCTCTGGTTTTCTTCCTCGGACCCTGTTTCTTTACCTCGAGGGGTGGTTTTGTTCCTCAGGCTCTGGCTTGGTTCCTCAGGCCCTGGTTGTTTTCCTCGGGCTCTGGTTTTCTTCCTCGGGCTCTGGTTTTGTTCCTCGAGGGCTAATTTTGTTCCTCGGGCTCTGGATTTGTTCCTCGGTTTCTGGTTCGGTTCCTCGGGCCCTGGTTTTATTCCACGGGCTCTGGTTTTCTTCCTATGGCCCTCGTTTTGTTCTTCAGGCCTTCCTTTTTGTCCTCGGGCTCTGGTTTTGTTCCTCGAGCTCTGGTTTTATTCCTTGGGCACTGGTTATGTTCCTCGGGCTCTCGTTTTCTTCCTCGGACTCTCATTTTGTTCCTTGAGCTCTGGTTTTCTTCCTCGGGCTCTGGTTTTCTTCCTCGGGCTCTGGTTTTCTTCCTCAGGCTCTGGTTTTGTTGCTCGGGCTCTGGATTTCTTCCTCGAGCTCTCCTTTTCTTCTTCGGGCCCTAGTTTTCTTCCTCGGGCTCTCTTTTTGTTCCTCGGGCTCTGGTTGTGTTCCTCGGGCTCTGGTTGTGTTCCTCGGGCTCCGGGTTTGTTCCTCGAGCTCTAGTTTTGTTCCTCAGGCCCTGGTTTTCTTCCTCGGGGTTTCCTTTTGTTCTTTGGGCTCTGATATTGTTCTTTGGGCTTTGGTTTTGTTCCTCGGGCTCTGTTTTTGTTCCTCGGGCTCTCCTTTTCTTCCTCGGCATCTGGTTTTGTTCCAAGAGCTCTAGTTTTCTTCCTCGGGCTCTGGTTTTCTTCCTTTGGCACTGGTTTTGTTCCTCGGGCTCTCGTTTTCTTCCTCGAACTCTCGTTTTGTTCCTCGGGTTCTGGTTTTGTTCCTCGAGCTCTGGTTTTATTCCTCGGGCTCTGGTTTTGTTCATCGAGGTCTGGTTTTCTTCCTCGGGCTCTGGTTGTGTTCCTCGGGATCTGGTTCTGTTCCTCGGGCTCTGGTTTTGTTCATCGAGGGCTTGTTTTCTTCCTCGGGCTCTGGTTTTGTTCCTCAGGCTCTGGTTTTGTTCCTCGGGCTCTGGTTTTCTTCCTCGGACCCTGTTTCTTTACCTCGAGGGGTGGTTTTGTTCCTCAGGCTCTGGCTTGGTTCCTCAGGCCCTGGTTGTTTTCCTCGGGCTCTGGTTTTGTTCCTCGGGCTCTGGTTTTGTTCCTCGAGGGCTAATTTTGTTCCTCGGGCTCTGGATTTGTTCCTCGGTTTCTGGTTCGGTTCCTCGGGCCCTGGTTTTATTCCACGGGCTCTGGTTTTCTTCCTATGGCCCTCGTTTTGTTCTTCAGGCCTTCCTTTTTGTCCTCGGGCTCTGGTTTTGTTCCTCGAGCTCTGGTTTTATTCCTTGGGCACTGGTTATGTTCCTCGGGCTCTCGTTTTCTTCCTCGGACTCTCGTTTTGTTCCTTGAGCTCTGGTTTTCTTCCTCGGGCTCTGGTTTTCTTCCTCGGGCTCTGGTTTTCTTCCTCAGGCTCTGGTTTTGTTGCTCGGGCTCTGGATTTCTTCCTCGAGCTCTCCTTTTCTTCTTCGGGCCCTAGTTTTCTTCCTCGGGCTCTCTTTTTGTTCCTCGGGCTCTGGTTGTGTTCCTCGGGCTCTGGTTGTGTTCCTCGGGCTCCGGGTTTGTTCCTCGAGCTCTAGTTTTGTTCCTCAGGCCCTGGTTTTCTTCCTCGGGGTTTCCTTTTGTTCCTTGGGCTCTGATATTGTTCTTCGGGCTTTGGTTTTGTTCCTCGGGCTCTGTTTTTGTTCCTCGGGCTCTCCTTTTCTTCCTCGGCATCTGGTTTTGTTCCAAGAGCTCTAGTTTTCTTCCTCGGGCTCTGGTTTTCTTCCTCAGGCTCTGGTTTTCTTCCTTTGGCACTGGTTTTGTTCCTCGAGGGCTAGTTTTCTTCCTCGAACTCTCGTTTTGTTCCTCGGGTTCTGGTTTTGTTCCTCGAGCTCTGGTTTTATTCCTCGGGCTCTGGTTTTCTTCCTATGGCCCTCGTTTTGTTCTTCAGGCCTTCCTTTTTGTCCTTGGGCTCTGGTTTTGTTCCTCGAGCTCTGGTTTTATTCCTTGGGCACTGGTTATGTTCCTCGGGCTCTCGTTTTCTTCCTCGGACTCTCGTTTTGTTCCTGACCTCTGGTTTTGTTCCTTGAGCTCTAGTTTTCTTCCTCGGGCTCTGGTTTTCTTCCTCGGGCTCTGGTTTTGTTCATCGAGGGCTTGTTTTCTTCCTCGGGCTCTGGTTTTGTTCCTCAGGCTCTGGTTTTGTTCCTCGGGCTCTGGTTTTCTTCCTTTGGCACTGGTTTTGTTCCTCGGGCTCTCGTTTTCTTTCTCGAACTCTCGTTTTGTTCCTCGGGTTCTGGTTTTGTTCCTTGAGCTCTGGTTTTATTCCTCGGGCTCTGGTTTTGTTCATCGAGGTCTGGTTTTCTTCCTTGGGCTCTGGTTGTGTTCCTTGGGCTCTGGTTCTGTTCCTCAGGCTCTGGTTTTTTTCCTCGAGGGCTAGTTTTTTTCCTCGGGCTCTGGATTTGTTCCTCCGTTTCTGGTTCGTTTCCTCGGGCCCTGGTTTTATTCCACGGGCTCTGGTTTTCTTCCTATGGGCCTCGTTTTGTTCTTCAGGCCTTCCTTTTTGTCCTCGGGCTCTGGTTTTGTTCCTCGAGCTCTGGTTTTATTCCTTGGGCACTGGTTATGTTCCTCGGACTCTCGTTTTGTTCCTCGGGTTCTGGTTTTGTTCCTTGACCTCTGGTTTTGTTCCTTGAGCTCTGGTTTTCTTCCTCGGGCTCTGGTTTTCTTCCTCGGGCTCTGATTTTCTTCCTCAGGCTCTGGTTTTGTTGCTCGGGCTCTGGATTTCTTCCTCGAGCTCTCCTTTTCTTCTTCGGGCCCTAGTTTTGTTCCTCGGGCTCTCTTTTTGTTCCTCGGGCTCTGGTTGTGTTCCTCGGGCTCTGGTTGTGTTCCTCGGGCTCCGGGTTTGTTCCTCGAGCTCTAGTTTTGTTCCTCAGGCCCTGGTTTTCTTCCTCGGGGTTTCCTTTTGTTCTTTGGGCTCTGATATTGTTCTTTGGGCTTTGGTTTTGTTCCTCGGGCTCTGTTTTTGTTCCTCGGGCTCTCCTTTTCTTCCTCGGCATCTGGTTTTGTTCCAAGAGCTCTAGTTTTCTTCCTCGGGCTCTGGTTTTCTTCCTTTGGCACTGGTTTTGTTCCTCGGGCTCTCGTTTTCTTCCTCGAACTCTCGTTTTGTTCCTCGTGTTCTCGTTTTGTTCCTCGAGCTCTGGTTTTATTCCTCGGGCTCTGGTTTTGTTCATTGAGGTCTGGTTTTCTTCCTCGGGCTCTGGTTGTGTTCCTCGGGCTCTGGTTCTGTTCCTCGGGCTCTGGTTTTGTTCATCGAGGGCTTGTTTTCTTCCTCGGGCTCTGGTTTTGTTCCTCAGGCTCTGGTTTTGTTCCTCGGGCTCTGGTTTTGTTCCTCAGGCCCTGGTTTTCTTCCTCGGGGTTTCCTTTTGTTCCTTGGGCTCTGATATTGTTCTTCGGGCTTTGGTTTTGTTCCTCGGGCTCTGTTTTTGTTCCTCGGGCTCTCCGTTTCTTCCTCGGCATCTGGTTTTGTTCCAAGAGCTCTAGTTTTCTTCCTCGGGCTCTGGATTTATTCCTTTGGCACTGGTTTTGTTCCTCGGGCTCTTGTTTTCTTCCTCTAACTCTCGTTTTGTTCCTCGGGTTCTGGTTTTGTTCCTCGGGCTCTGGTTCTGTTCCTCGGGCTCTGGTTTTGTTCATCGAGGGCTTGTTTTCTTCCTCGGGCTCTGGTTTTGTTCCTCAGGCTCTGGTTTTGTTCCTCGGGCTCTGGTTTTCTTCCTCGGACCCTGTTTCTTTACCTCGAGGGGTGGTTTTGTTCCTCAGGCTCTGGCTTGGTTCCTCAGGCCCTGGTTGTTTTCCTCGGGCTCTGGTTTTCTTCCTCGGGCTCTGGTTTTGTTCCTCGAGGGCTAGTTTTGTTCCTCGGGCTCTGGACTTGTTCCTCGGTTTCTGGTTCGGTTCCTCGGGCCCTGGTTTTATTCCACGGGCTCTGGTTTTCTTCCTATGGCCCTCGTTTTGTTCTTCAGGCCTTCCTTTTTGTCCTCGGGCTCTGGTTTTGTTCCTCGAGCTCTGGTTTTGTTCCTTGGGCACTGGTTATGTTCCTCGGGCTCTCGTTTTCTTCCTCGGACTCTCGTTTTGTTCCTTGAGCTCTGGTTTTCTTCCTCGGGCTCTGGTTTTCTTCCTCGGGCTCTGGTTTTCTTCCTCAGGCTCTGGTTTTGTTGCTCGGGCTCTGGATTTCTTCCTCGAGCTCTCCTTTTCTTCTTCGGGCCCTAGTTTTCTTCCTCGGGCTCTCTTTTTGTTCCTCGGGCTCTGGTTGTGTTCCTCGGGCTCTGGTTGTGTTCCTCGGGCTCCGGGTTTGTTCCTCGAGCTCTAGTTTTGTTCCTCAGGCCCTGGTTTTCTTCCTCGGGGTTTCCTTTTGTTCTTTGGGAACTGATATTGTTCTTTGGGCTTTGGTTTTGTTCCTCGGGCTCTCGTTTTCTTCCTCGAACTCTCGTTTTGTTCCTCGGGTTCTGGTTTTGTTCCTCAAGCTCTGGTTTTATTCCTCGGGCTCTGGTTTTGTTCATCGAGATCTGGTTTTCTTCCTCGCGCTCTGGTTGTGTTCCTCGGGCTCTGGTTCTGTTCCTCGGGCTCTGGTTTTGTTCATCGAGGGCTTGTTTTCTTCCTCGGGCTCTGGATTTCTTCCTCGAGCTCTCCTTTTCTTCTTCGGGCCCTAGTTTTGTTCCTCGGGCTCTGTTTTTTTTCCTCGGGCTCTGGTTGTGTTCCTCGGGCTCTGGTTGTGTTCCTCGGGGTTTCCTTTTGTTCCTTGGGCTCTGATATTGTTCTTCGGGCTTTGGTTTTGTTCCTCGGGCTCTGTTTTTGTTCCTCGGGCTCTCCTTTTCTTCCTCGGCATCTGGTTTTGTTCCAAGAGCTCTAGTTTTCTTCCTCGGGCTCTGGTTTTCTTCCTCAGGCTCTGGTTTTCTTCCTTTGGCACTGGTTTTGTTCCTCGGGCTCTCGTTTTCTTCCTCGAACTCTCGTTTTGTTCCTCGGGTTCTGGTTTTGTTCCTCGAGCTCTGGTTTTATTCCTCGGGCTCTGGTTTTGTTCATCGAGGTCTGGTTTTCTTCCTCGGGCTCTGGTTTTCTTCCTCGGGCTCTGGTTCTGTTCCTCGGGCTCTGGTTTTGTTCATCGAGGGCTTGTTTTCTTCCTCGGGCTCTGGTTTTGTTCCTCAGGCTCTGGTTTTGTTCCTCGGGCTCTGGTTTTCTTCCTCGGACCCTGTTTCTTTACCTCGAGGGGTGGTTTTGTTCCTCAGGCTCTGGCTTGGTTCCTCAGGCCCTGGTTGTTTTCCTCGGGCTCTGGTTTTCTTCCTCGGGCTCTGGTTTTGTTCCTCGAGGGCTAGTTTTGTTCCTCGGGCTCTGGACTTGTTCCTCGGTTTCTGGTTCGGTTCCTCGGGCCCTGGTTTTATTCCACGGGCTCTGGTTTTCTTCCTATGGCCCTCGTTTTGTTCTTCAGGCCTTCCTTTTTGTCCTTGGGCTCTGGTTTTGTTCCTCGATCTCTGGTTTTATTCCTTGGGCACTGGTTATGTTCCTCGGGCTCTCGTTTTCTTCCTCGGACTCTCGTTTTGTTCCTCGGGTTCTGGTTTTGTTCCTTGACCTCTGGTTTTGTTCCTTGAGCTCTGGTTTTCTTCCTCGGGCTCTGGTTTTCTTCCTCAGGCTCTGGTTTTGTTGCTCGGGCTCTGGATTTCTTCCTCGAGCTCTCCTTTTCTTCTTCGGGCCCTAGTTTTGTTCCTCGGGCTCTCTTTTTGTTCCTCGGGCTCTGGTTGTGTTCCTCGGGCTCTGGTTGTGTTCCTCGAGCTCCGGGTTTGTTCCTCGAGCTCTAGTTTTGTTCCTCAGGCCCTGGTTTTCTTCCTCGGGGTTTCCTTTTGTTCCTTGGGCTCTGATATTGTTCTTCGGGCTTTGGTTTTGTTCCTCGGGCTCTGTTTTTGTTCCTCGGGCTCTCCTTTTCTTCCTCGGCATCTGGTTTTGTTCCAAGAGCTCTAGTTTTCTTCCTCGGGCTCTGGTTTTCTTCCTTTGGCACTGGTTTTGTTCCTCGGGCTCTCGTTTTCTTCCTCGAACTCTCGTTTTGTTCCTCGGGTTCTGGTTTTGTTCCTCGAGCTCTGGTTTTATTCCTCGGGCTCTGGTTTTGTTCATCGAGGTCTGGTTTTCTTCCTCGGGCTCTGGTTGTGTTCCTCGGGCTCTGGTTCTGTTCCTCGGGCTCTGGTTTTGTTCATCGAGGGCTTGTTTTCTTCCTTGGGCTCTGGTTTTGTTCCTCAGGCTCTGGTTTTGTTCCTCGGGCTCTGGTTTTGTTCCTCAGGCCCTGGTTTTCTTCCTCGGGGTTTCCTTTTGTTCCTTGGGCTCTGATATTGTTCTTCGGGCTTTGGTTTGCTTCCTCGGGCTCTGTTTTTGTTCCTCGGGCTCTCCGTTTCTTCCTCGGCATCTGGTTTTGTTCCAAGAGCTCTAGTTTTCTTCCTCGGGCTCTGGTTTTATTCCTTTGGCACTGGTTTTGTTCCTCGGGCTCTCGTTTTCTTCCTCGAACTCTCGTTTTGTTCCTCGGGCTCTGGTTCTGTTCCTCGGGCTCTGGTTTTGTTCATCGAGGGCTTGTTTTCTTCCTCGGGCTCTGGTTTTGTTCCTCAGGCTCTGGTTTTGTTCCTCGGGCTCTGGTTTTCTTCCTCCGACCCTGTTTCTTTACCTCGAGGGGTGGTTTTGTTCCTCAGGCTCTGGCTTGGTTCCTCAGGCCCTGGTTGTTTTCCTCGGGCTCTGGTTTTCTTCCTCGGGCTCTGGTTTTGTTCCTCGAGGGCTAATTTTGTTCCTCGGGATCTGGATTTGTTCCTCGGTTTCTGGTTCGGTTCCTCGGGCCCTGGTTTTATTCCACGGGCTCTGGTTTTCTTCCTATGGCCCTCGTTTTGTTCTTCAGGCCTTCCCTTTTGTCCTCGGGCTCTGGTTTTGTTCCTCGAGCTCTGGTTTTATTCCTTGGGCACTGGTTATGTTCCTCGGGCTCTCGTTTTCTTCCTCGGACTCTCGTTTTGTTCCTTGAGCTCTGGTTTTCTTCCTCGGGCTCTGGTTTTCTTCCTCGGGCTCTGGTTTTCTTCCTCAGGCTCTGGTTTTGTTGCTCGGGCTCTGGATTTCTTCCTCGAGCTCTCCTTTTCTTCTTCGGGCCCTAGTTTTCTTCCTCGGGCTCTCTTTTTGTTCCTCGGGCTCTGGTTGTGTTCCTCGGGCTCTGGTTGTGTTCCTCGGGCTCCGGGTTTGTTCCTCGAGCTCTAGTTTTGTTCCTCAGGCCCTGGTTTTCTTCCTCGGGGTTTCCTTTTGTTCTTTGGGCTCTGATATTGTTCTTTGGGCTTTGGTTTTGTTCCTCGGGCTCTGTTTTTGTTCCTCGGGCTCTCCTTTTCTTCCTCGGCATCTGGTTTTGTTCCAAGAGCTCTAGTTTTCTTCCTCGGGCTCTGGTTTTCTTCCTTTGGCACTGGTTTTGTTCCTCGGGCTCTCATTTTCTTCCTCGAACTCTCGTTTTGTTCCTCGGGTTCTGGTTTTGTTCCTCAAGCTCTGGTTTTATTCCTCGGGCTCTGGTTTTGTTCATCGAGGTCTGGTTTTCTTCCTCGGGCTCTGGTTGTGTTCCTCGGGCTCTGGTTCTGTTCCTCGGGCTCTGGTTTTGTTCATCGAGGGCTTGTTTTCTTCCTCGGGCTCTGGATTTCTTCCTCGAGCTCTCCTTTTCTTCTTCGGGCCCTAGTTTTGTTCCTCGGGCTCTGTTTTTGTTCCTCGGGCTCTGGTTGTTTTCCTCGGGCTCTGGTTGTGATCCTCGGGCTCCGGGTTTGTTCCTCGAGCTCTAGTTTGGTTCCTCAGGCCCTGGTTTTCTTCCTCGGGGTTTCCTTTTGTTCCTTGGGCTCTGATATTGTTCTTCGGGCTTTGGTTTTGTTCCTCGGGCTCTGTTTTTGTTCCTCGGGCTCTCCTTTTCTTCCTCGGCATCTGGTTTTGTTCCAAGAGCTCTAGTTTTCTTCCTCGGGCTCTGGTTTTCTTCCTCGGGCTCTGGTTTTCTTCCTTTGGCACTGGTTTTGTTCCTCGAGGGCTAGTTTTCTTCCTCGAACTCTCGTTTTGTTCCTCGGGTTCTGGTTTTGTTGCTCGGGCTCTGGATTTCTTCCTCGGGCTCTGGTTTTCTTCCTATGGCCCTCGTTTTGTTCTTCATGCCTTCCTTTTTGTCCTTGGGCTCTGGTTTTGTTCCTCGAGCTCTGGTTTTATTCCTTGGGCACTGGTTATGTTCCTCGGGCTCTCGTTTTCTTCCTCGGACTCTCGTTTTGTTCCTTGACCTCTGGTTTTGTTCCTTGAGCTCTAGTATTCTTCCTCGGGCTCTGGTTCTGTTCCTCGGGCTCTGGTTTTGTTCATCGAGGGCTTGTTTTCTTTCTCGGGCTCTGGTTTTGTTCCTCAGGCTCTGGTTTTGTTCCTTGGGCTCTGGTTTTCTTCCTTTGGCACTGGTTTTGTTCCTCGGGCTCTCGTTTTCTTTCTCGAACTCTCGTTTTGTTCCTCGGGTTCTGGTTTTGTTCCTTGAGCTCTGGTTTTATTCCTCGGGCTCTGTTTTTGTTCATCTAGGTCTGGTTTTCTTCCTTGGGCTCTGGTTGTGTTCCTTGGGCTCTGGTTCTGTTCCTCAGGCTCTGGTTTTGTTCCTCGAGGGCTAGTTTTGTTCCTCGGGCTCTGGATTTGTTCCTCCGTTTCTGGTTCGTTTCCTCGGGCCCTGGTTTTATTCCACGGGCTCTGGTTTTCTTCCTATGGCCCTCGTTTTGTTCTTCAGGCCTTCCTTTTTGTCCTCGGGCTCTGGTTTTGTTCCTCGAGCTCTGGTTTTATTCCTTGGGCACTGGTTATGTTCCTCGGGCTCTCGTTTTGTTCCTCGGGTTCTGGTTTTGTTCCTTGACCTCTGGTTTTGTTCCTTGAGCTCTGGTTTTCTTCCTCGGGCTCTGGTTTTCTTCCTCGGGCTCTGATTTTCTTCCTCAGGCTCTAGTTTTGTTGCTCGGGCTCTGGATTTCTTCCTCGAGCTCTCCTTTTCTTCTTCGGGCCCTAGTTTTGTTCCTCGGGCTCTGTTTTTGTTCCTCGGGCTCTGGTTGTGTTCCTCGGGCTCTGGTCGTGTTCCTCGGGCTCCGGGTTTGTTCCTCGAGCTCTAGTTTGGTTCCTCAGGCCCTGGTTTTCTTCCTCGGGGTTTCCTTTTGTTCTTTGGGCTCTGATATTGTTCTTTGGGCTTTGGTTTTGTTCCTCGGGCTCTGTTTTTGTTCCTCGGGCTCTCCTTTTCTTCCTCGGCATCTGGTTTTGTTCCAAGAGCTCTAGTTTTCTTCCTCGGGCTCTGGTTTTCTTCCTTTGGCACTGGTTTTGTTCCTCGGGCTCTCGTTTTCTTCCTCGAACTCTCGTTTTGTTCCTCGGGTTCTGGTTTTGTTCCTCGAGCTCTGGTTTTATTCCTCGGGCTCTGGTTTTGTTCATCGAGGTCTGGTTTTCTTCCTCGGGCTCTGGTTGTGTTCCTCGGGCTCTGGTTCTGTTCCTCGGGCTCTGGTTTTGTTCATCGAGGGCTTGTTTTCTTCCTCGGGCTCTGGTTTTGTTCCTCAGGCTCTGGTTTTGTTCCTCGGGCTCTGGTTTTGTTCCTCAGGCCCTGGTTTTCTTCCTCGGGGTTTCCTTTTTTTCCTTGGGCTCTGATATTGTTCTTCGGGCTTTGGTTTTGTTCCTCGGGCTCTGTTTTTGTTCCTCGGGCTCTCCTTTTCTTCCTCGGCATCTGGTTTTGTTCCAAGAGCTCTAGTTTTCTTCCTCGGGCTCTGGTTTTCTTCCTTTGGCACTGGTTTTGTTCCTCGGGCTCTCGTTTTCTTCCTCGAACTCTCGTTTTGTTCCTCGGGTTCTGGTTTTGTTCCTCGAGCTCTGGTTTTATTCCTCGGGCTCTGGTTTTGTTCATCGAGGTCTGGTTTTCTTCCTCGGGCTCTGGTTGTGTTCCTCGGGCTCTGGTTCTGTTCCTCGGGCTCTGGTTTTGTTCATCGAGGGCTTGTTTTCTTCCTCGGGCTCTGGTTTTGTTCCTCAGGCTCTGGTTTTGTTCCTCGGGCTCTGGTTTTCTTCCTCGGACCCTGTTTCTTTACCTCGAGGGGTGGTTTTGTTCCTCAGGCTCTGGCTTGGTTCCTCAGGCCCTGGTTGTTTTCCTCGGGCTCTGGTTTTCTTCCTCGGGCTCTGGTTTTGTTCCTCGAGGGCTAATTTTGTTCCTCGGGCTCTGGATTTGTTCCTCGGTTTCTGGTTCGGTTCCTCGGGCCCTGGTTTTATTCCACGGGCTCTGGTTTTCTTCCTATGGCCCTCGTTTTGTTCTTCAGGCCTTCCTTTTTGTCCTCGGGCTCTGGTTTTGTTCCTCGAGCTCTGGTTTTGTTCCTTGGGCACTGGTTATGTTCCTCGGGCTCTCGTTTTCTTCCTCGGACTCTCGTTTTGTTCCTTGAGCTCTGGTTTTCTTCCTCGGGCTCTGGTTTTCTTCCTCGGGCTCTGGTTTTCTTCCTCAGGCTCTGATTTTGTTGCTCGGGCTCTGGATTTCTTCCTCGAGCTCTCCTTTTCTTCTTCGGGCCCTAGTTTTCTTCCTCGGGCTCTCTTTTTGTTCCTCGGGCTCTGGTTGTGTTCCTCGGGCTCTGGTTGTGTTCCTCGGGCTCCGGGTTTGTTCCTCGAGCTCTAGTTTTGTTCCTCAGGCCCTGGTTTTCTTCCTCGGGGTTTCCTTTTGTTCTTTGGGCTCTGATATTGTTCTTTGGGCTTTGGTTTTGTTCCTCGGGCTCTCGTTTTCTTCCTCGAACTCTCGTTTTGTTCCTCGGGTTCTGGTTTTGTTCCTCAAGCTCTAGTTTTATTCCTCGGGCTCTGGTTTTGTTCATCGAGGTCTGGTTTTCTTCCTCGGGCTCTGGTTGTGTTCCTCGGGCTCTGGTTCTGTTCCTCGGGCTCTGGTTTTGTTCATCGAGGGCTTGTTTTCTTCCTCGGGCTCTGGATTTCTTCCTCGAGCTCTCCTTTTCTTCTTCGGGCCCTAGTTTTGTTCCTCGGGCTCTGTTTTTGTTCCTCGGGCTCTGGTTGTGTTCCTCGGGCTCTGGTCGTGTTCCTCGGGCTCCGGGTTTGTTCCTCGAGCTCTAGTTTGGTTCCTCAGGCCCTGGTTTTCTTCCTCGGGGTTTCCTTTTGTTCTTTGGGCTCTGATATTGTTCTTTGGGCTTTGGTTTTGTTCCTCGGGCTCTGTTTTTGTTCCTCGGGCTCTCCTTTTCTTCCTCGGCATCTGGTTTTGTTCCAAGAGCTCTAGTTTTCTTCCTCGGGCTCTGGTTTTCTTCCTTTGGCACTGGTTTTGTTCCTCGGGCTCTCGTTTTCTTCCTCGAACTCTCGTTTTGTTCCTCGGGTTCTGGTTTTGTTCCTCGAGCTCTGGTTTTATTCCTCGGGCTCTGGTTTTGTTCGTCGAGGTCTGGTTTTCTTCCTCGGGCTCTGGTTGTGTTCCTCGGGCTCTGGTTCTGTTCCTCGGGCTCTGGTTTTGTTCATCGAGGGCTTGTTTTCTTCCTCGGGCTCTGGTTTTGTTCCTCAGGCTCTGGTTTTGTTCCTCGGGCTCTGGTTTTGTTCCTCAGGCCCTGGTTTTCTTCCTCGGGGTTTCCTTTTTTTCCTTGGGCTCTGATATTGTTCTTCGGGCTTTGGTTTTGTTCCTCGGGCTCTGTTTTTGTTCCTCGGGCTCTCCTTTTCTTCCTCGGCATCTGGTTTTGTTCCAAGAGCTCTAGTTTTCTTCCTCGGGCTCTGGTTTTCTTCCTTTGGCACTGGTTTTGTTCCTCGGGCTCTCGTTTTCTTCCTCGAACTCTCGTTTTGTTCCTCGGGTTCTGTTTTTGTTCCTCGAGCTCTGGTTTTATTCCTCGGGCTCTGGTTTTGTTCATCGAGGTCTGGTTTTCTTCCTCGGGCTCTGGTTGTGTTCCTCGGGCTCTGGTTCTGTTCCTCGGGCTCTGGTTTTGTTCATCGAGGGCTTGTTTTCTTCCTCGGGCTCTGGTTTTGTTCCTCAGGCTCTGGTTTTGTTCCTCGGGCTCTGGTTTTCTTCCTCGGACCCTGTTTCTTTACCTCGAGGGGTGGTTTTGTTCCTCAGGCTCTGGCTTGGTTCCTCAGGCCCTGGTTGTTTTCCTCGGGCTCTGGTTTTCTTCCTCGGGCTCTGGTTTTGTTCCTCGAGGGCTAATTTTGTTCCTCGGGCTCTGGATTTGTTCCTCGGTTTCTGGTTCGGTTCCTCGGGCCCTGGTTTTATTCCACGGGCTCTGGTTTTCTTCCTATGGCCCTCGTTTTGTTCTTCAGGCCTTCCTTTTTGTCCTCGGGCTCTGGTTTTGTTCCTCGAGCTCTGGTTTTGTTCCTTGGGCACTGGTTATGTTCCTCGGGCTCTCGTTTTCTTCCTCGGACTCTCGTTTTGTTCCTTGAGCTCTGGTTTTCTTCCTCGGGCTCTGGTTTTCTTCCTCGGGCTCTGGTTTTCTTCCTCAGGCTCTGGTTTTGTTGCTCGGGCTCTGGATTTCTTCCTCGAGCTCTCCTTTTCTTCTTCGGGCCCTAGTTTTCTTCCTCGGGCTCTCTTTTTGTTCCTCGGGCTCTGGTTGTGTTCCTCGGGCTCTGGTTGTGTTCCTCGGGCTCCGGGTTTGTTCCTCGAGCTCTAGTTTTGTTCCTCAGGCCCTGGTTTTCTTCCTCGGGGTTTCCTTTTGTTCTTTGGGAACTGATATTGTTCTTTGGGCTTTGGTTTTGTTCCTCGGGCTCTCGTTTTCTTCCTCGAACTCTCGTTTTGTTCCTCGGGTTCTGGTTTTGTTCCTCAAGCTCTAGTTTTATTCCTCGGGCTCTGGTTTTGTTCATCGAGGTCTGGTTTTCTTCCTCGGGCTCTGGTTGTGTTCCTCGGGCTCTGGTTCTGTTCCTCGGGCTCTGGTTTTGTTCATCGAGGGCTTGTTTTCTTCCTCGGGCTCTGGATTTCTTCCTCGAGCTCTCCTTTTCTTCTTCGGGCCCTAGTTTTGTTCCTCGGGCTCTGTTTTTTTTCCTCGGGCTCTGGTTTTGTTCCTCGGGCTCTGGTTGTGTTCCTCGGGCTCCGGGTTTGTTCCTCGAGCTCTAGTTTGGTTCCTCACGCCCTGGTTTTCTTCCTCGGGGTTTCCTTTTGTTCCTTGGGCTCTGATATTGTTCTTCGGGCTTTGGTTTTGTTCCTCGGGCTCTGTTTTTGTTCCTCGGGCTGTCCTTTTCTTCCTCGGCATCTGGTTTTGTTCCAAGAGCTCTAGTTTTCTTCCTCGGGCTCTGGTTTTCTTCCTCAGGCTCTGGTTTTATTCCTTTGGCACTGGTTTTGTTCCTCGGGCTCTCGTTTTCTTCCTCGAACTCTCGTTTTGTTCCTCGGGTTCTGGTTTTGTTCCTCGAGCTCTGGTTTTATTCCTCGGGCTCTGGTTTTGTTCATCGAGGTCTGGTTTTCTTCCTCGGGCTCTGGTTGTGTTCCTCGGGCTCTGGTTCTGTTCCTCGGGCTCTGGTTTTGTTCATCGAGGGCTTGTTTTCTTCCTCGGGCTCTGGTTTTGTTCCTCAGGCTCTGGTTTTGTTCCTCGGGCTCTGGTTTTGTTCCTCAGGCCCTGGTTTTCTTCCTCGGGGTTTCCTTTTGTTCCTTGGGCTCTGATATTGTTCTTCGGGCTTTGGTTTTGTTCCTCGGGCTCTGTTTTTGTTCCTCGGGCTCTCCGTTTCTTCCTCGGCATCTGGTTTTGTTCCAAGAGCTCTAGTTTTCTTCCTCGGGCTCTGGTTTTATTCCTTTGGCACTGGTTTTGTTCCTCGGGCTCTCGTTTTCTTCCTCGAACTCTCGTTTTGTTCCTCGGGCTCTGGTTCTGTTCCTCGGGCTCTGGTTTTGTTCATCGAGGGCTTGTTTTCTTCCTCGGGCTCTGGTTTTGTTCCTCAGGCTCTGGTTTTGTTCCTCGGGCTCTGGTTTTCTTCCTCGGACCCTGTTTCTTTACCTCGAGGGGTGGTTTTGTTCCTCAGGCTCTGGCTTGGTTCCTCAGGCCCTGGTTGTTTTCCTCGGGCTCTGGTTTTGTTCCTCGGGCTCTGGTTTTGTTCCTCGAGGGCTAATTTTGTTCCTCGGGCTCTGGATTTGTTCCTCGGTTTCTGGTTCGGTTCCTCGGGCCCTGGTTTTATTCCACGGGCTCTGGTTTTCTTCCTATGGCCCTCGTTTTGTTCTTCAGGCCTTCCTTTTTGTCCTCGGGCTCTGGTTTTGTTCCTCGAGCTCTGGTTTTATTCCTTGGGCACTGGTTATGTTCCTCGGACTCTCGTTTTGTTCCTCGGGTTCTGGTTTTGTTCCTTGAGCTCTGGTTTTGTTCCTTGAGCTCTGGTTTTCTTCCTCGGGCTCTGGTTTTCTTCCTCGGGCTCTGGTTTTCTTCCTCAGGCTCTGGTTTTGTTGCTCGGGCTCTGGATTTCTTCCTCGAGCTCTCCTTTTCTTCTTCGGGCCCTAGTTTTCTTCCTCGGGCTCTCTTTTTGTTCCTCGGGCTCTGGTTGTGTTCCTCGGGCTCTGGTTGTGTTCCTCGGGCTCCGGGTTTGTTCCTCGAGCTCTAGTTTTGTTCCTCAGGCCCTGGTTTTCTTCCTCGGGGTTTCCTTTTGTTCTTTGGGCTCTGATATTGTTCTTTGGGCTTTGGTTTTGTTCCTCGGGCTCTGTTTTTGTTCCTCGGGCTCTCCTTTTCTTCCTCGGCATCTGGTTTTGTTCCAAGAGCTCTAGTTTTCTTCCTCGGGCTCTGGTTTTCTTCCTTTGGCACTGGTTTTGTTCCTCGGGCTCTCGTTTTCTTCCTCGAACTCTCGTTTTGTTCCTCGGGTTCTGGTTTTGTTCCTCGAGCTCTGGTTTTATTCCTCGGGCTCTGGTTTTGTTCATCGAGGTCTGGTTTTCTTCCTCGGGCTCTGGTTGTGTTCCTCGGGCTCTGGTTCTGTTCCTCGGGCTCTGGTTTTGTTCATCGAGGGCTTGTTTTCTTCCTCGGGCTCTGGTTTTGTTCCTCAGGCTCTGGTTTTGTTCCTCGGGCTCTGGTTTTGTTCCTCAGGCCCTGGTTTTCTTCCTCGGGGTTTCCTTTTTTTCCTTGGGGTCTGATATTGTTCTTCGGGCTTTGGTTTTGTTCCTCGGGCTCTGTTTTTGTTCCTCGGGCTCTCCGTTTCTTCCTCGGCATCTGGTTTTGTTCCAAGAGCTCTAGTTTTCTTCCTCGGGCTCTGGATTTATTCCTTTGGCACTGGTTTTGTTCCTCGGGCTCTCGTTTTCTTCCTCGAACTCTCGTTTTGTTCCTCGGGTTCTGGTTTTGTTCCTCGAGCTCTGGTTTTATTCCTCGGGCTCTGGTTTTGTTCATCGAGGTCTGGTTTTCTTCCTCGGGCTCTGGTTGTGTTCCTCGGGCTCTGGTTCTGTTCCTCGGGCTCTGGTTTTGTTCATCGAGGGCTTGTTTTCTTCCTCGGGCTCTGGTTTTCTTCCTCGGGCTCTGGTTTTCTTCCTCGGGCTCTGGTTTTCTTCCTCAGGCTCTGGTTTTGTTGCTCGGGCTCTGGATTTCTTCCTCGAGCTCTCGTTTTCTTCCTCGGACTCTCGTTTTGTTCCTCGGGTTCTGGTTTTGTTCCTTGACCTCTGGTTTTGTTCCTTGACCTCTGGTTTTCTTCCTCGGGCTCTCCTTTTCTTCCTCGGCATCTGGTTTTGTTCCAAGAGCTCTAGTTTTCTTCCTCGGGCTCTGGTTTTCTTCCTTTGGCACTGGTTTTGTTCCTCGGGCTCTCGTTTTCTTCCTCGAACTCTCGTTTTGTTCCTCGTGTTCTGGTTTTGTTCCTCGAGCTCTGGTTTTATTCCTCGGGCTCTGGTTTTGTTCATCGAGGTCTGGTTTTCTTCCTCGGGCTCTGGTTGTGTTCCTCGGGCTCTGGTTCTGTTCCTCGGGCTCTGGTTTTGTTCATCGAGGGCTTGTTTTCTTCCTCGGGCTCTGGTTTTGTTCCTCAGGCTCTGGTTTTGTTCCTCGGGCTCTGGTTTTGTTCCTCAGGCCCTGGTTTTCTTCCTCGGGGTTTCCTTTTGTTCCTTGGGCTCTGATATTGTTCTTCGGGCTTTGGTTTTGTTCCTCGGGCTCTGTTTTTGTTCCTCGGGCTCTCCGTTTCTTCCTCGGCATCTGGTTTTCTTCCAAGAGCTCTAGTTTTCTTCCTCGGGCTCTGGTTTTCTTCCTTTGGCACTGGTTTTGTTCCTCGGGCTCTCGTTTTCTTCCTCGAACTCTCGTTTTGTTCCTCGGGTTCTGGTTTTGTTCCTCGAGCTCTGGTTTTATTCCTCGGGCTCTGGTTTTGTTCATCGAGGTCTGGTTTTCTTCCTCGGGCTCTGGTTGTGTTCCTCGGGCTCTGGTTCTGTTCCTCGGGCTCTGGTTTTGTTCATCGAGGGCTTGTTTTCTTCCTCGGGCTCTGGTTTTGTTCCTCAGGCTCTGGTTTTGTTCCTCGGGCTCTGGTTTTCTTCCTCGGACCCTGTTTCTTTACCTCGAGGGGTGGTTTTGTTCCTCAGGCTCTGGCTTGCTTCCTCAGGCCCTGGTTGTTTTCCTCGGGCTCTGGTTCTGTTCCTCGGGCTCTGGTTTTGTTCCTCGAGGGCTAATTTTGTTCCTCGGGCTCTGGATTTGTTCCTCGGTTTCTGGTTCGGTTCCTCGGGCCCTGGTTTTATTCCACGGGCTCTGGTTTTCTTCCTATGGCCCTCGTTTTGTTCTTCAGGCCTTCCTTTTTGTCCTTGGGCTCTGGTTTTGTTCCTCGAGCTCTGGTTTTATTCCTTGGGCACTGGTTATGTTCCTCGGGCTCTCGTTTTCTTCCTCGGACTCTCGTTTTGTTCCTTGAGCTCTGGTTTTCTTCCTCGGGCTCTGGTTTTCTTCCTCGGGCTCTGGTTTTCTTCCTCAGGCTCTGGTTTTGTTGCTCGGGCTCTGGATTTCTTCCTCGAGCTCTCCTTTTCTTCTTCGGGCCCTAGTTTTCTTCCTCGGGCTCTCTTTTTGTTCCTCGGGCTCTGGTTGTGTTCCTCGGGCTCTGGTTGTGTTCCTCGGGCTCCGGGTTTGTTCCTCGAGCTCTAGTTTTGTTCCTCAGGCCCTGGTTTTCTTCCTCGGGGTTTCCTTTTGTTCTTTGGGAACTGATATTGTTCTTTGGGCTTTGGTTTTGTTCCTCGGGCTCTCGTTTTCTTCCTCGAACTCTCGTTTTGTTCCTCGGGTTCTGGTTTTGTTCCTCAAGCTCTGGTTTTATTCCTCGGGCTCTGGTTTTGTTCATCGAGGTCTGGTTTTCTTCCTCGGGCTCTGGTTGTGTTCCTCGGGCTCTGGTTCTGTTCCTCGGGCTCTGGTTTTGTTCATCGAGGGCTTGTTTTCTTCCTCGGGCTCTGGATTTCTTCCTCGAGCTCTCCTTTTCTTCTTCGGGCCCTAGTTTTGTTCCTCGGGCTCTGTTTTTTTTCCTCGGGCTCTGGTTGTGTTCCTCGGGCTCTGGTTGTGTTCCTCGGGCTCCGGGTTTGTTCCTTGAGCTCTAGTTTGGTTCCTCAGGCCCTGGTTTTCTTCCTCGGGGTTTCCTTTTGTTCCTTGGGCTCTGATATTGTTCTTCGGGCTTTGGTTTTGTTCCTCGGGTTCTGTTTTTGTTCCTCGGGCTCTCCTTTTCTTCCTCGGCATCTGGTTTTGTTCCAAGAGCTCTAGTTTTCTTCCTCGGGCTCTGGTTTTCTTCCTCAGGCTCTGGTTTTCTTCCTTTGGCACTGGTTTTGTTCCTCGGGCTCTCGTTTTCTTCCTCGAACTCTCGTTTTGTTCCTCGGGTTCTGGTTTTGTTCCTCGAGCTCTGGTTTTATTCCGCGGGCTCTGGTTTTGTTCATCGAGGTCTGGTTTTCTTCCTCGGGCTCTGGTTTTGTTCCTCAGGCACTGGTTCTGTTCCTCGGGCTCTGGTTTTGTTCATCGAGGGCTTGTTTTCTTCCTCGGGCTCTGGTTTTGTTCCTCAGGCTCTGGTTTTGTTCCTCGGGCTCTGGTTTTCTTCCTCGGACCCTGTTTCTTTACCTCGAGGGGTGGTTTTGTTCCTCAGGCTCTGGCTTGGTTCCTCAGGCCCTGGTTGTTTTCCTCGGGCTCTGGTTTTCTTCCTCGGGCTCTGGTTTTGTTCCTCGAGGGCTAGTTTTGTTCCTCGGGCTCTGGACTTGTTCCTCGGTTTCTGGTTCGGTTCCTCGGGCCCTGGTTTTATTCCACGGGCTCTGGTTTTCTTCCTATGGCCCTCGTTTTGTTCTTCAGGCCTTCCTTTTTGTCCTCGGGCTCTGGTTTTGTTCCTCGAGCTCTGGTTTTATTCCTTGGGCACTGGTTATGTTCCTCGGGCTCTCGTTTTCTTCCTCGGACTCTCGTTTTGTTCCTTGAGCTCTGGTTTTCTTCCTCGGGCTCTGGTTTTCTTCCTCGGGCTCTGGTTTTCTTCCTCAGGCTCTGGTTTTGTTGCTCGGGCTCTGGATTTCTTCCTCGAGCTCTCCTTTTCTTCTTCGGGCCCTAGTTTTCTTCCTCGGGCTCTCTTTTTGTTCCTCGGGCTCTGGTTGTGTTCCTCGGGCTCTGGTTGTGTTCCTCGGGCTCCGGGTTTGTTCCTCGAGCTCTAGTTTTGTTCCTCAGGCCCTGGTTTTCTTCCTCGGGGTTTCCTTTTGTTCTTTGGGAACTGATATTGTTCTTTGGGCTTTGGTTTTGTTCCTCGGGCTCTCGTTTTCTTCCTCGAACTCTCGTTTTGTTCCTCGGGTTCTGGTTTTGTTCCTCAAGCTCTGGTTTTATTCCTCGGGCTCTGGTTTTGTTCATCGAGGTCTGGTTTTCTTCCTCGGGCTCTGGTTGTGTTCCTCGGGCTCTGGTTCTGTTCCTCGGGCTCTGGTTTTGTTCATCGAGGGCTTGTTTTCTTCCTCGGGCTCTGGATTTCTTCCTCGAGCTCTCCTTTTCTTCTTCGGGCCCTAGTTTTGTTCCTCGGGCTCTGTTTTTTTTCCTCGGGCTCTGGTTGTGTTCCTCGGGCTCTGGTTGTGTTCATCGGGCTCCGGGTTTGTTCCTTGAGCTCTAGTTTGGTTCCTCAGGCCCTGGTTTTCTTCCTCGGGGTTTCCTTTTGTTCCTTGGGCTCTGATATTGTTCTTCGGGCTTTGGTTTTGTTCCTCGGGTTCTGTTTTTGTTCCTCGGGCTCTCCTTTTCTTCCTCGGCATCTGGTTTTGTTCCAAGAGCTCTAGTTTTCTTCCTCGGGCTCTGGTTTTCTTCCTCAGGCTCTGGTTTTCTTCCTTTGGCACTGGTTTTGTTCCTCGGGCTCTCGTTTTCTTCCTCGAACTCTCGTTTTGTTCCTCGGGTTCTGGTTTTGTTCCTCGAGCTCTGGTTTTATTCCTCGGGCTCTGGTTTTGTTCATCGAGGTCTGGTTTTCTTCCTCGGGCTCTGGTTGTGTTCCTCGGGCTCTGGTTCTGTTCCTCGGGCTCTGGTTTTGTTCATCGAGGGCTTGTTTTCTTCCTCGGGCTCTGGTTTTGTTCCTCAGGCTCTGGTTTTGTTCCTCGGGCTCTGGTTTTCTTCCTCGGACCCTGTTACTTTACCTCGAGGGGTGGTTTTGTTCCTCAGGCTCTGGCTTGGTTCCTCAGGCCCTGGTTGTTTTCCTCGGGCTCTGGTTTTGTTCCTCGGGCTCTGGTTTTGTTCCTCGAGGGCTAGTTTTGTTCCTCGGGCTCTGGACTTGTTCCTCGGTTTCTGGTTCGGTTCCTCGGGCCCTGGTTTTATTCCACGGGCTCTGGTTTTCTTCCTATGGCCCTCGTTTTGTTCTTCATGCCTTCCTTTTTGTCCTTGGGCTCTGGTTTTGTTCCTCGAGCTCTGGTTTTATTCCTTGGGCACTGGTTATGTTCCTCGGGCTCTCGTTTTCTTCCTCGGACTCTCGTTTTGTTCCTTGACCTCTGGTTTTGTTCCTTGAGCTCTAGTATTCTTCCTCGGGCTCTGGTTCTGTTCCTCGGGCTCTGGTTTTGTTCATCGAGGGCTTGTTTTCTTTCTCGGGCTCTGGTTTTGTTCCTCAGGCTCTGGTTTTGTTCCTTGGGCTCTGGTTTTCTTCCTTTGGCACTGGTTTTGTTCCTCGGGCTCTCGTTTTCTTTCTCGAACTCTCGTTTTGTTCCTCGGGTTCTGGTTTTGTTCCTTGAGCTCTGGTTTTATTCCTCGGGCTCTGTTTTTGTTCATCTAGGTCTGGTTTTCTTCCTTGGGCTCTGGTTGTGTTCCTTGGGCTCTGGTTCTGTTCCTCAGGCTCTGGTTTTGTTCCTCGAGGGCTAGTTTTGTTCCTCGGGCTCTGGATTTGTTCCTCCGTTTCTGGTTCGTTTCCTCGGGCCCTGGTTTTATTCCACGGGCTCTGGTTTTCTTCCTATGGCCCTCGTTTTGTTCTTCAGGCCTTCCTTTTTGTCCTCGGGCTCTGGTTTTGTTCCTCGAGCTCTGGTTTTATTCCTTGGGCACTGGTTATGTTCCTCGGGCTCTCGTTTTGTTCCTCGGGTTCTGGTTTTGTTCCTTGACCTCTGGTTTTGTTCCTTGAGCTCTGGTTTTCTTCCTCGGGCTCTGGTTTTCTTCCTCGGGCTCTGATTTTCTTCCTCAGGCTCTAGTTTTGTTGCTCGGGCTCTGGATTTCTTCCTCGAGCTCTCCTTTTCTTCTTCGGGCCCTAGTTTTGTTCCTCGGGCTCTGTTTTTGTTCCTCGGGCTCTGGTTGTGTTCCTCGGGCTCTGGTCGTGTTCCTCGGGCTCCGGGTTTGTTCCTCGAGCTCTAGTTTGGTTCCTCAGGCCCTGGTTTTCTTCCTCGGGGTTTCCTTTTGTTCTTTGGGCTCTGATATTGTTCTTTGGGCTTTGGTTTTGTTCCTCGGGCTCTGTTTTTGTTCCTCGGGCTCTCCTTTTCTTCCTCGGCATCTGGTTTTGTTCCAAGAGCTCTAGTTTTCTTCCTCGGGCTCTGGTTTTCTTCCTTTGGCACTGGTTTTGTTCCTCGGGCTCTCGTTTTCTTCCTCGAACTCTCGTTTTGTTCCTCGGGTTCTGGTTTTGTTCCTCGAGCTCTGGTTTTATTCCTCGGGCTCTGGTTTTGTTCATCGAGGTCTGGTTTTCTTCCTCGGGCTCTGGTTGTGTTCCTCGGGCTCTGGTTCTGTTCCTCGGGCTCTGGTTTTGTTCATCGAGGGCTTGTTTTCTTCCTCGGGCTCTGGTTTTGTTCCTCAGGCTCTGGTTTTGTTCCTCGGGCTCTGGTTTTGTTCCTCAGGCCCTGGTTTTCTTCCTCGGGGTTTCCTTTTTTTCCTTGGGCTCTGATATTGTTCTTCGGGCTTTGGTTTTGTTCCTCGGGCTCTGTTTTTGTTCCTCGGGCTCTCCTTTTCTTCCTCGGCATCTGGTTTTGTTCCAAGAGCTCTAGTTTTCTTCCTCGGGCTCTGGTTTTCTTCCTTTGGCACTGGTTTTGTTCCTCGGGCTCTCGTTTTCTTCCTCGAACTCTCGTTTTGTTCCTCGGGTTCTGGTTTTGTTCCTCGAGCTCTGGTTTTATTCCTCGGGCTCTGGTTTTGTTCATCGAGGTCTGGTTTTCTTCCTCGGGCTCTGGTTGTGTTCCTCGGGCTCTGGTTCTGTTCCTCGGGCTCTGGTTTTGTTCATCGAGGGCTTGTTTTCTTCCTCGGGCTCTGGTTTTGTTCCTCAGGCTCTGGTTTTGTTCCTCGGGCTCTGGTTTTCTTCCTCGGACCCTGTTTCTTTACCTCGAGGGGTGGTTTTGTTCCTCAGGCTCTGGCTTGGTTCCTCAGGCCCTGGTTGTTTTCCTCGGGCTCTGGTTTTCTTCCTCGGGCTCTGGTTTTGTTCCTCGAGGGCTAATTTTGTTCCTCGGGCTCTGGATTTGTTCCTCGGTTTCTGGTTCGGTTCCTCGGGCCCTGGTTTTATTCCACGGGCTCTGGTTTTCTTCCTATGGCCCTCGTTTTGTTCTTCAGGCCTTCCTTTTTGTCCTCGGGCTCTGGTTTTGTTCCTCGAGCTCTGGTTTTGTTCCTTGGGCACTGGTTATGTTCCTCGGGCTCTCGTTTTCTTCCTCGGACTCTCGTTTTGTTCCTTGAGCTCTGGTTTTCTTCCTCGGGCTCTGGTTTTCTTCCTCGGGCTCTGGTTTTCTTCCTCAGGCTCTGATTTTGTTGCTCGGGCTCTGGATTTCTTCCTCGAGCTCTCCTTTTCTTCTTCGGGCCCTAGTTTTCTTCCTCGGGCTCTCTTTTTGTTCCTCGGGCTCTGGTTGTGTTCCTCGGGCTCTGGTTGTGTTCCTCGGGCTCCGGGTTTGTTCCTCGAGCTCTAGTTTTGTTCCTCAGGCCCTGGTTTTCTTCCTCGGGGTTTCCTTTTGTTCTTTGGGCTCTGATATTGTTCTTTGGGCTTTGGTTTTGTTCCTCGGGCTCTCGTTTTCTTCCTCGAACTCTCGTTTTGTTCCTCGGGTTCTGGTTTTGTTCCTCAAGCTCTAGTTTTATTCCTCGGGCTCTGGTTTTGTTCATCGAGGTCTGGTTTTCTTCCTCGGGCTCTGGTTGTGTTCCTCGGGCTCTGGTTCTGTTCCTCGGGCTCTGGTTTTGTTCATCGAGGGCTTGTTTTCTTCCTCGGGCTCTGGATTTCTTCCTCGAGCTCTCCTTTTCTTCTTCGGGCCCTAGTTTTGTTCCTCGGGCTCTGTTTTTGTTCCTCGGGCTCTGGTTGTGTTCCTCGGGCTCTGGTCGTGTTCCTCGGGCTCCGGGTTTGTTCCTCGAGCTCTAGTTTGGTTCCTCAGGCCCTGGTTTTCTTCCTCGGGGTTTCCTTTTGTTCTTTGGGCTCTGATATTGTTCTTTGGGCTTTGGTTTTGTTCCTCGGGCTCTGTTTTTGTTCCTCGGGCTCTCCTTTTCTTCCTCGGCATCTGGTTTTGTTCCAAGAGCTCTAGTTTTCTTCCTCGGGCTCTGGTTTTCTTCCTTTGGCACTGGTTTTGTTCCTCGGGCTCTCGTTTTCTTCCTCGAACTCTCGTTTTGTTCCTCGGGTTCTGGTTTTGTTCCTCGAGCTCTGGTTTTATTCCTCGGGCTCTGGTTTTGTTCGTCGAGGTCTGGTTTTCTTCCTCGGGCTCTGGTTGTGTTCCTCGGGCTCTGGTTCTGTTCCTCGGGCTCTGGTTTTGTTCATCGAGGGCTTGTTTTCTTCCTCGGGCTCTGGTTTTGTTCCTCAGGCTCTGGTTTTGTTCCTCGGGCTCTGGTTTTGTTCCTCAGGCCCTGGTTTTCTTCCTCGGGGTTTCCTTTTTTTCCTTGGGCTCTGATATTGTTCTTCGGGCTTTGGTTTTGTTCCTCGGGCTCTGTTTTTGTTCCTCGGGCTCTCCTTTTCTTCCTCGGCATCTGGTTTTGTTCCAAGAGCTCTAGTTTTCTTCCTCGGGCTCTGGTTTTCTTCCTTTGGCACTGGTTTTGTTCCTCGGGCTCTCGTTTTCTTCCTCGAACTCTCGTTTTGTTCCTCGGGTTCTGTTTTTGTTCCTCGAGCTCTGGTTTTATTCCTCGGGCTCTGGTTTTGTTCATCGAGGTCTGGTTTTCTTCCTCGGGCTCTGGTTGTGTTCCTCGGGCTCTGGTTCTGTTCCTCGGGCTCTGGTTTTGTTCATCGAGGGCTTGTTTTCTTCCTCGGGCTCTGGTTTTGTTCCTCAGGCTCTGGTTTTGTTCCTCGGGCTCTGGTTTTCTTCCTCGGACCCTGTTTCTTTACCTCGAGGGGTGGTTTTGTTCCTCAGGCTCTGGCTTGGTTCCTCAGGCCCTGGTTGTTTTCCTCGGGCTCTGGTTTTCTTCCTCGGGCTCTGGTTTTGTTCCTCGAGGGCTAATTTTGTTCCTCGGGCTCTGGATTTGTTCCTCGGTTTCTGGTTCGGTTCCTCGGGCCCTGGTTTTATTCCACGGGCTCTGGTTTTCTTCCTATGGCCCTCGTTTTGTTCTTCAGGCCTTCCTTTTTGTCCTCGGGCTCTGGTTTTGTTCCTCGAGCTCTGGTTTTGTTCCTTGGGCACTGGTTATGTTCCTCGGGCTCTCGTTTTCTTCCTCGGACTCTCGTTTTGTTCCTTGAGCTCTGGTTTTCTTCCTCGGGCTCTGGTTTTCTTCCTCGGGCTCTGGTTTTCTTCCTCAGGCTCTGGTTTTGTTGCTCGGGCTCTGGATTTCTTCCTCGAGCTCTCCTTTTCTTCTTCGGGCCCTAGTTTTCTTCCTCGGGCTCTCTTTTTGTTCCTCGGGCTCTGGTTGTGTTCCTCGGGCTCTGGTTGTGTTCCTCGGGCTCCGGGTTTGTTCCTCGAGCTCTAGTTTTGTTCCTCAGGCCCTGGTTTTCTTCCTCGGGGTTTCCTTTTGTTCTTTGGGAACTGATATTGTTCTTTGGGCTTTGGTTTTGTTCCTCGGGCTCTCGTTTTCTTCCTCGAACTCTCGTTTTGTTCCTCGGGTTCTGGTTTTGTTCCTCAAGCTCTAGTTTTATTCCTCGGGCTCTGGTTTTGTTCATCGAGGTCTGGTTTTCTTCCTCGGGCTCTGGTTGTGTTCCTCGGGCTCTGGTTCTGTTCCTCGGGCTCTGGTTTTGTTCATCGAGGGCTTGTTTTCTTCCTCGGGCTCTGGATTTCTTCCTCGAGCTCTCCTTTTCTTCTTCGGGCCCTAGTTTTGTTCCTCGGGCTCTGTTTTTTTTCCTCGGGCTCTGGTTTTGTTCCTCGGGCTCTGGTTGTGTTCCTCGGGCTCCGGGTTTGTTCCTCGAGCTCTAGTTTGGTTCCTCACGCCCTGGTTTTCTTCCTCGGGGTTTCCTTTTGTTCCTTGGGCTCTGATATTGTTCTTCGGGCTTTGGTTTTGTTCCTCGGGCTCTGTTTTTGTTCCTCGGGCTGTCCTTTTCTTCCTCGGCATCTGGTTTTGTTCCAAGAGCTCTAGTTTTCTTCCTCGGGCTCTGGTTTTCTTCCTCAGGCTCTGGTTTTATTCCTTTGGCACTGGTTTTGTTCCTCGGGCTCTCGTTTTCTTCCTCGAACTCTCGTTTTGTTCCTCGGGTTCTGGTTTTGTTCCTCGAGCTCTGGTTTTATTCCTCGGGCTCTGGTTTTGTTCATCGAGGTCTGGTTTTCTTCCTCGGGCTCTGGTTGTGTTCCTCGGGCTCTGGTTCTGTTCCTCGGGCTCTGGTTTTGTTCATCGAGGGCTTGTTTTCTTCCTCGGGCTCTGGTTTTGTTCCTCAGGCTCTGGTTTTGTTCCTCGGGCTCTGGTTTTGTTCCTCAGGCCCTGGTTTTCTTCCTCGGGGTTTCCTTTTGTTCCTTGGGCTCTGATATTGTTCTTCGGGCTTTGGTTTTGTTCCTCGGGCTCTGTTTTTGTTCCTCGGGCTCTCCGTTTCTTCCTCGGCATCTGGTTTTGTTCCAAGAGCTCTAGTTTTCTTCCTCGGGCTCTGGTTTTATTCCTTTGGCACTGGTTTTGTTCCTCGGGCTCTCGTTTTCTTCCTCGAACTCTCGTTTTGTTCCTCGGGCTCTGGTTCTGTTCCTCGGGCTCTGGTTTTGTTCATCGAGGGCTTGTTTTCTTCCTCGGGCTCTGGTTTTGTTCCTCAGGCTCTGGTTTTGTTCCTCGGGCTCTGGTTTTCTTCCTCGGACCCTGTTTCTTTACCTCGAGGGGTGGTTTTGTTCCTCAGGCTCTGGCTTGGTTCCTCAGGCCCTGGTTGTTTTCCTCGGGCTCTGGTTTTGTTCCTCGGGCTCTGGTTTTGTTCCTCGAGGGCTAATTTTGTTCCTCGGGCTCTGGATTTGTTCCTCGGTTTCTGGTTCGGTTCCTCGGGCCCTGGTTTTATTCCACGGGCTCTGGTTTTCTTCCTATGGCCCTCGTTTTGTTCTTCAGGCCTTCCTTTTTGTCCTCGGGCTCTGGTTTTGTTCCTCGAGCTCTGGTTTTATTCCTTGGGCACTGGTTATGTTCCTCGGACTCTCGTTTTGTTCCTCGGGTTCTGGTTTTGTTCCTTGAGCTCTGGTTTTGTTCCTTGAGCTCTGGTTTTCTTCCTCGGGCTCTGGTTTTCTTCCTCGGGCTCTGGTTTTCTTCCTCAGGCTCTGGTTTTGTTGCTCGGGCTCTGGATTTCTTCCTCGAGCTCTCCTTTTCTTCTTCGGGCCCTAGTTTTCTTCCTCGGGCTCTCTTTTTGTTCCTCGGGCTCTGGTTGTGTTCCTCGGGCTCTGGTTGTGTTCCTCGGGCTCCGGGTTTGTTCCTCGAGCTCTAGTTTTGTTCCTCAGGCCCTGGTTTTCTTCCTCGGGGTTTCCTTTTGTTCTTTGGGCTCTGATATTGTTCTTTGGGCTTTGGTTTTGTTCCTCGGGCTCTGTTTTTGTTCCTCGGGCTCTCCTTTTCTTCCTCGGCATCTGGTTTTGTTCCAAGAGCTCTAGTTTTCTTCCTCGGGCTCTGGTTTTCTTCCTTTGGCACTGGTTTTGTTCCTCGGGCTCTCGTTTTCTTCCTCGAACTCTCGTTTTGTTCCTCGGGTTCTGGTTTTGTTCCTCGAGCTCTGGTTTTATTCCTCGGGCTCTGGTTTTGTTCATCGAGGTCTGGTTTTCTTCCTCGGGCTCTGGTTGTGTTCCTCGGGCTCTGGTTCTGTTCCTCGGGCTCTGGTTTTGTTCATCGAGGGCTTGTTTTCTTCCTCGGGCTCTGGTTTTGTTCCTCAGGCTCTGGTTTTGTTCCTCGGGCTCTGGTTTTGTTCCTCAGGCCCTGGTTTTCTTCCTCGGGGTTTCCTTTTTTTCCTTGGGGTCTGATATTGTTCTTCGGGCTTTGGTTTTGTTCCTCGGGCTCTGTTTTTGTTCCTCGGGCTCTCCGTTTCTTCCTCGGCATCTGGTTTTGTTCCAAGAGCTCTAGTTTTCTTCCTCGGGCTCTGGATTTATTCCTTTGGCACTGGTTTTGTTCCTCGGGCTCTCGTTTTCTTCCTCGAACTCTCGTTTTGTTCCTCGGGTTCTGGTTTTGTTCCTCGAGCTCTGGTTTTATTCCTCGGGCTCTGGTTTTGTTCATCGAGGTCTGGTTTTCTTCCTCGGGCTCTGGTTGTGTTCCTCGGGCTCTGGTTCTGTTCCTCGGGCTCTGGTTTTGTTCATCGAGGGCTTGTTTTCTTCCTCGGGCTCTGGTTTTCTTCCTCGGGCTCTGGTTTTCTTCCTCGGGCTCTGGTTTTCTTCCTCAGGCTCTGGTTTTGTTGCTCGGGCTCTGGATTTCTTCCTCGAGCTCTCGTTTTCTTCCTCGGACTCTCGTTTTGTTCCTCGGGTTCTGGTTTTGTTCCTTGACCTCTGGTTTTGTTCCTTGACCTCTGGTTTTCTTCCTCGGGCTCTCCTTTTCTTCCTCGGCATCTGGTTTTGTTCCAAGAGCTCTAGTTTTCTTCCTCGGGCTCTGGTTTTCTTCCTTTGGCACTGGTTTTGTTCCTCGGGCTCTCGTTTTCTTCCTCGAACTCTCGTTTTGTTCCTCGTGTTCTGGTTTTGTTCCTCGAGCTCTGGTTTTATTCCTCGGGCTCTGGTTTTGTTCATCGAGGTCTGGTTTTCTTCCTCGGGCTCTGGTTGTGTTCCTCGGGCTCTGGTTCTGTTCCTCGGGCTCTGGTTTTGTTCATCGAGGGCTTGTTTTCTTCCTCGGGCTCTGGTTTTGTTCCTCAGGCTCTGGTTTTGTTCCTCAGGCCCTGGTTTTCTTCCTCGGGGTTTCCTTTTGTTCCTTGGGCTCTGATATTGTTCTTCGGGCTTTGGTTTTGTTCCTCGGGCTCTGTTTTTGTTCCTCGGGCTCTCCGTTTCTTCCTCGGCATCTGGTTTTCTTCCAAGAGCTCTAGTTTTCTTCCTCGGGCTCTGGTTTTCTTCCTTTGGCACTGGTTTTGTTCCTCGGGCTCTCGTTTTCTTCCTCGAACTCTCGTTTTGTTCCTCGGGTTCTGGTTTTGTTCCTCGAGCTCTGGTTTTATTCCTCGGGCTCTGGTTTTGTTCATCGAGGTCTGGTTTTCTTCCTCGGGCTCTGGTTGTGTTCCTCGGGCTCTGGTTCTGTTCCTCGGGCTCTGGTTTTGTTCATCGAGGGCTTGTTTTCTTCCTCGGGCTCTGGTTTTGTTCCTCAGGCTCTGGTTTTGTTCCTCGGGCTCTGGTTTTCTTCCTCGGACCCTGTTTCTTTACCTCGAGGGGTGGTTTTGTTCCTCAGGCTCTGGCTTGCTTCCTCAGGCCCTGGTTGTTTTCCTCGGGCTCTGGTTCTGTTCCTCGGGCTCTGGTTTTGTTCCTCGAGGGCTAATTTTGTTCCTCGGGCTCTGGATTTGTTCCTCGGTTTCTGGTTCGGTTCCTCGGGCCCTGGTTTTATTCCACGGGCTCTGGTTTTCTTCCTATGGCCCTCGTTTTGTTCTTCAGGCCTTCCTTTTTGTCCTTGGGCTCTGGTTTTGTTCCTCGAGCTCTGGTTTTATTCCTTGGGCACTGGTTATGTTCCTCGGGCTCTCGTTTTCTTCCTCGGACTCTCGTTTTGTTCCTTGAGCTCTGGTTTTCTTCCTCGGGCTCTGGTTTTCTTCCTCGGGCTCTGGTTTTCTTCCTCAGGCTCTGGTTTTGTTGCTCGGGCTCTGGATTTCTTCCTCGAGCTCTCCTTTTCTTCTTCGGGCCCTAGTTTTCTTCCTCGGGCTCTCTTTTTGTTCCTCGGGCTCTGGTTGTGTTCCTCGGGCTCTGGTTGTGTTCCTCGGGCTCCGGGTTTGTTCCTCGAGCTCTAGTTTTGTTCCTCAGGCCCTGGTTTTCTTCCTCGGGGTTTCCTTTTGTTCTTTGGGAACTGATATTGTTCTTTGGGCTTTGGTTTTGTTCCTCGGGCTCTCGTTTTCTTCCTCGAACTCTCGTTTTGTTCCTCGGGTTCTGGTTTTGTTCCTCAAGCTCTGGTTTTATTCCTCGGGCTCTGGTTTTGTTCATCGAGGTCTGGTTTTCTTCCTCGGGCTCTGGTTGTGTTCCTCGGGCTCTGGTTCTGTTCCTCGGGCTCTGGTTTTGTTCATCGAGGGCTTGTTTTCTTCCTCGGGCTCTGGATTTCTTCCTCGAGCTCTCCTTTTCTTCTTCGGGCCCTAGTTTTGTTCCTCGGGCTCTGTTTTTTTTCCTCGGGCTCTGGTTGTGTTCCTCGGGCTCTGGTTGTGTTCCTCGGGCTCCGGGTTTGTTCCTTGAGCTCTAGTTTGGTTCCTCAGGCCCTGGTTTTCTTCCTCGGGGTTTCCTTTTGTTCCTTGGGCTCTGATATTGTTCTTCGGGCTTTGGTTTTGTTCCTCGGGTTCTGTTTTTGTTCCTCGGGCTCTCCTTTTCTTCCTCGGCATCTGGTTTTGTTCCAAGAGCTCTAGTTTTCTTCCTCGGGCTCTGGTTTTCTTCCTCAGGCTCTGGTTTTCTTCCTTTGGCACTGGTTTTGTTCCTCGGGCTCTCGTTTTCTTCCTCGAACTCTCGTTTTGTTCCTCGGGTTCTGGTTTTGTTCCTCGAGCTCTGGTTTTATTCCGCGGGCTCTGGTTTTGTTCATCGAGGTCTGGTTTTCTTCCTCGGGCTCTGGTTTTGTTCCTCAGGCACTGGTTCTGTTCCTCGGGCTCTGGTTTTGTTCATCGAGGGCTTGTTTTCTTCCTCGGGCTCTGGTTTTGTTCCTCAGGCTCTGGTTTTGTTCCTCGGGCTCTGGTTTTCTTCCTCGGACCCTGTTTCTTTACCTCGAGGGGTGGTTTTGTTCCTCAGGCTCTGGCTTGGTTCCTCAGGCCCTGGTTGTTTTCCTCGGGCTCTGGTTTTCTTCCTCGGGCTCTGGTTTTGTTCCTCGAGGGCTAGTTTTGTTCCTCGGGCTCTGGACTTGTTCCTCGGTTTCTGGTTCGGTTCCTCGGGCCCTGGTTTTATTCCACGGGCTCTGGTTTTCTTCCTATGGCCCTCGTTTTGTTCTTCAGGCCTTCCTTTTTGTCCTCGGGCTCTGGTTTTGTTCCTCGAGCTCTGGTTTTATTCCTTGGGCACTGGTTATGTTCCTCGGGCTCTCGTTTTCTTCCTCGGACTCTCGTTTTGTTCCTTGAGCTCTGGTTTTCTTCCTCGGGCTCTGGTTTTCTTCCTCGGGCTCTGGTTTTCTTCCTCAGGCTCTGGTTTTGTTGCTCGGGCTCTGGATTTCTTCCTCGAGCTCTCCTTTTCTTCTTCGGGCCCTAGTTTTCTTCCTCGGGCTCTCTTTTTGTTCCTCGGGCTCTGGTTGTGTTCCTCGGGCTCTGGTTGTGTTCCTCGGGCTCCGGGTTTGTTCCTCGAGCTCTAGTTTTGTTCCTCAGGCCCTGGTTTTCTTCCTCGGGGTTTCCTTTTGTTCTTTGGGAACTGATATTGTTCTTTGGGCTTTGGTTTTGTTCCTCGGGCTCTCGTTTTCTTCCTCGAACTCTCGTTTTGTTCCTCGGGTTCTGGTTTTGTTCCTCAAGCTCTGGTTTTATTCCTCGGGCTCTGGTTTTGTTCATCGAGGTCTGGTTTTCTTCCTCGGGCTCTGGTTGTGTTCCTCGGGCTCTGGTTCTGTTCCTCGGGCTCTGGTTTTGTTCATCGAGGGCTTGTTTTCTTCCTCGGGCTCTGGATTTCTTCCTCGAGCTCTCCTTTTCTTCTTCGGGCCCTAGTTTTGTTCCTCGGGCTCTGTTTTTTTTCCTCGGGCTCTGGTTGTGTTCCTCGGGCTCTGGTTGTGTTCATCGGGCTCCGGGTTTGTTCCTTGAGCTCTAGTTTGGTTCCTCAGGCCCTGGTTTTCTTCCTCGGGGTTTCCTTTTGTTCCTTGGGCTCTGATATTGTTCTTCGGGCTTTGGTTTTGTTCCTCGGGTTCTGTTTTTGTTCCTCGGGCTCTCCTTTTCTTCCTCGGCATCTGGTTTTGTTCCAAGAGCTCTAGTTTTCTTCCTCGGGCTCTGGTTTTCTTCCTCAGGCTCTGGTTTTCTTCCTTTGGCACTGGTTTTGTTCCTCGGGCTCTCGTTTTCTTCCTCGAACTCTCGTTTTGTTCCTCGGGTTCTGGTTTTGTTCCTCGAGCTCTGGTTTTATTCCTCGGGCTCTGGTTTTGTTCATCGAGGTCTGGTTTTCTTCCTCGGGCTCTGGTTGTGTTCCTCGGGCTCTGGTTCTGTTCCTCGGGCTCTGGTTTTGTTCATCGAGGGCTTGTTTTCTTCCTCGGGCTCTGGTTTTGTTCCTCAGGCTCTGGTTTTGTTCCTCGGGCTCTGGTTTTCTTCCTCGGACCCTGTTTCTTTACCTCGAGGGGTGGTTTTGTTCCTCAGGCTCTGGCTTGGTTCCTCAGGCCCTGGTTGTTTTCCTCGGGCTCTGGTTTTGTTCCTCGGGCTCTGGTTTTGTTCCTCGAGGGCTAGTTTTGTTCCTCGGGCTCTGGACTTGTTCCTCGGTTTCTGGTTCGGTTCCTCGGGCCCTGGTTTTATTCCACGGGCTCTGGTTTTCTTCCTATGGCCCTCGTTTTGTTCTTCAGGCCTTCCTTTTTGTCCTTGGGCTCTGGTTTTCTTCCTCGAGCTCTGGTTTTATTCCTTGGGCACTGGTTATGTTCCTCGGGCTCTCGTTTTCTTCCTCGGACTCTCGTTTTGTTCCTCGGGTTCTGGTTTTGTTCCTTGACCTCTGGTTTTGTTCCTTGTCCTCTGGTTTTCTTCCTCGGGCTCTGGTTTTCTTCCTCGGGCTCTGGTTTTCTTCCTCAGGCTCTGGTTTTGTTGCTCGGGCTCTGGATTTCTTCCTCGAGCTCTCCTTTTCTTCTTCGGGCCCTAGTTTTGTTCCTCGGGCTCTCTTTTTGTTCCTCGGGCTCTGGTTGTGTTCCTCGGGCTCTGGTTGTGTTCCTCGAGCTCCGGGTTTGTTCCTCGAGCTCTAGTTTTGTTCCTCAGGCCCTGGTTTTCTTCCTCGGGGTTTCCTTTTGTTCCTCGGGTTCTGGTTTTGTTCCTCGAGCTCTGGTTTTATTCCTCGGGCTCTGGTTTTGTTCATCGAGGTCTGGTTTTCTTCCTCGGGCTCTGGTTGTGTTCCTCGGGCTCTGGTTCTGTTCCTCGGGCTCTGGTTTTGTTCATCGAGGGCTTGTTTTCTTCCTCGGGCTCTGGTTTTGTTCCTCAGGCTCTGGTTTTGTTCCTCGGGCTCTGGTTTTGTTCCTCAGGCCCTGGTTTTCTTCCTCGGGGTTTCCTTTTGTTCCTTGGGCTCTGATATTGTTCTTCGGGCTTTGGTTTTGTTCCTCGGGCTCTGTTTTTGTTCCTCGGGCTCTCCGTTTCTTCCTCGGCATCTGGTTTTGTTCCAAGAGCTCTAGTTTTCTTCCTCGGGCTCTGGTTTTCTTCCTTTGGCACTGGTTTTGTTCCTCGGGCTCTGGTTTTCTTCCTCGAACTCTCGTTTTGTTCCTCGGGTTCTGGTTTTGTTCCTCGAGCTCTGGTTTTATTCCTCGGGCTCTGGTTTTGTTCATCGAGGTCTGGTTTTCTTCCTCGGGCTCTGGTTGTGTTCCTCGGGCTCTGGTTCTGTTCCTCGGGCTCTGGTTTTGTTCATCGAGGGCTTGTTTTCTTCCTCGGGCTCTGGTTTTGTTCCTCAGGCTCTGGTTTTGTTCCTCGGGCTCTGGTTTTCTTCCTCGGACCCTGTTTCTTTACCTCGAGGGGTGGTTTTGTTCCTCAGGCTCTGGCTTGGTTCCTCAGGCCCTGGTTGTTTTCCTCGGGCTCTGGTTTTCTTCCTCGGGCTCTGGTTTTGTTCCTCGAGGGCTAGTTTTGTTCCTCGGGCTCTGGATTTGTTCCTCGGTTTCTGGTTCGGTTCCTCGGGCCCTGGTTTTATTCCACAGGCTCTGGTTTTCTTCCTATGGCCCTCGTTTTGTTCTTCAGGCCTTCCTTTTTGTCCTCGGGCTCTGGTTTTGTTCCTCGAGCTCTGGTTTTATTCCTTGGGCTCTCGTTTTCTTCCTCGGACTCTCGTTTTGTTCCTCGGGTTCTGGTTTTGTTCCTTGACCTCTGGTTTTGTTCCTTGAGCTCTGGTTTTCTTCCTCGGGCTCTGGTTTTCTTCCTCGGGCTCTGGTTTTCTTCCTCAGGCTCTGGTTTTGTTGCTCGGGCTCTGGATTTCTTCCTCGAGCTCTCCTTTTCTTCTTCGGGCCCTAGTTTTGTTCCTTGGGCTCTGTTTTTGTTCCTCGGGCTCTGGTTGTGTTCCTCGGGCTCTGGTTGTGTTCCTCGAGCTCCGGGTTTGTTCCTCGAGCTCTAGTTTTGTTCCTCAGGCCCTGGTTTTCTTCCTCGGGGTTTCCTTTTGTTCCTTGGGCTCTGATATTGTTCTTCGGGCTTTGGTTTTGTTCCTCGGGCTCTGTTTTTGTTCCTCGGGCTCTCCTTTTCTTCCTCGGCATCTGGTTTTGTTCCAAGAGCTCTAGTTTTCTTCCTCGGGCTCTGGTTTTCTTCCTCGGGCTCTGGTTTTCTTCCTTTGGCACTGGTTTTGTTCCTCAGGCTCTCGTTTTCTTCCTCGAACTCTCGTTTTGTTCCTCGGGTTCTGGTTTTGTTCCTTGAGCTCTGGTTTTATTCCTCGGGCTCTGGTTTTGTTCATCGAGGTCTGGTTTTCTTCCTCGGGCTCTGGTTTTGTTCCTCAGGCTCTGGTTCTGTTCCTCGGGCTCTGGTTTTCTTCCTCGGATCCTGTTTCTTTACCTCGAGGGGTGGTTTTGTTCCTCGGGCTCTGGCTTGCTTCCTCAGGCCCTGGTTGTTTTCCTCGGACTCTGGTTTTGTTCCTCGGGCTCTGGTTTTGTTCCTCGAGGGCTAGTTTTGTTCCTCGGGCTCTGGATTTGTTCCTCGGTTTCTGGTTCGGTTCCTCGGGCCCTGGTTTTATTCCACGGGCTCTGGTTTTCTTCCTATGGCCCTCGTTTTGTTCTTCAGGCCTTCCTTTTTGTCCTTGGGCTCTGGTTTTGTTCCTCGAGCTCTAGTTTTGTTCCTCAGGCCCTGGTTTTCTTCCTCGGGGTTTCCTTTTGTTCCTTGGGCTCTGATATTGTTCTTCGGGCTTTGGTTTTGTTCCTCGGGCTCTGTTTTTGTTCCTCGGGCTCTCCTTTTCTTCCTCAGCATCTGGTTTTGTTCCAAGAGCTCTAGTTTTCTTCCTCGGGCTCTGGTTTTCTTCCTTTGACACTGGTTTTGTTCCTCGGGCTCTCGTTTTCTTCCTCGAACTCTCGTTTTGTTCCTCGGGTTCTGGTTTTGTTCCTCGAGCTCTGGTTTTATTCCTCGGGCTCTGGTTTTGTTCATCGAGGTCTGGTTTTCTTCCTCGGGCTCTGGTTGTGTTCCTCGGGCTCTGGTTCTGTTCCTCGGGCTCTGGTTTTGTTCATAGAGGGCTTGTTTTCTTCCTCGGGCTCTGGTTTTGTTCCTCAGGCTCTGGTTTTGTTCCTCGGGCTCTGGTTTTCTTCCTCCGACCCTGTTTCTTTACCTCGAGGGGTGGTTTTGTTCCTCAGGCTCTGGCTTGGTTCCTCAGGCCCTGGTTGTTTTCCTCGGGCTCTGGTTTTCTTCCTCGGGCTCTGGTTTTGTTCCTCGAGGGCTAATTTTGTTCCTCGGGCTCTGGATTTGTTCCTCGGTTTCTGGTTCGGTTCCTCGGGCCCTGGTTTTATTCCACGGGCTCTGGTTTTCTTCCTATGGCCCTCGTTTTGTTCTTCAGGCCTTCCTTTTAGTCCTCGGGCTCTGGTTTTGTTCCTCGAGCTCTGGTTTTATTCCTTGGGCACTGGTTATGTTCCTCAGACTCTCGTTATGTTCCTCAGGTTCTGGTTTTGTTCCTTGACCTCTGGTTTTGTTCCTTGAGCTCTGGTTTTCTTCCTCGGGCTCTGGTTTTCTTCCTCGGGCTCTGATTTTCTTCCTCAGGCTCTGGTTTTGTTGCTCGGGCTCTGGATTTCTTCCTCGAGCTCTCCTTTTCTTCTTCGGGCCCTAGTTTTCTTCCTCGGTCTCTGTTTTTGTTCCTCGGGCTCTGGTTGTGTTCCTTGGGCTCCGGGTTTGTTCCTCGAGCTCTAGTTTTGTTCCTCAGGCCCTGGTTTTCTTCCTCGGAGTTTCCTTTTGTTCTTTGGGCTCTGATATTGTTCTTTGGGCTTTGGTTTTGTTCCTCGGGCTCTTTTTTTGTTCCTCGGGCTCTCCTTTTCTTCCTCGGCATCTGGTTTTGTTCCAAGAGCTCTAGTTTTCTTCCTCGGGCTGTGGTTTTCTTCCTTTGGCACTGGTTTTGTTCCTCGGGCTCTCGTTTTCTTCCTCGAACTCTCGTTTTGTTCCTCGGGTTCTGGTTTTCTTCCTTGAGCTCTGGTTTTCTTCCTTGGGCTCTGGTTTTCTTCCTCAGGCTCTGGTTTTGTTGCTCGAGCTCTGGATTTCTTCCTCGATCTCTCGTTTTCTTCTTCAGGCCCTAGATTTGTTCCTCGGGCTCTGTTTTGTTCCTCGGGCGCTGGTTGTGTTTCTTGGGCTCTGGTTTTGTTTCTCGAGCTCTGGTTTTGTTCCTCGGGCTATGCTTTATTTCCACGGGCTCTGGTTTTGTTCCTCGAGCTCTGGTTTTGTTCCTTGGGCACTGGTTTTGTTCCTCGGGCTCTCGTTTTCTTCCTCGGACTCTCGTTTTGTTCCTCAAGTTCTCGTTTTTTTCCTTGAGCTCTGGTTTTCTTCCTCGGGCTCTGGTTTTCTTCCTCAGGCTCTGGTTTTCTTACTCGGGCTCTGGATTTCTTCCTCGAGCTCTCGTTTTCTTCTTCAGGCCCTAGATTTGTTCCTCGGGCTCTGTTTTTGTTTTTCGGGCGCTGCTTGTGTTCCTTGGGCTCTGGTTTTGTTTCTCGAGCTCTGGTTTTGTTCTTTGTGCTGTGCTTTATTTCCATGGGCTCTGGTTTTGTTCCTCGAGCTCTGGTTTTGTTCCTTGGGGACTGGTTTTGTTCCTTGGGGACTGATTTTGTTCCTCGGGCTCTCGTTTTCTTCCTCGGACTCTCGTTTTATTCCTCGGTTTCTGGTTTTCTTCCTTGAGCTCTGGTTTTCTTCCTCGGGCTCTGGTTTTCTTCCTCAGGCTCTGGTTTTGTTGCTCGAGCTCTGGATTTCTTCCTCGATCTCTCGTTTTCTTCTTCAGGCCCTAGATTTGTTCCTCGGGCTCTGTTTTGTTCCTCGGGCGCTGCTTCTGTTTCTTGGGCTCTGGTTTTGTTTCTCGAGCTCTGGTTTTGTTCCTCGGGCTATGCTTTATTTCCACGGGCTCTGGTTTTGTTCCTCGAGCTCTGGTTTTGTTCCTTGGGCACTGGTTTTGTTCCTCGGGCTCTCGTTTTCTTCCTCGGACTCTCGTTTTGTTCCTCAAGTTCTCGTTTTGTTCCTTGAGCTCTGGTTTTCTTCCTCGGGCTCTGGTTTTCTTCCTCAGGCTCTGGTTTTCTTACTCGGGCTCTGGATTTCTTCCTCGAGCTCTCCCTTTCTTCTTCAAGCCCTAGATTTGTTCCTCGGGCTCTGTTTTTGTTTTTCGGGCGCTGCTTGTGTTCCTTGGGCTCTGGTTTTGTTTCTCGAGCTCTGGTTTTGTTCTTTGTGCTGTGCTTTATTTCCATGGGCTCTGGTTTTGTTCCTCGAGCTCTGGTTTTGTTCCTTGGGCACTGGTTTTGCTCCTCGGGCTCTCGTTTTCTTCCTCGGACTCTCGTTTTGTTCCTCGGGTTCTGGTTTTGTTCCTTGAGCTCTGGTTTTATTCCTCGGGCTCTGGATTTCTTCCTCGAGCTCTCGTTTTCTTCTTCACGCCCTGGATTTGTTCCTCGGTCTCTGTTTTTGTTCATCGGGCTGTGGTTGTGTTCCTCGAGCTCTTGTTGTGTTCCTTGAGCTCTAGTTTTGTTCTTCGAGCTCTGGTTTTTTTCCTGGGTCTCTGGTTTTCTTTCACGGGCACTGGTTTTGTTCCTCAGGCTCTGGTTTTATTCCTCAGGCCCTGGTTTTATTCCTCGGGGTTTCGTTTTGTTCCTCGGGCTCTGCTTTATTTCCACGGGCTCTGTTTTTGTACCTCGAGGGCTGGTTTTGTTCCTTGGGCTATGGTTTTCTTTCTCGGGCTCTGCTTGGTTCCTCGGGCCCTGTTTTTTTTCCTCGGGCTCTATTTTTGTTCCTCGGGCTCTTGATTTCTTCCTCAGGCTCTGGTTTTGTTCATGGAGGGCTGGTTTTGTTCCTCGGGCTCTGATTTTGTTCCTCGGTTTCTGGTTTGGTTCCTCGGGCCCTGGTTTTATTCCACGGGCTCTGTTTTTCTTCCTATGGCCCTCGTTTTGTTCTTCAGTCCCTCCTTTTTGTCCTTGGCCTTGGTTTTTGTTCCTCGGTCTCTGGTTTTCTTCCTCAGGATCTTTTTTTGTTCCTCGAGCTCTGGTTTTGTTCCTTGGGCACTGGTTTTGTTCCTCGGGCTCTCGTTTTCTTCCTCGGACTCTCGTTTTGTTCCTCGGGTTCTGGTTTTCTTCCTTGAGCTCTCGTTTTCTTCCTCGGGCTCTGGTTTTCTTCCTCAGGCTCTGGTTTTGTTGCTCGAGCTCAGGATTTCTTCCTCGAGCTCTCGTTTTTTTCTTCAGGCCCTAGATTTGTTCCTCGGGCTCTGTTTTTGTTTTTCGGGTGCTGGTTGTGTTCCTTGGGCTCTGGTTTTGTTTCTCGAGCTCTGGTTTTGTTCCTCGTGCTCTGCTTTATTTCCTCGGGCTCTGGTTTTGTTCCTCAGGCTCTGGTTTTATTCCTCAGGCCCTGGTTTTATTCCTCGGTGTTTCGTTTTGTTCCTCGGGCTCTGCTTTATTTCCACGGGCTCTGGTTTTGTTCCTTGAGGGCTGGTTTTATTCCCTGGGCTATGGTTTTCTTTCTCGGGCTCTGGCTTGGTTCCTCGCACACTGGTTTTTTTCCTCGTTCTCTATTTTTGTTCCTCGGGCTCTTGTATTCTTCCTCAGGCTCTGGTTTTGTTCATGGAGGGCTGGTTTTGTTCCTCGGGCTCTGGCTTGGTTCCTCGGGCCCTGGTTTTGTTTTCTCGGCCTCTGGTTTTGTTCCTCGAGCTCTTGTTGTGTTCCTTGAGCTCTAGTTTTGTTCTTCGAGCTCTGGTTTTGTTCCTGGGGCTCTGGTTTTCTTTCACGGGCACTGGTTTTGTTCCTCAGGCTCTGGTTTTATTCCTCAGGCCCTGGTTTTATTCCTCGGGGTTTCGTTTTGTTCCTCGGGCTCTGCTTTATTTCCACGGGCTCTGTTTTTGTACCTCGAGGGCTGGTTTTGTTCCTTGGGCTATGGTTTTCTTTCTCGGGCTCTGCTTGGTTCCTCGGGCCCTGTTTTTTTTCCTCGGGCTCTATTTTTGTTCCTCGGGCTCTTGATTTCTTCCTCAGGCTCTGGTTTTGTTCATGGAGGGCTGGTTTTGTTCCTCGGGCTCTGATTTTGTTCCTCGGTTTCTGGTTTGGTGCCTCGGGCCCTGGTTTTATTCCACGGGCTCTGGTTTTCTTCCTATGGCCCTCGTTTTGTTCTTCAGGCCCTCCTTTTTGTCCTTGGCCTTGGTTTTTTTTCCTCGATCTCTGGTTTTCTTCCTCAGGATCTGGTTTTGTTCCTCGAGCTCTGGTTTTGTTCCTTGGGCACTGGTTTTGTTCCTCGGGCTCTCGTTTTCTTCCTCGGACTCTCGTTTTGTTCCTCGGGCTCTGGTTTTCTTCCTCAGGCTCTGGTTTTGTTGCTCGGGCTCAGGATTTCTTCCTCGAGCTCTCGTTTTTTTCTTCAGGCCCTAGATTTGTTCCTCGGGCTCTGTTTTTGTTTTTCGGGCGCTGGTTGTGTTCCTTGGGCTCTGGTTTTGTTTCTCGAGCTCTGGTTTTGTTCCTCGGGCTCTGCTTTATTTCCACGGGCTCTGGTTTTCTTCCTATGGCCATCGTTTTGTTCTTCAGGCCTTCCTTTTTGTCCTTGGGCTCTGGTTTTCTTCCTCGAGCTCTGGTTTTATTCCTTGGGCACTGGTTATGTTCCTCGGGCTCTCGTTTTCTTCCTCGGACTCTCGTTTTGTTCCTTGAGCTCTGGTTTTGTTCCTTGAGCTCTGGTTTTCTTCCTCGGGCTCTGGTTTTCTTCCTCAGGCTCTGGTTTTGTTGCTCGGGCTCTGGATTTCTTCCTCGAGCTCTCCTTTTCTTCTTCGGGCCCTAGTTTTCTTCCTCGGGCTCTCTTTTTGTTCCTCGGGCTCTGGTTGAGTTCCTCGGGCTCTGGTTGTGTTCCTCGGGCTCCGGGATTGTTCCTCGAGCTCTAGTTTTGTTCCTCAGGCCCTGGTTTTCTTCCTCGGGGTTTCCTTTTGTTCTTTGGGAACTGATATTGTTCTTTGGGCTTTGGTTTTGTTCCTCGGGCTCTGTTTTTGTTCCTCGGGCTCTCCTTTTCTTCCTCGGCATCTGGTTTTGTTCCAAGAGCTCTAGTTTTCTTCCTCGGGCTCTGGTTTTCTTCCTTTGGCACTGGTTTTGTTCCTCGGGCTCTCGTTTTCTTCCTCGAACTCTCGTTTTGTTCCTCGGGTTCTGGTTTTGTTCCTCAAGCTCTGGTTTTATTCCTCGGGCTCTGGTTTTGTTCATCGAGGTCTGGTTTTCTTCCTCGGGCTCTGGTTGTGTTCCTCGGGCTCTGGTTCTGTTCCTCGGGCTCTGGTTTTGTTCATCGAGGGCTTGTTTTCTTCCTCGGGCTCTGGATTTCTTCCTCGAGCTCTCCTTTTCTTCTTCGGGCCCTAGTTTTGTTCCTTGGGCTCTGTTTTTGTTCCTCGGGCTCTGGTTGTGTTCCTCGGGCTCTGGTTGTGTTCCTCGGGCTCCGGATTTGTTCCTCGAGCTCTAGTTTGGTTCCTCAGGCCCTGGTTTTCTTCCTCGGCGTTTCCTTTTGTTCCTTGGGCTCTGATATTGTTCTTCGGGCTTTGGTTTTGTTCCTCGGGCTCTGTTTTTGTTCCTCGGGCTCTGCTTTTCTTCCTCGGCATCTGGTTTTGTTCCAAGAGCTCTAGTTTTCTTCCTCGGGCTCTGGTTTTCTTCCTCAGGCTCTGGTTTTCTTCCTTTGGCACTGGTTTTGTTCCTCGGGCTCTCGTTTTCTTCCTCGAACTCTCGTTTTGTTCCTCGGGTTCTGGTTTTGTTCCTCGAGCTCTGGTTTTATTCCTCGGGCTCTGGTTTTCTTCCTATGGCCCTCGTTTTGTTCTTCATGCCTTCCTTTTTGTCCTTGGGCTCTGGTTTTGTTCCTCGAGCTCTGGTTTTATTCCTTGGGCACTGGTTATGTTCCTCGGGCTCTCGTTTTCTTCCTCGGACTCTCGTTTTGTTCCTTGACCTCTGGTTTTGTTCCTTGAGCTCTAGTTTTCTTCCTCGGGCTCTGGTTTTCTTCCTCGGGCTCTGGTTGTGTTCCTTGGGCTCTGGTTCTGTTCCTCGGGCTCTGGTTTTGTTCATCGAGGGCTTGTTTTCTTCCTCGGGCTCTGGTTTTGTTCCACAGGCTCTGGTTTTTTTCCTCGGGCTCTGGTTTTCTTCCTTTGGCACTGGTTTTGTTCCTGGGGCTCTCGTTTTCTTTCTCGAACTCTCGTTTTTTTCCTCGGGTTCTGGTTTTGTTCCTTGAGCTCTGGTTTTATTCCTCGGGCTCTGGTTTTGTTCAACGAGGTCTGGTTTTCTTCCTTGGGCTCTGGTTGTGTTCCTTGGGCTCTGGTTCTGTTCCTCAGGCTCTGGTTTTGTTCCTCGAGGGCTAGTTTTGTTCCTCGGGCTCTGGATTTGTTCCTCCGTTTCTGGTTCGTTTCCTCGGGCCCTGGTTTTATTCCACGGGCTCTGGTTTTCTTCCTATGGGCCTCGTTTTGTTCTTCAGGCCTTCCTTTTTGTCCTCGGGCTCTGGTTTTGTTCCTCGAGCTCTGGTTTTATTCCTTGGGCACTGGTTATGTTCCTCGGACTCTCGTTTTGTTCCTCGGGTTCTGGTTTTGTTCCTTGACCTCTGGTTTTGTTCCTGGAGCTCTGGTTTTCTTCCTCGGGCTCTGGTTTTCTTCCTCGGGCTCTGATTTTCTTCCTCAGGCTCTGGTTTTTTTGCTCGGGCTCTGGTTCTGTTCCTCGGGCTCTGGTTTTGTTCATCGAGGGCTTGTTTTCTTCCTCGGGCTCTGGATTTCTTCCTCGAGCTCTCCTTTTCTTCTTCGGGCCCTAGTTTTGTTCCTCGGGCTCTGTTTTTGTTCCTCGGGCTCTGGTTGTGTTCCTCGGGCTCTGGTTGTGTTCCTCTGGCTCCGGGTTTGTTCCTCGAGCTCTAGTTTGGTTCCTCAGGCCCTGGTTTTCTTCCTCGGGGTTTCCTTTTGTTCCTTGGGCTCTGATATTGTTCTTCGGGCTTTGGTTTTGTTCCTCGGGCTCTGTTTTTGTTCCTCGGGCTCTGCTTTTCTTCCTCGGCATCTGGTTTTGTTCCAAGAGCTCTAGTTTTCTTCCTCGGGCTCTGGTTTTCTTCCTCAGGCTCTGGTTTTCTTCCTTTGGCACTGGTTTTGTTCCTCGGGCTCTCGTTTTCTTCCTCGAACTCTCGTTTTGTTCCTCGGGTTCTGGTTTTGTTCCTCGAGCTCTGGTTTTGTTCCTCGGACTCTGGTTTTCTTCCTATGGCCCTCGTTTTGTTCTTCATGCCTTCCTTTTTGTCCTTGGGCTCTGGTTTTGTTCCTCGAGCTCTGGTTTTATTCCTTGGGCACTGGTTATGTTCCTCGGGCTCTCGTTTTCTTCCTCGGACTCTCGTTTTGTTCCTTGACCTCTGGTTTTGTTCCTTGAGCTCTAGTGTTCTTCCTCGGGCTCTGGTTTTCTTCCTCGGGCTCTGGTTGTGTTCCTTGGGCTCTGGTTCTGTTCCTCGGGCTCTGGTTTTGTTCATCGAGGGCTTGTTTTCTTCCTCGGGCTCTGGTTTTGTTCCTCAGGCTCTGGTTTTGTTCCTCGGGCTCTGGTTTTCTTCCTTTGGCACTGGTTTTGTTCCTCGGGCTCTCGTTTTCTTTCTCGAACTCTCGTTTTTTTCCTCGGGTTCTGGTTTTGTTCCTTGAGCTCTGGTTTTATTCCTCGGGCTCTGGTTTTGTTCATCGAGGTCTGGTTTTCTTCCTTGGGCTCTGGTTGTGTTCCTTGGGCTCTGGTTCTGTTCCTCAGGCTCTGGTTTTGTTCCTCGAGGGCTAGTTTTGTTCCTCGGGCTCTGGATTTGTTCCTCCGTTTCTGATTCGTTTCCTCGGGCCCTGGTTTTATTCCACGGGCTCTGGTTTTCTTCCTATGGGCCTCGTTTTGTTCTTCAGGCCTTCCTTTTTGTCCTCGGGCTCTGGTTTTGTTCCTCGAGCTCTGGTTTTATTCCTTGGGCACTGGTTATGTTCCTCGGACTCTCGTTTTGTTCCTCGGGTTCTGGTTTTGTTCCTTGAGCTCTGGTTTTGTTCCTTGAGCTCTGCTTTTCTTCCTCGGGCTCTGGTTTTCTTCCTCGGGCTCTGATTTTCTTCCTCAGGCTCTGGTTTTGTTGCTCGGGCTCTGGATTTCTTCCTCGAGCTCTCCTTTTCTTCTTCGGGCCCTAGTTTTGTTCCTCGGGCTCTCTTTTTGTTCCTCGGGCTCTGGTTGTGTTCCTCGGGCTCTGGTTGTGTTCCTCGGGCTCCGGGTTTGTTCCTCGAGCTCTAGTTTTGTTCCTCAGGCCCTGGTTTTCTTCCTCGGGGTTTCCTTTTGCTCTTTGGGCTCTGATATTGTTCTTTGGGCTTTGGTTTTGTTCCTCGGGCTCTGTTTTTGTTCCTCGGGCTCTCCTTTTCTTCCTCGGCATCTGGTTTTGTTCCAAGAGCTCTAGTTTTCTTCCTCGGGCTCTGGTTTTCTTCCTTTGGCACTGGTTTTGTTCCTCGGGCTCTCGTTTTCTTCCTCGAACTCTCGTTTTGTTCCTCGGGTTCTGGTTTTGTTCCTCGAGCTCTGGTTTTATTCCTCGGGCTCTGGTTTTGTTCATCGAGGTCTGGTTTTCTTCCTCGGGCTCTGGTTGTGTTCCTCGGGCTCTGGTTCTGTTCCTCGGGCTCTGGTTTTGTTCATCGAGGGCTTGTTTTCTTCCTCGGGCTCTGGTTTTGTTCCTCAGGCTCTGGTTTTGTTCCTCGGGCTCTGGTTTTCTTCCTCGGAACCTGTTTCTTTACCTCGAGGGGTGGTTTTGTTCCTCAGGCTCTGGCTTGGTTCCTCAGGCCCTGGTTGTTTTCCTCGGGCTCTGGTTTTCTTCCTCGGGCTCTGGTTTTGTTCCTCGAGGGCTAATTTTGTTCCTCGGGCTCTGGATTTGTTCCTCGGTTTCTGGTTCGGTTCCTCGGGCCCTGGTTTTATTCCACGGGCTCTGGTTTTCTTCCTATGGCCCTCGTTTTGTTCTTCAGGCCTTCCTTTTTGTCCTCGGGCTCTGGTTTTGTTCCTCGAGCTCTGGTTTTATTCCTTGGGCACTGGTTATGTTCCTCGGGCTCTCGTTTTCTTCCTCGGACTCTCGTTTTGTTCCTTGAGCTCTGGTTTTCTTCCTCGGGCTCTGGTTTTCTTCCTCGGGCTCTGGTTTTCTTCCTCAGGCTCTGGTTTTGTTGCTCGGGCTCTGGATTTCTTCCTCGAGCTCTCCTTTTCTTCTTCGGGCCCTAGTTTTCTTCCTCGGGCTCTCTTTTTGTTCCTCGGGCTCTGGTTGTGTTCCTCGGGCTCTGGTTGTGTTCCTCGGGCTCCGGGTTTGTTCCTCGAGCTCTAGTTTTGTTCCTCAGGCCCTGGTTTTCTTCCTCGGGGTTTCCTTTTGTTCTTTGGGAACTGATATTGTTCTTTGGGCTTGGTTTTGTTCCTCGGGCTCTCGTTTTCTTCCTCGAACTCTCGTTTTGTTCCTCGGGTTCTGGTTTTGTTCCTCAAGCTCTGGTTTTATTCCTCGGGCTCTGGTTTTGTTCATCGAGGTCTGGTTTTCTTCCTCGGGCTCTGGTTGTGTTCCTCGGGCTCTGGTTCTCTTCCTCGGGCTCTGGTTTTGTTCATCGAGGGCTTGTTTTCTTCCTCGGGCTCTGGATTTCTTCCTCGAGCTCTCCTTTTCTTCTTCGGGCCCTAGTTTTGTTCCTCGGGCTCTGTTTTTTTTCCTCGGGCTCTGGTTGTGTTCCTCGGGCTCTGGTTGTGTTCCTCGGGCTCCGGGTTTGTTCCTCGAGCTCTAGTTTGGTTCCTCAGGCCCTGGTTTTCTTCCTCGGGGTTTCCTTTTGTTCCTTTGGCTCTGATATTGTTCTTCGGGCTTTGGTTTTGTTCCTCGGGCTCTGTTTTTGTTCCTCGGGCTCTCCTTTTCTTCCTCGGCATCTGGTTTTGTTCCAAGAGCTCTAGTTTTCTTCCTCGGGCTCTGGTTTTCTTCCTTTGGCACTGGTTTTGTTCCTCGGGCTCTCGTTTTGTTCCTCGAACTCTCGTTTTGTTCCTCGGGTTCTGGTTTTGTTCCTCGAGCTCTGGTTTTATTCCTCGGGCTCTGGTTTTGTTCATCGAGGTCTGGTTTTCTTCCTCGGGCTCTGGTTGTGTTCCTCGGGCTCTGGTTCTGTTCCTCGGGCTCTGGTTTTGTTCCTCAGGCTCTGGTTTTGTTCCTCGGGCTCTGGTTTTGTTCCTCAGGCCCTGGTTTTCTTCCTCGGGCTTTCCTTTTGTTCCTTGGGCTCTGATATTGTTCTTCGGGCTTTGGTTTTGTTCCTCGGGCTCTGTTTTTGTTCCTCGGGCTCTCCTTTTCTTCCTCGGCATCTGGTTTTGTTCCAAGAGCTCTAGTTTTCTTCCTCGGGCTCTGGTTTTCTTCCTTTGGCACTGGTTTTGTTCCTCGGGCTCTGGTTTTCTTCCTCGAACTCTCGTTTTGTTCCTCGGGTTCTGGTTTTGTTCCTCGAGCTCTGGTTTTATTCCTCGGGCTCTGGTTTTGTTCATCGAGGTCTGGTTTTCTTCCTCGGGCTCTGGTTGTGTTCCTCGGGCTCTGGTTCTGTTCCTCGGGCTCTGGTTTTGTTCATCGAGGGCTTGTTTTCTTCCTCGGGCTCTGGTTTTGTTCCTCAGGCTCTGGTTTTGTTCCTCGGGCTCTGGTTTTCTTCCTCGGACCCTGTTTCTTTACCTCGAGGGGTGGTTTTATTCCTCAGGCTCTGGCTTGGTTCCTCAGGCCCTGGTTGTTTTCCTCGGGCTCTGGTTTTGTTCCTCGGGCTCTGGTTTTGTTCCTCGGGCTCTGGTTTTGTTCCTCGAGGGCTAATTTTGTTCCTCGGGCTCTGGATTTGTTCCTCGGTTTCTGGTTCGGTTCCTCGGGCCCTGGTTTTATTCCACGGCCTCTAGTTTTCTTCCTATGGCCCTCGTTTTGTTCTTCAGGCCTTCCTTTTTGTCCTCGGGCTCTCGTTTTGTTCCTCGAGCTCTGGTTTTATTCCTTGGGCACTGGTTATTTTCCTCGGACTCTCGTTTTGTTCCTCGGGTTCTGGTTTTGTTCCTTGACCTCTGGTTTTGTTCCTTGAGCTCTGGTTTTCTTCCTCGGGCTCTGGTTTTCTTCCTCGGGCTCTGGTTTTCTTCCTCAGGCTCTGGTTTTGTTGCTCGGGCTCTGGATTTCTTCCTCGAGCTCTCCTTTTCTTCTTCGGGCCCTAGTTTTCTTCCTCGGGCTCTCTTTTTGTTCCTCGGGCTCTGGTTGTGTTCCTCGGGCTCTGGTTGTGTTCCTCGGGCTCCGGGTTTGTTCCTCGAGCTCTAGTTTTGTTCCTCAGGCCCTGGTTTTCTTCCTCGGGGTTTCCTTTTGTTCTTTGGGCTCTGATATTGTTCTTTGGGCTTTGGTTTTGTTCCTCGGGCTCTGTTTTTGTTCCTCGGGCTCTCCTTTTCTTCCTCGGCATCTGGTTTTGTTCCAAGAGCTCTAGTTTTCTTCCTCGGGCTCTGGTTTTCTTCCTTTGGCACTGGTTTTGTTCCTCGGGCTCTGGTTTTCTTCCTCGAACTCTCGTTTTGTTCCTCGGGTTCTGGTTTTGTTCCTCGAGCTCTGGTTTTATTCCTCGGGCTCTGGTTTTGTTCATCGAGGTCTGGTTTTCTTCCTCGGGCTCTGGTTGTGTTCCTCGGGCTCTGGTTCTGTTCCTCGGGCTCTGGTTTTGTTCATCGAGGGCTTGTTTTCTTCCTCGGGCTCTGGTTTTGTTCCTCAGGCTCTGGTTTTGTTCCTCGGACTCTGGTTTTCTTCCTCGGACCCTGTTTCTTTACCTCGAGGGGTGGTTTTGTTCCTCGGGCTCTGTTTTTGTTCCTCGGGCTCTCCGTTTCTTCCTCGGCATCTGGTTTTGTTCCAAGAGCTCTAGTTTTCTTCCTCGGGCTCTGGATTTATTCCTTTGGCACTGGGTTTGTTCCTCGGGCTCTCGTTTTCTTCCTCGAACTCTCGTTTTGTTCCTCGGGTTCTGGTTTTGTTCCTTGAGCTCTGGTTTTATTCCTCGGGCTGTGGTTTTGTTCATCGAGGTCTGGTTTTCTTCCTCGGGCTCTGGTTGTGTTCCTCGGGCTCTGGTTCTGTTCCTCGGGCTCTGGTTTTGTTCATCGAGGGCTTGTTTTCTTCCTCGGGCTCTGGATTTCTTCCTCGAGCTCTCCTTTTCTTCTTCGGGCCCTAGTTTTGTTCCTCGGGCTCTGTTTTTTTTCCTCGGGCTCTGGTTGTGTTCCTCGGGCTCTGGTTGTGTTCCTCGGGCTCCGGGTTTGTTCCTCGAGCTCTAGTTTGGTTCCTCAGGCCCTGGTTTTCTTCCTCGGGGTTTCCTTTTGTTCCTTGGGCTCTGATATTGTTCTTCGGGCTTTGGTTTTGTTCCTCGGGCTCTGTTTTTGTTCCTCGGGCTCTCCTTTTCTTCCTCGGCATCTGGTTTTGTTCCAAGAGCTCTAGTTTTCTTCCTCGGGCTCTGGTTTTCTTCCTTTGGCACTGGTTTTGTTCCTCGGGCTCTCGTTTTCTTCCTCGAACTCTCGTTTTGTTCCTCGGGTTCTGGTTTTGTTCCTCGAGCTCTGGTTTTATTCCTCGGGCTCTGGTTTTGTTCATCGAGGCCTGGTTTTCTTCCTCGGGCTCTGGTTGTGTTCCTCGGGCTCTGGTTCTGTTCCTCGGGCTCTGGTTTTGTTCCTCAGGCTCTGGTTTTGTTCCTCGGGCTCTGGTTTTGTTCCTCAGGCCCTGGTTTTCTTCCTCGGGGTTTCCTTTTGTTCCTTGGGCTCTGATATTGTTCTTCGGGCTTTGGTTTTGTTCCTCGGGCTCTGTTTTTGTTCCTCGGGCTCTCCTTTTCTTCCTCGGCATCTGGTTTTGTTCCAAGAGCTCTAGTTTTCTTCCTCGGGCTCTGGTTTTCTTCCTTTGGCACTGGTTTTGTTCCTCGGGCTCTGGTTTTCTTCCTCGAACTCTCGTTTTGTTCCTCGGGTTCTGGTTTTGTTCCTCGAGCTCTGGTTTTATTCCTCGGGCTCTGGTTTTGTTCATCGAGGTCTGGTTTTCTTCCTCGGGCTCTGGTTGTGTTCCTCGGGCTCTGGTTCTGTTCCTCGGGCTCTGGTTTTGTTCATCGAGGGCTTGTTTTCTTCCTCGGGCTCTGGTTTTGTTCCTCAGGCTCTGGTTTTGTTCCTCGGGCTCTGGTTTTCTTCCTCGGACCCTGTTTCTTTACCTCGAGGGGTGGTTTTGTTCCTCAGGCTCTGGCTTGGTTCCTCAGGCCCTGGTTGTTTTCCTCGGGCTCTGGTTTTCTTCCTCGGGCTCTGGTTTTGTTCCTCGAGGGCTAATTTTGTTCCTCGGGCTCTGGATTTGTTCCTCGGTTTCTGGTTCGGTTCCTCGGGCCCTGGTTTTATTCCACGGGCTCTGGTTTTCTTCCTATGGCCCTCGTTTTGTTCTTCAGGCCTTCCTTTTTGTCCTCGGGCTCTGGTTTTGTTCCTCGAGCTCTGGTTTTATTCCTTGGGCACTGGTTATGTTCCTCGGACTCTCGTTTTTTTCCTCGGGTTCTGGTTTTGTTCCTTGACCTCTGGTTTTGTTCCTTGAGCTCTGGTTTTCTTCCTCGGGCTCTGGTTTTCTTCCTCGGGCTCTGGTTTTCTTCCTCAGGCTCTGGTTTTGTTGCTCGGGCTCTGGATTTCTTCCTCGAGCTCTCCTTTTCTTCTTCGGGCCCTAGTTTTGTTCCTCGGGCTCTCTTTTTGTTCCTCGGGCTCTGGTTGTGTTCCTCGGGCTCTGGTTGTGTTCCTCAGGCTCCGGGTTTGTTCCTCGAGCTCTAGTTTTGTTCCTCAGGCCCTGGTTTTCTTCCTCGGGGTTTCCTTTTGTTCTTTGGGCTCTGATATTGTTCTTTGGGCTTTGGTTTTGTTCCTCGGGCTCTGTTTTTGTTCCTCGGGCTCTCCTTTTCTTCCTCGGCATCTGGTTTTGTTCCAAGAGCTCTAGTTTTCTTCCTCGGGCTCTGGTTTTCTTCCTTTGGCACTGGTTTTGTTCCTCGGGCTCTCGTTTTCTTCCTCGAACTCTCGTTTTGTTCCTCGGGTTCTGGTTTTGTTCCTCGAGCTCTGGTTTTATTCCTCGGGCTCTGGTTTTGTTCATCGAGGTCTGGTTTTCTTCCTCGGGCTCTGGTTGTGTTCCTCGGGCTCTGGTTCTGTTCCTCGGGCTCTGGTTTTGTTCATCGAGGGCTTGTTTTCTTCCTCGGGCTCTGGTTTTGGTCCTCAGGCTCTGGTTTTGTTCCTCGGACTCTGGTTTTCTTCCTCGGACCCTGTTTCTTTACCTCGAGGGGTGGTTTTGTTCCTCGGGCTCTGTTTTTGTTCCTCGGGCTCTCCGTTTCTTCCTCGGCATCTGGTTTTGTTCCAAGAGCTCTAGTTTTCTTCCTCGGGCTCTGGATTTATTCCTTTGGCACTGGTTTTGTTCTTCGGGCTCTCGTTTTCTTCCTCGAACTCTCGTTTTGTTCCTCGGGTTCTGGTTTTGTTCCTCGAGCTCTGGTTTTATTCCTCGGGCTCTGGTTTTGTTCATCGAGGTCTGGTTTTCTTCCTCGGGCTCTGGTTGTGTTCCTCGGGCTCTGGTTCTGTTCCTCGGGCTCTGGTTTTGTTCATCGAGGGCTTGTTTTCTTCCTCGGGCTCTGGTTTTGTTCCTCAGGCTCTGGTTTTGTTCCTCGGGCTCTGGTTTTCTTCCTCGGACCCTGTTTCTTTACCTCGAGGGGTGGTTTTGTTCCTCAGGCTCTGGCTTGGTTCCTCAGGCCCTGGTTGTTTTCCTCGGGCTCTGGTTTTCTTCCTCGGGCTCTGGTTTTGTTCCTCGAGGGCTAATTTTGTTCCTCAGGCTCTGGATTTGTTCCTCGGTTTCTGGTTCGGTTCCTCGGGCCCTGGTTTTATTCCACGGGCTCTGGTTTTCTTCCTATGGCCCTCGTTTTGTTCTTCAGGCCTTCCTTTTTGTCCTCGGGCTCTGGTTTTGTTCCTCGAGCTCTGGTTTTATTCCTTGGGCACTGGTTATGTTCCTCGGGCTCTCGTTTTGTTCCTCGGGTTCTGGTTTTGTTCCTTGACCTCTGGTTTTGTTCCTTGAGCTCTGGTTTTCTTCCTCAGGCTCTGGTTTTGTTGCTCGGGCTCTGGATTTCTTCCTCGAGCTCTCCTTTTCTTCTTCGGGCCCTAGTTTTCTTCCTCCGGCTCTCTTTTTGTTCCTCGGGCTCTGGTTGTGTTCCTCGGGCTCTGGTTGTGTTCCTCGGGCTCCGGGTTTGTTCCTCGAGCTCTAGTTTTGTTCCTCAGGCCCTGGTTTTCTTCCTCGGGGTTTCCTTTTGTTCTTTGGGCTCTGATATTGTTCTTTGGGCTTTGGTTTTGTTCCTCGGGCTCTGTTTTTGTTCCTCGGGCTCTCCTTTTCTTCCTCGGCATCTGGTTTTGTTCCAAGAGCTCTAGTTTTCTTCCTCGGGCTCTGGTTTTCTTCCTTTGGCACTGGTTTTGTTCCTCGGGCTCTGGTTTCGTTCCTCGAACTCTCGTTTTGTTCCTCGGGTTCTGGTTTTGTTCCTCGAGCTCTGGTTTTATTCTTCGGGCTCTGGTTTTGTTCATCGAGGTCTGGTTTTCTTCCTCGGGCTCTGGTTGTGTTCCTCGGGCTCTGGTTCTGTTCCTCGGGCTCTGGTTTTGTTCATCGAGGGCTTGTTTTCTTCCTCGGGCTCTGGATTTCTTCCTCGAGCTCTCCTTTTCTTCTTCGGGCCCTAGTTTTGTTCCTCGGGCTCTGTTTTTTTTCCTCGGGCTCTGGTTGTGTTCCTCGGGCTCTGGTTGTGTTCCTCGGGCTCCGGGTTTGTTCCTCGAGCTCTAGTTTGGTTCCTCAGGCCCTGGTTTTCTTCCTCGGGGTTTCCTTTTGTTCCTTGGGCTCTGATATTGTTCTTCGGGCTTTGGTTTTGTTCCTCGGGCTCTGTTTTTGTTCCTCGGGCTCTCCTTTTCTTCCTCGGCATCTGGTTTTGTTCCAAGAGCTCTAGTTTTCTTCCTCGGGCTCTGGTTTTCTTCCTTTGGCACTGGTTTTGTTCCTCGGGCTCTCGTTTTCTTCCTCGAACTCTCGTTTTGTTCCTCGGGTTCTGGTTTTGTTCCTCGAGCTCTGGTTTTATTCCTCGGGCTCTGGTTTTGTTCATCGAGGCCTGGTTTTCTTCCTCGGGCTCTGGTTGTGTTCCTCGGGCTCTGGTTCTGTTCCTCGGGCTCTGGTTTTGTTCCTCAGGCTCTGGTTTTGTTCCTCGGGCTCTGGTTTTGTTCCTCAGGCCCTGGTTTTCTTCCTCGGGGTTTCCTTTTGTTCCTTGGGCTCCGATATTGTTCTTCGGGCTTTGGTTTTGTTCCTCGGGCTCTGTTTTTGTTCCTCGGGCTCTCCTTTTCTTCCTCGGCATCTGGTTTTGTTCCAAGAGCTCTAGTTTTCTTCCTCGGGCTCTGGTTTTCTTCCTTTGGCACTGGTTTTGTTCCTCGGGCTCTCGTTTTCTTCCTCGAACTCTCGTTTTGTTCCTCGGGTTCTGGTTTTGTTCCTCGAGCTCTGGTTTTATTCCTCGGGCTCTGGTTTTGTTCATCGAGGTCTGGTTTTCTTCCTCGGGCTCTGGTTGTGTTCCTCGGGCTCTGGTTCTGTTCCTCGGGCTCTGGTTTTGTTCATCGAGGGCTTGTTTTCTTCCTCGGGCTCTGGTTTTGTTCCTCAGGCTCTGGTTTTGTTCCTCGGGCTCTGGTTTTCTTCCTCGGACCCTGTTTCTTTACCTCGAGGGGTGGTTTTATTCCTCAGGCTCTGGCTTGGTTCCTCAGGCCCTGGTTGTTTTCCTCGGGCTCTGGTTTTGTTCCTCGGGCTCTGGTTTTGTTCCTCGAGGGCTAATTTTGTTCCTCGGGCTCTGGATTTGTTCCTCGGTTTCTGGTTCGGTTCCTCGGGCCCTGGTTTTATTCCACGGGCTCTGGTTTTCTTCCTATGGCCCTCGTTTTGTTCTTCAGGCCTTCCTTTTTGTCCTCGGGCTCTGGTTTTGTTCCTCGAGCTCTGGTTTTATTCCTTGGGCACTGGTTATGTTCCTCGGACTCTCGTTTTTTTCCTCGGGTTCTGGTTTTGTTCCTTGACCTCTGGTTTTGTTCCTTGAGCTCTGGTTTTCTTCCTCGGGCTCTGGTTTTCTTCCTCGGGCTCTGGTTTTCTTCCTCAGGCTCTGGTTTTGTTGCTCGGGCTCTGGATTTCTTCCTCGAGCTCTCCTTTTCTTCTTCGGGCCCTAGTTTTCTTCCTCGGGCTCTCTTTTTGTTCCTCGGGCTCTGGTTGTGTTCCTCGGGCTCTGGTTGTGGTCCTCGGGCTCCGGGTTTGTTCCTCGAGCTCTAGTTTTGTTCCTCAGGCCCTGGTTTTCTTCCTCGGGGTTTCCTTTTGTTCTTTGGGCTCTGATATTGTTCTTTGGGCTTTGGTTTTGTTCCTCGGGCTCTGTTTTTGTTCCTCGGGCTCTCCTTTTCTTCCTCGGCATCTGGTTTTGTTCCAAGAGCTCTAGTTTTCTTCCTCGGGCTCTGGTTTTCTTCCTTTGGCACTGGTTTTGTTCCTCGGGCTCTGGTTTTGTTCCTCGAACTCTCGTTTTGTTCCTCGGGTTCTGGTTTTGTTCCTCGAGCTCTGGTTTTATTCCTCGGGCTCTGGTTTTGTTCATCGAGGTCTGGTTTTCTTCCTCGGGCTCTGGTTGTGTTCCTCGGGCTCTGGTTCTGTTCCTCGGGCTCTGGTTTTGTTCATCGAGGGCTTGTTTTCTTCCTCGGGCTCTGGTTTTGTTCCTCAGGCTCTGGTTTTGTTCCTCGGACTCTGGTTTTCTTCCTCGGACCCTGTTTCTTTACCTCGAGGGGTGGTTTTGTTCCTCGGGCTCTGTTTTTGTTCCTCGGGCTCTCCGTTTCTTCCTCGGCATCTGGTTTTGTTCCAAGAGCTCTAGTTTTCTTCCTCGGGCTCTGGATTTATTCCTTTGGCACTGGTTTTGTTCTTCGGGCTCTCGTTTTCTTCCTCGAACTCTCGTTTTGTTCCTCGGGTTCTGGTTTTGTTCCTCGAGCTCTGGTTTTATTCCTCGGGCTCTGGTTTTGTTCATCGAGGTCTGGTTTTCTTCCTCGGGCTCTGGTTGTGTTCCTCGGGCTCTGGTTCTGTTCCTCGGGCTCTGGTTTTGTTCATCGAGGGCTTGTTTTCTTCCTCGGGCTCTGGTTTTGTTCCTCAGGCTCTGGTTTTGTTCCTCGGGCTCTGGTTTTCTTCCTCGGACCCTGTTTCTTTACCTCGAGGGGTGGTTTTGTTCCTCAGGCTCTGGCTTGGTTCCTCAGGCCCTGGTTGTTTTCCTCGGGCTCTGGTTTTCTTCCTCGGGCTCTGGTTTTGTTCCTCGAGGGCTAATTTTGTTCCTCGGGCTCTGGATTTGTTCCTCGGTTTCTGGTTCGGTTCCTCGGGCCCTGGTTTTATTCCACGGGCTCTGGTTTTCTTCCTATGGCCCTCGTTTTGTTCTTCAGGCCTTCCTTTTTGTCCTCGGGCTCTGGTTTTGTTCCTCGAGCTCTGGTTTTATTCCTTGGGCACTGGTTATGTTCCTCGGACTCTCGTTTTGTTCCTCGGGTTCTGGTTTTGTTCCTTGACCTCTGGTTTTGTTCCTTGAGCTCTGGTTTTCTTCCTTGGGCTCTGGTTTTCTTCCTCGGGCTCTGGTTTTCTTCCTCAGGCTCTGGTTTTGTTGCTCGGGCTCTGGATTTCTTCCTCGAGCTCTCCTTTTCTTCTTCGGGCCCTAGTTTTCTTCCTCGGGCTCTCTTTTTGTTCCTCGGGCTCTGGTTGTGTTCCTCGGGCTCTGGTTGTGTTCCTCGGGCTCCGGGTTTGTTCCTCGAGCTCTAGTTTTGTTCCTCAGGCCCTGGTTTTCTTCCTCGGGGTTTCCTTTTGTTCTTTGGGCTCTGATATTGTTCTTTGGGCTTTGGTTTTGTTCCTCGGGCTCTGTTTTTGTTCCTCGGGCTCTCCTTTTCTTCCTCGGCATCTGGTTTTGTTCCAAGAGCTCTAGTTTTCTTCCTCGGGCTCTGGTTTTCTTCCTTTGGCACTGGTTTTGTTCCTCGGGCTCTGGTTTTGTTCCTCGAACTCTCGTTTTGTTCCTCGGGTTCTGGTTTTGTTCCTCGAGCTCTGGTTTTATTCCTCGGGCTCTGGTTTTGTTCATCGAGGTCTGGTTTTCTTCCTCGGGCTCTGGTTGTGTTCCTCGGGCTCTGGTTCTGTTCCTCGGGCTCTGGTTTTGTTCATCGAGGGCTTGTTTTCTTCCTCGGGCTCTGGTTTTGTTCCTCAGGCTCTGGTTTTGTTCCTCGGACTCTGGTTTTCTTCCTCGGACCCTGTTTCTTTACCTCGAGGGGTGGTTTTGTTCCTCGGGCTCTGTTTTTGTTCCTCGGGCTCTCCGTTTCTTCCTCGGCATCTGGTTTTGTTCCAAGAGCTCTAGTTTTCTTCCTCGGGCTCTGGATTTATTCCTTTGGCACTGGTTTTGTTCTTCGGGCTCTCGTTTTCTTCCTCGAACTCTCGTTTTGTTCCTCGGGTTCTGGTTTTGTTCCTCGAGCTCTGGTTTTATTCCTCGGGCTCTGGTTTTGTTCATCGAGGTCTGGTTTTCTTCCTCGGGCTCTGGTTGTGTTCCTCGGGCTCTGGTTCTGTTCCTCGGGCTCTGGTTTTGTTCATCGAGGGCTTGTTTTCTTCCTCGGGCTCTGGTTTTGTTCCTCAGGCTCTGGTTTTGTTCCTCGGGCTCTGGTTTTCTTCCTCGGACCCTGTTTCTTTACCTCGAGGGGTGGTTTTGTTCCTCAGGCTCTGGCTTGGTTCCTCAGGCCCTGGTTGTTTTCCTCGGGCTCTGGTTTTCTTCCTCGGGCTCTGGTTTTGTTCCTCGAGGGCTAATTTTGTTCCTCGGGCTCTGGATTTGTTCCTCGGTTTCTGGTTCGGTTCCTCGGGCCCTGGTTTTATTCCACGGGCTCTGGTTTTCTTCCTATGGCCCTCGTTTTGTTCTTCAGGCCTTCCTTTTTGTCCTCGGGCTCTGGTTTTGTTCCTCGAGCTCTGGTTTTATTCCTTGGGCACTGGTTATGTTCCTCGGACTCTCGTTTTGTTCCTCGGGTTCTGGTTTTGTTCCTTGACCTCTGGTTTTGTTCCTTGAGCTCTGGTTTTCTTCCTTGGGCTCTGGTTTTCTTCCTCGGGCTCTGGTTTTCTTCCTCAGGCTCTGGTTTTGTTGCTCGGGCTCTGGATTTCTTCCTCGAGCTCTCCTTTTCTTCTTCGGGCCCTAGTTTTCTTCCTCGGGCTCTCTTTTTGTTCCTCGGGCTCTGGTTGTGTTCCTCGGGCTCTGGTTGTGTTCCTCGGGCTCCGGGTTTGTTCCTCGAGCTCTAGTTTTGTTCCTCAGGCCCTGGTTTTCTTCCTCGGGGTTTCCTTTTGTTCTTTGGGCTCTGATATTGTTCTTTGGGCTTTGGTTTTGTTCCTCGGGCTCTGTTTTTGTTCCTCGGGCTCTCCTTTTCTTCCTCGGCATCTGGTTTTGTTCCAAGAGCTCTAGTTTTCTTCCTCGGGCTCTGGTTTTCTTCCTTTGGCACTGGTTTTGTTCCTCGGGCTCTCGTTTTGTTCCTCGAACTCTCGTTTTGTTCCTCGGGTTCTGGTTTTGTTCCTCGAGCTCTGGTTTTATTCCTCGGGCTCTGGTTTTGTTCATCGAGGTCTGGTTTTCTTCCTCGGGCTCTGGTTGTGTTCCTCGGGCTCTGGTTCTGTTCCTCGGGCTCTGGTTTTGTTCATCGAGGGCTTGTTTTCTTCCTCGGGCTCTGGTTTTGTTCCTCAGGCTCTGGTTTTGTTCCTCGGGCTCTGGTTTTCTTCCTCGGACCCTGTTTCTTTACCTCGAGGGGTGGTTTTGTTCCTCGGGCTCTGGCTTGGTTCCTCAGGCCCTGGTTGTTTTCCACGGGCTCTGGTTTTGTTCCTCGGGCTCTGGTTTTGTTCCTCGAGGGCTAGTTTTCTTCCTCGGGCTCTGGATTTGTTCCTCGGTTTCTGGTTCGGTTCCTCGGGCCCTGGTTTTCTTCCTCGGGCTCTGGTTTTGTTCCTCAGGCTCTGGTTTTGTTCCTCGGACTCTGGTTTTCTTCCTCGGACCCTGTTTCTTTACCTCGAGGGGTGGTTTTGTTCCTCGGGCTCTGTTTTTGTTCCTCGGGCTCTCCGTTTCTTCCTCGGCATCTGGTTTTGTTCCAAGAGCTCTAGTTTTCTTCCTCGGGCTCTGGATTTATTCCTTTGGCACTGGTTTTGTTCTTCGGGCTCTCGTTTTCTTCCTCGAACTCTCGTTTTGTTCCTCGCGTTCTGGTTTTGTTCCTCGAGCTCTGGTTTTATTCCTCGGGCTCTGGTTTTGTTCATCGAAGTCTGGTTTTCTTCCTCGGGCTCTGGTTGTGTTCCTCGGGCTCTGGTTCTGTTCCTCGGGCTCTGGTTTTGTTCATCGAGGGCTTGTTTTCTTCCTCGGGCTCTGGTTTTGTTCCTCAGGCTCTGGTTTTGTTCCTCGGGCTCTGGTTTTCTTCCTCGGACCCTGTTTCTTTACCTCGAGGGGTGGTTTTGTTCCTCGGCCTCTGGCTTGGTTCCTCAGGCCCTGGTTGTTTTCCACGGGCTCTGGTTTTGTTCCTCGGGCTCTGGTTTTGTTCCTCGGGGGCTAGTTTTCTTCCTCGGGCTCTGGATTTGTTCCTCGGTTTCTGGTTCGGTTCCTCGGGCCCTGGTTTTATTCAACGGGCTCTGGTTTTCTTCCTATGGCCCTCGTTTTGTTCTTCAGGCCTTCCTTTTTGTCCTTGGGCTCTGGTTTTGTTCCTCGAGCTCTGGTTTTATTCCTTGGGCACTGGTTATGTTCCTCGGGCTCTCGTTTTCTTCCTCGGACTCTCGTTTTGTTCCTCGGGTTCTGGTTTTGTTCCTTGACCTCTGGTTTTGTTCCTTGAGCTCTGGTTTTCTTCCTCGGGCTCTGGTTTTCTTCCTCAGGCTCTGGTTTTCTTCCTCAGGCTCTGGTTTTGTTGCTCGGCCTCTGGATTTCTTCCTCGAGCTCTCCTTTTCTTCTTCGGGCCCTAGTTTTGTTCCTCGGGCTCTGTTTTTGTTCCTCGGGCTCTCCTTTTCTTCCTCGGCATCTGGTTTTGTTCCAAGAGCTCTAGTTTTCTTCCTCGGGCTCTGGTTTTCTTCCTTAGGCTCTGGTTTTCTTCCTTTGGCACTGGTTTTGTTCCTCGGGCTCTCGTTTTCTTCCTCGAACTCTCGTTTTGTTCCTCGGGTTCTGGTTTTGTTCCTCGAGCTCTGGTTTTATTCCTCGGGCTCTGGTTTTGTTCATCGAGGTCTGGTTTTCTTCCTCGGGCTCTGGTTTTGTTCCTCAGGCTCTGGTTCTGTTCCTCGGGCTCTGGTTTTGTTCATTGAGGGCTTGTTTTCTTCCTCGGGCTCTGGTTTTGTTCCTCAGGCTCTGGTTTTCTTCCTCGGGCTCTGGTTTTCTTCCTCGGACCCTGTTTCTTTACCTCGAGGGGTGGTTTTGTTCCTCAGGCTCTGGCTTGCTTCCTCAGGCCCTGGTTGTTTTCCTCGGGTTCTGGTTTTCTTCCTCGGGCTCTGGTTTTGTTCCTCGAGGGCTAATTTTGTTCCTCGGGCTCTGGATTTGTTCCTCGGTTTCTGGTTCGGTTCCTCGGGCCCTGGTTTTATTCCACAGGCTCTGGTTTTCTTCCTATGGCCCTCGTTTTGTTCTTCAGGCCTTCCTTTTTGTCCTCGGGCTCTGGTTTTGTTCCTCAAGCTCTGGTTTTATTCCTTGGGCACTGGTTATGTTCCTCGGACTCTCGTTTTGTTCCTCGGGTTCTGGTTTTGTTCCTTGACCTCTGATTTTGTTCCTTGAGCTCTGGTTTTCTTCCTCGGGCTCTGGTTTTCTTCCTCGGGCTCTGGTTTTCTTCCTCAGGCTCTGGTTTTGTTACTCGGGCTCTGGATTTCTTCCTCAAGCTCTCCTTTTCTTCTTCGGGCCCTAGTTTTCTTCCTCGGGCTCTGGTTGTGTTCCTCGGGCTCCGGGTTTGTTCCTCGAGCTCTAGTTTTGTTCCTCAGGCCCTGGTTTTCTTCCTCGGGGTTTCCTTTTGTTCTTTGGGCTCTGATATTGTTCTTTGGGCTTTGGTTTTGTTCCTCGGGCTCTGTTTTTGTTCCTCGGGCTCTCCTTTTCTTCCTCGGCACCTGGTTTTGTTCCAAGAGCTCTAGTTTTCTTCCTCGGGCTCTGGTTTTCTTCCTTTGGCACTGGTTTTATTCCTCGGGCGCTCGTTTTCTTCCTCGATCTCTTGTTTTGTTTCTCGGGTTCTCGTTTTGTTCCTTGAGCTCTGGTTTTATTCCTCGGGCTCTGGTTTTGTTCATCGAGGTCTGGTTTTCTTCCTCGGGCTCTGATTGTGTTCCTCGGGCTCTGGTTCTGTTCCTCGGCCTCTGGTTTTGTTCATCGAGGGCTTGTTTTCTTCCTCGGGCTCTGGTTTTGTTCCTCAGGCTCTGGTTTTGTTCCTCGGGCTCTGGTTTTCTTCCTCGGACCCTGTTTCTTTACCTCGAGGGGTGGTTTTGTTCCTCGGGCTCTGGCTTGCTTCCTCAGGCCCTGGGTGTTTTCCTCGGGCTCTGGTTTTGTTCCTCGGGCTCTGGTTTTGTTCCTCGAGGTCTAGTTTTGTTCCTCAGGCTCTGGATTTATTCCTCCGTTTCTGGTTCAGTTCCTCGGGCCCTGGTTTTATTCCACGGGCTCTGGTTTTCTTCCTATGGCCCTCATTTTGTTCTTCAGGCCTTCCTTTTTGTCCTTGGGCTCTGGTTTTGTTCCTCGAGCTCTGGTTTTATTCCTCGGGCTCTGGTTTTCTTCCTCGGGCTCTGGTTTTCTTCCTCAGGCTCTGGTTTTGTTGCTCGGGCTCTGGATTTCTTCCTCGAGCTCTCCTTTTTTTCTTCGTCCCTAGTTTTGTTCCTCGGGCTCTGTTTTTGTTCCTCGGGCTCTGGTTGTGTTCCTCGGGCCCTGGTTGTGGTCCTCGGGCTCCGGGTTTGCTCCTCGAGCTCTAGTTTTGTTCCTCAGGCCCTGGTTTTCTTCCTCGGGGTTTCCTTTTGTTCCTTGGGCTCTTATATTGTTCTTCGGGCTCTCGTTTTCTTCCTCGAACTCTCGTTTTGTTCCTCAGGTTCTGGTTTTGTTCCTTGAGCTCTTGTTTTATTCCTCGGGCTCTGGTTTTGTTCATCGAGGTCTGGTTTTCTTCCTCGGGCTCTGGTTCTGTTCCTCGGGCTCTGGTTCTGTTCCTCGGGCTCTGGTTTTGTTCATCGAGGGCTTGTTTTCTTCCTCGGGCTCTGGTTTTGTTCCTCAGGCTCTGGTTTTGTTCCTCGGGCTCTGGTTTTCTTCCTCGGACCCTGTTTCTTTACCTCGAGGGGTGGTTTTGTCCCTCGGGCTCTGGCTTGGTTCCTCAGGCCCTGGTTGTTTTCCTCGGGCTCTGTTTTTGTTCCTCGGGCTCTGGTTGTGTTCCTCCGTCTCTGGTTGTGTTCCTCGGGCTCCGGGTTTGTTCCTCGAGCTCTAGTTTTGTTCCTCAGGCCCTGGTTTTCTTCCTCGGGGTTTCTTTTTGTTCCTTGGGCTCTGATATTGTTCTTCGGGCTTTGGTTTTGTTCCTCGGGCTCTGTTTTTGTTCCTCGGGCTCTCCTTTTCTTCCTCGGCATCTGGTTTTGTTCCAAGAGCTCTAGTTTTCTTCCTCGGGCTCTGGTTTTCTTCCTTTGGCACTGGTTTTGTTCCTCAGGCTCTCGTTTTCTTCCTCGAACTCTCGTTTTGTTCCTCGGGTTCTGGTTTTGTTCCTTGAGCTCTGGTTTTATTCCTCGGGCTCTGGTTTTGTTCATCGAGGTCTGGTTTTCTTCCTCGGGCTCTGGTTTTGTTCCTCAGGCTCTGGTTCTGTTCCTCGGGCTCTGGTTTTCTTCCTCGCACCCTGTTTCTTTACCTCGAGGGGTGGTTTTGTTCCTCGGGCTCTGGCTTGCTTCCTCAGGCCCTGGTTGTTTTCCTCGGGCTCTGGTTTTGTTCCTCGGGCTCTGGTTTTGTTCCTCGAGGGTGTCGTGGTTTAACCTGGCAGGCAGCCAAATACCACGCAGCCGCTCACTCACTCCCCCCGCCCCCCGAGTGGGACGGGGAGAGAATCGGAAGGGTAAGAGTGAGAAAAACTCGTGGGTTGAGATAAAGACAGTTTAATAGAACAGAAAAGGGAGAATAATGATAATAAATAATGATAGAATATACAAAATGAGTGATGTACAATGCAATTGCTCACCACCCGCGCTGACCGATAACCAAGTAGCGATCGGCCCTTCCTGGATCACGCCTACCCTTCATATACTGAGCATGACGTCACATGGTATGAATACCCCATTGGCCAGCTGGGCTGGCTGTCCTGATTATGTTCCCTCCCATCTTGTGTACCTAGCTCAGTCAGTAGGCACGGGAGCTGTCCTTGGACTAGGAGGGCACTTAGCAACAACTGAAAACATCAGTGTGTTATCAACATTCTTCTCATACTAAATCCAAAACACAGCACTAGGAAGAAATTTAACCCTATCCCAGCCGAAACCAGGACAGTATCCACCCCTTATTCCATACCATTTACGTTATGCTTAGGTCTCACATTTTTCGATACCTTTCAATTAATCACCACTATCTTTTTTATATATATACATATATAATACATATACATACATTATACATATAATACATATACATACATATATACACATAAATATATATAAATGTCCATTGAGTTCTTTTAGTCCACAACTTTGGGCTCTATCTGTCATAACAGTCTTTCAGGGCCAGAAGGATGGTGTGTGGTGTTGGGCTGTTGCATCCTGAAGCCAGTTCTCATTTCGGTACTGCTGCGCTCGTCCAGTTCTATCATCGTTGCACTTTGCTCGGTTTCATCGGAGTTAGTTCGTTCTTCATTAATCTGGGTGATTTTCACTGCTATACCATTGATAGCAACCATAGAAATAATGATATACAATATCATATAACAATTGACATCATAAAATTCAGTTCATTGGCTATTTTCACCCAAAATCAAATCCCCTTGAGGTACACACCGGACTTGCCCATCCTTTCGCATCACCCACCAAGTGCACCCAGGTCCTTGAGCAAAAGCAATCCCATGGATGGGTTTTCCCTTGCCAGAGGCAGGAGTAACCCAGACTGTCTTCCCCAACATATTTCTTATATGCACGACAGGGACTTTATCTCCATCTACAGTACGTAAAAGTCTTGATTGGGCAGGGCCAGCTCGATTAACAGACCCCCTAGTGTTGACTAACCAGGTGGCTTTTGCTAAATGTGTATCCCAATGCTTGAATGTCCCACCACCCATTGCCCTCAGCGTTGTCTTTAACAGCCCGTTGTATCGTTCGATTTTCCCGGAGGCTGGTGCGTGGTAGGGGATGTGATAGACCCACTCAATGCCATGCTCTTTGGCCCAGGTGTCTATGAGGGTGTTTCGGAAATGAGTCCCGTTGTCTGACTCAATTCTTTCTGGGGTGCCATGTCGCCATAGGACTTGCTTTTCAAGACCCAGGATGGTGTTCCGGGCAGTGGCATGAGGCACAGGGTATGTTTCTAGCCAGCCGGTGGTTGCTTCCACCATGGTGAGCACATAGCGTTTGCCGTGGCGGGTTTGTGGGAGTGTGATATAATCAATCTGCCAGGCCTCCCCATATTTGTATTTCAACCATCGTCCCCCATACCAAAGAGGCTTTACTCGCTTGGCTTGTTTGATTGCAGCGCACGTTTCACATTCATGGATAACCTGTGCAATAGCGTCCATGGTTAAGTCCACCCCTCGATCACGAGCCCATCTATATGTTGCATCTCTTCCTTGATGGCCTGAGGCATCATGGGCCCACCGAGCTATAAATAATTCACCCTTATGTTGCCAGTCCAGATCCACCTGAGCCACTTCAATCTTAGCAGCCCGGTCCACCTGCTGGTTGTTTTGATGTTCTTCACTGGCCCGACTCTTGGGCACGTGAGCATCTACATGACGTACTTTTACAACCAGGTTCTCTACTCGGGCAGCAATATCTTGCCACAACGCAGCAGCCCAGATGGGTTTACCTCTGCGCTGCCAGTTGTTCTGCTTCCACTGCTGCAACCACCCCCACAGGGCATTTGCCACCATCCATGAGTCAGTATAGAGATAAAGTACTGGCCATTTTTCTCGTTCAGCAATGTCCAAGGCCAGCTGGATGGCTTTCACCTCTGCAAACTGGCTCGATTCACCTTCTCCTTCAGCAGTTTCTGCAACTTGGCGTATAGGACTCCATACAGCAGCTTTCCACCTCCGATGCTTTCCCACAAGGCGACAGGACCCATCAGTGAACAGGGCATATTGCTTCTCATTTTCTGGTAGTTTATTATACAGTGGGGCTTCTTCAGCACGTATCACCTCCTCCTCTGGGGATATTCCAAAATCTTTGCCTTCTGGCCAGTTCGTGATCACCTCCAAGATTCCTGGGCGACTGGGGTTTCCTATTCGGGCCCGTTGTGTGATCAGTGCGACCCACTTACTCCACGTAGCATCGGTTGCATGATGTGTAGAGGGGACACTCCCTTTGAACATCCAGCCCAGTACCGGCAGTCGGGGTGCCAGGAGGAGCTGTGCTTCAGTACCAACCACTTCCGAAGCAGCTCGAATCCCTTCATATGCTGCCAATATCTCCTTCTCAGTTGGAGTGTAGCGGGCCTCGGATCCTCTGTATCCCCGACTCCAGAACCCTAAGGGTCGACCTCGAGTCTCCCCTGGTGCTTTCTGCCAGAGGCTCCAGGTAGGACCATTCTCCCCGGCTGCGGTGTAGAGCACATTCTTCACATCTTGTCCTGCCCGGACTGGCCCAAGGGCTACTGCGTGAACTATCTCCTGTTTAATTTGTTCAAAGGCTTGTCGTTGCTCAGGGCCCCATTTGAAGTCGTTCTTCTTCCTGGTCACTTGATAGAGAGGGCTTACGATCTGACTGTAATTTGGAATATGCATTCTCCAAAAGCCCACAACGCCTAAGAAAGCTTGTGTTTCCCTTTTGCTAGTCGGTGGGGACATGGCTGTTATTTTGTTGATCACATCCATTGGGATCTGACGACGTCCATCTTGCCATTTTATTCCTAAAAACTGGATCTCCTGTGCAGGTCCCTTGACCTTACTTTGTTTTATGGCAAAACCAGCTTTCAGAAGGATTTGAATTATTCTCTCCCCTTTCTCAAAAACTTCTTCTGCTGTGTTGCCCCACACGATGATGTCATCAATGTATTGCAGGTGTTCTGGAGCCTCACCCTGTTCCAGTGCGGTGTGGATCAGTCCATGGCAAATGGTAGGGCTGTGTTTCCACCCCTGGGGCAGTCGGTTCCAGGTGTACTGGACGCCCCTCCAAGTGAAAGCAAACTGTGGCCTGCACTCTGCAGCCAAAGGGATGGAGAAGAAGGCATTAGCAATGTCAATGGTGGCGTACCACTTGGCTGCCTTTGACTCCAGTTCGTACTGAAGTTCTAGCATGTCCGGCACGGCAGCACTCAGTGGCGGCGTGACTTCGTTCAGGCCACGGTAGTCTACTGTTAGTCTCCACTCTCCATTAGACTTTCGCACTGGCCATATGGGACTGTTGAAGGGTGAGCGAGTCTTGCTGATCACTCCTTGGCTCTCCAGTCGACGAATCAGCTCATGGATGGGGATCAGGGAATCTCGGTTGGTGCGGTATTGTCGCCGATGCACTGTTGTGGTAGCGATTGGTACTTGTTGTTCTTCAACCCTCAACAACCCCACAACAGAAGGGTCCTCTGAGAGACCAGGCAAGGTGGACAGCTGTTTAATTTCCTCCGTCTCCAGGGCAGCTATACCAAAAGCCCACCGATACCCTTTTGGGTCCTTAAAATACCCTCTCCTGAGGTAGTCTATGCCAAGGATGCACGGAGCCTCTGGGCCAGTCACAATGGGGTGCTTCTGCCACTCGTTCCCGGTTAGGCTCACTTCGGCTTCCAATACAGTTAACTCTTGGGATCCCCCTGTCACTCCAGAAATACAGATGGGTTCTGCCCCTTTATAGCTTGATGGCATCAGGGTACACTGTGCACCAGTGTCTACGAGAGCCTTATACTCCTGTGGCTCTGATGTGCCAGGCCATCGAATCCACACAGTCCAGTAAACCCGGTTGTCCCTTTCCTCCACCTGGCCGGAGGCAGGGCCCCTCTAGTTCTGGTCATAGTATCCGCTTCTCACTTCTTGCAAACGTGAGTCAAGAATTCCTTCATTACAGTCCAAAGTAAGATCAGTCCTTCTACTCTGTCTGGGGAACTGTTCACTGGAAACTGGACCGTCGTGAGACAGGGTTTTCCTGAAAACTGGAGCAGCATTTTTCCTGAGAGAACCCCCTTGTGTGATTGTTTTTCCTTGCAACTCACGTACACGTGCCTCTAGGGTCAAGGTAGGTTTTCCATCCCACTGCCTCATGTCCTCTCCGTGGTCACGCAGGTAAAACCACAGGGTGCCCCGTGGTGTGTACTTTCTATATCCTCTCTCTTGAGGAGAAAAACGCTGACTCCTAATGGCTGAGATACTGGTCTGTACAGGTGGAGAATAGGACCTATTGTCTTTGAGTTGCTGGACCTCTCGGGACAGCTTCTCTACAGCCGAGACAAGGGAGGAGGAGATAGTTTCTTCAAAATCCTGAAGTCTGCTAACCACCTCATCCACCGTTGGTGCTTCTTCCTCTTTCCAGCACAGTACTGCCAACGAACTGGCATACGATGCTGGTGCGCTCCGTACCAACTTCCGCCACATGGGTCGGGTGCACTGGACGTCATCTGGATCTTTGGGCGTTTGGTTGTCGTTCAGGTCACTATAAACCACCTCCAGCACGCCTAGTTCTCTCAGGTACTGGATACCTCTCTCCATAGTGGTCCATTTGCTTGGGCGATATATAACATCTTCCTTGAAGGGATACCTTTCTTTTACGGCTGACAGCAGTCGCCTCCAGAGGCTGAGGACCTGTGTCCCTTTTCCAATTGCTTTGTCAATGCCTCCTTCCCTAGCAAGGGATCCCAGCTGTTTGGCTTCCTTCCCCTCCAATTCCAGGCTACTGGCCCCATTATCCCAGCATCGGAGCAGCCAGGTAACAATATGCTCGCCTGGACGACGGCTGAAATCTTTCCGCATATCTCGCAGCTCACTCAGGGATAGGGATCGGGTGGTTTCCGTCTCGTTTATGAGTTCTTCCTCTTCCTCCTCCTCTCCTTGTGATGGCCCTGCTCTTTCATCATCCCTTTCTAAACGACCTGATCTCCGCTTCCAAGATTTCCTCTTCTGTACAGGGGCAACGGATACCAGCAAGGGTTGGTCCTCTGGTTCAGCTGTAGTGCCTGTTGCTGGGGTTTGGGTAGCTGCAGTGCTTGTCATGGGGGTTGGAGTAACTGTAGTGCCTGTTGCCGGAGCTTGAGTGGCTGCAGTGCTTGTCGCAGGGGTTGGAGAAGCTACGGTGACTGTTGCCGGGGTTTGAGTAGCCACAGGGGTTATCATGGGGGTTGGAGTAGCCGCAGTGCCTGTCGTGGGGTTTTGAGTAGCCACCGTGTCTGTAGCCGCCCCCGAGACTCGCCGCTCCGCCTGCCCCAATGAGGCACCGCTGCTTGCCCTCCCTCTTTTCTTGTTCCTGAGGGTTGATCTCTGGACAGTATTCCTGAATAGTTGTTTAACCCTAAACAAGGCCTGAACCACATTCAGGAGACATAGTACCAATATGAACATGCTTGTTTGAGCATCCCAAGGATATTCAAAATTCTCAGGGAATATTGTGGACATCTTTGTGAAGAGGATAGAAGAAAAAGGAGTTTCTGACGATATGGAAGGGAAGATGAACAAGTGGGAGAGAGTGTCCCATCCCGTCTCCCCCTTAAATTCATTCTCCGAGGAGAAACAAGTGCAATTACCAATAATTTCTAAGAGGTGGTTCCCGAGGTACAGAAATGATGGCAGTGCCGAGTACAGATACCAGATTGGACTTACGACCAATGATTTTATCACCTCATAAAACAGCAACAAAATGATAATCTTGGCCCAGCTCCGAATAATGGTAAACAGCACAAACGGGAACATATACTGCAAGCAAGGTATTACATGACCCAACATTGAGAGCCAGCCCCACAACTTTGACAGCCAATACATCAACATTGTGACCAATCAATATAATGGATGCTTATAACAATTTTGCCTTAACACACTTTGGTCAGATCTATCGTTATCTCAACCCTTCGTGCCCCACGTTGGGCGCCAAAAAGGACTGTCGTGGTTTAACCTGGCAGGCAGCCAAATACCACGCAGCCGCTCACTCACTCCCCCCGCCCCCCCAGTGGGACGGGGAGAGAATCGGAAGGGTAAGAGTGAGAAAAACTCGTGGGTTGAGATAAAGACAGTTTAATAGAACAGAAAAGGGAGAATAATGATAATAAATAATGATAGAATATACAAAATGAGTGATGTACAATGCAATTGCTCACCACCCGCGCTGACCGATAACCAAGTAGCGATCGGCCCTTCCTGGATCACGCCTACCCTTCATATACTGAGCATGACGTCACATGGTATGGAATACCCCATTGGCCAGCTGGGCTGGCTGTCCTGATTATGTTCCCTCCCATCTTGTGTACCTAGCTCAGTCAGTAGGCACGGGAGCTGTCCTTGGACTAGGAGGGCACTTAGCAACAACTGAAAACATCAGTGTGTTATCAACATTCTTCTCATACTAAATCCAAAACACAGCACTAGGAAGAAATTTAACCCTATCCCAGCCGAAACCAGGACAGAGGGCTAGTTTTGTTCCTCGGGCTCTGGATTTGTTCCTCGGTTTCTGGTTCGGTTCCTCAGGCCCTGGTTTTATTCCACGGGCTCTGGTTTTCTTCCTATGGCCCTCGTTTTGTTCTTCAGGCCTTCCTTTTTGTCCTTGGGCTCTGGTTTTGTTCCTCGAGCTCTGGTTTTATTCCTCAGGCTCTGGTTATGTTCCTCGGGCTCTCGTCTTCTTCCTCGGACTCTCGTTTTGTTCCTCGGGTTCTGGTTTTGTTCCTTGAGCTCTGGTTTTCTTCCTCGGGCTCTGGTTTTCTTCCTCGGGCAATGGTTTTCTTCCTCAGGCTCTGGTTTTCTTCCTCAGGTTCTGGTTTTGTTCCTCGGGCTCTGAATTTCTTCATCGAGCTCTCCTTTTCTTCTTCGGGCCCTAGTTTTGTTCCTCGGGCTCTGTTTTTGTTCCTCGGGCTCTGGTTGTGTTCCTCGGGCCCTGGTTGTGTTCCTCGCGCTCCGGGTTTACTCCTCGAGCTCTAGTTTTGTTCCTCAGGCCCTGGTTTTCTTCCTCGGGGTTTCCTTTTGTTCCTTGGGTTCTTACATTGTTCTTCGGGCTCTCGTTTTCTTCCTCGAACTCTCGTTTTGTTCCTCGGGTTCTGGTTTTGTTCCTTGAGCTCTGGTTTTATTCCTCGGGCTGTGGTTTTGTTCATCGAGGTCTGGTTTTCTTCCTCGGGCTCTGGTTGTGTTCCTCGGGCTCTGGTTCTGTTCCTCGGGCTCTGGTTTTGTTCATCGAGGGCTTGTTTTCTTCCTCGGGCTCTGGATTTCTTCCTCGAGCTCTCCTTTTCTTCTTCGGGCCCTAGTTTTGTTCCTCGGGCTCTGTTTTTTTTCCTCGGGCTCTGGTTGTGTTCCTCGGGCTCTGGTTGTGTTCCTCGGGCTCCGGGTTTGTTCCTCGAGCTCTAGTTTGGTTCCTCAGGCCCTGGTTTTCTTCCTCGGGCTCTGGTTGTGTTCCTCGGGCTCTGGTTCTGTTCCTCGGGCTCTGGTTGTGTTCCTCAGGCTCTGGTTTTGTTCCTCGGGCTCTGGTTTTGTTCCTCAGGCCCTGGTTTTCTTCCTCGGGGTTTCCTTTTGTTCCTTGGGCTCTGATATTGTTCTTCGGGCTTTGGTTTTGTTCCTCGGGCTCTGTTTTTGTTCCTCGGGCTCTCCGTTTCTTCCTCGGCATCTGGTTTTGTTCCAAGAGCTCTAGTTTTCTTCCTCGAGCTCTGGTTTTATTCCTTTGGCACTGGTTTTGTTCCTCGGGCTCTCGTTTTCTTCCTCGAACTCTCGTTTTGTTCCTCGGGTTCTGGTTTTGTTCCTCGAGCTCTGGTTTTATTCCTCGGGCTCTGGTTTTGTTCATCGAGGTCTGGTTTTCTTCCTCGGGCTCTGGTTGTGTTCCTCGGGCTCTGGTTCTGTTCCTCGGGCTCTGGTTTTGTTCATCGAGGGCTTGTATTCTTCCTCGGGCTCTGGTTTTGTTCCTCAGGCTCTGGTTTTGTTCCTCGGGCTCTGGTTTTCTTCCTCGGACCCTGTTTCTTTACCTCGAGGGGTGGTTTTATTCCTCAGGCTCTGGCTTGGTTCCTCAGGCCCTGGTTGTTTTCCTCGGGCTCTGGTTTTGTTCCTCGGGCTCTGGTTTTGTTCCTCGAGGGCTAATTTTGTTCCTCGGGCTCTGGATTTGTTCCTCGGTTTCTGGTTCGGTTCCTCGGGCCCTGGTTTTATTCCACGGGCTCTGGTTTTCTTCCTATGGCCCTCGTTTTGTTCTTCAGGCCTTCCTTTTTGTCCTCGGGCTCTGGTTTTGTTCCTCGAGCTCTGGTTTTATTCCTTGGGCACTGGTTATGTTCCTCGGACTCTCGTTTTGTTCCTCGGGTTCTGGTTTTGTTCCTCGAGCTCTGTTTTTCTTCCTCGGGCTCTGGTTTTCTTCCTCGGGCTCTGGTTTTCTTCCTCGGGCTCTGGTTTTCTTCCTCAGGCTCTGGTTTTGTTGCTCGGGCTCTGGATTTCTTCCTCGAGCTCTCCTTTTCTTCTTCGGGCCCTAGTTTTCTTCCTCGGGCTCTCTTTTTGTTCCTCGGGCTCTGGTTGTGTTCCTCGGGCTCTGGTTGTGGTCCTCGGGCTCCGGGTTTGTTCCTCGAGCTCTAGTTTTGTTCCTCAGGCCCTGGTTTTCTTCCTCGGGGTTTCCTTTTGTTCTTTGGGCTCTGATATTGTTCTTTGGGCTTTGGTTTTGTTCCTCGGGCTCTGTTTTTGTTCCTCGGGCTCTCCTTTTCTTCCTCGGCATCTGGTTTTGTTCCAAGAGCTCTAGTTTTCTTCCTCGGGCTCTGGTTTTCTTCCTTTGGCACTGGTTTTGTTCCTCGGGCTCTGGTTTTGTTCCTCGAACTCTCGTTTTGTTCCTCGGGTTCTGGTTTTGTTCCTCGAGCTCTGGTTTTATTCCTCGGGCTCTGGTTTTGTTCATCGAGGTCTGGTTTTCTTCCTCGGGCTCTGGTTGTGTTCCTCGGGCTCTGGTTCTGTTCCTCGGGCTCTGGTTTTGTTCATCGAGGGCTTGTTTTCTTCCTCGGGCTCTGGTTGTGTTCCTCGGGCTCTGGTTCTGTTCCTCGGGCTCTGGTTTTGTTCCTTAAGCTCTGGTTTTGTTCCTCGGGCTCTGGTTTTCTTCCTCGGACCCTGTTTCTTTACCTCGAGGGGTGGTTTTGTTCCTCGGGCTCTGGCTTGGTTCCTCAGGCCCTGGTTGTTTTCCACGGGCTCTGGTTTTGTTCCTCGGGCTCTGGTTTTGTTCCTCGAGGGCTAGTTTTCTTCCTCGGGCTCTGGATTTGTTCCTCGGTTTCTGGTTCGGTTCCTCGGGCCCTGGTTTTATTCCACGGGCTCTGGTTTTCTTCCTATGGCCCTCGTTTTGTTCTTCAGGCCTTCCTTTTTGTCCTTGGGCTCTGGTTTTGTTCCTCGAGCTCTGGTTTTATTCCTTGGGCACTGGTTATGTTCCTCGGGCTCTCGTTTTCTTCCTCGGACTCTCGTTTTGTTCCTCGGGTTCTGGTTTTGTTCCTTGACCTCTGGTTTTGTTCCTTGAGCTCTGGTTTTCTTCCTCGGGCTCTGGTTTTCTTCCTCGGGCTCTGGTTTTCTTCCTCAGGCTCTGGTTTTGTTGCTCGGGCTCTGGATTTCTTCCTCGAGCTCTCCTTTTCTTCTTCGGGCCCTAGTTTTCTTCCTCGGGCTCTGTTTTTGTTCCTCGAGCTCTGGTTGTGTTCCTCGGGCTCTGGTTGTGTTCCTCGGGCTCCGGGTTTGTTCCTCGAGCTCTAGTTTTGTTCCTCAGGCCCTGGTTTTCTTCCTCGGGGTTTCCTTTTGTTCCTTGGGCTCTGATATTGTTCTTTGGGCTTTGGTTTTGTTCCTCGGGCTCTGTTTTTGTTCCTCGGGCTCTCCTTTTCTTCCTTGGCATCTGGTTTTGTTCCAAGAGCTCTAGTTTTCTTCCTCGGGCTCTGGTTTTCTTCCTTTGGCACTGGTTTTATTCCTCGGGCGCTCGTTTTCTTCCTCGATCTCTTGTTTTGTTTCTCGGGTTCTGGTTTTGTTCCTCGAGCTCTGGTTTTATTCCTCGGGCTCTGGTTTTGTTCATCGAGGTCTGGTTTTCTTCCTCGGGCTCTGATTGTGTTCCTCGGGCTCTGGTTCTGTTCCTCGGCCTCTGGTTTTGTTCATCGAGGGCTTGTTTTCTTCCTCGGGCTCTGGTTTTGTTCCTCAGGCTCTGGTTTTGTTCCTCGGGCTCTGGTTTTCTTCCTCGGACCCTGTTTCTTTACCTCGAGGGGTGGTTTTGTTCCTCGGGCTCTGGCTTGCTTCCTCAGGCCCTGGGTGTTTTCCTCGAGGTCTAGTTTTGTTCCTCGGGCTCTGGATTTATTCCTCCGTTTCTGGTTCAGTTCCTCGGGCCCTGGTTTTATTCCACGGGCTCTGGTTTTCTTCCTATGGCCCTCGTTTTGTTCTTCAGGCCTTCCTTTTTGTCCTTGGGCTCTGGTTTTGTTCCTCGAGCTCTGGTTTTCCTCCTCGGGCTCTGGTTTTCTTCCTCGGGCTCTGGTTTTCTTCCTCAGGCTCTGGTTTTGTTGCTTGGGCTCTGGATTTCTTCCTCGAGCTCTCCTTTTCTTCTTCGTCCCTAGTTTTGTTCCTCGGGCTCTGTTTTTGTTCCTCGGGCTCTGGTTGTGTTCCTCGGGCCCTGGTTGTGGTCCTCGGGCTCCGGGTTTGTTCCTCGAGCTCTAGTTTTGTTCCTCAGGCCCTGGTTTTCTTCCTCGGGGTTTCCTTTTGTTCCTTGGGCTCTTATATTGTTCTTCGGGCTCTCGTTTTCTTCCTCGAACTCTCGTTTTGTTCCTCAGGTTCTGGTTTTGTTCCTTGAGCTCTTGTTTTATTCCTTGGGCTCTGGTTTTGTTCATCGAGGTCTGGTTTTCTTCCTCGGGCTCTGGTTCTGTTCCTCGGGCTCTGGTTCTGTTCCTCGGGCTCTGGTTTTGTTCATCGAGGGCTTGTTTTCTTCCTCGGGATCTGGTTTTGTTCCTCAGGCTCTGGTTTTGTTCCTCGGGCTCTGGTTTTCTTCCTCGGACCCTGTTTATTTACCTCGAGGGGTGGTTTTGTCCCTCGGGCTCTGGCTTGGTTCCTCAGGCCCTGGTTGTTTTCCTCGGGCTCTGTTTTTGTTCCTCGGGCTCTGGTTGTGTTCCTCCGTCTCTGGTTGTGTTCCTCGGGCTCCGGGTTTGTTCCTCGAGCTCTAGTTTTGTTCCTCAGGCCCTGGTTTTCTTCCTCGGGGTTTCCTTTTGTCCTTGGGCTCTGATATTGTTCTTCGGGCTTTGGTTTTGTTCCTCGGGCTCTGTTTTTGTTCCTCGGGCTCTCCTTTTCTTCCTCGGCATCTGGTTTTGTTCCAAGAGCTCTAGTTTTCTTCCTCGGGCTCTGGTTTTCTTCCTCGGGCTCTGGTTTTCTTCCTTTGGCACTGGTTTTGTTCCTCAGGCTCTCGTTTTCTTCCTCGAACTCTCGTTTTGTTCCTCGGGTTCTGGTTTTGTTCCTTGAGCTCTGGTTTTATTCCTCGGGCTCTGGTTTTGTTCATCGAGGTCTGGTTTTCTTCCTCGGGCTCTGGTTTTGTTCCTCAGGCTCTGGTTCTGTTCCTCGGGCTCTGGTTTTCTTCCTCGCACCCTGTTTCTTTACCTCGAGGGGTGGTTTTGTTCCTCGGGCTCTGGCTTGCTTCCTCAGGCCCTGGGTGTTTTCCTCGGGCTCTGGTTTTGTTCCTCGGGCTCTGGTTTTGTTCCTCGAGGGCTAGTTTTGTTCCTCGGGCTCTGGATTTGTTCCTCGGTTTCTGGTTCGGTTCCTCGGGCCCTGGTTTTATTCCACGGGCTCTGGTTTTCTTCCTATGGCCCTCGTTTTGTTCTTCAGGCCTTCCTTTTTGTCCTTGGGCTCTGGTTTTGTTCCTCGAGCTCTGGTTTTATTCCTCAGGCTCTGGTTATGTTCCTCGGGCTCTCGTTTTGTTCCTCGGGTTCTGGTTTTGTTCCTCGGGTTCTGGTTTTGTTCCTTGAGCTCTGGTTTTCTTCCTCGGGCTCTGGTTTTCTTCCTCGGGCTCTGGTTTTCTTCCTCAGGCTCTGGTTTTCTTCCTCAGGTTCTGGTTTTGTTCCTCGGGCTCTGAATTTCTTCATCGAGCTCTCCTTTTCTTCTTCGGGCCCTAGTTTTGTTCCTCGGGCTCTGTTTTTGTTCCTCGGGCTCTGGTTGTGTTCCTCGGGCCCTGGTTGTGTTCCTCGCGCTCCGGGTTTGCTCCTCGAGCTCTAGTTTTGTTCCTCAGGCCCTGGTTTTCTTCCTCGGGGTTTCCTTTTGTTCCTTGGGTTCTTACATTGTTCTTCGGGCTCTCGTTTTCTTCCTCGAACTCTCGTTTTGTTCCTCGGGTTCTGGTTTTGTTCCTTGAGCTCTGGTTTTATTCCTCGGGCTGTGGTTTTGTTCATCGAGGTCTGGTTTTCTTCCTCGGGCTCTGGTTGTGTTCCTCGGGCTCTGGTTCTGTTCCTCCGGCTTTGGTTTTGTTCATCGAGGGCTTGTTTTCTTCCTCGGGCTCTGGTTTTTTTCCTCAGGCTCTGGTTTTGTTCCTCGGGCTCTGGTTTTCTTCCACGGGCTCTGGTTTTCTTCCTATGGCCCTCGTTTTGTTCTTCAGGCCTTCCTTTTTGTCCTTGGGCTCTGGTTTTGTTCCTCAAGCTCTGGTTTTATTCCTTGGGCACTGTTTATGTTCCTCGGGCTCTCGTTTTCTTCCTCGGACTCTCGTTTTGTTCCTCGGGTTCTGGTTTTGTTCCTCGAGCTCTGGTTTTCTTCCTCGGGCTCTGGTTTTCTTCCTCGGGCTCTGGTTTTCTTCCTCGGGCTCTGGTTTTCTTCCTCAGGCTCTGGTTTTGTTGCTCGGGCTCTGGATTTCTTCCTCGAGCTCTCCTTTTCTTCTTCGGGCCCTAGTTTTGTTCCTCGGGCTCTCTTTTTGTTCCTCGGGCTCTGGTTGTGTTCCTCGGGCTCTGGTTGTGTTCCTCGGGCTCCGGGTTTGTTCCTCTAGCTCTATTTTTATTCCTCAGGCCCTGTTTTTCTTCCTCGGGGTTTCCTTTTGTTCCTTGGGCTCTGATATTGTTCTTCAGGCTTTGGTTTTGTTTCTCGGGCTCTGTTTTTCTTCCTCGGGCTCTCCTTTTCTTCCTCGGCACCTGGTTTTGTTCCAAGAGCTCTAGTTTTCTTCCTCGGGCTCTGGTTTTCTTCCTCGGGCTCTGGTTTTCTTCCTTTGGCACTGGTTTTGTTCCTCGGGCTCTCGTTTTCTTCCTCGAACTCTCGTTTTGTTCCTCGGGTTCTGGTTTTGTTCCTTAAGCTCTGGTTTTATTCCTCGGGCTCTGGTTTTGTTCATGGAGGTCTGGTTTTCTTCCTCGGGCTCTGGTTTTGTTCCTCAGGCTCTGGTTCTGTTCCTCGGGCTCTGGTTTTCTTCCTCGGACCCTGTTTCTTTACCTCGAGGGGTGGTTTTGTTCCTCGGGCTCTGGCTTGCTTCCTCAGGCCCTGGTTGTTTTCCTCGGGCTCTGGTTTTGTTCCTCGGGCTCTGGTTTTGTTCCTCGAGGGCTAGTTTTGTTCCTCGGGCTCTGGATTTGGTCCTCGGTTTCTGGTTCGGTTCCTCGGGCCCTGGTTTTATTCCACGGGCTCTGGTTTTCTTCCTATGGCCCTCGTTTTGTTCTTCAGGCCTTCCTTTTTGTCCTCGGGCTCTGGTTTTGTTCCTCGAGCTCTGGTTTTATTCCTCAGGCTCTGGTTATGTTCCTCGGGCTCTCGTCTTCTTCCTCGGACTCTCGTTTTGTTCCTCGGGTTCTGGTTTTGTTCCTTGAGCTCTGGTTTTCTTCCTCGGGCTCTGGTTTTCTTCCTCGGGCTCTGGTTTTCTTCCTCCGGCTCTGGTTTTCTTCCTCAGGTTCTGGTTTTGTTCCTCGGGCTCTGAATTTCTTCATCGAGCTCTCCTTTTCTTCTTCGGGCCCTAGTTTTGTTCCTCGGGCTCTGTTTTTGTTCCTCGGGCTCTGGTTGTGTTCCTCGGGCCCTGGTTGTGTTCCTCGCGCTCCGGGTTTGCTCCTCGAGCTCTAGTTTTGTTCCTCAGGCCCTGGTTTTCTTCCTCGGGGTTTCCTTTTGTTCCTTGGGTTCTTACATTGTTCTTCGGGCTCTCGTTTTCTTCCTCGAACTCTCGTTTTGTTCCTCGGGTTCTGGTTTTGTTCCTTGAGCTCTGGTTTTATTCCTCGGGCTGTGGTTTTGTTCATCGAGGTCTGGTTTTCTTCCTCGGGCTCTGGTTGTGTTCCTCGGGCTCTGGCTCTGTTCCTCCGGCTTTGGTTTTGTTCATCGAGGGCTTGTTTTCTTCCTCGGGCTCTGGTTTTTTTCCTCAGGCTCTGGTTTTGTTCCTCGGGCTCTGGTTTTCTTCCTCGGGCTCTGGTTTTGTTCCTCGGTTTCTGGTTCGGTTCCTCGGGCCCTGGTTTTATTCCACGGGCTCTGGTTTTCTTCCTATGGCCCTCGTTTTGTTCTTCAGGCCTTCCTTTTTGTCCTTGGGCTCTGGTTTTGTTCCTCAAGCTCTGGTTTTATTCCTTGGGCACTGTTTATGTTCCTCGGGCTCTCGTTTTCTTCCTCGGACTCTCGTTTTGTTCCTCGGGTTCTGGTTTTGTTCCTCGAGCTCTGGTTTTCTTCCTCGGGCTCTGGTTTTCTTCCTCGGGCTCTGGTTTTCTTCCTCGGGCTCTGGTTTTCTTCCTCAGGCTCTGGTTTTGTTGCTCGGGCTCTGGATTTCTTCCTCGAGCTCTCCTTTTCTTCTTCGGGCCCTAGTTTTCTTCCTCGGGCTCTCTTTTTGTTCCTCGGGCTCTGGTTGTGTTCCTCGGGCTCTGGTTGTGTTCCTCGGGCTCCGGGTTTGTTCCTCTAGCTCTATTTTTATTCCTCAGGCCCTGGTTTTCTTCCTCGGGGTTTCCTTTTGTTCCTTGGGCTCTGATATTGTTCTTCAGTCTTTGGTTTTGTTTCTCGGGCTCTGTTTTTCTTCCTCGGGCTCTCCTTTTCTTCCTCGGCACCTGGTTTTGTTCCAAGAGCTCTAGTTTTCTTCCTCGGGCTCTGGTTTTCTTCCTCGGGCTCTGGTTTTCTTCCTTTGGCACTGGTTTTGTTCCTCGGGCTCTCGTTTTCTTTCTCGAACTCTCGTTTTGTTCCTCGGGTTCTGGTTTTGTTCCTTAAGCTCTGGTTTTATTCCTCGGGCTCTGGTTTTGTTCATGGAGGTCTGGTTTTCTTCCTCGGGCTCTGGTTTTGTTCCTCAGGCTCTGGTTCTGTTCCTCGGGCTCTGGTTTTCTTCCTCGGACCCTGTTTCTTTACCTCGAGGGGTGGTTTTGTTCCTCGGGCTCTGGCTTGGTTCCTCAGGCCCTGGTTGTTTTCCTCGGGCTCTGGTTTTGTTCCTCGGGCTCTGGTTTTGTTCCTCGAGGGCTAGTTTTCTTCCTCGGGCTCTGGATTTGTTCCTCGGTTTCTGGTTCGGTTCCTCGGGCCCTGGTTTTATTCCACGGGCTCTGGTTTTCTTCCTATGGCCCTCGTTTTGTTCTTCAGGCCTTCCTTTTTGTCCTCGGGCTCTGGTTTTGTTCCTCGAGCTCTGGTTTTATTCCTCAGGCTCTGGTTATGTTCCTCGGGCTCTCGTCTTCTTCCTCGGACTCTCGTTTTGTTCCTTGACCTCTGGTTTTGTTCCTTGAGCTCTGGTTTTCTTCCTCGGGCTCTGGTTTTCTTCCTCGGGCTCTGGTTTTCTTCCTCAGGCTCTGGTTTTCTTCCTCAGGTTCTGGTTTTGTTCCTCGGGCTCTGAATTTCTTCATCGAGCTCTCCTTTTCTTCTTCGGGCCCTAGTTTTGTTCCTCGGGCTCTGTTTTTGTTCCTCGGGCTCTGGTTGTGTTCCTCGGGCCCTGGTTGTGTTCCTCGCGCTCCGGGTTTGCTCCTCGAGCTCTAGTTTTGTTCCTCAGGCCCTGGTTTTCTTCCTCGGGGTTTCCTTTTGTTCCTTGGGTTCTTACATTGTTCTTCGGGCTCTCGTTTTCTTCCTCGAACTCTCGTTTTGTTCCTCGGGTTCTGGTTTTGTTCCTTGAGCTCTGGTTTTATTCCTCGGGCTGTGGTTTTGTTCATCGAGGTCTGGTTTTCTTCCTCGGGCTCTGGTTGTGTTCCTCGGGCTCTGGTTCTGTTCCTCCCGCTTTGGTTTTGTTCATCGAGGGCTTGTTTTCTTCCTCGGGCTCTGGTTTTTTTCCTCAGGCTCTGGTTTTGTTCCTCGGGCTCTGGTTTTCTTCCTCGGGCTCTGGTTTTGTTCCCCGAGGGCTAGTTTGGTTACTCGGGCTCTGGATTTGTTCCTCGGTTTCTGGTTCGGTTCCTCGGGCCCTGGTTTTATTCCACGGGCTCTGGTTTTCTTCCTATGGCCCTCGTTTTGTTCTTCAGGCCTTCCTTTTTGTCCTTGGGCTCTGGTTTTGTTCCTCGAGCTCTGGTTTTATTCCTTGGGCACTGGTTTTGTTCCTTGAGCTCTAGTTTTGTTCTTCGAGCTCTGGTTTTGTTCCTGGGGCTCTGGTTTTCTTTCACGGGCTCTGGTTTTGTTCCTCAGGCTCTGGTTTTTATTCCTCAGGCCCTGGTTTTATTCCTCGGGGTTTCGTTTTGTTCCTCGGGTTCTGCTTTATTTCCACGGGCTCTGGTTTTGTTCCTCGAGGGCTGGTTTTATTCCTTGGGCTATGGTTTTCTTTCTCGGGCTCTGGCTTGGTTCCTCGCACACTGGTTTTTTTCCTCGGGCTCTATTTTTGTTCCTCGGGCTCTTGTATTCTTCCTCAGGCTCTGGTTTTGTTCATGGAGGGCTGGTTTTGTTCCTCGGGCTCTGGCTTGGTTCCTCGGGCCCTGGTTTTGTTTTCTCGGCCTCTGGTTTTGTTCCTCGGGCTCTGATTTTGTTCCTCGGTTTCTGGTTTGGTTCCTCGGCCCTGGTTTTATTCCACAGGCTCTGGTTTTCTTCCTATGGCCCTCGTTTTGTTTCAGTTCCTCCTTTTTGTCCCTGGGCTCTGGTATTGTTCCTCGGTCTCTGGTTTTCTTCCTCAGGATCTGGTTTTGTTCCTCGAGCTCTGGTTTTGTTCCTTGGGCACTGGTTTTGTTCCTCGGGCTCTCGTTCTCTTCCTCGGACTCTCGTTTTGTTCCTCGGGTTCTGGTTTTGTTCCTTGAGCTCTGGTTTTTTTTCTTTGGGCTCTGCTTTTCTTCCTCAGGCTCTGGTTTTGTTGCTTGGGCTCTGGATTTCTTCCTCGAGCTCTCGTTTTCTTCTTCACGCCGTGGATTTGTTCCTCGGGCTCTGTTTTTGTTCCTCGGGATGTGGTTGTGTTCCTCGGGCTGTGGTTGTGTTCCTCGGGCTCTGGTTTTGTTCCTTGAGCTCTAGTTTTGTTCTTCGAGCTCTGGTTTTGTTCCTGGGGCTCTGGTTTTCTTTCACGGGCTCTGGTTTTGTTCCTCAGGCTCTGGTTTTTATTCCTCAGGCCCTGGTTTTATTCCTCGGGGTTTCGTTTTGTTCCTCGGGCTCTGCTTTATTTCCACGGGCTCTGGTTTTTGTACCTCGAGGTCTGGTTTTGTTCCTTGGGCTATGGTTTTCTTTCTCGGGCTCTGGCTTGGTTCCTCGGGCCCGGTTTTTTTTCCTTGCGCTCTATTTTTGTTCCTCGGGCTCTTGTTTTCTTCCTCAGGCTCTGGTTTTGTTCATGGAGGGCTGGTTTTGTTCCTCGGGCTCTGGCTTGGTTCCTCGGGACCTGGTTTTTGTTTCTCGGGCTCTGGTTTTGTTCCTCGGGCTTTGATTTTTTTCCTCGGTTTCTGGTTTGGTTCCTCGGGCCCTGGTTTTATTCCACGGGCTCTGGTTTTCTTCCTATGGCCCTCTTTTTGTTCTTCAGGCCCTCCTTTTTGTCCTTGGCCTTGGTTTTTGTTCCTCGGGCTCTGGTTTTCTTCCTCAGGATCTGGTTTTGTTCCTCGAGCTCTGGTTTTGTTCCTTGGGGACTGGTTTTGTTCCTCGGGCTCTCGTTTTCTTCCTCGGACTCTCGTTTTGTTCCTCGGGTTCTGGTTTTCTTCCTTGAGCTCTGGTTTTCTTCCTCGGGCTCTTGTGTTCTTCCTCAGGCTCTGGTTTTGTTGCTCGTGCTCTGGATTTCTTCCTCGAGCTCTCGTTTTCTTCTTCAGGCCCTAGATTTGTTCCTCGGGCTCTGTTTTTGTTCCTCGGGCGCTGGTTGTGTTCCTTGGGCTCTGGTTTTGTTTCTCAAGCTCTGGTTGTGTTCCTCAAGCTCTGGTTTTGTTCCTTGTGCTCTAGTTTTGTTCTTCGAGCTGTGGGTTTGTTCCTGGGGCTCTGGTTTTCTTTCACGGGCTCTGGTTTTGTTCCTCAGGCTCTGGTTTTATTCCTCAGGCCCTGGTTTTATTCCTCGGAGTTTCGTTTTGTTCCTCGGGCTCTGCTTTATTTCCACGGGCTCTGTTTTTGTACCTCGAGGGCTGGTTTTGTTCCTTGGGCTATGGTTTTCTTTCTCGGGCTCTGCTTGGTTCCTCGGGCCCTGTTTTTTTTCCTCGGGCTCTATTTTTGTTCCTCGGGCTCTTGATTTCTTCCTCAGGCTCTGGTTTTGTTCATGGAGGGCTGGTTTTGTTCCTCGGGCTCTGGCTTGGTTCCTCGGGCCCTGTTTTTTTTTTCTCGTGCTCTGGTTTTGTTCATCGGGCTCTGATTTTGTTCCTTGGTTTCTGGTTTGGTTCCTCGGGCCCTGGTTTTATTCCACGGGCTCTGGTTTTCTTCCTATGGCCCTCGTTTTGTTCTTCAGGCCCTCCTTTTTGTCCTTGGCCTTGGTTTTTGTTCCTCGGGCTCTGGTTTTCTTCCTCAGGATCTGGTTTTGTTCCTCGAGCTCTGGTTTTGTTCCTTGGGCACTGGTTTTGTTCCTCGGGCTCTCGTTTTCTTCCTCGGACTCTCGTTTTGTTCCTCGGGTTCTGGTTTTGTTCCTCAGGCTCTGGTTTTGTTGCTCGGGCTCTGGATTTATTCCTCGAGCTCTCGTTTTTTTCTTCAGGCCCTAGATTTGTTCCTCGGGCTCTGTTTTTGTTTTTCGGGCGCTGCTTGTGTTCCTTGGACTCTGGTTTTGTTTCTCGAGCACTGGTTTTGTTCCTCGTGCTCTGCTTTATTCCTCGGGCTCTGGTTTTGTTCCTCAGGCTCTGGTTTTATTCCTCAGGCCCTGGTTTTATTCCTCGGTGTTTCGTTTTGTTCCTCGGGCTCTGCTTTATTTCCACGGGCTCTGGTTTTGTTCCTCGAGGGCTGGTTTTATTCCTTGGGCTATGGTTTTCTTTCTCGGGCCCTGGCTTGGTTTCTGGCACACTGGTTTTTTTCCTCGGGCTCTATTTTTTTTCCTCGGGCTCTTGTTTTCTTCCTCAGGCTCTGGTTTTGTTCATGGAAGTCTGGTTTTGTTCCTCGGGTTCTGGCTTGGTTCCTTGGGCTCTGGTTTTGTTTCTCGAGCTCTGGTTTTGTTCCTCGGGCTGTGCTTTATTTCCACTCGCTCTGGTTTTGTTCCTCGAGCTCTGGTTTTGTTCCTTGGGCACTGGTTTTGTTCCTCGGGCTCTCGTTTTCTTCCTCAGACTCTCGTTTTGTTCCTCGGGTTCTGGTTTTGTTCCTTGAGCTCTGGTTTTCTTCTCTGGGCTCTGGTATTATTCCTCAGGCTCTGGTTTTGTTGCTCGGGCTCTGGATTTCTTCCCGGGCTCTCGTTTTATTCCTCGGACTCTCGTTTTGTTCCTTGCGGTCTGTTTTTTTTCCTTGAGCCCTGGTTTTCTTCCTCGGGCTCTGGTTTTCTTCCTCAGGCTCTGGTTTTATTCCTCGGGCTCTGGTTTTCTTCCTCGAGATCTCGTTTTCTTCTTCACGCCCTGGATTTCTTCCTCGAGCTCTGTTTTTGTTCCTCAGGCTGTGGTTGTGTTTCTCGGGCTCTGGTTCTGTTCCTCGAGCTCTGGTTGTGTTCCTTGGACTCTGGTTTCGTTCCTTGAGCTCTAGTTTTGTTCTTTGAGCTCTGGTTTTGTTCCTGGGGCTCTGGTTTTATTCCTCAGGCTCTCGTTTTATTCCTCGGGGTTTCGTTTTGTTCCTCGGGCTCTCCTTTATTTCCACGGGCTCTGGTTTTGTTCCTCGAGGGCTGGTTTTATTCCTTGGGCTATGGTTTTCTTTCTCGGGCTCTGGCTTGGTTCCTCGGGTCCTGGTTTTTTTCCTCGGGCTGTATTTTTGTTCCTCGGGCTCTTGTTTTCTTCCTCAGGCTCTGGTTTTGTTCATGGAGGTCTGGTTTTGTTCCTCAGCCTCTGGCTTGGTTCCTCGGGCCCTGGTTTTTGTTTCTCGGTCTCTGGTTTTGTTCCTGGGACTCTGATTTTGTTCCTTGGTTTCTGGTTTGGTTCCTCGGGCCCTGGTTTTATTCCACGGACTCTGGTTTTCTTCCTAAGGCCCTCGTTTTGTTCTTCATGCCCTCATTTTTGTCCTTGGCCTTGGTTTTTGTTCCGCGGGCTCTGGTTTTCTTCCTCACGATATGGTTTTGTTCCTCGAGCTCTGGTTTTGTTCCTTGGGGACTGGTTTTGTTCCTCGGGCTCTCGTTTTCTTCCTCGGACTCTCGTTTTATTCCTCGGTTTCTGGTTTTCTTCCTTGAGCTCTGGTTTTCTTCCTCGGGCTATGGTTTTCTTCCTCAGGCTCTGGTTTTGTTGCTCGGGCTCTGGATTTCTTCCTCGAGCTCTCGTTTTCTTCTTCAGGCCCTAGATTTGTTCCTCGGCCTCTGTTTTGTTCCTCGGGCGCTGCTTTATTTCCACGGGCTTTGGTTTTGTTCCTCGAGCTCTGGTTTTGTTCCTTGGGCACTGGTTTTGTTCCTCGGGCTCTCGTTTTCTTCCTCGGACTCTCGTTTTGTTCCTCAGGTTCTGGTTTTGTTCCTTGAGCTCTGGTTTTCTTCCTCGGGCTCTGGTTTTCTTCCTCAGGCTCTGGTTTTGTTCCTCGGGCTCTGGATTTCTTCCTCAAGCTCTCGTTTTCTTCTTCAGGCCCTAGATTTGTTCCTCGGGCTCTGTTTTTGTTTCTCGAGCTCTGGTTGTGTTCCTTGGGCTCTGGTTTTGTTCCTTGAGCTCTAGTTTTGTTCTTTGAGCTCTGGTTTTGTCCCTGGGGCTCTGGTTTTCTTCCTCGGGCTCTGGTTTTGTTCCTAAGGCTCTGGTTTTATTCCTCAGGCCCTGGTTTTATTCCTCGGGGTTTCGTTTTGTTCCTCGGGCTCTGCTTTATTTCCACGGGCTCTGGTTTTGTTCCTCGAGGGCTGGTTTTATTCCTTGGGCTATGGTTTTCTTTCTCGGGCTCTGGCTTGGTTCCTCGGGTCCTGGTTTTTTTCCTCGGGCTCTATTTTTGTTCCTCGGGCTCTTGTTTTCTTCCTCAGGCTCTGGTTTTGTTCATGGAGGGCTGGTTTTGTTCCTCGGGCTCTGGCTTGGTTCCTCGGGCCCTGGTTTTGTTCCTCGGGCTCTCGTTCTCTTCCTCGGACTCTCGTTTTCTTCCTTGGGTTCTGGTTTTGTTCCTTGAGCTCTGGTTTTCCTCCTTCGGGCTCTATTTTTCTTCCTCAGGCTCTGGTTTTGTTGCTCGAGCTCTGGATTTCTTCCTCGAGCTCTCGTTTTCTTCTTCACGCCCTGGATTTGTACCTCGGGCTCTGTTTTTGTTCCTCGGGCTGTGGTTGTGTTCCTCGGGCTCTGGTTTTGTTCCTCGAGCTCTGGTTGTGTTCCTTGGGCTCTGGTTTTGTTCCTTGAGCTCTAGTTTTGTTCTTCGAGCTCTGGTTTTGTTCCTCAGGCTCTGGTTTTATTTCTCAGGCCCTGGTTTTATTCCTCGGCGTTTCGTTTTGTTCCTCGGGCTCTCCTTTATTTTCACGGGCTCTGGTTTTGTTCCTCGAGATCTGTTTTTGTTCCTCGAGGGCTATTTGTGTTCCTTGGGCTATGGTTTTCTTTCTCGGGCTCTGGCTTGGTTCCTCGGGCCCTGGTTTATTCCTCGAGCTCTGGTTTTGTTCCTTGGGCACTGGTTTTGTTCCTCGGGCTCTTGTTTTCTTCCTCAGACTCTCGTTTTTTTCCTTGCGGTCTGTTTTTTTTCCTTGAGCTCTGGTTTTCTTCCTCTGGCTCTGGTTTTCTTCCTCAGGCTCTGGTTTTATTGTTCGGGCTCTGGATTTCTTCCTCGAGCTCTCGTTTTTTTCTTCATGCCATGGATTTGTTCCTCGGGCTCTCTTTTTGTTCCTTGGGCTGTGGTTGTGTTCCTCGGGCTCTGGTTTTGTTCCTCGAGCTCTGGTTGTGTTCCTTGGGCTCTGGTTTTGTTCCTTGAGCTCTAGTTTTGTTCTTCGAGCTCTGGTTTTGTTTCAGGCTCTGGTTTTATTCCTCAGGCCCTGGTTTTATTCCTCGGGGTTTCGTTTTGTACCTCGGGCTCTGCTTTATTTCCATGGGCTCTGGTTTTGTTCCTCGAGCTCTGGTTTTGTTCCTCGAGGGCTGGTTATGTTCCTCGGGCTATGGTTTTCTTTCTCGGGCTCTGGCTTGGTTCCTCGGCTCCTGGTTTTTTCCTCGGGCTCTATTTTTGTTCCTCGGGCTCTTGTTTTCTTCCTCAGGCTCTGGTTTTGTTCATGGAGGGCTGGTTTTGTTCCTCGGGCTCTGGCTTTGTTCCTCGGGACCTGGTTTTTGTTTCTCGGCCTCTGGTTTTATTCCTCGGGCTCTGATTTTGTTCCTCGGTTTCTGGTTTGGTTCCTCGGGCCCTGGTTTTATTCCACAGGCTCAGGTTTTCTTCCTATGGCCCTCTTTTTCTTCTTCAGGCCCTCCTTTTTGTTCTTGGCCTTGGCTTTTGTTCCTCGGGCTCTGGTTTTCTTCCTCAGGATCTGGTTTTCTTGCTCCGTCTCTGGATTTCTTCCTCGAGCTCTCCTTTTTTTCTTCAGGCCCTAGATTTGTTCCTCGGGATCTGTTTTTGTTCCACGGGCGCTGGTTGTGTTCCTCGGGCGCTGGTTGTGTTCCTTGCGCTCTGGTTTTGTTTCTCGAGCTCTGGTTTTGTTCCTCGGGCTCTGCTTTAATTCCATGGGCTCTGGTTTTGTTCCTCGAGCTCTGGTTTTGTTCCTTGGGCACTGGTTTTGTTCCTCGGGCTCTCGTTTTCTTCCTCGGACTCTCGTTTTGTTCCTCGGGTTCTGGTTTTGTTCCTCGGGCTCTGGTTTTCTTCCTCAGGCTCTGGTTTTGTTGCTCGGGCTCAGGATTTCTTCCTCAAGCTCTCGTTTTTTTCTTCAGGCCCTAGATTTGTTCCTCGGGCTCTGTTTTTGTTTTTCGGGCGCTGGTTGTGTTCCTCGGGCTCTGGTTTTGTTTCTCGAGCTCTGGTTTTGTTCCTCGTGCTCTGCTTTATTTCCTCGGGCTCTGGTTTTGTTCCTCAGGCTCTGGTTTTATTCCTCAGGCCCTGGTTTTATTCCTCGGGGTTTCGTTTTGTTCCTCGGGCTCTGCTTTATTTCCACGGGCTCTGGTTTTGTTCCTCGAGGGCTGGTTTTATTCCTTGGGCTATGGTTTTCTTTCTCGGGCTCTGGCTTGGTTCCTCGCACACTGGTCTTTTTCCTCGTGCTCTATTTTTGTTCCTCGGGCTCTTGTATTCTTCCTCAGGCTCTGGTTTTGTTCATGGAGGGCTGGTTTTGTTCCTCGGGCTCTGGCTTGGTTCCTCGGCCCCTGGTTTTGTTTTCTCGGCCTCTGGTTTTGTTCCTCGGGCTCTGATTTTGTTCCTCGGTTTCTGGTTTGGTTCCTCGGGCCCTGGTTTTATTCCACAGGCTCTGGTTTTCTTCCTATGGCCCTCGTTTTGTTTCAGTTCCTCCTTTTTGTCCCTGGGCTCTGGTATTGTTCCTCGGTCTCTGGTTTTCTTCCTCAGGATCTGGTTTTGTTCCTCGAGCTCTGGTTTTGTTCCTTGGGCACTGGTTTTGTTCCTCGGGCTCTCGTTCTCTTCCTCGGACTCTCGTTTTGTTCCTCGGGTTCTGGTTTTGTTCCTTGAGTTCTGTTTTTTTTTCTTTGGGCTCTGGTTTTCTTCCTCAGGCTCTGGTTTTGTTGCTTGGGCTCTGGATTTCTTCCTCGAGCTCTCGTTTTCTTCTTCACGCCGTGGATTTGTTCCTCGGGCTCTGTTTTTGTTCCTAGGGATGTGGTTGTGTTCCTCGGGCTGTGGTTGTGTTCCTCGGGCTCTGGTTTTGTTCCTCGAGCTCTGGTTGTGTTCCTTGGGCTCTGGTTTTGTTCCTTGAGCTCTAGTTTTGTTCTTCGAGCTCTGGTTTTGTTCCTGGGGCTCTGGTTTTCTTTCACGGGCTCTGGTTTTGTTTCTCAGGCTCTGGTTTTTATTCCTCAGGCCCTGGTTTTATTCCTCGGGGTTTCGTTTTGTTCCTCGGGTTCTGCTTTATTTCCACGGGCTCTGGTTTTGTTCCTCGAGGGCTGGTTTTATTCCTTGGGCTATGGTTTTCTTTCTCGGGCTCTGGCTTGGTTCCTGGCACACTGGTTTTTTTCCTCGTGCTCTATTTTTGTTCCTCGGGCTCTTGTATTCTTCCTCAGGCTCTGGTTTTGTTCATGGAGGGCTGGTTTTGTTCCTCGGGCTCTGGCTTGGTTCCTCGGGCCCTGGTTTTGTTTTCTCGGCCTCTGGTTTTATTCCTCGGGCTCTGATTTTGTTCCTCGGTTTCTGGTTTGGTTCCTCGGGCCCTGGTTTTATTCCACAGGCTCTGGTTTTCTTCCTATGGCCCTCGTTTTGTTTCAGTTCCTCCTTTTTGTCCCTGGGCTCTGGTATTGTTTCTCGGTCTCTGGTTTTCTTCCTCAGGATCTGGTTTTGTTCCTCGAGCTCTGGTTTTGTTCCTTGGGCACTGGTTTTGTTCCTCGGGCTCTCGTTTTCTTCCTCGGACTCTCGTTTTATTCCTCGGTTTCTGGTTTTCTTCCTTGAGCTCTGGTTTTCTTCCTCGGGCTATGGTTTTCTTCCTCAGGCTCTGGTTTTGTTGCTCGGGCTCTGGATTTCTTCCTCGAGCTCTCGTTTTCTTCTTCAGGCCCTAGATTTGTTCCTCGGCCTCTGTTTTGTTCCTCGGGCGCTGCTTGTGTTTCTTGGGATCTGGTTTTGTTTCTCGAGCTCTGGTTTTGTTCCTCGGGCCCTGCTTTATTTCCACGGGCTTTGGTTTTGTTCCTCGAGCTCTGGTTTTGTTCCTTGGGCACTGGTTTTGTTCCTCGGGCTCTCGTTTTCTTCCTCGGACTCTCGTTTTGTTCCTCAGGTTCTGGTTTTGTTCCTTGAGCTCTGTTTTCTTCCTCGGGCTATGGTTTTCTTCCTCAGGCTCTGGTTTTGTTCCTCGGGCTCTGGATTTCTTCCTCAAGCTCTCGTTTTCTTCTTCAGGCCCTAGATTTGTTCCTCGGGCTCTGTTTTTGTTTCTCGAGCTCTGGCTGTGTTCCTTGGGCTCTGGTTTTGTTCCTTGAGCTCTAGTTTTGTTCTTTGAGCTCTGGTTTTGTTCCTGGGGCTCTGGTTTTCTTCCTCGGGCTCTGGTTTTGTTCCTAAGGCTCTGGTTTTATTCCTCAGGCCCTGGTTTTATTCCTCGGGGTTTCGTTTTGTTCCTCGGGCTCTGCTTTATTTCCACGGGCTCTGGTTTTGTTCCTCGAGGGCTGGTTTTATTCCTTGGGCTATGGTTTTCTTTCTCGGGCTCTGGCTTGGTTCCTCGGGTCCTGGTTTTTTTCCTCGGGCTCTATTTTTGTTCCTCGGGCTCTTGTTTTCTTCCTCAGGCTCTGGTTTTGTTCATGGAGGGCTGGTTTTTTTCCTCGGGCTCTGGCTTGGTTCCTCGGGCTCTGGTTTTGTTCCTCGGGCTCTCGTTCTCTTCCTCGGACTCTCGTTTTCTTCCTTGGGTTCTGGTTTTGTTCCTTGAGCTCTGGTTTTCCTCCTTCGGGCTCTATTTTTCTTCCTCAGGCTCTGGTTTTGTTGCTCGGGCTCCGTATTTCTTGCTCGAGCTCTCGTTTTCTTCTTCACGCCCTGGATTTGTACCTCGGGCTCTGTTTTTGTTCCTCGGGCTGTGGTTGTGTTCCTCGGGCTCTGGTTTTGTTCCTCGAGCTCTGGTTGTGTTCCTTGGGCTCTGGTTTTGTTCCTTGAGCTCTAGTTTTGTTCTTCGAGCTCTGGTTTTGTTCCTGGGGCTCTGGTTTTCTTTCACGGGCTCTGGTTTTGTTCCTCAGGCTCTGGTTTTATTTCTCAGGCCCTGGTTTTATTCCTCGGCGTTTCGTTTTGTTCCTCGGGCTCTCCTTTATTTCCACGGGCTCTGGTTTTGTTCCTCGAGATCTGTTTTTGTTCCTCGAGGGCTATTTGTGTTCCTTGGGCTATGGTTTTCTTTCTCGGGCTCTGGCTTGGTTCCTCGGGCCCTGGTTTATTCCTCGAGCTCTGGTTTTGTTCCTTGGGCACTGGTTTTGTTCCTCGGGCTCTTGTTTTCTTCCTCAGACTCTCGTTTTTTTCCTTGCGGTCTGTTTTTTTTCCTTGAGCTCTGGTTTTCTTCCTCGGCCTCTGGTTTTCTTCCTCAGGCTCTGGTTTTATTCCTCGGGCTCTGGTTTTCTTCCTCGAGATCTCGTTTTCTTCTTCACGCCCTGGATTTCTTCCTCGAGCTCTGTTTTTGTTCCTCAGGCTGTGGTTGTGTTTCTCGGGCTCTGGTTTTGTTCCTCGAGCTCTGGTTGTGTGCCTTGGACTCTGGTTTCGTTCCTTGAGCTCTAGTTTTGTTCTTTGAGCTCTGGTTTTGTTCCTGGGGCTCTGGTTTTATTCCTCAGGCTCTCGTTTTATTCCTCGGGGTTTCGTTTTGTTCCTCGGGCTCTCCTTTATTTCCACGGGCTCTGGTTTTGTTCCTCGAGGGCTGGTTATGTTCCTCGGGCTATGGTTTTCTTTCTCGGGCTCTGGCTTGGTTCCTCGGCTCCTGGTTTTTTCCTCGGGCTCTATTTTTGTTCCTCGGGCTCTTGTTTTCTTCCTCAGGCTCTGGTTTTGTTCATGGAGGGCTGGTTTTGTTCCTCGGGCTCTGGCTTTGTTCCTCGGGACCTGGTTTTTGTTTCTCGGCCTCTGGTTTTATTCCTCGGGCTCTGATTTTGTTCCTCGGTTTCTGGTTTGGTTCCTCGGGCCCTGGTTTTATTCCACAGGCTCAGGTTTTCTTCCTATGGCCCTCTTTTTCTTCTTCAGGCCCTCCTTTTTGTTCTTGGCCTTGGCTTTTGTTCCTCGGGCTCTGGTTTTCTTCCTCAGGATCTGGTTTTCTTGCTCCGTCTCTGGATTTCTTCCTCGAGCTCTCCTTTTTTTCTTCAGGCCCTAGATTTGTTCCTCGGGATCTGTTTTTGTTCCACGGGCGCTGGTTGTGTTCCTCGGGCGCTGGTTGTGTTCCTTGCGCTCTGGTTTTGTTTCTCGAGCTCTGGTTTTGTTCCTCGGGCTCTGCTTTAATTCCATGGGCTCTGGTTTTGTTCCTCGAGCTCTGGTTTTGTTCCTTGGGCACTGGTTTTGTTCCTCGGGCTCTCGTTTTCTTCCTCGGACTCTCGTTTTGTTCCTCGGGTTCTGGTTTTGTTCCTCGGGCTCTGGTTTTCTTCCTCAGGCTCTGGTTTTGTTGCTCGGGCTCAGGATTTCTTCCTCAAGCTCTCGTTTTTTTCTTCAGGCCCTAGATTTGTTCCTCGGGCTCTGTTTTTGTTTTTCGGGCGCTGGTTGTGTTCCTCGGGCTCTGGTTTTGTTTCTCGAGCTCTGGTTTTGTTCCTCGTGCTCTGCTTTATTTCCTCGGGCTCTGGTTTTGTTCCTCAGGCTCTGGTTTTATTCCTCAGGCCCTGGTTTTATTCCTCGGGGTTTCGTTTTGTTCCTCGGGCTCTGCTTTATTTCCACGGGCTCTGGTTTTGTTCCTCGAGGGCTGGTTTTATTCCTTGGGCTATGGTTTTCTTTCTCGGGCTCTGGCTTGGTTCCTCGCACACTGGTCTTTTTCCTCGTGCTCTATTTTTGTTCCTCGGGCTCTTGTATTCTTCCTCAGGCTCTGGTTTTGTTCATGGAGGGCTGGTTTTGTTCCTCGGGCTCTGGCTTGGTTCCTCGGCCCCTGGTTTTGTTTTCTCGGCCTCTGGTTTTGTTCCTCGGGCTCTGATTTTGTTCCTCGGTTTCTGGTTTGGTTCCTCGGGCCCTGGTTTTATTCCACAGGCTCTGGTTTTCTTCCTATGGCCCTCGTTTTGTTTCAGTTCCTCCTTTTTGTCCCTGGGCTCTGGTATTGTTCCTCGGTCTCTGGTTTTCTTCCTCAGGATCTGGTTTTGTTCCTCGAGCTCTGGTTTTGTTCCTTGGGCACTGGTTTTGTTCCTCGGGCTCTCGTTCTCTTCCTCGGACTCTCGTTTTGTTCCTCGGGTTCTGGTTTTGTTCCTTGAGTTCTGTTTTTTTTTCTTTGGGCTCTGGTTTTCTTCCTCAGGCTCTCGTTTTATTCCTCGGGGTTTCGTTTTGTTCCTCGGGCTCTCCTTTATTTCCACGGGCTCTGGTTTTGTTCCTCGAGGGCTGGTTTTATTCCTTGGGCTATGGTTTTCTTCCTCGGGCTCTGGCTTGGTTCCTCGGGTCCTGGTTTTTTTCCTCGGGCTGTATTTTTGTTCCTCGGGCTCTTGTTTTCTTCCTCAGGCTCTGGTTTTGTTCATGGAGGGCTGGTTTTGTTCCTCAGCCTCTGGCTTGGTTCCTCGGGCCCTGGTTTTTGTTTCTCGGTCTCTGGTTTTGTTCCTGGGACTCTGATTTTGTTCCTTGGTTTCTGGTTTGGTTCCTCGGGCCCTGGTTTTATTCCACGGGCTCTGGTTTTCTTTCTATGGCCCTCGTTTTGTTCTTCATGCCCTCATTTTTGTCCTTGGCCTTGGTTTTTGTTCCGCGGGCTCTGGTTTTCTTCCTCACGATATGGTTTTGTTCCTCGAGCTCTGGTTTTGTTCCTTGGGGACTGGTTTTGTTCCTCGGGCTCTCGTTTTCTTCCTCGGACTCTCGTTTTATTCCTCGGTTTCTGGTTTTCTTCCTTGAGCTCTGGTTTTCTTCCTCGGGCTATGGTTTTCTTCCTCAGGCTCTGGTTTTGTTGCTCGGGCTCTGGATTTCTTCCTCGAGCTCTCGTTTTCTTCTTCAGGCCCTAGATTTGTTCCTCGGCCTCTGTTTTGTTCCTCGGGCGCTGCTTGTGTTTCTTGGGATCTGGTTTTGTTTCTCGAGCTCTGGTTTTGTTCCTCGGGCCCTGCTTTATTTCCACGGGCTTTGGTTTTGTTCCTCGAGCTCTGGTTTTGTTCCTTGGGCACTGGTTTTGTTCCTCGGGCTCTCGTTTTCTTCCTCGGACTCTCGTTTTCTTCCTCAGGTTCTGGTTTTGTTCCTTGAGCTCTGGTTTTCTTCCTCGGGCTCTGGTTTTCTTCCTCAGGCTCTGGTTTTGTTCCTCGGGCTCTGGATTTCTTCCTCAAGCTCTCGTTTTCTTCTTCAGGCCCTAGATTTGTTCCTCGGGCTCTGTTTTTGTTTCTCGAGCTCTGGTTGTGTTCCTTGGGCTCTGGTTTTGTTCCTTGAGCTCTAGTTTTGTTCTTTGAGCTCTGGTTTTGTTCCTGGGGCTCTGGTTTTCTTCCTCGGGCTCTGGTTTTGTTCCTAAGGCTCTGGTTTTATTCCACAGGCCCTGGTATTATTCCTCGGGGTTTCGTTTTGTTCCTCGGGCTCTGCTTTATTTCCACGGGTCTGGTTTTGTTCCTCGAAGGCTGCTTTTATTCCTTGGGCTATGGTTTTCTTTCTCGGGCTCTGGCTTGGTTCCTCGGGTCCTGGTTTTTTTCCTCGGGCTCTATTTTTGTTCCTCGGGCTCTTGTTTTCTTCCTCAGGCTCTGGTTTTGTTCATGGAGGGCTGGTTTTGTTCCTCGGGCTCTGGCTTGGTTCCTCGGGCCCTGGTTTTGTTCCTCGGGCTCTCGTTCTCTTCCTCGGACTCTCGTTTTCTTCCTTGGGTTCTGGTTTTGTTCCTTGAGCTCTGGTTTTCCTCCTTCGGGCTCTATTTTTCTTCCTCAGGCTCTCGTTTTGTTGCTCGGGCTCTGGATTTCTTCCTCGAGCTCTCGTTTTCTTCTTCACGCCCTGGATTTGTTCCTCGGGCTCTGTTTTTGTTCCTCGGGCTCTGGTTGTGTTCCTCGGGCTCTGGTTTTGTTCCTCGAGCTCTGGTTGTGTTCCTTGGGCTCTGGTTTTGTTCCTTGAGCTCTAGTTTTGTTCTTCGAGCTCTGGTTTTGTTCCTGGGGCTCTGGTTTTCTTTCACGGGCTCTGGTTTTGTTCCTCAGGCTCTGGTTTTATTTCTCAGGCCCTGGTTTTATTCCTCGGCGTTTCGTTTTGTTCCTCGGGCTCTCCTTTATTTCCACGGGCTCTGGTTTTGTTCCTCGAGATCTGTTTTTGTTCCTCGAGGGCTATTTGTGTTCCTTGGGCTATGGTTTTCTTTCTCGGGCTCTGGCTTGGTTCCTCGGGCCCTGGTTTATTCCTCGAGCTCTGGTTTTGTTCCTTGGGCACTGGTTTTGTTCCTCAGGCTCTTGTTTTCTTCCTCAGACTCTCGTTTTTTTCCTTGCGGTCTGTTTTTTTTCCTTGAGCTCTGGTTTTCTTCCTCGGGCTCTGGTTTTCTTCCTCGAGCTCTCGTTTTTTTCTTCATGCCATGGATATGTTCCTCGGGCTCTGTTTTTGTTCCTTGGGCTGTGGTTGTGTTCCTCGGGCTCTGGTTTTGTTCCTTGAGCTCTAGTTTTGTTCTTCGAGCTCTGGTTTTGTTTCAGGCTCTGGTTTTATTCCTCAGGCCCTGGTTTTATTCCTCGGGGTTTCGTTTTGTTCCTCGGGCTCTGCTTTATTTCCACGGGCTCTGGTTTTGTTCCTCGGGCTCTGGTTTTGTTCCTTGGGCTATGGTTTTCTTTCTTGGGCTCTGGCTTGGTTCCTCGGGCCCTGTTTTTTTTCCTCGGGCGCTATTTTTTTCCTCGGATCTTGTTTTTTTCCTCAGGCTCTGGTTTTGTTCATGGAGGTCTGGTTTTGTTCCTCGGGCTCTGGCTTGGTTCCTCAGTCCCTGGCTTTTTGTCCGGCTCTGGTTTTGTTCCTCCGGCTCTGATTTTGTTCCTCGGTTTCTGGTTTGGTTCCTCGGGCCCTGGTTTTATTCCACGGGCTCAGGTTTTCTTCCTATGGCCCTCGTTTTGTTCTTCAGGCCCTCCTTTTTGTCCTTGGCCTTGGTTTTTGTTCCTCGGGCTCTGGTTTTCTTCCTCAGGATCTGGTTTTGTTCCTCGAGCTCTGGTTTTGTTCCTTGGGCACTGGTTTTGTTCCTCGGGCTCTCGTTTTCTTCCTCGGACTCTCGTTTTATTCCTCGGGTTCTCGTTTTGTTCCTTGAGCTCTGGTTTTCTTCTTTGGGCTCTGGTATTATTCCTCAGGCTCTGGTTTTGTTGCTCGGGCTCTGGATTTCTTCCTCAGGCTCTCGTTTTTTTCTTCAGGCCCTAGATTTGTTCCTCGGGCTCTGTTTTTTTCCTCGGGCGCTGGTTGTGTTCCTTGGGCTCTGGTTTTGTTTCTCGAGCTCTGGTTTTGTTCCTCGGGCTCTGCTTTATTTCCACGGGCTCTGGTTTTGTTCCTCGAGCTCTGGTTTTGTTCCTTGGGCACTGGTTTTGTTCCTCGGGCCCTCGTTTTTTTCCTCGGACTCTCGTTTTGTTCCTCCGGTTCTGGTTTTGTTCCTTGAGCTCTGGTTTTCTTCCTCGGGCTCTGGTTTTCTTCCTCAGGCTCTGGTTTTATTACTCGGGCTCTGGATTTCTTCCTCGAGCTCTCGTTTTCTTCTTCAGGCCCTAGATTTGTTCCTCGGGCTCTGTTTTTGTTCCTCGGGCTCTGGTTGTGTTCCTTGGGTTCTGGTTTTGTTTCTCGAGCTCTGGTTGTGTTCCTCGGGGTCTGGTTTTGTTCCTTGAGCTCTAGTTTTGTTCTTCGAGCTCTGGTTTTGTTCCTGGGGCTCTGGTTTTCTTTCACGGGCTCTGGTTTTATTCCTCAGGCCCTGGTTTTATTCCTCGGGGTTTCGTTTTGTTCCTCGGGCTCTGCTTTATTTCCACGGGTCTGGTTTTGTTCCTCGAAGGCTGGTTTTGTTCCTTGGGCTATGGTTTTCTTTCTCGGGCTCTGGCTTGGTTCCTCGGGTCCTGGTTTTTTTCCTCGGGCTCTATTTTTTTTCCTCGGGCTCTTGTTTTCTTCCTCAGGCTCTGGTTTTGTTCATGGAAGTCTGGTTTTGTTCCTCGGGTTCTGGCTTGGTTCCTTGGGCTCTGGTTTTGTTTCTCGAGCTCTGGTTTTGTTCCTCGGGCTGTGCTTTATTTCCACGCGCTCTGGTTTTGTTCCTCGAGCTCTGGTTTTGTTCCTTGGGCACTGGTTTTGTTCCTCGGGCTCTCGTTTTCTTCCTCAGACTCTCGTTTTGTTCCTCGGGTTCTGGTTTTGTTCCTTGAGCTCTGGTTTTATTCTTTGGGCTCTGGTATTATTCCTCAGGCTCTGGTTTTGTTGCTCGGGCTCTGGATTTCTTCCTCAGGCTCTCGTTTTCTTCTTCAGGCCCTAGATTTGTTCCCCGGGCTCTGTGTTTGCTCCTCGGGCGCTGGTTGTGTTCCTTGGGCTATGGTTTTGTTTCTCGAGCTCTGGTTTTGTTCCTCGGGCTCTGCTTTATTTCCACGGGCTCTGGTTTTGTTCCTCGAGCTCTGGTTTTGTTCCTTGGGGACTGGTTTTGTTCCTCGGGCTCTCGTTTTATTCCTCGGACTCTCGTTTTGTTCCTTGCGGTCTGTTTTTTTTCCCTGAGCTCTGGTTTTCTTCCTCAGGCTCTGGTTTTCTTCCTCAGGCTCTGGTTTTATTCCTCGGGCTCTGGATTTCTTCCTCGAGCTCTCGTTTTCTTCTTCACGCCCTGGATTTCTTCCTCGGGCTCTGTTTTTGTTCCTCAGGCTGTGGTTGTGTTCCTCGGGCTCTGGTTTTGTTCCTCGAGCTCTGGTTGTGTTCCTTGGGCTCTGGTTTCGTTCCTTGACCTCTAGTTTTGTTCTTTGAGCTCTGCTTTTGTTCCTGGGGCTCTGGTTTTCTTCCTCAGGCTCTGGATTTGTTCCTCAGGCTCTGGTTTTATTCCTCAGGCTCTCGTTTTATTCCTCGGGGTTTCGTTTTGTTCCTCGGGCTCTGCTTTATTTCCACGGGCTCTGGTTTTGTTCCTCGAGGGCTGGTTTTATTCCTTGGGCTATGGTTTTCTTTCTCGGGCTCTGGCTTGGTTCCTCGGGTCCTGGTTTTTTTCCTCGGGCTGTATTTTTGTTCCTCGGGCTCTTGTTTTCTTCCTCAGGCTCTGGTTTTGTTCATGGAGGTCTGGTTTTGTTCCTCGGGCTCTGGCTTGGTTCCTCGGGCCCTGGTTTTTGTTTCTCGGTCTCTGGTTTTGTTCCTGGGGCTCTGATTTTGTTCCTTGGTTTCTGGTTTGGTTCCTCGGGCCCTGGTTTTATTCCGCGGGCTCTAGTTTTCTTCCTATGGCCCTCTTTTTGTTCTTCATGCCCTCATTTTTGTCCTTGGCCTTGGTTTTTGTTCCGCGGGCTCTGGTTTTCTTCCTCACGATCTGGTTTTGTTCCTCGAGCTCTGGTTTTGTTCCTTGGGGACTGGTTTTGTTCCTCGGGCTCTCGTTTTCTTCCTCGGACTCTCGTTTTATTCCTCGGTTTCTGGTGTTCTTCCTTGAGCTCTGGTTTTTTTCCTCGGGCTATGGTTTTCTTCCTCAGGCTCTGGTTTTGTTGCTCGGGCTCTGGATTTCTTCCTCGAGCTCTCGTTTTCTTCTTCAGGCCCTAGATTTGTTCCTCGGCCTCTGTTTTGTTCCTCGGGCGCTGTTTGTGTTTCTTGGGCTTTGGTTTTGTTTCTCGAGCTCTGGTTTTGTTCCTCGGGCTCTGCTTTATTTCCACGGGCTCTGGTTTTGTTCCTCAAGCTCTGGTTTTGTTCCTTGGGCACTGGTTTTGTTCCTCGGGCTCTCGTTTTCTTCCTCGGACTCTCATTTTGTTCCTCAGGTTCTGGTTTTGTTCCTTGAGCTCTGGTTTTCTTCCTCGGGCTCTGGTTTTCTTCCTCAGGCTCTGTTTTTGTTCCTCGAGCTCTGGTTGTGTTCCTTGAGCTCTAGTTTTGTTCTTCGAGCTCTGGTTTTGTTCCTGGGTCTCTGGTTTTCTTTCACGGGCTCTGGTTTTGTTCCTAAGGCTCTGGTTTTATTCCTCAGGCCCTGGTTTTATTCCTCGGGGTTTCGTTTTGTTCCTCGGGCTCTGCTTTATTTCCACGGGCTCTGGTTTTGTTCCTCGGGCTCTGGTTTTGTTCCTTGGGCTATGGTTTTCTTTCTTGGGCTCTGGCTTGGTTCCTCGGGCCCTGTTTTTTTTCCTCGGGCGCTATTTTTTTCCTCGGATCTTGTTTTTTTCCTCAGGCTCTGGTTTTGTTCATGGAGGTCTGGTTTTGTTCCTCGGGCTCTGGCTTGGTTCCTCAGTCCCTGGCTTTTTGTCCGGCTCTGGTTTTGTTCCTCCGGCTCTGATTTTGTTCCTCGGTTTCTGGTTTGGTTCCTCGGGCCCTGGTTTTATTCCACGGGCTCAGGTTTTCTTCCTATGGCCCTCGTTTTGTTCTTCAGGCCCTCCTTTTTGTCCTTGGCCTTGGTTTTTGTTCCTCGGGCTCTGGTTTTCTTCCTCAGGATCTGGTTTTGTTCCTCGAGCTCTGGTTTTGTTCCTTGGGCACTGGTTTTGTTCCTCGGGCTCTCGTTTTCTTCCTCGGACTCTCGTTTTGTTCCTCGGGTTCTCGTTTTGTTCCTTGAGCTCTGGTTTTCTTCTTTGGGCTCTGGTATTATTCCTCAGGCTCTGGTTTTGTTGCTCAGGCTCTGGATTTCTTCCTCAGGCTCTCGTTTTTTTCTTCAGGCCCTAGATTTGTTCCTCGGGCTCTGTTTTTGTTCCTCGGGCGCTGGTTGTGTTCCTTGGGCTCTGGTTTTGTTTCTCGAGCTCTGGTTTTGTTCCTCGGGCTCTGCTTTATTTCCACGGGCTCTGGTTTTGTTCCTCGAGCTCTGGTTTTGTTCCTTGGGCACTGGTTTTGTTCCTCGGGCCCTCGTTTTTTTCCTCGGACTCTCGTTTTGTTCCTCCGGTTCTGGTTTTGTTCCTTGAGCTCTGGTTTTCTTCCTCGGGCTCTGGTTTTCTTCCTCAGGCTCTGGTTTTATTACTCGGGCTCTGGATTTCTTCCTCGAGCTCTCGTTTTCTTCTTCACGCCTGGAATTGTTCCTCGGGCTCTGTTTTTGTTCCTCGGGCTGTGGTTGTGTTCCTCGGGCTGTGGTTGTGTTCCTCGAGCTCTGGTTGTGTTCCTTGGGCTCTGGTTTTGTTCCTTGAGCTCTAGTTTTGTTCTTCGAGCTGTGGTTTTGTTCCTGGGGCTCTGGTTTTCTTTCACGTGCTCTGGTTTTGTTCCTCAGGCCCTGGTTTTATTCCTCGGGGTTTCGTTTTGTTCCTCGGGCTCTGCTTTATTTCCACGGGCTCTGGTTTTGTACCTCGAGGGCTGGTTTTGTTCCTTGGGCTATGGTTTTCTTTCTCGGTCTCTGCTTGGTTCCTCGGGCCCTGTTTTTTTTCCTCGGGCTCTATTTTTGTTCCTTGGGCTCTTGATTTCTTCCTCAGGCTCTGGTTTTGTTCATGGAGGGCTGGTTTTGTTCCTCGGGCTCTGGCTTGGTTCCTTGGGCCCTGGTTTTTTTTTCTCGGGCTCTGGTTTTGTTCCTCGGGCTCTGATTTTGTTCCTTGGTTTCTGGTTTGGTTCCTCGGGCCCTGGTTTTATTCCACGGGCTCTGGTTTTCTTCCTATGGCCCTCGTTTTGTTCTTCAGGCCCTACTTTTTGTCCTTGGGCTCTGGTTTTGTTCCTCGGGCTCTGGTTTTCTTCCTTGGACTCTCGATTTGTTCCTCGGGATCTGGTTTTGTTCCTTGAGCTCTGGTTTTCTTCCTCGGCCTCTGGTTTTCTTCCTCAGCCTCTGGTTTTGTTCCTCGGGCTCTGGTTTTCTTCCTCAGGTTCTGGTTTTGTTCCTCGAGATCTGGTTTTGTTCCTTGGGCACTGGTTTTGTTCCTCGGGCTCTCGTTTTCTTCCTCGTCATCTGGTTTTGTTCCAAGAGTTTTAGTTTACTTCCTCAGCCTCTGGTTTTCTTCCTCAGTATCTCGTTTTCTTCCTGAAGCTCTGCATTAGCTCCTCGGGCTCTGTTTTGTTCCTCGGTCTCTGGTTTTGATCCTTGACCTCTGGTTTTCTTCCTCGGGCTCTGATTTCATTCCTCGAGGGCTGGTTTTGTTCCTCACGCTCTGGTTTTGTTCCTCGGGCTATGGTGTTCTTTCTCAGGCTCTGGCTTGGTTCCTCGGGTCCTGGTTTTTTTCCTCGGGCTCTATTTTTGTTCCTCGGGCTCTTGTTTTCTTCCTCAGGCTCTGGTTTTCTTCATGGAGGGCTTGTTTTGTTCCTCGGCCTCTGGCTTGGTTCCTCGACCCCTATTTTTCCTCGGGCCCTGGTTTTGTTCCTCGGGCTCTTGGTTTGTTCCTCGGTTTCTGGTTTGGTTCCTCGGGCCCTGGTTTTATTCCACGGCCTCTGGTTTTCTTCCTATTGCCCTCGTTTTGTTCTTCAGGCCCTCCTTTTTGTCCTTGGGCTCTGGTTTTGTTCCTCGGGCTCTGGTTTTTTTCTGCAGGATCTGGTTTTGTTACTCGAGCTCCGGTTTTGTTCCTTGGGCACTGGTTTTGTTCCTCGGGCTCTGGTTTTATTCCGCGGGCTCTAGTTTTCTTCCTATGGCCCTCTTTTTGTTCTTCATGCCCTCATTTTTGTCCTTGGCCTTGGTTTTTGTTCCGCGGGCTCTGGTTTTCTTCCTCACGATCTGGTTTTGTTCCTCGAGCTCTGGTTTTGTTCCTTGGGGACTGGTTTTGTTCCTCGGGCTCTCGTTTTCTTCCTCGGACTCTCGTTTTATTCCTCGGTTTCTGGTGTTCTTCCTTGAGCTCTGGTTTTTTTCCTCGGGCTATGGTTTTCTTCCTCAGGCTCTGGTTTTGTTGCTCGGGCTCTGGATTTCTTCCTCGAGCTCTCGTTTTCTTCTTCAGGCCCTAGATTTGTTCCTCGGCCTCTGTTTTGTTCCTCGGGCGCTGTTTGTGTTTCTTGGGCTTTGGTTTTGTTTCTCGAGCTCTGGTTTTGTTCCTCGGGCTCTGCTTTATTTCCACGGGCTCTGGTTTTGTTCCTCAAGCTCTGGTTTTGTTCCTTGGGCACTGGTTTTGTTCCTCGGGCTCTCGTTTTCTTCCTCGGACTCTCATTTTGTTCCTCAGGTTCTGGTTTTGTTCCTTGAGCTCTGGTTTTCTTCCTCGGGCTCTGGTTTTCTTCCTCAGGCTCTGTTTTTGTTCCTCGAGCTCTGGTTGTGTTCCTTGGGCTCTGGTTTTGTTCTTCGAGCTCTGGTTTTTTTCCTGGGTCTCTGGTTTTCTTTCACGGGCTCTGGTTTTGTTCCTAAGGCTCTGGTTTTATTCCTCAGGCCCTGGTTTTATTCCTCGGGGTTTCGTTTTGTTCCTCGGGCTCTGCTTTATTTCCACGGGCTCTGGTTTTGTTCCTCGGGCTCTGGTTTTGTTCCTTGGGCTATGGTTTTCTTTCTTGGGCTCTGGCTTGGTTCCTCGGGCCCTGTTTTTTTTCCTCGGGCGCTATTTTTTTCCTCGGATCTTGTTTTTTTCCTCAGGCTCTGGTTTTGTTCATGGAGGTCTGGTTTTGTTCCTCGGGCTCTGGCTTGGTTCCTCAGTCCCTGGCTTTTTGTCCGGCTCTGGTTTTGTTCCTCCGGCTCTGATTTTGTTCCTCGGTTTCTGGTTTGGTTCCTCGGGCCCTGGTTTTATTCCACGGGCTCAGGTTTTCTTCCTATGGCCCTCGTTTTGTTCTTCAGGCCCTCCTTTTTGTCCTTGGCCTTGGTTTTTGTTCCTCGGGCTCTGGTTTTCTTCCTCAGGATCTGGTTTTGTTCCTCGAGCTCTGGTTTTGTTCCTTGGGCACTGGTTTTGTTCCTCGGGCTCTCGTTTTCTTCCTCGGACTCTCGTTTTGTTCCTCGGGTTCTCGTTTTGTTCCTTGAGCTCTGGTTTTCTTCTTTGGGCTCTGGTATTATTCCTCAGGCTCTGGTTTTGTTGCTCGGGCTCTGGATTTCTTCCTCAGGCTCTCGTTTTTTTCTTCAGGCCCTAGATTTGTTCCTCGGGCTCTGTTTTTGTTCCTCGGGCGCTGGTTGTGTTCCCTGGGCTCTGGTTTTGTTTCTTGAGCTCTGGTTTTGTTCCTCGGGCTCTGCTTTATTTCCACGGGCTCTGGTTTTGTTCCTCGAGCTCTGGTTTTGTTCCTTGGGCACTGGTTTTGTTCCTCGGGCCCTCGTTTTTTTCCTCGGACTCTCGTTTTGTTCCTCCGGTTCTGGTTTTGTTCCTTGAGCTCTGGTTTTCTTCCTCGGGCTCTGGTTTTCTTCCTCAGGCTCTGGTTTTATTACTCGGGCTCTGGATTTCTTCCTCGAGCTCTCGTTTTCTTCTTCACGCCTGGAATTGTTCCTCGGGCTCTGTTTTTGTTCCTCGGGCTGTGGTTGTGTTCCTCGGGCTGTGGTTGTGTTCCTCGAGCTCTGGTTGTGTTTCTTGGGCTCTGGTTTTGTTCCTTGAGCTCTAGTTTTGTTCTTCGAGCTGTGGTTTTGTTCCTGGGGCTCTGGTTTTCTTTCACGTGCTCTGGTTTTGTTCCTCAGGCCCTGGTTTTATTCCTCGGGGTTTCGTTTTGTTCCTCGGGCTCTGCTTTATTTCCACGGGCTCTGGTTTTGTACCTCGAGGGCTGGTTTTGTTCCTTGGGCTATGGTTTTCTTTCTCGGGCTCTGCTTGGTTCCTCGGGCCCTGTTTTTTTTCCTAGGGCTCTATTTTTGTTCCTTGGGCTCTTGATTTCTTCCTCAGGCTCTGGTTTTGTTCATGGAGGGCTGGTTTTGTTCCTCGGGCTCTGGCTTGGTTCCTTGGGCCCTGGTTTTTTTTTCTCGGGCTCTGGTTTTGTTCCTCGGGCTCTGATTTTGTTCCTTGGTTTCTGGTTTGGTTCCTCGGGCCCTGGTTTTATTCCACGGGCTCTGGTTTTCTTCCTATGGCCCTCGTTTTGTTCTTCAGGCCCTACTTTTTGTCCTTGGGCTCTGGTTTTGTTCCTCGGGCTCTGGTTTTCTTCCTTGGACTCTCGATTTGTTCCTCGGGATCTGGTTTTGTTCCTTGAGCTCTGGTTTTCTTCCTCGGCCTCTGGTTTTCTTCCTCAGCCTCTGGTTTTGTTCCTCGGGCTCTGGTTTTCTTCCTCAGGTTCTGGTTTTGTTCCTCTAGATCTGGTTTTGTTCCTTGGGCACTGGTTTTGTTCCTCGGGCTCTCGTTTTCTTCCTCGTCATCTGGTTTTGTTCCAAGAGTTTTAGTTTACTTCCTCGGCCTCTGGTTTTCTTCCTCAGTATCTCGTTTTCTTCCTGAAGCTCTGCATTAGCTCCTCGGGCTCTGTTTTGTTCCTCGGTCTCTGGTTTTGATCCTTGACCTCTGGTTTTCTTCCTCGGGCTCTGATTTCATTCCTCGAGGGCTGGTTTTGTTCCTCACGCTCTGGTTTTATTCCTCGGGCTATGGTGTTCTTTCTCAGGCTCTGGCTTGGTTCCTCGGGTCCTGGTTTTTTTCCTCGGGCTCTATTTTTGTTCCTCGGGCTCTTGTTTTCTTCCTCAGGCTCTGGTTTTCTTCATGGAGGGCTCGTTTTGTTCCTCGGCCTCTGGCTTGGTTCCTCGACCCCTATTTTTCCTCGGGCCCTGGTTTTGTTCCTCGGGCTCTTGGTTTGTTCCTCGGTTTCTGGTTTGGTTCCTCGGGCCCTGGTTTTATTCCACGGCCTCTGGTTTTCTTCCTATTGCCCTCGTTTTGTTCTTCAGGCCCTCCTTTTTGTCCTTGGGCTCTGGTTTTGTTCCTCGGGCTCTGTTTTTTTTCTGCAGGATCTGGTTTTGTTACTCGAGCTCCGGTTTTGTTCCTTGGGCACTGGTTTTGTTCCTCGGGCTCTGGTTTTGTTCCTCGGGCTCTCGTTTTCTTCCTCGGCATCTGGTTTTCTTCCAAGAGCTTTAGTTTACTTCCTCGGCCTCTGGTTTTCTTCCTCAGGCTCTCGTTTTCTTCCTGAAGCTCTGCTTTAGCTCCTCGGGCTCTTTTTTATTCCTCGGGCTCTGATTTCATTCCTCGAGGGCTGGTTTTGTTCCTCGGGTTCTGGTTTTGTTCCTTGCGGTCTGGTTTTGTTCCTCGGGCTCTGCTTTATTTCCACGGGCTCTGGGTTTGTTCCTCGACCTCTGGTTTTGTTCCTCGAGGGCTGGTTTTGTTCCTCGGGCTATGGTTTTCTTTCTCGGCCTCTGGCTTGGTTCCGCGGGTCCTGGTTTTTTTCCTCGGGCTCTATTTTTGTTCCTCGGGCATTTGTTTTCTTCCTCAGGCTCTGGTTTTGTTCATGGAGGGCTGGTTTTGTTCCTCGGGCTCTGGCTTGGTTCCTCGGGCCCTGGTTTTATTACACGGGCTCTGGTTTTATTCCTATGGCCCTCGTGTTTTTCTTCAGGCCCTCCTTTTTGTCCTTGGGCTCTGGTTTTGTTCCTCGGGCTCTGGTTTTATTCCTCAGGATCTGGTTTTGTTCCTCGAGCTCAGGTTTTGTTCCTTGGGCACTGGTTTTGTTCCTCGGGCTCTCGTTTTCTTCCTCGGCATCTGGTTTTCTTACAAGAGCTTTAGTTTACTTCCTCGGCCTCTGGTTTTCTTCCTCAGGCTCTCGTTTTCTTCCTGAAGCTCTGCATTAGCTCCTCGGGCTCTGTTTTATTCCTCGGGCTCTGGTTTTGTTCCTTGACCTCTGGTTTTCTTCCTCGGGCTCTGATTTCATTCCTCAAGGGCTGGTTTTGTTCCTCACAGTCTGGTTTTTTTCCTCGGGTTCTGGTTTTGTTCCTCGGGCTATGGTTTTCTTTCTCGGGCTCTGGCTTGGTTCCTTGGGTCCTGGTTTTATTCCTCGGGCCCTATTTTTGTTCCTCGGGCTCTTGTTTTCTTCCTCAGGCTCTCGTTTTGTTCATGGAGGGCTTGTTTTTTTCCGCAACATCTGGCTTGGTTCCTCGGGCCCTGGTTTTATTCCACGGGCTCTGGTTTTCTTCCTATGGCCCTCGTGTTGTTCTTCAGGCCCTCCTTTTTGTCTTTGGGCTCTGGTTTTGTTCCTCGGGCTCTGGTTTATTTCCACGGGCTCTGGTTTTGTTCCTTGAGCTCTGCTTTTCTTCCGCGGGCTCCGGTTTTCTTCCTCAGGCTCTGTTTTTTTTGCTCGGGCTCTGGATTACTTCCTCGAGCTCTCGTTTTCTTCTTCAGGCCCTAGATTTGTTCCTCGGGCTCTCTTTTTCTTCCTCGGCATCTGGTTGTGTTCCTCGGGATCTGGTTTTGTTCCTCAATCTCTGGTTTTGTTCCTCGGGCTCTCTTTTGCTTCCTCGGCATCTGGTTTTCTTCCAAGAGCTTTAGTTTACTTCCTCGGCCTCTGCTTTTCTTCCTCAGGCTCTTGTTTTCTTCCTCAGGCTCTGCATTAGCTCCTCGGGCTCTGTTTTATTCCTCGGGCTCTGGTTTTGTTCCTTGACCTCTGGTTTTCTTCCTCGGGCTCTGATTTCATTCCTCAAGGGCTGGTTTTGTTCCTCACGCTCTGGTTTTGTTGCTCGGGTTCTGGTTTTTTTCCTCGGGCTCTGGTTTTGTTCCTTGGGCACTGGTTTTGTTCCTCAGGCTCTCGTTTTCTTCCTCGGACTCTCGTTTTGTTCCTCGGGTTCAGGTTTCGTACCTTGAACTCTGGTTTTCTTCCTCGGGCTATGGTTTTCTTCCTCAGGCTCTGGTTTTCTTGCTCGGGCTCTGGATTTCTTCCTCGAGCTCTCGTTTTCTTCTTCAGGCCCTAGATTTGTTCCTCGGGCTCTTTTTTTGTTCCTCAGGCTCTGGTTGTGTTCCTCGAACTCTAATTTTGTTCCTCGAGCTCTGGTTTTGTTCCTCGAGGGCTGGTTTTGTTCCTTGAGCTATGGTTTTCTTTCTCGGACTCTGGCTTGGTTCCTCGGGTCCTGTTTTTTTTCCTCGGGCTCTATTTTTGTTCCTCGGGCTCTTCTTTTCTTCCTCAGGCTCTGGTTTTGTTCATGGAGGGCTGGTTTTGTTCCGCGGCCTCTGGCTTGGTTCCTCGCGCCCTGGTTTTTTTCCTTGGGCTCTGGTTTTGTTCCTTGGGCTCTCGTTTTGTTCCTCGGGCTCTGGTTTTCTTCCTCAGGATCTGGTTTTGTTCCTCGAGCTCTGGTTTTGTTCCTTGGGCACTGGTTTTGTTTCTCGGGCTCTCGTTTTCTTCCTCGGACTCTCGTTTTGTTCCTCGGGTTCTGGTTTTGTTCCTTGAGCTCTGGTTTTCTTCCTCAGGCTCTGTTTTTTTTGCTCGGGATCTGGATTTCTTCCTCGAGCTCTCTTTTTCTTCTTCAGGCCCTAGATTTTTTCCTCGGGCTCTGTTTTTGTTCCTCAGGCTCTGGTTGTGTTCCTCGGGCTCTCGTTTTGTTCCTTGAGCTCTGGTTTTGTTCCTCGGGCTCTGGTTTTGCTCCTCGGGCTCTGGTTTTGTTCCTTGGGAACTGGTTTTGTTACTCGGGCTCTCGTTTTCTTCCTCGGACTCTCATTTTGTTCCTCGGGTTCTAGTTTTGTTCCTTGAGCTCTGGTTTTCTTCCTCAGGCTCTGGTTTTGTTAATGGAGGGCTGGTTTTGTTCCTCGGCCTCTGGCTTGGTTCCTCGGGCCCTGGTTTTTTTCCTCGGACTCTGGTTTTGTTCCTCGGGCTCTCATTTTCTTCCTGAAGCTCTGCATTAGCTCCTCGGGCTCTGTTTTATTCCTCGGGCTCTGGTTTTGTTCCTTGACCTCTGGTTTTCTTCCTCGGGCTCTGATTTCATTCCTCAAGGGCTGGTTTTGTTCCTCACAGTCTGTTTTTTTTCCTCGGGTTCTGGTTTTGTTCCTTGGGGTCTGGTTTTGTTCCTCGGGCTCTGCTTTATTTCCACGGGCTCTGGTTTTGTTCCTCGAGCTCTGGTTTTGTTCCTCGAGGGCTGGTTTTGTTCCTTGGGCTATGGTTTTCTTTCTCGGGCTCTGGATTGGTTCCTCGGGTCCTGGTTTTTTTCCTCGGGCCCTATTTTTGTTCCTCGGGCCCTATTTTTGTTCCTCGGGCTCTTGTTTTCTTCCTCAGGCTCTGGTTTTGTTCATGGAGGGCTGGTTTTGTTGCGCGGCCTCCGGCTTGGTTCCTCGGGCCCTGGTTTTTTCCTCGGGCTCTGGTTTTGTTCCTCGGGCTCTGGTTTTGTTCCTCGGTTTGTGGTTCGGTTCCTCGGGCCCTGGTTTTATTCCACGGGCTCTGGTTTTCTTCCTATTGCCCTCGTGTTGTTCTTCAGGCCCTCCTTTTTGTCTTTGGGCTCTGGTTTTGTTCCTCGGGCTCTGGTTTTCTTCCTCAGGCTCTGGTTTTGTTGCTCGGGCTCTGGATTTCTTCCTCGAGCTCTCCTTTTCTTCTTCGGGCCCTAGTTTTCTTCCTCGGGCTCTCTTTTTGTTCCTCGGGCTCTGGTTGTGTTCCTCGGGCTCTGGTTGTGTTCCTCGGGCTCCGGGTTTGTTCCTCGAGCTCTAGTTTTGTTCCTCAGGCCCTGGTTTTCTTCCTCGGGGTTTCCTTTTGTTCCTTGGGCTCTGATATTGTTCTTCGGGCTTTGGTTTTGTTCCTCGGGATCTGTTTTTGTTCCTCGGGCTCTCGTTTTCTTCCTCGGCATCTGGTTTTCCTCCAAGAGCTTTAGTTTACTTCCTCGGCCTCTGGTTTTCTTCCTCGGGCTCTGATTTCAGTCCTCGAGGGCTGGTTTTATTCCTCACGCTCTGGTTTTTTTCCTTGGGTTCTGGTTTTGTTCCTTGTGGTCTGGTTTTGTTCCTCGGGCTCTGCTTTATTTCTACGGGCTCTGGGTTTGTTCCTCGACCTCTGGTTTTGTTCCTCGAGGGCTGGTTTTGTTCCTCGGGCTATGGTTTTCTTTCTCGGCCTCTCGCTTGGTTCCGCGGGCCCTGGTTTTTTTCCTCGGGTGCTATTTTTGTTCCTCGGGTCTTGTTTTCTTCCTCAGGCTCTAGTTTTGTTCATGGAGGGCTGGTTTTGCTCCTTGGCCTCGGGCTTGGTTCCTCGGGCCCTGGTTTTTCTCCTCGGGCTCTCGTTTTGTTCCTCGGGCTGTGGTTTTTTTCCTCAGGATCTGGTTTTGTTCTTCAAGCTCTGGTTTTGTTCCTTGGGCACTGGTTTTGTTACTCGGGCTCTCGTTTTCTTCCTCGGACTCTCGTTTTATTCCTCGGGTTCTGGTTTTGTTCCTTGAGCTCTGGTTTTCTTCCTCGGGCTCTGGTTTTCTTCCTCAGGCTCTGGTTTTCTTGCTCGGGCTCTGCATTTCTTCCTAGAGCCCTCGTTTTCTTCTTCAGGCCCTAGATTATTTCCTCGGGCTCTGTTTTTGTTCCTCAGGCTCTGGTTGTATTCCTCGGGCTCTGGGTTTGTTCCTCGAGCTCTGGTTTTTTTCCTCGAGCTCTGGTTTTGTTCCTCGGGCTCTGGTTTTCTTCCTCAGGATCTGGTTTTGTTCCTCGAGCTCTGGTTTTGTTCCTTGGCCACTGCTTTTGTTACTCGGGCTCTCATTTTCTTCCTCGGACTCTCGTTTTGTTCCTCGGGTTCTGGTTTTGTTCCTTGAGCTCTGGTTTTCTTCCTCGGGCTCTGGTTTTCTTCCTCAGGCTCTGGTTTTCTTCCTCGGGCTCTGATTTCATTCCTCGAGGGCTGGTTTTGTTCCTCATGCTCTTGTTTTGTTCCTCGGGTCCTGGTTTTGTTCCTTGGGGTTTGGTTTTGTTCCTCGGGCTCTGCTTTATTTCCATGGGCTCTGGGTTTGTTCCTCGACCTCTGGTTTTGTTCCTCGAGGGCTGGTTTTGTTCCTTGGGCTATGGTTTTCTTTCTCGGGCTCTGGCTTGGTTCCTCGGGTCCTGGTTTTTTTCCTCGGGCCCTATTTTTGTTACTCGGGCTCTTGTTTTCTTCCTCAGGCTCTGGTTTTGTTCATGGATGGCTGGTTTTGTTCCGCGGCCTCTGGCTTGGTTCCTCGGGCCCTGGTTTTATTCCACGGGCTCTGGTTTTCTTCCTATGGCCCTCGTGTTGTTCTTCAGGCCCTCCTTTTTGTCCTTGGCCTTGGTTTTTGTTCCTCAGGCTCTGGTTTTCTTCCTCAGGATCTGGTTTTGTTCCTCGAGCTCTGGTTTTGTTCCTTGGGCACTGCTTTTGTTCCTCGGGCTCTCGTTTTCTTCCTCTGACTCTCGTTTTGTTCCTCGGGTTCTGGTTTTGTTCCTTGAGCTCTGGTTTTCTTCCTCGGGCTCTGATTTCATTCCTCGAGGGCTTGTTTTGTTCCTCGGGTTCTGGTTTTGTTCCTCGGGCTCTATTTTTGTTCCTCGAGCTCTTGTTTTCTTCCTTAGGCACTGGTTTTGTTCATGGAGGGCTGGTTTTGTTACGCGGTCTCTGGCTTGGTTCCTCGGGTCCTGGTTTTTTTCCTCGGACTCTGGTTTTGTTCCTCAGGCTCTGGTTTTCTTCCTCAGGATCTGGTTTTGTTCCTCGAGCTCTGGTTTTGTTCCTTGGGCACTGGTTTTGTTCCTCGGGCTCTCGTTTTCTTCCTCAGCATCTGGTTTTGTTCCAAGAACTTTAGTTTACTTCCTCGGCCTCTGGTTTTCTTCCTCAGGCTCTCGTTTTCTTCCTGAAGCTCTGCATTAGCTCCTCGGGCTCTGTTTTGTTCCTCGGGCCCTGGTTTTGTTCCTTGACCTCTGGTTTTGTTCCTCGAGCTCTGGTTTTGTTCCTCGAGGGCTGGTTTTGTTCCTTGGGCTATGGTTTTCTTTCTCGGGCTCTGGCTTGGTTCCTCGGGTCCTGGTTTTTTTCTCGGGCCCTATTTTTGTTCCTCGGGCTCTTGTTTTCTTCCTCAGGCTCTGTTTTTGTTCATGGAGGGCTGGTTTTGTTTCTCGGGCTCTGGCTTAGTTCCTCAGGCCCTGGTTTTTTGCCTCGGGCTCTGGTTTTGTTCCTTCGGCCCTGGTTTTGTTCCTCGGTTACTGGTTTGTTTCCTCGGGCCCTGGTTTTATTCCACGGGCTCTGGTTTTCTTCCTATGGCCCTCGTGTTGTTCTTCAGGCCCTTCTTTTTGTCCTTGGGCTCTGGTTTTGTTCCTCGGGCTGTGGTTTTCTTCCTCAGGATCTGGTTTTGTTCCTCGAGCTCTGGTTTTGTTCCTTGGGCACTGGTTTTGTTCCTCGGGCTCTCGTTTTCTTCCTCGGACTCTCGTTTTGTTCCTCGGGTTCTGGTTTTTTTCCTTGAGCTCTGGTTTTCTTCCTCGGGCTCTGGTTTTCTTGCTCGTGCTCTGGATTTCTTCCTCGAGCTCTCGTTTTCTTCTTCAGGCTCTAGATTTTTTCCTCGGTCTCTGTTTTTGTTCCTCAGGATCTGGTTTTGTTCCTCCAGTTCTGGTTTTGTTCCTTGGGCACTGGTATTGTTCCTCGGGCTCTCGTTTTCTTCCTCGGTATCTGGTTTTCTTCCAAGAGCTTTAGTTTACTTCCTCGGCCTCTGGTTTTCTTCCTCAGGCTCTCGTTTTCTTCCTGAAGCTCTGCATTAGCTCCTCGGGCTCTGTTTTATTCCTCCTGCTCTGGTTTTGATCCTTGACCTCTGGTTTTCTTCCTCGGGCTCTGGTTCTGTTCATGGAGGGCTGGTCTTGTTCCGCGGCCTCTGGCTTGGTTCCTCGGGCCCTGGTTTTTTTCCTCGGGCCCCGGTTTTTTTCCTCGGGCTCTGGTTTTGTTCCTCGGTCTCTGCTTTTTTTCCTCAGGATCTGGTTTTGTTCCTCGAGCTCTGGTTTTGTTCCTTGGCCACTGCTTTTGTTCCTCGGGCTCTCGTTTCCTTCCTCGGACTCTCGTTTTCTTCCTCGGGTTCTGGTTTTGTTCCTTGAGCTCTGTATTTCTTCCTCGAGTTCTCGTTTTCTTCTTCATGCCCTAGATTTGTTCCTCGGGCTCTGTTTTTGTTCCTCGGGCTCTGGTTTTCTTCCTCAGGATCTGGTTTTGTTCCTCAAGCTCTGGTTTTGTTCCTCACGCTCTGGTTTTGTTCCTCGGGTTCTGGTTTTATTCCTTAGGCTCTGGTTTTGTTCCTCAGCTCCTGCTTTTGTTCCTCTAGGGCTGATTTTGTTCCTCAGGCTCTGGTTTTCTTCCTCGGCCTCCTGTTTGTTTCTTCGGGCCCTGGTTTTGTTCCTCAGGCTCGGGTTTGGTTCCTTGCTCCCTGGTTTTGGTCCTCGGGCCCTGGTTTATTTCGTCAGGCTCTGGTTTAGTTGACGGTCTCTGTTTTTTTTCCTCGGGCCCTCCTTTTGTTCCTCGGGCTCTCGTTTTCTTCCTCAGGACCTGGCATTCTTCCTCAGGCTTTGGTTTTGTTCCTCTGGCTTTGGTTTTCTTCCTCGGTCCCTGGTTTTGTTCCTCGGGCCCTGGTTTTGTTCCTCGTTCCCTCCTTTTATTCCTCAGTCTCTGGTTTTCTTCCTCAGGCTCTGGTTTGTTTCTTCGGTCCCTAGTTTTGTTCATCGGGTTCGGCTTTGGTTCCTCGGGCCCTGGTATTGTTCCGCGGGCCCTGGTTTGTTTCGTCGGGCTCTGGTTTAGTTCCACGGGCTCTGGTTTTTTTCCTCGGGCCCTCCTTTTGTTCCTCGGGCTCTCGTTTTCTTCCTCAGGACCTGGAATTCTTCCTCGGGCTTTGGTATTGTTCCTCGGGCTTTGGTTTTCTTCCTCGGTCCCTGGTTTTGTTCCACGGGCCCTGGTTTTGTTCCTCGTTCCCTCCTTTTGTTCCTCGGGCTTTGTTTTTTTTCCCCGAACTGTCATTTTCTTCCTCGGGCTCTGGTTTTTTTTGTCGGCGGCTGGTTGTGTTCCTCGAGCTCTGGTTGTGTTTCTCGTTCTCTGGTTTAGTTCCTCAGGCTCTGTCTTTTTTCTCGGACTCTGGTTGTGTTCCTCGGGATCTTGTTTAGTTCAACGGGCTCTGGTTTTGTTCCTTGGGCCCTCCTTTTGTTCCTTGGGCTCTGGTTTTTTTCCTCGGGCTCTGGTGTTGTTCCTCGGGCTCTGGTTGTGTTCCTCGGGCTCTGTTTTTTTCTCCTCGGGCCACACTGTTGTTCCTCGGGCTCTGGTTTTGTTTCTCAATGGCTGGTTTTGTTCCTCGGGCTCTGGTTATGTTCCTCGGGGCCTGCTTTTGTTCCTCGACTGCTGGTTTTGTTCCTTGGGCTCTGGTTTTCTTCCTCGGGCTCTGGTTTGTTTCTTCGGTCCCTAGTTTTGTTCATCGGGTTCGGCTTTGGTTCCTCGGGCCCTGGTTTTGTTCCGCGGGCCCTGGTTTGTTACGTCGGGCTCTGGTTTTGTTCCTTGGGCTCTGCTTTTGTTCCTCGGGCTCTGCTTTTGTTCCTCGGGCTCTGCTTTTATTTCTCAATGGCTGGTTTTTTTCCTCGGGCTCTGGTTTTCTTCCTCGGTCTCTATTTTTGTTCCTCGAAATCTGGTTTAGTTCCTCGGCCCTGGTTTTATTCCTTGGGGCCTAGTTTTTGTTCCTCGGACGCTGGTTGTGTTCCTTGGGCTCTGGTTTTGTTCCTTAGGCTCTGGTTTTGTTCCTCAGCTCCTGTTTTTGTTCCTCGAGGGCTGATTTTGTTCCTCAGGCTCTGATTTTCTTCCTCGGCCTCCTGTTTGTTTCTTCGGGCCTGGTTTTGTTCCTTGGGCTCGGGTTTGGTTCCTCAGGCCCAGGTTTTGTTCCTCGGGCCCTGGTTTGTTTCGTCGGGCTCTCGTTTAGTTCCACGGGCTCTATTTTTTTTCCTCGGGCCCACCTTTTGTTCCTCGGACTCTCGTTCTCTTCCTCAGGAACTGGTATTCTTCCTCGGGTTTTGGTTTTCTTCCTCGGGCCCTGGTTTTGTTCCTCGGGCCCTGGTTTTGTTCCTCGGGCCCTGGTTTTGTTCCTCGTTCCCTCCTTTTTTTCCTCGTGCTCTGTTCTTTTTCCTCGAGCTATTGTTTTCTTCCTCGGGCTCTGGTTTTGTTTGGCGACGGCTGGTTGAGTTCCTCAGGCTCTGATTTTCTTCCAGGGCTCTCCTTTTCTTCCTCAGGCTGTGGTTTTGTTCCTCGGGCTCTGCTTGTGTTCCTCGGGCTCTGATCTACTTCCTCAGGCTCTGTCTTTTTTCCTCGGGCTCTGGTTGTGTTCCTCGGGCTTTGGTTTAGTTCAACGGGCTATGGTTTTGTTCCTCGGGCCCTCCTTTTGCTCCTTGGGCTCTGGATTTGTTCCTCGGGCTCTGGTGTTTTTCCTCGGGTTCTGTTTTTTTTTCCTCGGGCCACCTTGTTGTTCCTCGGGCTCTGGTTTTGTTCCTCGGCCTCTCGTTTTGTTCCTCGGGCTGTGGTTTTGTTCCCTCGGGCCTGGTTTTGTTCATCGGGCTCTGCTTTTTTTCTCGGGCCCTCCTTTTTTTCCTCGGGCTGTCGTTATCTTCCTCAGACTCTGGTTTTGTTCCTCAGGCTTTAGGTTTTTTTTTCAATGGGTGGTTTTGTTCCTTGGGCTCTGATTATATTCCGCGGGCTATGGTTTTTTTTCTCAATGGCTGGTTTTGTTCCTCGGGCTCTGATTTTCTTCCTCGGGCTCTAGTTTTGTTCCTCGGGCCCTGGTTTTGTTCTTCGGGCTCTGGTTTTTTTCATCGAACTCTGGTTTACTTTCTCGGGCTCTTGTTTTGTTCCTTGGGGCCTGGTTTTGCTCGTCAGGCTCTGGTTGTGTTCCTCGGGTCCTGCTTTTGTTCCTCGAGGGCTGGTTTTGTTACTTGGGCACTGGTTTTCTTCCTCGGGCTCCGGTTTGTTTCTTCGGTCCCTAGTTTTGTTCCTCTGGTTAGGGTTTGGTTCCTCGGGCCCTGGTTTTGTTCCGCGGGCCCTGGTTTTTTTCTTCGAGCTTTGGTTTTGTTCCTCGGGCTCTCGTTTTTTTCCTCGGTCTCTCGTTTTGTTCCTCGGGCTATGGTTTTGTTTCTCAATGGCTGGTTTTGTTCCTTGGGCTCTGATTTTCTTCCTCGGGCTCTAGTTTTGTTCCTCAGGCCCCGGTTTTTTTCCTCGGGCTCTGTTTTTTTTCCTCAAACTCTGGTTTAGTTCCTCGGGCTGTGGTTTTGTTCCTCGAACTCTGGTTTAGTTCCTCGGGCTGTGGTTTTGTTCCTCGGGCTCTCGTTTTGTTCCTCGGGCTCTGGTTTTGTTGCTCGTGCTCTGGTTTTGTTTCTCAATGGCTGGTTTTGTTCCTCAGGCTCTGGTTTTCTTCCTCGGGTGCTAGTTTTGTTCCTCTGGCTCTGGTTTTGTTCCTCGGCCTCTATTTTTGTTCCTTCAACTCTGGTTTAGTTCCTCGGGCTCTGGTTTTGTTCCTTGGGGCCTGCTTTTGTTCCTTAGGCTCTGGTTTTGTTCCTCGGTTCCTGCTTCTGTTCCTCGATGGCTGATTTTGTTCCTCAGGCTCTGGTTTTCTTCCTCGGCCTCCTGTTTGTTTCTTCGGGACCTGGTTTTGTTCCTCGGGCTCGGGTTTGGTTCCTTGCGCCCTGGTTTTGGTCCTCGGGCCCTGGTTTTTTCGTCGGGCTCTGGTTCATTTCCACGGGCTCTGTTTTTTTTCCTCGGGCCCTCCTTTTGTTCCTCGGGCTCTCTTTTTCTTCCTCAGGACCTGGTATTCTTCCCCGGGCTTTAGTTTTGTTCCTCGGGCTCTGGTTTTATTCCTCGGGCCCTGGTTTTGTTCCTCGGGCCCTTGTTTTGTTTGTCGTTCCCTCCTTTTTTTCCTCGGGCTCAATTTTTTTCCTCGAGCTCTTGTTTTCTTCCTCGGGCTCTGGTTTTGTTTGGTGACGGCTGGTTGTGTTCCTCGGGCTCTGGTTTTCTTCCAGGGCTCTCACTTTCTTCCTCGGGCCGTGGTTTTGTTCCTCGGGCTCTGCTTGTGTTCCTCGGGCTCTGGTTTATTTCCTCAGGCTCTGTCTTTTTTCCTCGGACTCTGGTTGTGTTCCTCGGGCCCTGGTTTTGTTCCTCGGGCTCTGGTTTTGTTCCTCGAGCTCTGGTTTTGTTCCTCGGGCTCTGGTTTTGTTCCTTGGGCACTAGTTGTGTTCCTCGGGCCCTGGTTTTGTTCCTCGGGCCCTGGTTTTGTCCCTCGTTCCCTCCTTTTGTTCCTTGGGCTCTGTTTTTTTTCCTCGAGCTCTAGTTTTCTTATCGGGCTCTGGTTTTGTTTGTCGACGGCTGGTTTTGTTCCTTGGGTCTGGTTTTCTTCCATGGCTCTCCTTTTCTTACTTGGGCCGTGCTTTTGTTCCTCGGGCTCTGATTTTGTTCCTCGGGCTCTGATTTTCTTCCTCGTGCTCTGGTTTTCATCCTCGGGCTCTGGTTGTGTTCCTCGGGCCCTGGGTTTCTTGCTATTCTTTTGTTTTAGTTCCTCCAGCTCTGGTTTCTATCCTCGGGGCCTGGTTTTATTCCTCAGGCTCTGATTTTGTTCCTCAGGCTCTGGTTTTGTTCCTCAGACCCTCCTTTCATTCCTCGGGCTCTGGTTTTCTTCCTCGGGCTCTGGTTTGTTTCATCGGGCTCTGGTTTATTTCCACGTGCTCTGTTTTTTTTCCTCGGGGTCTCGTTTTGTTCCTGAGGGTCTGGTTTTGTTCCTCAGACCCTGGTTTTCTTCCTCCGGGTTTGGTTTTGTTCCTCGGGATCAGGTTTTGTTCCTCGGCCACCCCTTTTTTTCCTCAGGGTCTGGTTTTGTTCCTTGGGCTCTCGTTTTCTTGCTCGGGCTCTGTTTTTTTTTCTCAATGGCTGGTTTTGTTCCTCGGGCTCTGCTTTTGTTCCTCGGGCTCTGCTTTTTTTCCTCGAACTCTGGTTTAGTTCCTCGTGCTCTGGTTTTGTTCCTTGGGGCCTGGTTTTGTTCCTCGGGCTCTGGTTGTGTTCCTCGGGATCTGGTTTTATTCCTCGGGATCTGGTTTTGTTCCTCGGGATCTGGTTTTGTTCCTCAGGCTCTGGTTTTCTTTCTTAGTCTCTGGTTTTGTTTCTCGTGTCCTAATTTTGTTCCTGGAGGTCTGGTTGTGTTCCTTGGGCTCTGGTTTTCTTCTTTGGGCTCTGGTTTGTTTCTTTGGGCCCTGATTTTTTTCTTCGGGCTCGGGTTTGTTTCCTCGGGCCCTGGCTTTGTTCCTCGGGCTCTGGTTTATTTCCACGGGCTCTGCTTTTTTTCTTCTGGCCCTCCTTTTGTTCCTCGGGCTCTCTTTTTTTTCCTCAGGCTCTGGTTTTGTTATTCGGGCCTTGGATTTTTTCCTCAGGCTCTCGTTTTCTGCCTCGGGCTCTGGTTTGGTTCCTTGGGATCTGGTTTTCTTCCTCGGGCCCTACTTTTGTTGCTCGGGCTCTCGTTTTGTTCCTCTGGATTTGGGTTTGTTCATTGGGCTCTGGTTTTCTTCCTCAGGCTCTGGTTTTGTTCCTCGGGCCCTTGTTTTCTTCCTCGGGCCCTGATTTTGTTCCTCGGGATCTGGTTTTCTTCCTCGGGCCCTGGATTTTTTCTTCGGGCTCTGGTTTTGTTCCTCGGGATTTGGGTTTGTTCCTCGGGCTCTGGTTTGGTTCCTCGGGCTCTGGTTTTGTTTCTCGAAGGCTGGTTTTTTTCCTCGGGCTCTGATTTTCTTCCTCGGGCCCTGATTTTGTTCCTCAGGCTCTGGTTTAGTTCCTCGGGTTCTGGGTTTGTCCTTGGGGCCTGGTTTTGTTCCACGGGCTCTGGTTGTGTTCCTCGTGCACTGGTTTTCTTCCTCAGGCCCTGGTTTTGTTCCTCGGGATCTGGCGTTCTTCCTCGGGCCCTGGTTTTGTTCTTCGGGCCCTGGTTTTTTTTCCTTGGGATTTGGGTTTGTTCCTCGGGCTCTGGTTTGGTTCCTCGGGCTCTGTTTTTTTTCCTCAGGCTCTCGTTTTGTTCCTCGGGCCCTGGGTTTCTTGCTATTCTTTTGGTTTAGTTCCTCCAGCTCTGTTTTTTTTCCTCGGGGCCTGGTTTTATTCTTCGGGTTCTGATTTTGTTCCTCGGGCTCTGGTTTTGTTCCTCAGACCCTCCTTTCATTCCTCAGGCTCTGGTTTTGTTCCTCGGGCTCTGGTTTTCTTCCTCGGGCTTTGGTTTTGTTCCTTGGGATCTGGTTTTCTTCTTTAGGTTCTGCTTTTGTTCCTTCGGTCCTGCTTTTGTTCCTCTAGGGCTGGTTTTGTGCCTTGGGCTCTGGTTTTCTTCCTCGGGCTCTGGTTTGTTTCATCGGGCTCTGGTTTAGTTCCACAGGCTCTGTTTTTTTTCCTCGGGCTCTCGTTTTGTTCGTGAGGCTCTGGTTTTGTTCCTCAGTCCCTGGTTTTCTTCCTCCGGGTTTGGTTTTGTTCCTCGGGATCTGGTTTTGTTCCTCGGGCTCTCGTTTTCTTCCTCGGGCTCTGGTTTTGTTCCTCGGGCTCTCATTTTCTTCCTCGGGCTCTGGTTTGGTTCCTCGGGATCTGGTTTTCTTCCTCAGACCCTACTTTTGTTGCTCGGGCTCTGGTTTTGTTCCTCGGGATTTGGGTTTTTTCCTCGGGCTCTAGTTTGGTTCCTCGGGCTCTGGTTTTCTTTCTCGAAGGCTGGTTTTGTTCTTTGGGCTCTGATTTTCTTCTTTGGGCTCTGGTTTTGTTCCTCAGGCTCTGGTTTTGTTTCTCGGGCTCTGGTTTTCTTGCTGTTCTTTTGGATTAGTTCCTCCGGCTCTGGTTTTGTTCCTCAGGGCCTGGTTTCATTCTTCGGGCTCTGATTTTGTTCCTCGGGCTCTGTTTTGTTCCTCGGGCTCTGGTTTTCTTCCTCGGGCTTTGGTTTTGTTCCTCGGGATCTGGTTTTGTTCATTAGGTTCTGCTTTTGTTCTTCGTGTCCTGCTTTTGTTCTTCTAGGGCTGGTTTTGTGCCTTGGCTTCTGCTTTTCTTCCTCGGGCTCTGGTTTGTTTCTTCGGGCCCTGGTTTTGTTCCTCGGGCCCTCGTTTGTTTCGTCGGGCTCTGATTTAGTTCTACGGGCTGTGGTATTTTACCTCGGGCTCTCGTTTTGTTCCTGAGGCTCTGGTTTTGTTCCTCGGGCCCTGGTTTTCTTCCTCGGGGTTTGGTTTTGTTCCTCGGGATCTGGTTTTCTTCCTCGGGCCCTGGCTTTGTTCCTCAGGCCCTGGTTTTGTTCGTCGGGCTCTGGTTTTGTTCCTCTGCTCTGGTTTTTTTTCTTGGGCTCTGTTTTTTTCCTCGGGGTCTGGTTTTGTTCCTCGGGTCTCATGTCTCATCATGTCTGTGTCATGTCTGTGACATGTCACAGACATGTCTCATCATGTCTGTATCAGAGCCACCAGGCAGGTGACCCCATCCCCCCTGCGAAGACCCCTTGGGGTAGCCGTACCCAGCACCAGCTGGCTGGATACGGCCTTTGCTCTCTGGGGAGGTGCTCCCTGGGAGCAGGGTCTCTCACGGGGGAACTCACAGCTCACCTGGGCTGCTCTGCGGCCACCGGACGCCTTTGCTGTCAGGTGGCTCTCAGCACCTCTCTGCCAACGGCTGTGACCTCCCTGCAGGACGCTCTCCAGCGCACGGTCCGTCTCCACTGGGTCTCCCTGGGGACAAAGATTGGAAGGGAGGGATGGAGTTTGCTCTGTCCCCATTCCCAGGGTGCTTCAGGAGAGACCTGCCACCCCCAAATGAGCTGTCTGACGTGGACACCACAGACCAGCTGCAGACGTGGGTCAGCACGGTGGCGGGGAGTGGGCAAGATGACCTGCGGAGCCCCCGGCGCTGGCAGAAAGCAGAGCTGGAGACAACGGGGAGAAGCCCCAGGCAGCCGGCAGCTGGCGTTGGGGCCTGGCAGGGAGCAGCGCCCGCAGAAATGCCCGGCTCCTGGAGCCTCGGCCACAGGGCTGCAGCCTCGGCACCTCCTGGGGCTTCGCTGGCAAAAACCAGGCAGGGGTGACCCTGACAGCCCGCACACGTACCTGGCCCCGGGATCTGGCAGCCTGTCCCTGTGCCCATCGCTGCCACGGGATCCAGGAAGCAGCGCCCCAGCCCTGGCGTGGCCCTGAGCCGCCTCTCAGGCCAGGCAGCAGGAAGCTGCGCCCCATGGCATGCTGGGAGCTGTAGGCCCGGGGCACGGGCTGCCGGGTGGCCATGTTGGTTCCCGGGGCATGCCGGGAGCTGTAGGCCTGGGGCACGGGGCTGCTGGGCAGCCATGTTGGTCTTGGGAGGTGCGGGCTCTGCTCCAGCTGCGGCCCAGCTGAGGTGAGGACAGGCACGCAGGTGGAGCTACCGAAGAGGAAGGGAGTAAAGGACAGACGGACAGAGAAAGAAGGGTTTGAACTGTAACATTTGCCTGGCAGTGCAGAGAGCGGGAGCTGCGGTGAGTCCCAGCCTCTCGGGGCCGTGTCACCCCTCTTCTGCATCGCAGTCCCTCCCAGCCCCCCCCTCCCATTTCCCTCTGTGTCATTTTTTTCACTTCCCCATACCTCTCTTCTTCTCTTGCTGTGTTCTGCTCCCCGTCCTCTCTTCTCCAAGTCCCTCTTTCCCTGTCGCTCTACCTGCCCCTGTCTTTTTCTTGCTGCTCCTCTGTCGCGAATGAGTGGTTTAGAGGCCGCTTAAAGAATCACCGTCAAAGAAATTAGCAGAAAGTGATTTTAATAGAGATTTATAAAGGTGCAACCTAATAGAATTCGATGGCAAGGTTCACTCTATTACTTATTACATGGGTGAAACATACAAGGGAAAATCATCTAAGGGTTTATATTTCAGGGACAGTCTAGGTTTCATTTACAATTTAGCAACACTTAGTTATCAACTAATCATTAACAAACTTTAGTAACGCCTAATCATTAACTATTCAATATTTGCAAAATAGGTTAGTAAGTCTACTACCATCACAACTTAATTACAGATTATGCTTACTATTAGTTCACACACACAGAGAAACATATATATATATAAAAATATACAGAAGGTATACCTGTTAAAAATTCCCCTCGATTTCAGTGAAGAAATATTCACGTCGAATGCCTAGGCATTCCCTCTCAACGGGCGAAGGGTTGAGCTTCGAAAGGGACTCACCCAGGACCCAGTGGTCCTCCGAATATCGCAGGCCTGAAAGATCGCAAGCTCTGAGAGGCGTCCCACTCAGAGGGAGATGCTGGGTGCAGCCCGCTGCGGTCCAGGAGAGCTCAAAGGGCCTCACTCAGGACCACCGTTTATAGGTTCGCAAGATGGTTGGCTTTAGTCATCCGTAAATTTCCATCCTGGCCACAGTCCCAGGTGGTAATTACTAAAGAATTCTCAAGGTTTCGGTGTTGTTCTGCTGGACACCCGGGCCAGACAGTAGGAGTATGTTCCCAGCCTCAGCTATGCAGAGCCTCTGATACAGTCAAGGAGCGCTCAACTGCCAGACTCAATACACCAAGGCCGAGGTTTCATGGAAATTTCTGAGATCAACAGGCGGCCCAGATCAACAAGTGGCCCAGGGAAGAAGGGGGGTATGAATGCACCACCACAATCCACCCCGTGACTAAAGTCAATCCATCTTGATCACAGAGTGGCGGTGTGGTCGCCTCTTGCCTCTGTGCCTATGAACAGATCAATGTCATATTCCAATTGTAATTTGAGGGAAATTTTTGGTTGGTATACTTAATCATTAGTATACTTAACTATTAAGGTTTTATTAAGTACAATTAAGCAATGTTATATATGCGAGGAGGTTTTGGTATTAGTGCCATTTGTTTAGTTATTTTCCACACTTTGACACATAGAATAATATTCAATAATAAGCATAACAGAATAGAAATTAATAAAATTGTTATGGGATGTAAAATCCAATTCAAAGTTCCTGTTGCTGTTGGTGACTATCTAAATAAAACATCCCACCAGTGATGTTCTCCATCCTTCTTCACCTTTTCTAGGACATCATGTATCTTCTCTGCATCATGATGGACCGTAATCAGAGTTCTTTGTCCGTTGTTTCGAATCTGGTTTAGCAATTGGCTCAAGTCATCATGTTGTAACAGTTTTTGTACTAATGTAAGATTCATTCCGATGGGGGTAGGTAGTAGATTTTGATAAGATGTATAGCTTGATTGTAGCAATTGATGGGTTGTAATAGGAGCTGAATAATTGAAGTCGCATCCTATAATCTTAGTAAAATTACAAACACAGATATTTGAATGGTTAGATGTTTCCACAATTATGTTATCTGTAAGAATAGAATCACAAAGAGTTCTCATGCAAACACATCCATTTCCAACATATATAAGTACAGTTTCAGGGGTTTCATCAGGATGTATTTCAAAATTACAAACATTTTGTTTGGTGTCAAGACAAATGTCTTGAGCTTTGATGGTATTGCTTTCACAAATGAATCCCTGTTGTTCTCGCACAACACATGCATCAACATCAATAGTCTGCCATTTATTCCCATTTTTTTGGGCCCATACTCTATGTTCCAACGGGTAGAGTACCGTTCTATTGTGATTTAATCCCAGTGCAATGATTGGGTATATGATATATACCGAAGCATTGCGTATTGTCAAGACAAAGGCTGTGACTTTGCTGTCAGTGGAGTCGTAGGTAAAATTAACTAGACGCCACCAGGATTGAAATTCTCTTTCAAATTTAGTTGCATTATCCCAAACTACTTTTCGGATTTCAGTGGGCAAGGTGCCCTCATCACCTTCTCTTATAATAGCTGCCACAGTAGACTGTATCCATAATTGGGCCTGGATGCAGCTAAGAGCTAGAGAGATATTATTTTGGATTGTGCCAAATGCGTTTGTGATTAGTTGGTGGTCCTTTTCATTAATTCTTTCCCATGTAGGCAATATATTAGCCAAAAGCCACTGGCTCGTTCCTAATGCTGTCAAAGATGATTGTAATGGGTGTTCTAATTTATGTAGATCACTTGTTGCCGAATTTATTTTGTTTGCTAAAACTTCAGCATCCATGCTGTTCAATATTCCTAGTCCTGTTCCCAGGATGCCAGTTACATCTCTCCTTGATCGCTTTGGAGAGGTGAGGGTTCGTCCATGTAGCCACGCTAACCATCCTGTAAAAGATGTATTCAGGAATGGTGAGCAAGCAGGTTTAATTGTAGAGATATCAACTTGCATTGATAGCTCCACTCGTTTGAGAGACCACGATGGATTAAATAGCACTTGCTGTTGTCCTATGTTCTTGATTATATAGGGATCAATGTTATAAATGTGAGGAGACAGTTTGATAGGAGGCTGAGTTGGTGAATGTGGTTGTGCAGTATCAATCCTGAATTGAAAACCTAAGCTGGAATGAGAGTTAGGGTTTGTCCAAAGACACCTTACGAGTACTGAATGGGATATAGTAAAGGTATACCAACATTCTTGTTGAAAAGGACAGGTATGTATGTTGTCTTTTCCTTCAATGTTGTTTACAACAATGTGTAAGGTTGTTGTCATACATTTAGTATGATTTTCAATTCGGCATCTTATCAAAATGGTGTCTCCTTTGGTTCCCTTTAAGGATGGAATTTGTTGGTTTTCATTTTCGTCTTTAATAATCCATTCCTGCCTATGAAAGGTGATGTTGTTGTGTAGTGCTATTGCAGATAAATTTAGATTAGATGTAGGTATGTTAAAAGACACATATGCATCAATCCACGGCCACCCTGTCGTACACAAATTCCAAATTTTTCCTTCACTAATCATAAAATCAAACAATAGTTCTACACCACGATTACCCCAGAAGCAAAATGCAAGTACAGGTTGTGTAAAAGTGAAATTGTACCAACAATCTGGTTCTGGTGTCTTATAGCAAGACTTCTCATTGTTTTTAGGTTTAGAGAAATTGGTGTAGTATATTTTAATTTCAGTGGATTTTCTTTGAGTAGATCCATTGATTACACGGCACCCTATTTTTATTTCTTCCCCTGGTGTGGCTTGAAGTGATAAAATTTGATGAATGTTATAATTATTGTGAGATATCTTAATTTCTTTCTGGTGTAGTGTCTCCCATCTCCATTCATCTTTTGAACGTCTCATTCCCATGTATAACTAGGTTCAGGTTTGTCTTTTCTGTTGGTAGGGTTCCCATATTTCCAGTGTAATTTAGTAGTGCATGGTCCCAGGGATCTTGTGTCTGAACTAAAAGGATTATACTTATCTCGACTAAAAGGAAAAATAAAATTGGGTTGGGGAGATGCTGCTGCTGTTGTTGCCATCGGTATAGGTTCATCTTCTCCTGTTTAAAAAAAAGCAAGAAGACGTTTCGGTGGGGAAGGCCGAACGGGTTACCCCTTTTAGAAAGAAGGAAAAATCCATCTAGTACTGATTCTATGTTTTGCACCACTGCTATCAGTAGCTTCCCAAGCCAGTGGGCCACGGGGTTTAGTTAAAGTCATAGGCACAGTTCCAATTTGTGGTAAATCTACCATAACGGGTTGTCCTGGCTGTAATGTTAGCGGACATTTTCTTTCATCAGTAGGGGGAATATTAGATTTAGTTGTTATAAAGAATGCTTGGCTCACAGGGCTTCCAGTGGGTCCGTATTGATTGTTTAATTGATGGAGTACTTCAGAAAGTCGTGTATCCCACCGGACTTCGTGTGGCTTAAGGCTCTTTTTTAATAAGCCATTAGCTCGTTCTATCATCCCATTTGATTGGGGGTAGTAGGGGGTGTGAATACCCATTGAATTTCTTTCTGTTTTGTCCATTCTTGCACTTCCCTATTTGTAAAATGTGTGCCATTATCACTTTGGATAGCATCAGGAGTAGGTAAACTAGAGAACCAAGAAGATAGTCCTCGTACTGTGTTTTTCCCATCAGCTTTTCGGCATTTAGTTGCCATAAGCAAGCCGGAGACTACTTCTACCCCCGTGAGGATATATCGATATCCTGCAGACGATTTTAGTGGCCCAATGTAATCAATTTGCCATGTAGACCACAGAGTCTTTCCCTGACTGATACGTAAGGGGGGTGCTTTAGCAGGGTGATTCATTTGTAATTTTAATCTACATTGAGGGCATTCTGTAAGAATAATTTCACAGGTTTTCCTGTTTAGGGGCCAACCCCTACTTTGTGCAGCAAAATAAAGTGCTTCTTTACCTGTATGACCTAATTTTTGATGTAGCCATTCTCCCAATCGATACCACTCAGAATTTAAGGAATTTCCTACTTTTATTTTCCTAATTTTTGCCAATTCATCTACCTTTTGATTCCAATTTGTGGCTGGTTCATTATTTTTGGCATGAGCTTTCACCCATCCCATCTTGAATGGAGTGTTTCTGGCTATTTTAAGTAATAGTTGCCAATCTTGAGATCTCCAAACTGGAGATCTATTTACTTCCCAGTTCAGAACTTCCCACTGGCAAAGCCACTGTGTGGCACCCGCCCACACGGCATAAGAGTCGACATAGATAACTTTTGCTCCGTTTTGTGCTGCTAGAACAACTGCCCTTAATTCTCCTACTTGTGCACTACCTTCACCTTCTTCTATGATTTGTTTGCCAGTGTTGATGTTTAATGCAGCAGCCTTGTATTGCCATCTGCCATTTATTCTCCTTGCTGAGGCATCAGTAAACCAAATATCTTCTGATGGTGTTCCCTCGGTAAAGGGAGGTGCATTTAAAATAGGTGATGGTTTAAAAGGTTGTTGTAATGCTAATGGGTCTGCATTTATAGGCATCTGTAATTTAGAGAGTTTAGTGTGTCCTTCAGTTAAACTCATTTCCTCTGCAATTTCTGTCAAATAAGTATACCATTTCCTAATTGTAGGCTTTTGTGCAATTCCTTCTGGGGGGGCAGTCCCCTTTAGAACTGCTTCTAATAAATTAAATGGACCTCTAGTTTGTACAGGTTGTTCCTGGTGTATTTTCTCAGCTTGTTTCACTGCTCGGACTAAGGACAAAAGTCCCTTTTCCCACTCGGAATATCTCTGTTCTGTCTCTTTAAATGCAGTCGAACTGAACATCAAAGGTCTTTTTGGTCCGTCAGGGCCAGTTTGAAACAGATTACAATAAGTACCGTGTTCAGCAAAACCCCATTCTGCTATGATAGGGTCGTGAGGGTGTACTGGTCCCAATGATTGATATGCTTTTAATTCCTGAATCAGAGTTTTGACTGCCTCTTCATGTTCTGAATTCCATTCCCACGATTTTCCTTTTCGTAAAAGTGAATATAGTGGGTGAGCAATGATAGAAAATCCAGGTACATGTTTCCTCCAATATCCTAAGGTACCCATGAGCTGTTGTAATTCTTTCTTAGATTGGGGCATTTGCAATTGTTCTATTTTATTTAGGGTATCTGGTGGAATTGTTGCACTACCTGCAATCCACCAAGTACCTAAAAATTTTACTTCTTTACTTGGTCCCTGACATTTCTCAGAGGGAATTTCAATTTCTGCGTTTTGTAATACTTGCCATACTGCTGTTGCTACTTCCCCTACCTCTTCAGGGGAATCTCCTCCGATTAGAATATCATCTATATATTGGTATAGTTTCACATTCTGGGGAAGTGAGACTGTTTGTAGAAGCTCAGCAAGCGCGGCATGAGCGATAGTGGGTGAATGTTTATACCCCTGTGGGAGTCTGTTAAAGGTGTATTGTATGCCATCCCAAGTAAAAGCAAATTTCTCTTTGTCTTTTTCCTGTAAAGGGACCATAAAGAACATATCCTTTACATCTAGTGCTGCCATCCATGGGTGTGCGGCTGCTTGTAATGTGGCTGTTAAAGTTGCAATATTAGGTACGGCAGCCGTTAGCAGAGCTGTGTTGGCATTTAAGCACCGATAATCAATTGTTAATCGCCACCTCCCGTCTGGTTTTCGCACTGGCCAAACTGGTGAATTATATGGGGAGTGGGTTTTGGAAATAATGTGCCATTTTTCCAGATCTGCTATTACTTCAGATATTCCAACTCGTGCCGCAGCAGAAATCGGATACTGCGGGACGTTAGTGATTTTTGAATCAGGGAGTGCAGGAGCTGCACGGAGTACGCGCACTATCATTCCCTGTTTTTTATCAGGGTTAGGGTTAACATTCGAACCGAAGGACCACACGCTGCCGTCCGGCAGACACCAGGTTCGACTGTTCAAAACATCGAAACCTAAAATATTTTCATTGTGATCTTTAATTGCAAAGCAAGTAGATGATATACGTTTCTCACCCGGGAGCCATAAATTAACTTTTGCAGTTTGGCACATAACACTTGCTCCGTTCACTCCAGTGATTTTAACTCTTTGCCGTCCAGGTCGTATACCCAGCTTCTCGGCATCTTGCTGTGTTAATATTGAAATTTGTGCTCCCGTATCTATTAAAAATTTACCAATTGTTGTCGAGGACCAACTGGAATTAAAATATATTTTGCTTTAATGATGGGTCTAGCCTCATATTCAGAGGAATCTAAGGGGAACAAAGGGTCATCATTTCCCTCATCATAGTCATCAGGATCACCACAAATATCACCATCCAGTTCCTCAGCGGATACAATTAATTTCCTAATCTGTACAATGTCAGGGGGATTGGGAGCCCGCATAAGCATCGTCTCGATCTTTTCTTCCAACTTTTGTGATTTCTCCTTTTCTTCTTGTAACTGTTTTTGCAGCTGCTCGATTTTCAAGGACAGTATTAATTCAGCTTCCTTTCTGCCTTCTATTTCTTCTTTCAGGTCCTGCTCCCTTCTATTGTTATTCTTTCTGTACTGATAAGCAGCTTCCAAACAGGTGCCTAACATTTTGCAAATAATTCCTTTTCCATCTTTTATATAGCCCTTAGCTACTTTTAGTTGTTTTTCCACAGCTTCCCAATCATGCCAATTATTACGAGCCCATTCTTCTGAGAATTTAAGACTTGGATTTATTCCATGTTTTTGTAAGTAATCAGTGATACTACTTGCCATCCTGCCGACTACGCCAATTTGTCGCGAGTGAGTGGTTTAGAGGCCGCTTAAAGAATCACCGTCAAAGAAATTAGCAGAAAGTGATTTTAATAGAGATTTATAAAGGTGCAACCTAATAGAATTCGATGGCAAGGTTCACTCTATTACTTATTACATGGGTGAAACATACAAGGGAAAATCATCTAAGGGTTTATATTTCAGGGACAGTCTAGGTTTCATTTACAATTTAGCAACACTTAGTTATCAACTAATCATTAACAAACTTTAGTAACGCCTAATCATTAACTATTCAATATTTGCAAAATAGGTTAGTAAGTCTACTACCATCACAACTTAATTACAGATTATGCTTACTATTAGTTCACACACACAGAGAAACATATATATATATAAAAATATACAGAAGGTATACCTGTTAAAAATTCCCCTCGATTTCAGTGAAGAAATATTCACGTCGAATGCCTAGGCATTCCCTCTCAACGGGCGAAGGGTTGAGCTTCGAAAGGGACTCACCCAGGACCCAGTGGTCCTCCGAATATCGCAGGCCTGAAAGATCGCAAGCTCTGAGAGGCGTCCCACTCAGAGGGAGATGCTGGGTGCAGCCCGCTGCGGTCCAGGAGAGCTCAAAGGGCCTCACTCAGGACCACCGTTTATAGGTTCGCAAGATGGTTGGCTTTAGTCATCCGTAAATTTCCATCCTGGCCACAGTCCCAGGTGGTAATTACTAAAGAATTCTCAAGGTTTCGGTGTTGTTCTGCTGGACACCCGGGCCAGACAGTAGGAGTATGTTCCCAGCCTCAGCTATGCAGAGCCTCTGATACAGTCAAGGAGCGCTCAACTGCCAGACTCAATACACCAAGGCCGAGGTTTCATGGAAATTTCTGAGATCAACAGGCGGCCCAGATCAACAAGTGGCCCAGGGAAGAAGGGGGGTATGAATGCACCACCACACCCTCCCTCCTGCTCCCTGTCCCTCTTTTTGCCTTCCTCTGTCTCTGCCCTGCAGCACATTGCTGTTGTTTCTTCTCTGTCTCTTGGTCCTGGTCTGCATCCCGCTCTGTTTTGCACAGTCTCTCTGGCCTGTTCCCTGTCGTGATTTGTCTCTCTCTGCCTGTATGTCCCGCTCCCTGTCCTTGTCTCCCCTTCTCCCTCCTTCTGCTTCTCTCTCTCTCTGCCTCCCGCCCCCGCCCTGCTCACTGTCACTGCGGTTTTCCATTCTGTATCCCACTGTCCCTGTCCTTCTTCCTGTTCATCTCTCTTCTGTCTCTCTCTGCTGCTCCCTGACCCTTCCCCTCCCCGCTTCCTCCATCTCTCTGCAGGGCTCCTGAGACCTCTCTTTCTTTCCCCATCCCTCTGTGCTGCTCACTGTCCCTGTTTCTCTCTTTCTCTTCGTTGTTATTCTCTTCGTTGTTATTCTTGTCTGTCACTCTGTCCTTCTCCCTGCCCCTATTCCTTTTTACTCCCTCTCCTTTCTTCTGCCCAGCGCAGGTTTTCTTGCGATCTCTATCCTGCCCCTAGCCCTTAGTTCTCTCTCTCTTCCTGCCTCCGTCTCCCTCTTTCTGCCTCTCCTCCTCTTTTCCTGCTGCTTCTTTCTCTATCTTTGTCCAGATCCCTGTCCTTTTTTTTCTCTTGCTGTCCTTCAGTCCTTTTTCTCTTTTCTCTCTTTCTCTCTGTCCCATTCCCTGCCCCACTCTTTCTCACTAAACCCCCCTATCCAGCTGGCTGTGCCTTCTTTCCTCTCTCTCTCGCTCTCTAGTTTTCCTTTCTTCGTCTCTCTGTCCCACTGCCCATCACAGCTGGTTTTGTCCTCCAGTGGTGTCCTGCCCCCTCTTCCTTTTTTTCTCTTGCTGTCATTCTGGCCTCTTCTTTTAAATTCCTCCATCTCGGTCCTGCACCCGTCACTGTTTTTTTCCTCTCCTGTCCCTTTGTCTTGCTCCCTGTTCCCCGTTCTTGTCTCTCCTTCCCTTTGTTCTGCCGCCCATCTCTGTTCCCCTTCTTGCTCCATCTCTCTGCCCTGCTCCCTGGCCCTCTAAGTCTCTCTCTGTTTCTCTGTCCCGCTCCCTGTCTCTCCCCCACCCTATTTTTCTGTCCTACTCCCTTTTCAGGTTCCCCCCCCCTCACTTTGTCCTGCTCCCTGCCGCGGCTATTTCTCACTCCATCTCTGTCCTGCAGCCCAGTGCTGTTTTTTCCTTCCATCTCTCTGTCCTGCTGCCCAGCCCAGGCTCTTTTACCTCCTTCTGTATCCTGCTCCCCGTCCCTTAGTTTTGCCTGTCTTTCCCTTTGTCCTGCCTCCCTGTGCCTTTCTTCTGTCTCTGTATCACCCTGTCCTACTCCCTTTCCTTGACTTTCCCTCTCTGCCCCCCATCCTTCTTCCTACCTTTCTTTTTCTTCTCTCTCCCCCTCTGTTCCTGCTGCTTCTTTTTCCACCTCTGTCCTGCTCCCTGCCCCTTTTTTCCTCTCGCTGTCCCTCTGCCCTGCTTCCTGTCCCCATCTTTTCTGTCTTTATTTCTCTGTCCCACTGCCTGTCCCATCGTTTCTTGTTGTACTCCCCTGCCCCGTCCAGCTGGCTCTCCCTTTTATTTGTTCTCTCTTCCTCTTTTCTGCTTCTCAGTCCTCTTTTCCTCTTCCCCTGTCTCTGTCCTCCAGCCCGTTGCTGGCTTTTTCCCCCCTTCTTGGTCTCCATCAGGATCTGACCCTCTCTTTATTTCTCAGTCCCTTTGTCCTGCTCCCTGTCCTTCCTTCTCTTTCTCCATCTGGACGTCCTGCTCCCTGTCCCTGTCTTTCCCTAGCCACCCCTTCCTTCTTCCTCTCCTTCCCCACGCCCATCTCTGCCTCTCTGTCCTGCTCCTTGACCCTACTTTTTCTTCCTCCATCTCTCTGCAGGGCTCCTCATCCCTATTTCTCTTGATTTCTCCACCTCTCTAGCCTTTTCCCCATACCTTTCTTTCTCTCTCAGCTCCTCTATCTTTTCTCTCATCATATTTTTCTCTTTCTAGTCCACTGTCCTTCTCCCCGTCAACTTAAGCTGAACGACCAGGTGTCCCTGGGCTCTGGTATTTCCTTAGCATTGCCCTAGGGAAGATCTGTGGTTTTAGGGCTAGGGATCATTTAGGAGCTGGTCTCCTTATGTAGGCAGCGGAGCTAGGCATAGTTAAGCAGAGGTTGTTCTCAGCTGGTGCTCTGTGCGTCCTGTTGAAAGAGCAGGCTGTGGGCCTTATTTTGAAGGAAGGTTTCTTGTTCTGCGCTTGTTGCTCCTCGGGACGCTGCACAGAAGTGGTGGTGGGGTCTGGAGAGACAGATGGGACCTGCTGTGATTCCTAGTAAATGTGAACTTGAACGAGACCAGACTGACTGCATATGGTTTTCTTCTCAGCTCCAATTCCAACCTACGTGCTCGGCGCTAATGAAAAAAGAGACCCTGAGCTGCAAATGAGCAGACAACGTCACTCACTTAGGTCACCGTGCAGTTGGTCTGTGATAAGGGATGTGTACTTCCATGATGGTGCTTTCATGAACGTTCTCTGGTCTTGCCACTTCAAAGCCCTCCCTTTTTCCAGAAATTTTAAGACGGCATTTCTTATTCTGGGGTTCAGGCTGGAGTTGGACTTAATGTTGAACAGCTGATATCATGGGCTCCGTAAAATGTGAGAGAGAACCCTGCTTTTTTGTTGTTGTTGTTGTTTTCTAACACGCCCTAAACTTTGCTAAGCAAAGGGAGGAGGGGTTGCAAGAGTCTGTTCTTTGAGAGTGACGTATTCCTGTAGCGTGCCTGTCTTTGTATGGTGAAGGTTTCCTACCTGCAGTATGATTTTGCTGAGCTGTGAGGCTGTATTGGCGTAGCAAAGGTAAGAAGTGGCGTCTTTAAAGGTCATGAAACTGTAGCAAAACTAGCGGGAGAAGCTAGTTCCTTCCCTGACAAAACTAGTAGCAAGTAAAAGCATTTGCAATTGGCTTTTTTATGCAACGTTCATACAGAGCTTTTGGTATTGATTGATTTTTGGGAAGCAAGACAGCAGTGAGGAAAGAAAACTGGAGCTTCTTCACCATAGGCAGGGTTCAAGCCTTTGCGCTAGAACAGGTCTTCACTACAGTTTACAAAAAGAGAAGATGAGCTGTCTGTAAGGAAAGTTTCAGTAGAAGTAAGGCTAGATTTGCAGAATTTGGTTCTCCGTATCTGTTGCAAATAAGAGATGACTTGGCAGTGTTTACATCTGAAGTGCATGCCGGTGTGTTAATGCAGGCCATCGAGGTCTTTTCAGGGGTACTTCTGGACTGCAGGTTGCGTGCATGGGTGGCACCATGTCCCAGGATGAGCCAGTTTTAGCTCAGAGGATGTGACAGAATGGAAACCATCTTTGTGGTGGACCCCTGTCATGGTTTAACCCCAGTCGGCAACTAAGCACCACACAGCCGCTCACTCGCCCTCCACCCAGCAATGCGATGGGGGAGAGAATCAGAAGAGCAAAAGCAAGAAAACTCATGGGTAGAGATAAGAAGAGTTTAATACTTGAAATAAAATAATAATAGCAATAATAGTAATACTAGTAACAGTAATAATAGTAATACCAAGAATACCATAATAATACCAATAATAACACCAATAATAATAATAATAATAATAATGGTAATAACAATAACAATAATAACACCAATAATAATAATAATAGTAACAACAACAATAATAATAATAATAATTTGTAATTAAAACAACGAGAGAGAGAAAGAGAGGGACAGAGGATCAAGAATAACAACCCCAATCCTAACACTAACACCAAACCCTCACCCTAACTCGAACCCCTAACGCTACCCGTAAACCCTATGCATAACACTAAGACCTCACCCTTACCCTAACCCTAACACCGAAACCTAACCCTAAACCTGAACCCCAACACCGAACCCTAACCCAAATGCTAACCCTAACTGTAAACCTAACCCTAACTCTAACCCTAACCCTATCCCTAACCCTAAACCCGAACCATCCTAAACCCAACCGTAAAACTAATGCTAACCCTAAGCCTAACCCTAACCCTAAACATAAACCTAACCTTAACCCTAAACCTAACCCCTAACCATAACCCTAACCTTAACGCCTAACCCTAACGTTAACCCCTAACCCTAATGCTAACCCTAACCCCTAACTCTAGCCCTAATCCCGAACCCTAACCCTAACCCTGAACCCCAACTAACCCTAACCCTTAAACCTAACCCTAATGCTACCCGTAAACCCTACGCATAACACTACGACCTCACCCTAATACTAACTCTAACCCCAATACCAAACCCTAACTCTAACCCTGAACCCCAATCCTAACCCTAAACCCTAACCCTAAACTTAACCCTAACACTATCCCTAAACCTAACCCTAATGCTACCCGTAAACCCTAAGCGTAACATTAAGACCTCACCCTAAACCTAACACTGAACCCTAACTCTAACGCCTAACTCCAGTCCTAAGCCTAACTCTAACCTTAACCCTAACCCTAACACTTAACCCTAAATCGAACACTTTACCCTAACCCTAACCCTAACCTAACCTTAAGCCTAACCTGAATCATAAAGCTCTAACCCTAATGCTAACCCTAACCCCGAACCCTAACCCTAATCCCAAACCCTAACCCTAACCCTGAACCCCAACCCTAACCCTAACTCGAACCCTAACCCAAATGCTACCCGTAAACCCTAACTGTAACACTAAGACCTCACCCTTATACTAACGCTAACCCCAATACCGAACCCTATCTCTAACCCTGAACCCAATCCTAAACCCTAACCCTAACCTTAACGCTAACACTAACCCTAAACCTAACCCTAACGCTACCTGTAAACCCTAAGCGTAACATTAAGACCTCACCCTAACCCTAACACTGAATCCTAACTCTAAACCTTAGCTCTAATCCTAACCCTAACTCTAACCTTAACCCTAACCCTACCCCTAAACCTAACACTTAACCCTAACCCTAAGCCTAACACTTAACCCTAAACCGAACACTTAACCCTAACCGTAACCTAACCTTAAGCCTAACCTGAATCATAAAGCTAAAGCCCTAACCCTAAGGCGAAACCTCACCCTAAAACAAAATCCTAACGCTAACCCTAACCCCAAACCGTAACACTAACACTTTGGCATAACCCTAACGTTAAACCTAAACGGAACCATAAAACTAACCCTCACATAACACCGAACCCCTAATTGTAACCGTAACCCTAATGCTAACTCAACCTCAAACCGTAATCTTAAGACATCACCATAACCCTACCCCTACCCCTACCCTAAACCCTAACGCTAACCCCTAACCCAAACCCTAACCCTAATGCTAAGCCTATCCCTAACTGTAACCCTACGCCCTAACCCTAACGCTAACCCTAACCCTAAAACGAAACCATAACCCTATCCCTAACACTAAACCTGAACCATAATCCTAACCCCAACGATAACCCTAGGCCTAACCCTAACCCAAACCATAACCCTAACCTTAACCCCAACCATAACCCTAACCTTAACCCCTAATCCTAATTTTAAGCCCTAACCCTGATGCTAATCCTAACCCCGACCCCTAACCATAATCCCGAACCCTGACCCTAACCCTAAACCCCAACCTGAACCCTAATGACCCTAACCCTAACCCTAACCCTAACCCTAACCCTAACCCTAACCTAACCCTAACCCTAACCCTAACCCTAACTCTAACCCTAACCCTAACGCTACCCCAAACCTAATACCGTAACCATAACACCTCACCCTAAACCTAATGCGAAACCTAATCCTAAAATTAAACCGCAACTCTAAACCTAAACCCTAACCCTAAAAATTAATGCTACCCCTAACCCAAACTGAAATCCTAACCCATAAGCGTAAACCCAATGTAACCCCTAACCATAACACTAAGCCCTAACCCTAACGCTACCACAAACCTAATACCATAACCGTAAGACCTCACCCTAACCCTAACGCGAAACCTAACCCTAAAACTAAACTGCAACCCTAACCCTAAATCTAATCCTAATACTTAATGCTACCCCTAACCCAAACTGAAATCCTAACCCATAAGCGTAAACCCAATGTAACCCCTAACCATAACGCTACCACAAACCTAATACCAAAACCGTAAGACCTCACCCTAACCCTAACGCGAAACCTAACCCTAAAACTAAACTGCAACCCTAACCCTAAACCTAATCCTAATACTTAATGCTAACCCTAACCCAAACTGAAATCCTAACCCATAAGCATAAACCCAACCGTAACCCCTAACCATAACACTAATCCCTAACCCTAACCCTAACCCTAACCCTAACCCAACCCCTAACCATAAACCTACTGATAAGCCCTAACCCTAATGCTAACCCTAACCCCAAACCCTAACCCGTATCCCAAACTCTAACCCTGACCCTGAACCCCAGCCCTAACTCTAACCTTAACACTAACCCTAACCCTAAACCTAAAACTAAAACTAAACCCTAACCCTAAACCCTAACCCAAACCCTAACCCTAACCCTAAAACTAACCCTAACCCTAACCGTAACCCTAAGCCCTAACCCTAACCCTAAACCTAACCCTAAAATGAAACCCTAACCCGATCCCTAACCCTAAACTCAAACCATAATCCTAACCCCAACCCTATCCCTAACCCTAACGATAATCCTAAGCCTAACCCTAAACATAACCCTAACCCTAACCATAACCCTAAGCCTAACCTAAACCTAACCCTAACCCTAACCTTAAACCTAACCCCTGCCCCTAACCATAACCCTAATGATAAGCCCTAACCCTAATGTTAACCCTAACCCTAAACCTAACCCTAACCGTAACACTAAGCCCTAACCCTAACCCTAAACTTGATCACAAACACCTATAACTGATGTAAATGAGCAGTATCAGGGCAGCAAGTCAGGTTCTTTAAATCCTTGCTTTCTCTCTTCCCTTTTCTCTTCTTGCTTTCTCTCTTCCGTTCGAGAAGATTTCCGTTCGAGGAAGCTTTAGCTAGTTTTATTATATTGTCTGTCTTAGGAGGAACAGCCACTTCTACTTTCCGCTTTGTCTTGTCAATTTTTGCTTTTGGCTTATCCTTCTCTTTTTTCTCCTTTTCAGACATCGGTTTGAAAACAATAGAATCTGCTTCCATAGGCTCATCTCTCACAGGGGTGGCATCATCTCTGCTTGGGACCATGAACAGGGAGTCCATTTTAACGTCTTCTGCTGGAACTGGCTCTCTTGGTTTTCTCGCACCTGCTAACAACTCAGCATTGGGAAATCCTTCATCCTCATCCCTTTTTCTTCTCTTTTTATGCTTATTTCCTTGGCCACCTCCCAGTGGATTTTTCACCTCCTTCTCTTCTGATTTTGTAGGATCCTTGATGCCATGGCTCTCTCTTTCAGAAGGTTTTTCAGGGTAATTTCCAGCTATAGTGTGATTTTGGGGGCTCTGCCAAGCAGGATAATCCTCCCTACGTCCCCGAGCATATGGTGAATTCTCTTGTCTGGTCCCAGGTGGACCAAACCTACCTGGAGAAAAGTTCTCTCTGTTTACTGGAGGGTGAGGTTGAGCGCCAACAGCATAGCCCTTGTAAAACTTTCCATGCCATTCTCTGTAGTTCCTTTCCCATTCCCGGTACCTTGCCTTTTCAAATGGATCTCTCAAGTCAAGAGATCTGCCATAGTAAGCTTTCAGATCATATGGTGGAACTTCTCTGTATCTGTTAAAATACTCCCTTCCTCCTTCCCCTTGAGGTATAGTCTGTTTAGTGGGAGACTGGCCTCTAAATGCTGGAGACCTTGACCGTGAATGGCATCTTCTGTATGGGGGTGACCTTGACCTTGAACGCTGATAACCGTGTGACCTTGACCTAGAACGATAGTTACGCCTCTTCCCTTTGCCTCCTCTTGGATACGGCAGCAATCGCGAGTAGGAACGAGAATGGGAAGGACTAAATGAGCGAGAGTAGGAGCGAGTGCGGGAAGAACCTGATCTTGATGTGGAGCAGGTAGACGAACTTGTAGAGTAAGGTGAAGCACTATAAGGAGACTTGGACCTGAAAAAAACCACAACACACAAAAAAAGAAATGAAGTTAATTCAAAACAGTCATTCTCCCCAATGTTTTTCCTCCCAAATTTGGTTTGGGTTTTTTCTCCTCTCCATACGCTTATGTCAAAGCTTCTTTCAGCTGCTGACATAATGCTACTGCAAATTGAGGAATTTGATAAAATTTTTCCATTCCATTTGTCTTGTTTTAGTTATGCATGTTTACTACCTGCAACGAAAAATTCTATTCGAAAAAACACTGTCATTTTGCCTTATGTCAGATGCACTTTGGTGTAACTGCAGTCCGATATGCTGTTGAAATACAAACATGAAAACCAAGGCAACTTCATTGAGCCAAATACTTCCTCCTCTTTAAGTCTCCGTTGTTCTCTGTAAAACTCCTCCCTAGATAAGGGAGGCCAATGGCATCCTGCCAACTTAAGCATTTTTCTCCCTGCTTTCTCTTCATTAGAGACTACGCTCATTTCCTGATCCTCATACTTGCCTTCCACATCCTCACCCCCAACAGTTCGTTCAGTCTTCTCTCCTTATACTCAGCTTTGCACCTGTGGATGGAGGCTGCCCACACTTGAAAGAGACTCCCATCTCCCGTGGGCCAAGTGCCCACTGCTCCTCTGCCACTCCTTGATACACTTAATACATCACACTTCTGATCTTCCAAGTACTGCACAGATATTAACTAATCTTCTCTGGAACTTCTTTTAACTTCTTCCACATACGCTTCCTATGTTGTTGCCTCATCATGAGGTATTTGGCCTGGTCCTGTCCCTGAATTGTTGTTTTCTTGCTGACTGAATTGGAGATATCAGATCCTGGTTTTTCTTTTGATTTACCTTTAAGATTTTATAAACACAATGCACTCTTACAATCTATCTATAACAAACATATAGCAAAAGGAAGGACTAGCTTGACGCTGCAGTAATAGGTAAAACAGACTCCTCTCTCTCCAACTGAGAGAAAGCGTCTTGGCTATGTGAGATGACTAAATTGAAGAAATTCAAAATTGTCATAAAAGAACAGTGTTGACTTTTCCAACCATTTGCTCATGCAGTATCAACTAAGTTGTTAAAAAAAGAATGTTGGAGGCTGATTCCTATTGGGAAATCAATTTCTTCAGCCCTATTCAGCCAGTAATGGAAAAGGTGGCTTTCCATCTGATCCTTTAATTATCTTTAATTTTTATAGGTAATTATGGTTTCCTCAAAAAGCGTTCATTTTTCAGAGTCCTGTTTTCAGTCATGTACCGGAGTTTTATTTCAAATAACCTTAGTGGAGGCACAGATGCCCTTTGTAAAAGCCAATTCAAATGAAGCCATTTAAAAATCAATTACCACTTGGATTCTCCACAACTATCTGTGCATACTTGCTTCATTATAAATCAGCTGTTGTATAAGTTATGCGTTATACAGCCTCTTTTAACAGGTGACAAGTAGTCATCTATTGAATTTCTGTAGAATACTTACACTTCCCAGCCTGGTCTGCCACCTGCTGAGTGAACTGGACTGGCTCTCATTGGATGACCTTTTGGAGTGGGGAGAGGAAAAAGAAAGAAATCCCATTCAGTTCCTCTGAAGGTAATTTTTTTAAAGAAATTCTGAAGTTACAGTTACTTACCAGTTGTGGGTATTGATTGTCCTTGGGGGCCCAGAAGACTTGCTAATGTCTTTGTACGGGAACCTGATAGACATCTCAAAAAACCATTAGTAGGCTTGAGTTCTGAAGGTTTTAACCAACTGTCCCGTGGAGAAGAATGTGGATTAAATGCCTAACTATCCGTTTGTTGCAGACCGCAGTAAGTCACCAGAGTTGGCTATATCATTTTCTATGAAAGAAATGAATCCCACCTCTCCTTTGCCAGAGGGTAAATGTAAATTGCAGGCTCAGGGTAAAGTTCGTCTCCGAGAAACTACATTTTATAAATGGAAGAAGTCTATGTTACAGCTCCTACAAAACGAGATCCATGACAGAAACACAGAAGTGCTACCAAGTGCATTTTAAAACAGCCACTCGTGTCAGCACACAGCAGTATTTTCTTAGTTTATAGCAACAGGAGAACTTCAGTCTGTTTCACACATGGGATTTGATAAAAGTCAGAGGGGGCGGAAATCTCAGTCCAACAGCTACTTGTTAAATTTTGCAAGAAGCCTTTGAAACATAAACCAAAAGCAAAACGAGCTTTCAGAGAGAACGACTCCACTGCAAACACTACTGAAATGTTTTGCAGAAATACAGATTCTTAGCACACCACACATTTAACCAACTTCCAGGGGCATGAACAGTAGGACCACCCTATTTTAATATTCAAAAGTATCGCAGATTCTATGGTTAAGCACAATGACGGTGCTTCCTGCCCCGTGATTACAGATGCTGGCCAACTTGGTTGCATAGCCACTCAGACATGCACGCATGGTTTCTCTCGCTCACTTTTTGGCCAGTCCAATTAATTCCATACTTACGCATTAATAGTTGGTATTGCGTATTTTCCAGTGTTTGTCAGCATAGCACCCTTTGTATTGGGGTCTTTCACCTCCATCATGAAACTCCTTGGAATTCCTGTGCTCTTTAATTCTGGGAACAGGCTCAATGTTTTTGTCCTGTTAAGAAAAGAAATGCAGACATATCTCCTTTTAAGACCCACACTTAAAATGACATTTCAATGATTATTTTAAGCAGCAAAAGCCTTTAATCCTCTCCTTTTACCTAGCATAAGGGTTGCTTGACTAAAATACTTATTTTCCTAAATGAATATAGCCAGGATGTTCCAAAGGCTTGAGCAGTGTTTTGAACTCATTCCATTCTTTGGCTTAAGTTCAGGTTCTTTAAGGGTGAAATATCCCTTAGCTCACCATCCCCTCAGAAAAGAGATACAAACCCGCTCCTCCTCCAAAGCGCAATTCAGAGCACAAATATTCAATAGATGGGGTCAACAGAAACATCTTGGGTTTACATGAAATACTAAAAACTGTGAACTGTCATTAAACAGAGTTAAAACCAGAAACATTTCCAGTAATATTGAAATATATAAAAATATGCACGAAAGTTCACAGAGCAAGATCTGTGGACATACTTAATGTCTATGACCTAGAAAAAAGAAAAGTTTACATTTATAATGCCAGGTTTCCCTTGGATTTTGAAGGGCTTTGCAACATTGCCCTATGAACCTCTGTCTTTCACCCCAAGAGAAACAATTCTTAGTATGAGTAGTCATGTATTTGTTACGTAACTGCCAAGGTAAAAAAATGAAAAGCTAAGTAACACCAGAAGACCCCCACAGTCTTACCCCATTTGTTGGGCAGTTCTTTATACAGTCGCCAGGTTTTCCGCAACGAAAGCAAGCATATGATGGTGGAGGTGGACCCCAGGGTTTCTTCATGTAACTAAAAGGGTTTGGGGCAAAGAAGAAAAAGGTATGCACGTGTCTCTCTCGTTAAAACAAACTTCTCTACAATTTTTCCATAATCTTCAAAGAACAGATTTGACATTATCAACACTTACTTGATTGGATCATATTCCTGGCAAGACTGTAGCATCATAGCTTTTATTTTATCTTCTTCGGAAGCATTGGCTTCAGCCAGATTGGCACTCTGTTTAACAGGTAATTATTTGACACATACATTAGAAACACATTTAAGCCCACACTGCCAAAGAGAACACCACTCACCCAACCCTGTAAAGAGCAGCACAACGCCAGCTGAGGTTGCATGAAAACAGCTGCTTATATGAAACAGGGTTGTCCAAAAGATGTTCTGGGGAGTCCTTACATCATTACAGGATGTTTATGTGCCTGTTAACCTACTTGAAAAGAGCATTCCTGGGCACTCAAAACCTTAGGCTCTTCATGTTCCCCCCCACTAACTTCTTCATGGAAGCAATTTAACTACAATAAGCAAAACCTGCAGTTTTTTCCAGTTGACCGTGTCCTTTTAACATACAAATTGTAATATAAACGTTATGCAGAACTGGATCTTCAAATTATTGAAGGCAGCTGATTTTTTTAAAGTAGTATTTGTTCAAATGTTTTTATTACACACTAGTACGGATACAAGCAGGGTCTAAGGGAGTGACTGTAAATGATTTGGACCCTCAAGCACCTATCATTCAGATCAACCACTCATGGTTTTGGTTTTAGATGCATTCATTCACAAAAGCAACCAACTTGTTTCAGCATTTTGTTAAAGGGCTGTTTCATATACACAGCTTTTTCTCAACTGTAACATAATCCAGATCGACATCTATGAAATCATTTCCATTAACATTTACAGAAGACTTTACAGATACTTGACTAATTTGTTTGAACCCAAGCGGTTTACAAAACACATCCAAAACCCACAAGACATTACTAGGAATAGACCAAAATTCAATATGGCATTTAATGCATAATAAAACAGAAAACTTTTTACAACACATTGCCTCCATGCTAAGCCAGTCTGCACTGAGGACGTTAGAGTAAGGAACCGTTTGGAGCTGCTTTATCTTATGTTCCTCTATTTTTCTGAAATACTTACATTTTCTCAAAAGCTTAAATGTGTACACCATTTGGACAGTTTTTCACATTTTAGAGTAAAACTTCACCTGAGTTTACAGAACCAAGGACATGTTTAGGGACAGCGCTAACAGAGACCAATTTCTCCTGGTGGCTACCTTCCAAACTATTTTTTTTTTTCTTACCAAATGTCCACAATTTAATTTCTGCAGTGAGAGAGGGAAGAAGTTACCAGTGGGAAGAGATTTTTCTTTCTGGGAAAGGAACTCCAGCCTTTATTTTCAGAAGAAAGGACTAGCTCCTCTGCATTAGGCCCTGCCTTCTCTAATCTTTGTAACTTTAAAGACTAGTAATTTAATTGGCTAGCACTACGCCTTTTCACAAAGTGCAATCCCTAGTGCTTTCCCAGACAAAGTTACATGTTGTTGAGCAAAAAATGCAGGCAGTTCCATAGCAAAACACGGCATTACAACAGTTTCAGAAGGTCACGTTTGCTAATATGCCACACATACGCATCAGTATTTTCCTGTAAACAATTAGGTGCATTTACACAATTTACACAGTCTGCAATCAAACAAATTAGATTGTGTTGTCCACTGTATATATACTACAGTGTACGAAATTGTGCAGCATTCAAAGCATGGATCTATAACTGTAGTGCCTAGAAATTCAAAAATAGCCATGCAGTTGTCTGTGTTCCAGAAACACTTCTATTTTGGCTCTTGCAAACCCCCCTGAAATGTCCGTTGTGGAGGGATTTTTATTAAATAACGGTCATCCTATGAACATTCCAAGCACTGAGGATTTGTTAGTAATAGTATAAGGCTGCTAAAGAGCAATTGTAGTTTTAGAGTCTCTGAAGTGATAGTAGAGTAGGAAAAACAGGCTGAGGAATGTAACTATCAGTAGATTAGGTAACGGAATGCAGGCGCAGGAAGCGTTCGCGTCGACACCTGCTTTTGACCAATCTGTGTATGTTAAGATTCGTGTGCTTGCTGACTGTAAACCAATAGAGGATTCGTAGGTGCGCATGTTAGTGTGGCTAGCTTATAAATGTAGCACAATATCTTGAAATAAAGGAGAATGACCATACCCACATTGGGACTCCTCATTACTCCGGGAACGCGCTCCTATTCCGACCCATGGTCACTCCAACAGTCCGTCACTTACAGCCAATTAAATTCTTCTGTGAAAATTGTGTTAGTTTCCAATGCAAAATGAACGAAAGGTATGAAAAACGGTAAACAGCTTCTGAAGTGTGTCGCCTTCGTACGGCGTGGCGACCTGGTTCAGGAACGGCACGGCGACCCCCCTCCCTAGGGCGCTCGGGCCATCAACTCGCAGACACCAATGTGGTGGACGGCAAATGGCGTTTATTGGTAGATAACACGGTGTTATATACCTTGGGTTTACGACGTCATTTCCGCCTGCTTACTTCACACCTAAATGCTACTGGCTATTAGGGGAGGGGGTCCTATCTTTCCGTACAGCGCGATATCTTCCGGCCGCCTGATCCTAACTACCCACATTTCCCCCCTCCCTATGCATAATGAAACTAGCTAAATGTAAAAATCTTAAAAAGATATATATCATAATCTTGGGTAAAAAACGTTGAAATATATACTATAAACTTGAATAGAAAATATAAGGCACGCTAATACAAGGGATAACTAGGGTGTAACAGGGAATAACAGGGCAATTAGAGGTAGAACTAGAGGTAGGTAAAAAATTCTAAGCAAGAATATTCTTAGAGCAATTGCCGGCGTTCTATCATCATGATGTTAACTTGTTCTAGCCGGCTCTTGGCAAACGACACGAGCTTATTCAATATACAGGGTCCGAAGATCAATGCTATTATGATTGTTACTACTGGCCCTACCAGGGTAGATATCAGGGTGGCAAGCCACGGTGAATGGTTAAACCATGATGCGAACCAATTTTGCTGCGCCTCTCGTTCCCTTTTTCGTTTTTCCAGTCCTTCTCGCAATTTGGCCATGGTGTCTCTCACTATTCCAGTGTGGTCGGCATATACACAGCATTCTTCTCTCAGCGCAGCGCATACTCCTCCTTGTTGTAAGAACACTAGGTCTAACCCTCTCCGATTTTGTAGCACTACTTCTGATAGTGATCTAATTGAACTTTCTAACGCACTTATTGATTGTTCGATTCTAGCTAAGTCCTCATCTACTGCCATTCTCAAGGCACTGAATTCTTTATTTTGTTGCACTAAGGATGCTACTCCTGTACCCACTCCCGTGCCTGCCATGATCATTAGAGTGGCTACTGTTAGTGCTGTAAAGAGTTCCCGTTTTGACAGATGGTGTGCTGGGGTAATCTGTGAGTCATAGACAAAGTCTTCGGAATGGTAAAAGATTTTAGGGATTATAGCTACCTGGACACAATATTCCAAGGATTCATCAAATTTGTCCAACGACAAACAGGGTGTAACTCCCATAATAGAACAAACCCACTTGGTATTGTCGGCCGGTATTAACCACTTTGCAGGAGTTTTATCCTGTGTCTCATTAACACATAGTTGTTTTTTGTGGTTTGGGACTTTACCCACACACACGCCGCTTCCTACTACTTCTGCTAATGTAATCCCTTGTTTTTCTATGTCCCATGTGCACTGGGCTGGATTTGAACCATTTACTCGCATGGGCTTGTTATTTACTCCTACAGCCTCGTAAAAGGGTGGCCGTATTCCGTAACACAACCAACAATGCTCCGTAAGGTTGGGGTTAGTTTTGTTCAGCAGCTGATAGCTAGCTTGCATCATTTTCCAGAGAGAATGTTGGTCAGAAATTACGGCGGTCTGTGCAGTAAGTCTGGTGGTGTGTACAATATGTTCGGTACTACTTACAGTACTATGTGGCAATGGTGCAGGTATTGTCGGGTCAGGTATTTTTGGGTGAGGAACCGGGTTAGGCTTAATTACTCGGTTGGGGCCTGCTGGCAGTGGATCTTTCGGAACAATCTCCTTTTTTATGAGGATAAAACCACCTCTGTCTGACCCTGATTCTAGATACCTTACTCCCCACATTTTCCCAAGAAGCCAAGCGTCTTCTCGGGGGTTGGTAACATTTAGAAAGAGGAATGAGCAAGCTTGGTGATGCGGTCGTTTTGGCCCTTGTACCGGGGCATGTCCCCGGCGAGCGATTTGCCATTTTGGACGGGTTGCTTCTGCCAGGTGTATGGAACACTTATACGGGCCCCACCGGACTTTCAGGTATTTATCCTTACCGTCACCCGGTATCCAAGTAGGGGCTATGGTCTCACATCCCCAATGACCGCAAAAATATTGATCAGGGTAGTTACAATAACCTTTCCCAGGATTAGAGCTGGGGCACATATAAAATTCTGAGTATTCCCAGCACGGGTTCATCGGGACAAGCTGACACAGAATGGTAGTGAAGCTCGGTGCACTTGATGTAATCTGAGTAGCGATAACGTGCTGATCTTCAACTCGAATGAGGGACCATTTAAATGGACGATGAGGATGGTGTTCTGATGCTGCTTGTCCTATAGTGACGAGCCCTACAATGAAGATTATACATTGTGGGTGTAAACATTGTAGCCTCTGCTTATGGGGGTTGTATCGCCGTTGTCCGGATTCTGCTGGTGCGGAACTCTCAGGTGTGGGCAGAACGTTTGCTGATTTGTCGTCTTCTCCTGCTACCGGAGCATACGGATTACGAGGGCGTCCGATAATCCGGTTCTGTGGAGAAAAACTCACAATTTTTATTAGTTTTATTCTGGAGGTCTGGTTTGATGGACTTAAGCGGACACCACTTAACTGTTCCATCTCTTTTGACCGCGGCATATCCTCGCCCTGTAAGGACTAGCCTCCACCCTTGTTCCCATTCTCCTAGCTCATTTCTGACTATGACCAACGGGCCTTCTTCTAGCGCCCGAGTGGCCCAATGTTTTTGGGTGGGGCTATTTTTCTCTTCCCCCCTAGGAAATTGATTTAGTGCTAAAAGAGCAGTTGCTAACAGGCGTGCTTGGTCTCCCGGGGGAATGGCGCTGGTGAAACCTTCTGTTTTTGCCAGTACCTCTAATTTAGACTTTAGAGTGTGATTCGCTCGTTCGACTATGGCCTGTCCCGTGCTATTATACGGAATGCCGTGTGTCAGGGTAATACCCCATTTCAAAGCAAATGCCTGAACTGATTTGGAGACAAAATTCGGACCGTTGTCTGTTTTGATCTGCTTAGGAATGCCAAGCCACGCCATAACCGTTAACCAATGTTGGATGGTTGCTTTGGAGTTGGTTCTAAGGTGTTGTGTGGCTACGATCATTCCGCTATATGTATCTACAGTTACTGCTAGCCACGCTCGGGGTTTTAGCAACTGACAGAGCGTGAAATCTGTTTGCCACAATTCGGAGGCTTTGAGACCTCTGGGGTTGACTCCACTGGACCACAGTGGTGTTTTCTGACAGTGGGGACATGTGGCTACTACATGTTTTGCGTCAGTGACCGAGATTCCGCATCTCTTCGCTAGCGCTTTAGCTCCGATGTGGAGAGACTCGTGTAGCTGACGGGCGTTCCTTAGCGTCCACAACCCTTTCGCTGCGGCGTCTGCTTTGTCATTACCGGTTTGGAAAAACCCTTTGATTGTGTCGTGGCTGTTAACGTGGATGACCGATATGGTGCCCTTTCGAGAAAAAAGTGCTTCTTCCAGCATCAGGGCTGTTGTGGATGTTGACACGCCGGGCCCCGCCATGGCCAAGCAAAGTTTGGCCACGAACATCGAATCGGTCACGATATTGAGATGTTCCTCTGGGAATAGTCCACACGCCAGCACTACGGCCATCGCTTCTAGCTGCTGGGCTGAAAGCGCACAGTCGGTCATTTTAATGCAGTGCCATTTTTCTCCAGATTGCCATACTGCCGCCGCGGTTGAGGTTGTTGAGGATGCATCTGTAAAGACCGTTGGTCCCTGTTGGGGTCGGTCCATGATCTTCTGTGGGAGGTCGATGTCGACAATGGCTAGCATTTGAGTCCAGGGGGGCTTTGTAGCATACCGGACCTCTCCGCCAAACCCAACAAGAGCTATAGCTAGATACTCTGACATCGCTACTGATTGCTTTGGGAGCTGCTTGCGGAAGGGTAGGTATATCTTGGCGGGTTCGATGCCTAGGTGTCTTAGGGCGAGTTTTCTGCCTTTCATGATGAGATTACCAAGGCACTCGACTCCTGGAGAGAATGCACGTGACGGTTTTCCCAGGACTACCCATTGTATTGGTCGAGCCTTTTCAGGGGGCCCCTGAGCTAATGCCCCTACTCCCCCGCCCTCCGTGACATGTACATACAGATCAAGCGGTACACCTGGGTTCCATCTGGCGAGCGTGCTCGACGATACCTGTTGGTCGATAAAGTCGAGAGAGTTCATTGCTTCCGTCGTCAGAGCTTTTTGGTCCCAGGGGTTTTTTCCTTTCAGGAGATCGTATAGGGGGGCCATGATTTCAGGAGGGATCAGGACAATGTTACGGAGCCACTGCAAGGATCCCACCAATTGCTGCATATCATGGAGTGTTTTGATGTTCCGACGGATTTTTATTTGGGGGGGGGTTACGTAAGAACTGGTGATCCCCACCCCCAGGAAAGTTACACATGGTCCCCTTTTAACTTTCGCGCCTGCAATTTCGAACCCGTTCGTTTTTAAAGTTTCCGAAACCGCTGTTACTAGCTGGTTCACCTGATTCTCTGTCGGCGCGGCGATTAGAATATCGTCCATGTATTGAATGATAGTCGCAGTTGGATCATTGTGCCGAACCGGTGCTACTGCGCGGTCCACTATAATTTGGCAGATAGTAGGCGAGTTGATCATTCCTTGAGGCAGCACTTTCCACTGGAAACGTAGGTTAGGGCGTGAGCTGTTTGGGAACACTACAGAAAAAGCAAACCGCTCTTTATCCTCCTCATGCAGTGGTATTGAAAAGAAACAATCTTTAATATCAAGGACGGCACACGGTTGTCCTTCTGGTATCATAGAGTTCATGGGCAGCAGTGTTTGGACGGGACCCATTGGTTGAATTTTCTTGTTTACTTCGCGCAGGTCATGGAGGAGACGAAACCCCTCGCCAGTTCGTTTGGGTATTACAAAAACTGGGGTGTTCCATGGGCTAGTGGAAGGCTCTATATGACCTCGTTGTAACTCGCGGTCGACTAGCTTAAGAAGAGCGTCCATTCGAGGCTTTGACAGGGGCCACTGCTCGACCCACACTGGGTCGGACGATTTCCACGTCAGTTTAATAGGTGGAAGTGGGTGTGCGGCAGTGGCCCTCACAATAAATTTGTCACCCTGGCTTTCAAAAGGGCTAGAGCGTCCCTTCCCAGCAGGGGTGGGACTCCTGACATAACATATGGGAAGAGGGTAATGGTTTTCTCCGGCCCTTTTTCAGTGTGAAGCGTGATTGCTGTTAGTTGAGCACTTTTCCGAGCCCGGGTTAACCCCCCGACTCCACCCACCATGGGGGCATTTTCTAATTTCCAATGCGGGGGCCAGTTTGTCTCGGGAATAACTGTAACATCTGCTCCGGTGTCAATCAAAAAGGGCACACTAATGGTGGTGTCATCTAGGGTATTATAGAGGGAACAGATGCCCCACACTACTGGCGGGCTATCGCATTTTACTGCCAGGGCCACCCTGGGGTCTCGCCCCCAGGAGATGGTTGTTGCTGCCCTTGAGGTAGGGACTGGTTCGGATGGATCGTCGGTTGAGCCATAAAGTTGGTCGTGTCTCGAGGGGGCAGCGGGTTCGGGGGTGTTGTGCCCCATCCGGGGTTGGCATAACTGGGCCGCATTATGTCCCAAGTGGGAGAGGGCTGTGCGCGGCCCGAGTGCCCTCTCCCCTTCCCATTTCCCTGCTTTTTAGATCTGCAGTCTTTGGCGAAATGCCCTTTCTTTCCACAGGCCCAACACGGTCCTCTCGGTCGATTTTGGCGCGGGGGGAGCGCTGTGGGCAGGTTCCCCAACCGAGGGCAGTTTGCCGCCACGTGGCCCACCTGACCACAATTAAAACATGTCATCACATTAGCTATCGCAGTGCGAACAGCTACCTGAATTGGGGCTAAGTGCTCTTCCTTTGTGACATGCTTGATCATGTCTGCGATATTTGACCCCACTGGCAGTGATCGTAGGATCTCTTTGGTTGCCGAATTACACTGCTGACGTAAGCAATCTGCAACAACCGGGCCTTTCGCCTCCGCGGGCAGGGACGAGGAGTCGACCGCTGCCTGAAGGCGATCCACAAACTGCGTAAAGCTCTCGCTTTCATTTTGCTTAATTGTGGACCACGGCGACGGCTTGGCAATAACTTTAGAAGCGGTGCGAATGGCTTCTCTAGCCGCGCGGGTAGTTGTCATAATCTCATGGGCCCGCAGGCCCTGGGCCTGCGCCTGGGGGGTAATCATGGTGGGGTCTGTACCCATCAGGCGCTGCAGGCTGGAACCATGCAGCGGGTGATCCGCCCCGGCCACTTGGGCTAATTGTCTCGCACAGTTGTCCTCCCATTCTTGTTTAAAAACGATCATCCCTGCCCCATCAAAAATCAATCTACAAGTTTGTTTTATATCGAACGGGAGCATATCGTCTCCCCCAAAGACACCATCTATGAGGGTGGAGACCATGGCAGAATTAAGGCCTTTATCTGCAATCGACTTAACGATCACTTGTATATCTTTAGGGTTTACTGGCGAGTAAACCCTCTGTCCCCCGTCCGTCACTCGGACCGGGAACGCTAGCCTGGCTGATGGAACCCACTCGGCACACACAGTCTTTATTTTCCTCCAGTCGGTGAGGGGGAGGTTTTTGTTTTTATTTTGGATGAAAGTGTTTTGGCTTTTGACTGTGTGTACTCCCATTTCCTCCTCCTCTGAGCTTGGATCGGTCACGAGCCACTCGTCCCAGCTGGTGTCTGATCCGGAGCCGGAACTCGACTGACCGGCTGCTTCCGGTTTCTGATACCTTTTTGTCGGGCTCCAGCCCCGCCCGCTTCTCCTGTGGGCGAGCCATTCCCTCCCTCTTGGCCCGCCCCTCCTTGCTGGTTCGCCCCACCCTTTGCTCGGGGGGGTGTCTGCCCTCTGAGGGCATTTTTTCAGATGGTCGCTCTGATTGGCTTTCCGCCCTTCGCTCACGCTCCCCTCCTCCTCCTGACCACTCCCGCCGCCTTTCTTCTTCTCGTTCTCCTCCCCTTTTTGTTCATGTGCGCTTGTTAATGCTAGCGCCTCCTCCCAGTTCCCGCCGCGGGCATCTTCGGCCCGCCCATCCCCTTTGTGCTCGGCGCCATCTTGGGGCGTATAGGGTGGTGGTTTAGCCCGGGCTTCCTCAGACTCCATCCTTTTCGTAACGCCCCTGGCTTCCTCAGCCAGCCCTCCCCAGAAGGATTTAGCTCTCTCTTGCGCCTCCGTAAGCGGGTCAGGGTTCAGGGATTGAGGGGACATGGCGCCCTCTTTCAGATCTTTAGGCTCGGCAGAATCATCACCATCTAAGGAGTGCAAAGTCTGCGTGGCTGCCCCGACTCCCAATTTCGGGATGGCCAGCAAACAGTTCTTTGCCGCCCTCCAAGTCTCCTGTTCTTGTATTGCCTTCTGCAGAGCCTGTACGACTTTCCCCCACGACTTAAGGGTTTTCCCACAACCCGAGGACATCGTCTCCTCGGCTAACGCTTTAGTACATTTATCCCACACTTCAGGGTGAAGGATATCGACCGGCTGGTCAATGGTCCCAATGTGTAAAAGCCTCGCAACGGCGAGGGTAAAATCTTTGGGCCTACAATCAATACCCCACTGCTTATGTATTTGCGATACGACCTTCACAAGAGCTTCCATCCTCCTTGTTGGTCCGGGAGCGTCCTCCCCGCCGGGCTGGTCCTGCCGCTCCGGCCACCGTTCACCCGATTCCAGGTGGGCTTTCCCGGGTTTCGGCACCACTTGTCGCCTTCGTACGGCGTGGCGACCTGGTTCAGGAACGGCACGGCGACCCCCCTCCCTAGGGCGCTCGGGCCATCAACTCGCAGACACCAATGTGGTGGACGGCAAATGGCGTTTATTGGTAGATAACACGGTGTTATATACCTTGGGTTTACGACGTCATTTCCGCCTGCTTACTTCACACCTAAATGCTACTGGCTATTAGGGGAGGGGGTCCTATCTTTCCGTACAGCGCGATATCTTCCGGCCGCCTGATCCTAACTACCCACAGAAGTGCTTCTTCTTTGTGTCTTGAAGATGAGTAATAGTGCAACATTACGTTGCGGCTGATAAGGTCCTCGCCCTTCTATCTTCCCAAACTGGCAACTACTCTTTACCAGGATAGTATCAAAATATATACACATTTTAAAGTTAAAAGAAATACTTTAAATTATTAAAAATTAAATTAAAGGTTTGTTCACATTACAACAGTTATCCAGCTATAGATCACAGTATAAGATTTAAAACTACAAAGCAAACACTTTTCTTTTAAGAATATATATGTACCTTAGTAAGCTGGGCCAGAGAAATAGATGCAGAAGAGTCATCAATCTGTTCACAAAAAATTAAACTCATATTCAAGTTCTACAATCAAAAACAGAGCAATAGTTAACCTCGGAAGCCACCGGGGCAAAGGGCTCCGGAGCGGAGGATCGCGCCGGGGGACCCTTCCTGAAGCGGCGAAACCGCAGCAAAAACCGTGAAGGCAAAAGCGCAGGGAGCGAGAGGGTGCCCCAGCCCCCCTCCCCCGAGCCGGAGGAGCGAGCTCCTGACGAGCGGCAGCTCTGACTCAGCGTGGGCGGGGCCAGGAGGGACAGCGGCCAAACCCCCTCAGGTACAAGAGCAGCCCCCAGGGAGCGCGAGCGACCCGGAGCGCGGCGAACAGGGCGGGCAAACAGGGCGTGGCGCGTCAGAAGGGCGTGGCGCGGCAGTTTGCGCGGCAGTTGGCACAGGGCAGGGCGTGCGAGCAGGGCGCAGCCCTCCTCCAGGCTCCAGAGGCTAGCTCAACTCGTGGTCGTCGCCCTCCCAGAAGAGGACCTGGCCATGGTATCCACTCGGCCGAAACCCATCGCCAGGACAAACATGGCGACCCAGACGGAGTCCCTACGCAAACACACATCTGTCCAGGTCTCCGGCTGCAGTGAGTGCCTGAGGCTGTCCCTTGCACAGGAGGGCAGCAGAGACGATGCCTGTGTGCGCTGCGACCAGGTGGATGATCTGCTCAGCCTGGTGGCAGAGCTGAAGGAGGAAGTGGAGAGGCTAAGGAGCATCAGGGAGTGTGAGAGGGAGATAGATTGGTCGAGCCGCACCCTGCCATCCTTGAGGCAAGGGCAGCACACGGAGGCTCCGCAAGAAGCGGAAGAACCCCTGCCCTCTTGCCACCAGGCAGAAGGAGGGGACCCAGGCGATGGAGGGGAATGGACACAGGTCCCTGCTCGGGGTGCCAGGTGAACCCCCGGCCGGCCTTCCTCGCCTCAACCTTCCCAGCTGCCCCTACACAACAGATATGGGGCTCTGGAACTTGAGGGCCAGACGAACGAGGACGAAGATGAAGGCCCATCCAGGGGGTTGCCCGAGGCGAGGCAGCCAGCCCCACAAATTACGACTGGCTCCGCGAAGAAAAAAAGGAGGGTAATTGTCATTGGTGATTCCCTCCTGAGGGGGACCGAGGGCCCAATTTGTCGGCCGGACCCATCCCACAGGGAAGTCTGCTGCCTCCCTGGGGCCCGGGTGAAGGACATTACTAGGAAGCTCCCTAGTCTCGTGCAGGCCTCCGATTACTACCCACTACTGGTTATACAGGCTGGCAGTGAGGAGGTTGCAGAGAGAAGTCCCGAAGGTCAGGGCGCTGGGGCGACTGGTGGGAGGATCGGGAGCACAGCTAGTGTTTTCCTCGATCCCTTTAGTGGCAGGGCGGAACACTGAAAGGAACAGGAAAACTCATCGGATCAACACGTGGCTCGGGCTGGTGCCATCGGCAGAATTTTGGCTTCTTTGACCACGGGGAGGTTTACACGGCACCGGGCCTGCTGGCGACGGACGGAGTTCAGCTGTCTCACAGGGGGAAAAGGATTCTCGCATGTGAGTTGGCCAGGCTCATCGAGAGGGCTTTAAACTAGATTCGAAGGGGGAAGGGGATAAAACCAGGCTCTCTAGAGAAGAGCCTAGGGACCGCACGCCATTGTCGGGGGAGAAATCGGCAGCCCAGCTCAAGTGCATCTGTACCAATGCACGCAGCATGGGCGGCAAACAGGAGGAGCTGGAAGCCATTGTGCAGCGGGGTAGCTATGACTTAGTCGCCATCACGGAAACATGGTGGGATGAGTCGCACGATTGGAGTGCTGCAATGGATGGCTATAAGCTCTTCAGAAGGGACAGGCGAGGAAGGAGTGGAGGTGGGGTAGCCCTGTATGTTAGGGAGTGCTTCGACTGTCTAGAGCTCGATGGTAGTGATGACGAGGTTGAATGCTTGTGGGTAAGGATGAGGGGGAAGGCCAACAAGGCAGATATCCTGCTGGGAGTCTGTTATAGACCACCTAGCCAGGACGAGGAGGCAGATGAAATATTCTACCAGAGGCTGGCAGAAGTCTCCCAGTCGCTAGCCCTTGTTCTCGTGGGGGACTTCAACTTTCCGGATGTTTGCTGGATATACCACACGGCAGAGAGGAAACAGTCGAGGAGGTTCCTGGAGTGTGTGGAGGATAACTTCCTGATGCAGCTGGTAAGCGAGCCCACCAGGGGAGATGCCTCGCTTTACCTGCTGTTCACGAACAGAGAAGGGCTGGTGGGAGATGTGGTGGTCGGAGGCCGGCTTGGGCTTAGCGACCATGAAATGGTAGAATTCTCGATACTTGGTGAGGTAAAGAGGGGGGCCAGCAAAACCGCTACCATGGACTTCCGGCGGGCGGACTTTGGCCTGCTCAGGACACTGGTCGAGAGGGTCCCTTGGGAGACAGTCCTGAAGGGCAAAGGGGTCCGGGAAGGCTGGACGTTCTTCAAGAAGGAAGTCTTAAAGGCGCAGGAGCGGGCTGTCCCCATGTGCCGCAAGAAGAACGGGCGGGGAAGGCGACCGGCCTGGCTGAACGGGGAGCTGGGACTGAGGAAAAAAAGGAGAGTTTATCACTTGTGGAAGAAGGGGCAGGCAACTCAGGAAGAGTACAGGGATCGCGTTAGGTCGTGCAGAGAGGAAATTAGAAAGGCAAAAGCCCGGCTAGAACTCAACCTGGCCACTGTCGTGAGAGACAACAAAAAATGCTTTTATAAGTATGTTAATGACAAAAGGAGAGCCAAGGAGAATCTCCATCCTCTATTGGATGCGGGGGGGAACATTGCCACCAAGGACGAGGAAAAGGCTGAGGTACTCAACGCCTACTTTGCCTCAGTCTTTAGTAGTCAGAGTGGTTATCCTCAGGGTACTCAGTCCCCTGAGCTGGAAGACAAGGACGACGAGCAGGATAAACCCCCCATAATTCAAGAGGATGAAGTTAATGACCTGCTATGCCACCTGGATGCTCACAAGTCTATGGGGCCGGATGGGATCCACCTGAGGGTACTGAGGGACCTGGCGGAGGAGCTTGCCGAGCCGCTCTCCATCATTTACCAGCAGTCCTGGTTAACTGGGGAGGCCCCGGACGACTGGAGGCTCGCCAATGTGACTCCCATCTCCAAGAAGGGCCGGAGGGAGGATCCGGGGAACTACAGACCGGTCAGCCTGACCTCGGTGCCGGGGAAGATCATGGAGCGGTTGGTTTTGAGGGTGCTCACGAGCCATGTTCGGGACAACTAGGGGATCATGCCCAGCCAGCACGGGTTCATGGAAGGCAGGTCCTGCTTGACCAACCTGATCTCCTTCTATGACCAGGTGACCCGCCTAGTGGATGAGGGAAAGGCAGTGGATGTGGTCTACTTGGACTTCAGTAAAGCCTTTGACACTTTCTCCCACAGCATTCTCCTAGAGAAGCTGGCGGCTCACGGCCTAGACAGGTACACTCTTCGCTGGGTAAAAAACTGGCTGGACGGCCGAGCCCAGAGAGTTGTGGTGAACGGAGTTAAATCCAGTTGGCGGCCGGTCACGAGCGGTGTTCCCCAGGGCTCAGTACTGGGGCCGGTCTTGTTCAATATCTTTATCAATGATCTGGACGAGGGGATCGAGTGCTCCCTCGGTAAGTTTGCAGATGACACCAAATTGGGCGGGAGTGTTGATCTGCTCGAGGGTAGGAAGGCTCTGCAGAGGGACCTGGACAGGCTGGATCGATGGGCCGAGGCCAACTGTATGAGGTTCAACAAGGCCAAGTGCCGGGTCCTGCACTTTGGCCACAACAACCCCAGGCAACGCTACAGGCTTGGGGAAGAGTGGCTGGAAAGCTGCCCAGAGGAAAAGGACCTGGGGGTGCTGATTGACAGCCGGCTGAACATGAGCCCGCAGTGTGCTCAGGTGGCCAAGAAGGCCAACGGCATCCTGGCCTGTATCAGAAATAATGTGGCCAGCAGGAGTAGGGAGGTGATCGTGCCCCTGTACTCAGCACTGGTGAGGCCGCACCTCGAATCCTGTGTTCAGTTTTGGGCCCCTCACTCCAAGAAGGACATGGAGGTGCTGGAGCGTGTCCAGAGGAGGGCAACGAAGCTGGTGAAGGGCCTGGAGCACAAGCCTTATGAAGAGCGGCTGAGGGAACTGGGCTTGTTTAGCCTGGAGAAGAGGAGGCTGAGGGGAGACCTCATCGCGCTCTACAACTACCTGAAAGGAGGTTGTAGCGAGGTGGGTGTTGGTCTCTTCTGCCAAGTAACTAGCGATAGGACAAGAGGAAATGGCCTCAAGTTGCGCCAAGGGAGGTTTAGATTGGACATTAGGAGAAATTTCTTTACTGAAAGAGTGGTCAGGCCTTGGAACAGGCTGCCCAGGGAAGTGGTGGAGTCACCATCCCTGGAGGTATTTAAAAGACGTGTAGATGAGGCCCTTAGGGACATGGTGTAGTGGGCATGGTGCATTGGGTTGACGGTTGGACACGATGATCTTAGAGGTCTTTTCCAACCTGTATGATTCTATGATTCTATGATTCTACTGTAGTCTGACAGTCTGCAGTATATCCTCCGAGTGTCACTAAAAGAGCCATTTCCAACCTAGTGTAGTTGGTATTTGTTCAAAACAAAGTCCAAACCTGTGACAGCTTAAGAATGCCTATGTGGTTAAGGAGAAGAAGCTAAACTAACCAAACCCGCTGGAGATCAACTTCTTGCTCCAGAATATCTCAGAGAGGGACCCTTGTCAAATGCTCACAGCTGCTTAAAAGTCGAAGGGGTAAGGAAGCTATCAATTTTCAGCTAAAAAGGATTTTAAAAAAATATTTATTTGAGAAGGAAGCATCACTACAGGAAACTTCTTTTCAGTCTGGTTTGTAAATTAATCAGTAAAAGTCTCATCATTTATAAATGCACATGGTTGTGCTTTTAGGAACACAGTAGTTGCCTGTCAAAATAAAGCACAGCCGTATCAGCCCTGAAAGATGAACTCTGCCCCTCCTGTCAGTAAGTTTAAAAATGCCAACCTCACCATACCCCACAAAACCCAAATAAAAACACCAGTCCAAGACATCAGCCATATAAGTAACCCACCACTTTGTCTAGAAAAAAAATGAACTGCTCAAATTATTGAAATAAAGGCGTTTACCATGAAGAACTAGCCTACAAAAACTGAGAAAACTGATTTCTTGTATGTTACTAGGCCACACGCCATACTATGCAAATTAGTTTGGGAAGTGTGAGAATTTAATAGTATTCTCCCGGCTATCAGACCAAAACCAATTTTTAATGATGATGAAAACATGGGTTTGGACTACAACCCTGTAATTTTTTTCTCCATTACAACCACACTCCTCCTTCCCAGCTACTTACTGGAAGAGCTTGCACGAACAAAGTCCTCAGGCCACTAGTTAGTAATGGGCTGCAGTGTTTATTGAGGACTAATAGTGAAGTGCAGTTTTTCCACAAGTAAAAAGGGTAACTCGTATCTTGTTCCTTTTCCAGTATATTGAATTATATTATGCCACAAGCAGCAGTTAAGCTGACCCTAGTAAAACATTATCAAAGAGACACTCGAATCACTGCTTATTATGTCTTCAGTTGTTCAAAAACATAGAACGGAAACGGAACAGCTCTCCTCGAGGGGTCACTAAACTGATCAGAAGAGAGATTAAAACCCTTCCTTGGAAAAAGCTCTTGTCCTTTATTACCTAATGTAGTGGAAGAATTCAAGGGAGCAGTTTTTGCAGACTATGGGGAAAAAAAAATCTACATGCAGAAGATGATTCCTCACTCCAGTTCATCATGCCTTCTCTATACGTTTAGGAAAGCACATCCAACAGTGCTGTATTACGAACTCAAGAGTTCTTGAAAATGTGCCTTTGGAGAGGAACACCCAGATCTGGAAAAAGAGACCTTCTTTCAACTTCGCTGCTTTTCAGAACGTTTTGTACCTAGTTAGGGTAAAAAGGAAGCCTGATCAAGTATTTTGCAGCTTCATGCTCCATATGCCACTCCTTTTTACATGTGGAAAAACAGGCCTATGTTCTCATGGCAGGCACAACTGAGACAAGGGATTAAGGAATTTTAGTGGTTGAATGATTAATAGTAGTTAGAAGATTGAATCAGTAGGTAGGGCCTTGATACTTTGCTCCTCACAAGGCCGGCTCAGCCTGATAAGGCCGACTTAGCTATGGTGTAAATTAACTGAGGCGCCTCACAAGGACAGCTCCTGATAAAGACTAAAAACTTGTCTCAAGAAGCCAGCTAAAACTGACCCTGCGGTATGGACAAAAGTAAGAAGACAACTGAGCCTGCGCAAGAACAAAAGGTTACTAGCGGTGACGAAGAGGAACTATCAGCCTTCATCCCCACGACCCCCAACGACCACCACTAGGAGGCAATGCGCAAGCACAGATGGGAGGGGTCTATGGAAATGACTTCTTAGAACTCATTTTAATACAAAGCGGGGACAGGTCATGCATATGTATAGGCGTATTACAAAACTTTATGAATATGTAATATTTTACTGTATATATTTATGGTGAGTGCCGCACTGAGGCGCGCACGATTTTGGTGGGATTACTCCCCCGTGCCGCCCAGCGCTGAATAAACATACCTACTTTACAATCTCATAGATTGTGGAGTCCGGTTTCCGCAAGTCACAACCACTGTCATTTAGTGCTTTTTCAGAAGCAAACAAGAAGTTAGGAAAGCTCTCTATTCAAGTCTAGCATTAAACAGTCTAGTATTGACCGATAACTGAAACAGAACAGTTCATAAACTATTAATTAGTTCTTGTATTTTCTTAGGAAGCAGTTATTACATGGCCTGCAGGCAACAGACTAATTTCTTAAAGGAGATGATAGCATAACAACAGTTATCAAAAGCAGCAAATAGACAATTAATGTACTATTTAGGACGTTTGCCCAAAGGCCATCTTCCAATGATCCTACACTCTTGTGTCTTTTTTTTGTCCCTTTAAATTTCTACTGAAGTAGAATTTCTTCCTGCTAGTGCCTCCAATCAGTCAAGTAGAAACAACATCTCCATGGAACTTGTATACAACCCTAAGATAATACTGCAGAAGAATGGGAAAAAACACCAAAACCCAAAAAACAAACCCAAAACCCCAGCATTGACAGTCAATGTATTCACTCCCATTTCAAACAGAAGACTAAACAGAAACTAACAGAAAGCAAGTGGGAAAGGGGACAGGAAATAGGAGGAAAAGGCTGATCTCACTGCTGGAGTGCTACATGGAAATTACAGTGGTTTCCTAAAACCCGATAACTTGGCTAAACTAAAACTTCAGCTGGGAAGGATCACAGTGGTGCTTGACGGCGCTAAAACAACGAGCATGACTCTCGGCGTTTCTGCAGCCTCTAAGGACAAATACCAACCAGAGACCCTTGCAGTTACTGAACTAGTAACACTAAAACAAAAAGGATCCACTTTCTTGATTTGGCTGTAGTAACAGCAGGACAGCAGCACAAATTTGGAAGTGTAGAATGACAGCTAACATAAGAGCAAGACAATGAAGAAGTATTCAAAGTATAAGCTTTTGTGCATCCTTTTAAAAAAAATCTCAACTAATTGTAGTTTTGCTGCTTTACTGTTCAACAATAATTGGCGAGCTTTGCAGTGATTTATTCCTACCACACTAACACATCCAGGTTCTGCTTTGAAATACATTCAGAGATATGTGTACTTAAAAAAAAAAAAAAAAACACAAAAAAAACCCCAAACCCCCACACTTTAGACCAAGACCTGAGTTAGCTTTAAGAATAAAGCTAATTGCGTCTCCAACACTGGAAGCACCTGAGGCCGCAGTGCTTTTACAGTGAGAGAGACAGAGGACGTGTAAAGAGAGATGCAAGGCTTCCACCATCCCTATGGCTACCCACAACCCAAATCAGGTACAGTCAGAGCAAACGAGAAGGGAATGTTTTTGCTTTGTCTTTCCTTTACTTTAATGAGTTCTAACACTAAGTCTTCCTTCCCCCTCCAGGATTTTTCCTTCTTTTTAATTTTTTTTTTGAGACATCTATGTTAGCTTATAGCAAGGTGCCACTTAGACATGTAATACAGACATGCCAGGGAACACACGAGGCTAAAAGAATGTTAACTTTATTTATGAACATGTGATTTGTGTTTATGCACATGCTAGTAAACAAAGAGAAAAATAACTGTTTTCAAGAAAGAAAACCCCATCTGAATTAGATCAAATACTCCAAACGTGGTTTACATAAATGCATTATGTTAACTACTAGGGTCACTGGGCCAGTTAAACTCGCCCAAACTCCCAATGAGAGGCAATCATGTCCAAACAGGAACACGAACCAGTCAGTGATAGAATTACGGATGTCAGATTTAGACTTAGTGTTTTTAGACCTACATACGAAAAGTTTTCAATTTTAAGTTGATTGTATACCATTCCACGAGAATCAGAGGCTGTATTCTTCACAGAACACAGACCCAGAGTTCATGAATTTCTAGGTTAAGTTATCCTAACAGCTTATCAAGTGATCAGATCCAATGATCCAGGGTCAGTGTAATGCCTCATGCTATTCTAGTGAAGGAAAAGCAGTTATACTTAAAGATGAAAAATAAAAGCCACCACATAGTAATTTTTATCCTCTAGGGACTACTTTGAAATGCATAGTTACAGATAGTGTTTGACCCAAGTGGCAAATCAAGATCTAGACCATTACCAGCCAAGTACTTCCTTGTGTTACTTATTTCTGTTTTAGCAGCAGAACGACAGTGTTTTCAAACCTGAAGAAAAATGCCGCCCCTTTTCCAAATGTAAATTCAAAGTGGCAGTATCCTAAAGAAAAGCTTAGCCTTTGGGAAATTAAAGCAGCATCCAGCCCTGAAGTCACCCAGATCCAAAAATGTACTGCAGGCGGAGGTTAAGAAAAATGACAGGGCTTTTACCCTTTACAAATGCACCCGGCTCTAACCTTGTGCCAAAATTTGTACACTGGGTTTTACGTATTTTCATTTGCAGACAAACTATTAAACTAAACTGCTTCATCTGATAAAGCGGAAAGGTCAAATGTAGAACTTTAGAATACCACTTTGTGTAGCCACGATATTTAAATTCACAGCAATCTATTAAAGACATTTGTGCACTCAGAGGGGCCCAAACAATGTCACTTCAATTATACAGTTTCAGGAACAAATACCCAAGTCTTTAAGGACATGAAAAGGAAGCATTTAGCTGCACAGAACTGTCCTCAACACGTGTGGGATATGTTGGTTTTGGTATTTGTTTGAACCCCCAAGTCAAAAGTAAGAAACAGTACCAAGTTTAACAATAATGGTTTCTCAGTGGTTTTTGATAACATTTTCAAAAACCGTGTTCAGTTGTGCAAACCTTGAACCTATGTGATCTAAAAACGATTGTACGTTACCTGTACAACACAAAGTCATTCAGGAAATAGTCTAGCATATCCAGTATGAAATACAATGCATTACTAGGCACAAACACCAATATTCACATTAGATAGAACTGTGCAAATGATGGCATTACTCCGTTTCTACTATGCTGAATCAAATACATTGTATTTACAACATATACTATGTTTTACTGGAAAATCTATTCAGTTAATGTTTGGAAAATTAATCCAAGGCTACCTTAAGTGCAGCGTGCAGCAAAAAGTGTGTTTTTACATACTGCTTTTGATGTTCCACTCCCTGCTCAGTTTGACTTCTAGAAGAAGAAATAAAGGTGATCAGAACTTCAAATACAGCACTTGTACCAAAAACAGAAAGCACTGAAAACAGATTATAAAACCTGAACATCAAAACTTTATGTTCTGATAGTCTAGTGAATGTGGAAATTTATTCATATACATAAACCGTTCTCTCTTGGTACATTCAGTGCAACTAAAAAAAAACCTCAGAATCCCATTTCTACTTTGTCACAAATTACTCTAAGGCTTACAGATATAGAACACAACAGTGCAAGGGGAAGTCCTCCAATAGTTTGTCTCTGCTACGTAAGTATCAAAACCAGGAAGTCTGTACTACAGTTTTGTGTTCATAAATAATCAACCATCAAAATACAAAGGTAACTTTAGCCAATCTGCGTATCGCTAGTATTACAAATAGGTACCAGATAGAGTCCTTTAGTTTCTAAGAAAGAACAGTGATAGTCTAGACACTTCCAAGTGCACGTTTACTTAAGTGAAAAAAATCAGTCCTCTGACAAATAACAAAAATGTCAGCAGCATCGTCTTTAGAACAGTGTTTCTCTGTGGAAGCCCAAGCACTGTGTTCAGATATCTTAGCCATGAAAGTGCCAAAACACTAAATGTGTTACATATGCTATATTGACTAAAAATAGTAGCAGAAATGTCACCTGAAAGCAGGTCCTAGACCTTTGTGCAATTTAGGAGACCTGTGACAAAAAAAAAAAGGTCTTGGTTGCCAGAATTTGCTTCAAGATAATCTTGAAAATGCTACGATATTTTAGGAAATATTTATTAAATTTGAAAACTTGCTGAGATTCCACATACTCATTGATCTGTATCTGCACGCTACTCATCATGAATCAGCCATGCAACCATTGATATCGTTAACAAACAATTCACGCATCATCCAAAGTGTCCCACGAGCAGAGGCAATTCAAAGGCTGCTGTGCAACTGGTGTACAAATAGAAAGGCGCATGCTCCCTGCCACTGCTAGAACACCACCAGGCTCGCAATGACAGCCACGTACCTCCTGAAGTTGAGGAAGGACAAGGACATCCTTTAGATTACCACAGCATGGATTCTTCATACATTGACCTTCAAGAGCATACTAAAAGGAGAGTAACGCATTTTTGAAGGCCTCTCCACCATTACAGCATACATTCATCATTCCCAAACATTCACCACTCTACCAGTTGTTTCTGCAATGTTCACAGCTGAAAGACTAGAAAGCTAATCTGCCTGGTTAATTTTCAACGCTAGAACAGCAGTGCCATTCCTTCCTTATCCCCTTATACATACAGGTATGTATTTGACCTTTGATGCTAGCAGCATCTATCCTCTCATTTTAGGGCAGCATTACAATACCAGGAGAGGGTGCCCGAAACAGAGGATGCACTGACAAGACAGCACTAAGCAGACATGTTTAAATTAACCCCCAAAACAAGGCCATGTTTATAAGCACAGTGCTGCGGTGTCCAGAATTACTAGAGAGTGCCTGAAAACACTGCAACAACTACTGCAGGAATACGCCCAAAGTTGAGATGCAGAGCCACATAAATTCAGGGTTTTTTGCTTGCAGATGCCTCGTGGGTACCGGGAGGCTGCTGTACTCTTTGTTCGAGACACAGCGTAACTCATCCATCTACTTGATTTATTGAGAACCAACATTAGAAAGACATGGCAAAACCACAAGCTAATAATATCTACTAATTGTGGTGGAGAGACCTATCTTTAAGGCGGCTGGAAAACATGACCGTTCAAACAATGCTAATGTAGCTGATATAGAACTGGACTGTATGAATACATAAAAGACAGCAATAATCCTCTAGTCAGCATTGCATTGGAATAGCTGTAATTTTAATCAATACACCTGATTCTCTGTCCTCCGTAAATCTTAGGAATACAGAACCAAAACCCGGAGCACAGATACCAGCTTAGGGTAAAAACAGACGTAGCGAGATAACTAGTAACATTTGGTAATGTGCTAAACTGCTTACTGAGCTTCAAGTTTGGAAAGGATTAACTATTCCTTCATTGTACTTGCACAAAAGGCAATACACTTTAGGATATTGTTCTTTTTCTCTTGCCTGAAACGGACATTGTCTTGAGGAAACACATAGGAATCGCTTACGAATGGAACTTCTTGTTTCCATCGTTCGCCAACTGGTAAACCTTGGTCTTTCCTCTATAGCTAGTAGGCAAAAACCCCAGATTTGGGGCATAAGAATACCTGCCATATCCCCCCCAAATGCAAGAAGTAGTCAAACACTGAGAATCAGACTCTTCTGAGACGGAAACAAAGTATGTGTTTACGCTACAATGCGTATCTGTCTTTACTATAAAAGCCATAAAAGCAAACACATATAATAAGGAATCTCTGCACATAGAGGAAACAGGATCTACCAAGGAAACTTGGGTCTCAGAACAATCAACCCCAAGAACAAACCCAATAGAATAATCTTAAAAGTTACCATGGTTGGAGTTCGAACCCCATGTCGCAGCAGGCCTAAAAATGTAAGTCCACTTTCGGACAGATACATTAAAATCTACCCCATGCCAACAAAAATTAACAGCAGCTTTGACAGGAAAGAACGCCTCTGTAAACTAATATCCATAAAAAAAGTTAACACACTGAAACCCCTAACAAAGAATACAATGCTTTATGGATACTTACATAACATCTGTTTTGCTGGTAGCTTTAACTCCTCCAACAGGGATTCTTCTAACAATTACCGATGAGTTCTTAGGAATCAGGGCATTCTCATCTGTGTATTCTGAAAACAACATAAATACAGAGAAAAACATCAGTCAATTCGTAAGAATGCATGTTCATATGTAATTACGTAGCACTTTGCAGAATCCCTTTACAGATACAAAAGCAAAATTTTATATGTAACATCACGCTTTTATTGTCTCAACACACTAACAGTATATTTCAAGAAATCTTGGGGTTTGAGAATCGAACACAAGCAGCAAAATCTTTTTCCTTTTTTTAAAACAGTTTGAATGCCAACAGCAAAATGGACTCAAAGGTCACTAAAGGAGAGTCTGCTAATGCACGAGGTTCTTTCCTGACCTAGCTTAAAGTTGCTTTTGCTTCCGTTAGGCTACAAAACCCATAGATCTTTGGAGAAAAACAAACCGCAGCAAAGTCTCACCTGCCTAAACCAGATTCTAAAGTCTGACTAGCTTGCCCTGCAACAAGACAGGCACTTAGCTAAAGCACGAGAACTCTGCGCCATTGCTTTCATAGCTGTTAACTAAAAACCAGTCACCTGTGCTGCCAGTGCTCAAGACTGACAGAACACAGAAGAGAGCCTGCCGCCTCTGCCTGTTTCTTGGAGCTTAATCCATCAACAACCACACTTCTCAGCTGCTCAGGGCTTTATGTTTAAATGGAAACAGAACTGGCAGTGCTAGAATTTGGATCACAGACATTTTGGGGTTTTTTGAGCTTGCTTTCACAAGTAGGGCAGAATTGGCTCAAACTCAAGTGGTATCTCCCCTCTTAAGCTAACCATCTAGTTTGAATTAACCAAAGGGATGTGAATTCTTTCGATTCCCTTTTTGCAGAGCAGAGAGACCCAAACGAAATTACTTAGGAAGACAGCCTTGAAAAGCCTTTCAGGAACAGCGTGTGCCTGAAGCTCTCCATGCTTTGCCTTGGCTTACACCCTGTTAGTCTTCTGAAGAGGAGGAAAGCCTTCTGACCTTCTACATAAGGCCCAAACAAAAAAAAACAACTACCTGAGACACTTGGACTGAGTAACCAGTGCTGAGGCCCAGACAAACAACTGGGAGATCATGCCAGCTGCAGTTCTAGAAGCCCAAAGCAGCTCTTTCTACCTGCTGAATGGAGTCATACAGAGTATTCTTTCTGGTCCAGATTACAAACCACTGGATTAAGGCCAGTTCAGAGCCCCATTGTTGGTTTTATTTTTTCTGTATTTTGCCTGATAAGCAGAAGAGCGCATTCTCCAAGTTTTTGGAGTCAGAATGTTACAGGGCAGGAAAGAGTACTCAAGAAACCGGAGGTTTGGAGTTTTCGGTTCTTCCACAATATTGTGAGGTCAAGAAATTCAGATCAAATTAAAAGGAGGCAAGTTTAAATGCATCATTCTTGATTATAGGCTTTTTGAAGGGAATTCTGCCTTTGTAGAACATGCCTCTATAGTAGGCATGGAAGAGGACCCCGCTCCTCTCCCCCGCCTTTTAAAATAGGTCCCAACCATCCATTTTGCCTTCCCTGCATCTTAAAAAGAGTCCACCATATCATTTTGTTCCACTGATACTCAAAATCCTGTTTACTTTTAGCTTATATTAGCATTGCTTCTATCACTAGATTTCCATTATGAAAAGTAACAGTTACTGAACTGTAAAAGGTTAGAGGACGCGGAAAAATCTGAACAACCAGGCCATCTTCACTCAAGGTTCACTTTGTTCTTTCCAAGATGTCCTGGTTCCAGCTGGGACAGGGTTAACTTTCTTCCCAGTAGCTTGGGGGGTGTGCTGTGTTTTGGATTCGGTGTGAAAGGAGCATTGATGGCCCATTGATGCTTTGGCTGTTGCTGGGTGATGCTTGCACCGGGAGGGGGGAGCACAGCCGGGGTGGTGGACCCAGCTGGCCAATGGGGTATTCTATACCATGTGACATCATGCTCAGTATAAAAACCAGGTGTGTGGGGGGGCTCGCCCCCCCGTTCGTGACACGCGGTCGGCGGTTGGTGAGCGGTTGCGTTGTGCGTTGCCTGCTTCTGTGTATTCTGTTATTGTTGTTGTTCTCATTGTTATTATTACTGTTTTACTTAGTTTTATTTCAATTATTAAACTGTTTTTATCTCAACCCGGGAGCTTTCCTACTTGTGCCCTCCCGATTCTCTCCCCCATCCCACCGGGGGGGGGTGATCGAGCGGCTGCATGGAGTTTATTTTTGCTGGCTGGGGTTAAACCACGACACAAGATCATTTCAACATTTAGTCAGGACTCCCGCACTGACCAAGTTATAAAAAACCAATACTTTCTGTCCACATGTAAGAATTCCAAACATCCCATTTAGGCAGAATATCTGGGTCTAGTTTTTTCCTTTATCTTCTGAAGGTGAGTTTAAGCATCTACACCTGATTAATAAAAACTGAAATTCACGGTTATGCATATAACCCAAAAATACAGCATACATATATATTACACAGAAATGTATTCTCTAGCTTTGCTCTGCAAGCCACTGGCTTTTTTTGCCTTTTCACATGGAAAAACACCCTACGAAAGCTTCAATAAGCACCTGTGTCACTAATATACCAAGTTTAAAATTTTATACTCATTTTACAAAGGTCAAAGTGCAACACAACCTACCTAGAGGAGGATCTTGTCACTTGTTAAAGAAGAGTGATGGTCTTTGAAGTAGGAAAGATACTCCTTCTCTAACTTCACCTTTAGGAAACACCACATTTAACAGAACCCAGTGAAGCAGATGCTTTTTCTTCATGGGCTTCCGATTACGTGTGAAAACAAAGCAACACACTTTGTAAAACTGGTATTATGTATATTAGAGTAACACTTTATGGGGTAACATATTTGCGAGCATAAATTTTTCTTCTAAAACTTTGCTTTCCGTTCCTCACCTGCTATAACAGAATCCATGTGTTTGGCCTATCTCGAAACATTTTTTCTTCTGGTGATGATAATTGGGCTCCATCCCAGTTTATTATCATCCACCATTCTGGTTTTAAGGCTCTGTTTTGCACAGACCCAACTATCACAGTAGTGACGTCAGCCAGCTGGCCATTCAGCCTGCTAGCATCTGTGAAGCTGAAAGTACATTAGCCACTGAAGACAAAATTCAGAGACCCTTCTGCAGCAAAGCCCTTAAAGCAAATAAAACAGTTTTCAAAAGCTCTTGACAATTTTATTCAAGATTGCTAGAAAAATTCAAGACTTCTGAAATGTAGCTCTACCTACTTATGTCATGCAATCCAATGGCATCCCTAAGACCCCTAACGTTGTGCTGTTAAGGCTCTTCACAGACACTCTCCTGAAAATAGTTTAAGTATCTGTAGATAAACAGCAAGCTTTAGGTCCAACCACTTTAAAGGCTAGGGCTGAAGTTACAGTTACCGCAGTGTACATACTACTCTGTTTAAGTTTTAACACATGAAACAGGAAGAGGAAAAAAAACACTAGTACACATTTTAAAGAAAAGCCTGTTGTAAGAGTGTCACAGAACCACAGAGGGGAAAAAAAAAAAAAGAAATGTAATGTTTAAGGAATGAAAACACTTTACAAGTCTTTTTATTTCAGAAAAGTCACATCCCAAAGTCTTTAATCACATTCAAACTTACCGAGACGGCAGATAACCAAACTGAAATATCCTACCACTTCTGATTTGATGAATTGGAAAGAATTGGCAGGATCATATAAGGAAAATCCTGAAAAGGTGTAGAGATCTTTAAAAACAATTATTAAAAGTCATAATCCCGTTGGCAAGATATTCAAATTCTTTTACATAATTGATGCATGAATCTTTATATATATAATTTTTTATATATATAAAAAATATATTTTTATATATATATATAAAATTTATATATATAATTTTTATATGTACAGGAATGCACCATGCCTCTCTTAGGACGGGATTTATTGAATAAATTGGGAGCACAAATTAACTTTGAAAAAGGAAAAATCCATTTTTCTTGCATCCAAAAAAAAGGAAAAGTTCATTTTCCTGAAGCTAATGCCTGGCAAGCCCAAGTTTATTTCTTACAGACAAACACAGAAGAATCTGAAGAAATCAGTTTACCCTTCTGTTTGGGCGACAGACAAACCAGGAAGAGCAAACAATGTGGAACCGGTAAAAGTTGAATGGAAAACAGGAGTTTGACCGCTCTGGAAGAAAACGGTCAAAAGATTTTTCCCTTTGAACGGGAAGATCTGTCGACTGGGAGGAGAACTCAGCTCTGCTGGACTGTGCTGCCACGAGGGTTTAAAAATAGCCCAACCATCTTTGGAGCAGCCTTGACCAAGGAACTGGAACACTGGTCCGGTAAGGAAGATCAAATCACCCTCCTTCAGTGTGTTGATGACATCCTATTGGGAGCAGATGCTATTGAGATCTGCAAAGAAAAGACGGTTAGCCTCCTAAACTTTGGGGGAATGGCTGGGTACAGGGTGTCAGAAAAGAAAGCACAAATTGCAAAACGAACTGTAATTTAGCTGATATTTGGGATTTCCCAAGGACAACCAAGATTGGGAAATGATGGGAATTGGTTAACTGCACGCCGGGCACGAATCCACTTATGGAACAACACCTAGCCCCCAGCACCCGCACCATCAGCACCAGCAAGCCCAGTGTCCAGCATGCAGCAACCTCAGGGCCCAGCACCCAGCCACCCACCACCCGGACATGCCCAGCACCCAGCAACCCCAGTGCACAGCACCCAGCACCCCCAGCGCCCAGAAACCAATACACGCACACACCCAGCACGCAGCACGCCCACCGCCCAAAACCCAGCACCCCAACATGCCCAGCACACAGCAGCCACCGGGACGACCACCCCAGCGCCAAGCACCCAGCACAACCATTGCGCAGCAGCCGGACATGCGCAGCACACAGCACCACCACCGCCCACCACCCCCACTGCCCAGTACCCAGCACCCACACATGCCCAGCACTCACACATGCCCAGCAGGCAGCTTCTCTGCTGCCCCCCGCCCAGCATCCCGACCACCCAGCACCCGGACATGCCCAGGGCCCGCCACACAGCACCCACACAGCCCAACACCCAGCACCCACACACACCCGGCACAACCAGGGCCCAGCACACAGCACACGCACATCCAGGAATCCAGCACCCTCGCAGCACAGCACCCAGCAACCCCAGCACAGCCACCCAGCACCGGATATGCCCAGCACCGCATATGCCCAACACCCAGCACCCATTACCTCCAGTACCCGGCATCCAGCACCAAGACATACCCTGCACTCAGTTATGTATAGTACCCAGCAATGTCAGGGCCCAGCACCCCAGTACCTAGCTCCCAACACTCCCGCTGCCCAACACCCACCACCTGGACATGCCCAGCACACAGCACCCCCACCACCCCACACCGCCAGCGCCCAGTACGCAGCACCCAGACATGCCCAGCACCCAAACATGCCCAGCACCCAACACACCACTGCCCAGATCCCAGCAAACCAGCCCCCAACATCTCCAGTGATCAGCACATAGCACCTGGACGTGCCCAGCACCCAGCACCCGCAGCGCTCAGCACCCAGCACCCCCAGTGCTCTGTACCCAGCACACCAAACACCCACCATCCAGCACCCCCACACGTCTCACACCCAGCACCCCCAGTGCCCAGCAACCAGCAGACCCAACACCCACCGTCCAGCATCCCCACCACCCAGCACCCCCAGTGCCCAGTACCCCGCACCCAGACATGCCCAGCACCCGGACATACACAGCACTCAGCACTGTCCTGCTTCCGGCTAGGACAGAATTAACTTTCTTCCCAGTAGCTTGGGGGGTGTGCTGGCTTTTGGGTTTGGTGTGAGGGGAGCTTTGATGGCCCGTTCATGGCCCCTTAAGGCTTTGGCTGTTGCTGGGCGGTGCTGGCACCAGGGAGACTTTTGTTTTCTCTTTTCGGCCTCCCACGGGAAGCTCGGGGGGGGGGGAGCGGGCGGGGGAGGGGAGAAGCACAGCCAGCGTAGTTGACCCAGCTGGCCAATGGGGTATTCTATAGCATGTGACATCATGCTCAGTACAAAAAACAGGAGGGGGCGCGGGGGGGGAAAACGACTCCCGCTCCCCCAGTTCATGACAAGCAGTCGGCAGCGGTGAGCAGTTGCATTGTGCGTTGCCTGCTTTGTATACTCTGTTGTTGTTGTTGTTCTCATTGTTATTATTACTGTTCTATTTTGTTTTATTTCAATCATTAAACTGTTTTTGTCTCAACCCGGGAGTTTTCCTACTTGTGCCCTCTCGATTCTCTCCCCAATCCCACGGGGCGCTCAGTACCCAGCCCCCCAGTGCTCTGCACCCAGCACACCAAACACCCACCACCCAGCACCCCCAGTGTCCAGCACCCCCACACGTCTCACACCCAGCACCCCCAGTGCCCAGCAACCAGCAGACCCAACACCCACCATCCATCACCCCCACCGCCTAGCACCCTCTACCCAGACATGCCCAGCACCTGGACACACACAGCACACAGCACCCCAAGGACCCAGCAACCACACCCGCACATTCCCAGCACCCAGCACTCCCACCACCTAACACTCAGCACCTGGACATGTCCTGCACCCAGCACCCAGACATGCCCTGCACCCAACATGCCCAGCGCCCAACACACCAGAACACAGCAAACCAGCCCCCAACATCCCCAGTAATCAGCACATAGCACCGCACATGCCCAGCACCCACAGCACCCAGCATCCCCAGGGCCCAGCAGCCAGCACCGCAGCAACCAGCATCCCCAGCGCCCAGCACCCGGTCATGCCAAGCACCTGGACATGCGCAGCACCAAGCACGCCTGTGCCCAGCACACAATATCCCCAGCACCCAGTAGGCCCAGCACCCAGCAGCAAGAGATACCCTGCACCCGCTTATGCATAGTACCCAGCACTCCCAGGGCCCAGCAACCAGCACTCCCAGGGCCCAGCAACCAGCACCCCCAGTACATAGCCCCCAGCACCCACACCAGCCAGCACCCAGCAAGGCTGGTGCCCAGCACCCAGCAACCTCAGGGCCCAGAACCCAGCAGCCAGCCATTGCCCAGCACCCAGACATGCCCAGCACCCAGCAACCCCAGTGCACACAACCCAGAAGCCCCAGCGCCCAGAAACCAACAGCCCCAGTGCCCAGCACTCCCAGGGCTCAGAAATCAACACTCGCATACACCCAACACTCCAACCACCCAACACCCGCACATGCCCAGCATGCAGCACCACCAGGGAGCACCACCCCCAGCACCAAGAACCCCAGCACCAACACTGCCCAGCAGCCGGACATGCCCAGCACACAGCACCCCCACTGCACAGTGCCCTGCACCCAACATGCCCAGCACCCAGATGTGCCCAGCAGGCAGCTTCCCTGCTGCCCACCACCCAGCACCCCAAACGCCCAGCACCCGGACATGTCCAGCGCCCACCACGCAGCACCCATACTGCCCAACAACCAGTACCCACACATATCCAGCCCAACCAGGGCCCAGCACACAGCACACGCACATGCCAAGAATCCGGCACTCCCACAGCACAGCACCCAGCAAACCCAGCACCCAGCATCCACCACCAAGACATACCCTGCACTCAGTTAGGCATAGTACCCAGCAATGACAGAGACCAGCACCCCCAGTACCTAGCACCCACCACTCGCACTGCCCAGTACCCAGCACCCAGACATGCCCAGCACCCAGACGTGCCAAGCAGGCAGCTTCCCTGCTGCCCACCACCCACAAATACTCAGCACATCCAGGGCCCAGCACACAGCACACGCACATCCAGGAATCCAGCACCCTCGCAGCACAGCACCCAGCAACCCCAGCACAGCCACCCAGCACCGCGTATGCCCAGCACCCAATACCTCCAGCACCCAGCACCCATTACCAAGACACACCCTGCACTCAGTTATGCATATTACCCAGCAATGCCGGGGCCCAGCACCCCCAGTACCGGGCACCCAGCACCCCCACTCCCCAACACTCTTCACCCGGACATGCACAGCACCGCCCCACGCTGCCAGTGCCCAGCACCCAGCACCCGGACATGCCCAGCACACTGTAGCCCCAGGGACCACCACCCCCAGCGCCAAGCACCCAGCACACCCCCCACCCCACACCACCAGCACCCAGTACCCAGAAATGCTCAGCACCCAAACATGCCCAGCACCCGACACACCAGAACGCAGCATACCAGCCCCCAATATCCCCAGTGATCAGCACATAGCACCTCAGCATGCCCAGCACCCACAGCGCTCAGCACCCCCACAGGTCTTACACCCAGCATGCCCAGTGCCCGGAAACCAGCATACTCAACACCCAGCATCCAGCACCCCCCAGCACCCAGTGCCCAGTATGCCACACTTAGACATGCTCAGCACCCAGCAACACAGGGGCACAGAACCCAGCACCCCCAGCGCCCAGAAAGCAAACACCCCAGCGTCCAGTACCCAGTACACCCAGGGCCCAGCAACCAACACCCGCACATGCCCAGCACCCCACCACGCCTCACACCCAAAGACCATCACCCCCATCACGCCTAGCACCACCATTGCCTAGCACCTGGACATGCCCAGCACCCGGACATGCCCAGCACCCAGCACCACCACCAGTGGACAGTACCCAGCACCCAAATATGCCCAGCACTCAGACATTCCTAGAAGGCAGCTTCCCTGCTCCCCATCGCCCAGAACCTCCAGTGCCCATCACCTGGACATGCCCAGCGCCCACCACGGAGCACCCATACTGCCCAACAACCAGCACGCACACTTACCCAGCACAACCAGGGCCCAGCACACAGCCCACGCACATGCCAGGAATCCAGCACCCCCACAGCACAGCACCCAGCAAACCCAGAGCACACACCCAGCACCGGATATGGCCAGCACCAAGACATACCCTCCACTCAGTTATGCATAGTACCGAGCAATGCCAGGGCCCAGCACCCCCAGTACCTAGCTCCCAACACTCCCACTGCCCAACATCCACCACCCGGACATACCCACTGCCCGTGCCCAGCACCCAGACATGCCCAGCACCCAGACATGCCCAGCGCCCAACACACCAGAAAGCAGCAAACCAGCCCCCACCATCCCCAGTGATGAGCACATAGCACCCGCACATGCCTAGCACCCAGCAACGGCACCACTCAGCACCCAGCACCCCCAGTGCCCAGAAACCAGCATACCCAATGCCCAGCATCCAGTACCGCCACCCAGCACCCCAACTGCCCAGTACCCGCACGTGGATATGCCCAGCACCCGGACATACACAGTACCCCTAGGACCCAGCACTCAGAACGCCAGCACACTGCACTGTCCTGCTTCCGGCTAGGACAGAGTTAACTTTCTTCCCAGGAGGCTGGGGGGGCGTGCTGGCTTTTGGGTTTGGTGTGAGAGGAGCGTTGATGGCCCGTTGGTGGCCCACTAATGCTTTGGCAGTTGCTGGGCGGTGCTTGCACCGGGGAGACATTTGTTTTCTCTTTTCGGCCTCCCATGCCCTGCCACATGCCAGGGAAGCTCGGGGGGGGGTGGGGAGTACAGCCGTGGTGGTTGACCCAGCTGACCAATGGGGTATTCTATAGCATGTGACATCATGCTCAGGCCTCCCCTGCCGCTCGTGACACACAGTCGGCAGCGGTGGGCGGTTGCATTGTGCATTGCCTGCTTTGTATAGTCTGTTGTTGTTGTTGTTTTCATTGTTATTATTACTGTTCTACTTCATTTTATTTCAATCATTAAACTGTTTTTGTCTCAACCCGGGAGTTTTCCTACTTGTGCCCTCTCGATTCTCTCCCCATTCCCACGGGGTGGGGCGTGGGGAGTGAACAAGCGGCTGCGTGGGGTTTATTTGCTGGCTGGGGTTAAACCACGACATGCACCCATCATACCCTCCACGCAGCACCCCCATGGCCCAGCACTGATTCCCGGACATGCACACAACCTAGCACACCCACCGCCAACACACAGCCCCTGGACATGCCCAGCACCCAGCAGCCCTGGTGCCCAGCACGCAGCACCCAGCATCCCCACCACGAGGATATGAAAAGAAGCCAGTCCCCACAGTGCCCACCACCCAGCACCCCCACCACTCAGCAACGGAACATGCCCAGCACCAAGCACCACCAATGTGTAACAAGGGGTGCTAGGTGTGGTGGATATGGCACTTTTGGGGTGCTGGAGGTGGCTGGGTGCTGGGCAGCTGAGAACGGTCTATCAAGGGAAGGTGAGAGCCGCCAACATCTTTCAGTCCTGCCTATTTGTGTATGGGAGCCCGAAGTGGTGCTTGACTGCTTTGCAGTTGGGCTGTGGTAAGGTTGCTGGTTGGGTGGTAGAGCGAGAGCAGCTCCTTCTGAAAGGGCTGCCACGAAAGGCAAGAGCAAGAGCGAGCTTTCAATCATGGTTCCTTCTGTGTTGGAGCGCCATCTGGTGGGAAGCCGTTTAGGAAATGGGCTCTGGTGATGGTAAGGCAAAGGCTGATATTTAGGTTTGAGACTAAGGGAGAGGGGTGGTATTATCGGAACCGGGAAGGGGCTAGTCCTCTTTTGGAGCCCCATGTGGTGGGTGGCGTTAGCTAATGCAGAAGGGAATCGTTACATACGCAGAACCTCAAACAATCCCTTACCCTCATCAGAGCCAAGCTCCGAAGCGGCCACGCACCTCATCCACCTCAGTCACAGAAATAGCCAGGACTCAAGGATGATGCTGGCCCTCACCTTCCCTCGGCAGACCCACCAACACCGGGCCCCCGTGTCTGTTCTCCCACTTATCCTCAACATATTCCTTACCCTCATCAGGGCCAAGCTCCGTAGCGGCCACCCTCCACATGGGGCTCAGGCACAGAAGTGCCCAGGAATCAAGGTTGATATTGGCACTCACGATCTCTTGGCCGCTCCTTCTCAGCCCCACCAATACCGGGGCTCTGTGTCTCTGCTCGCACCTAACATCAACCTATACCTTACCCTCATCGGAGCCAAGCTCCGAAGAGACCCCCACCTCCACATGGGGCTTAGGCACTGAGGTAGCCAGGAATCAAGGCTGATGCAGGCCCTCACGATCTCTTGGCAGCCCCTTCTCAGCCCCACCAACAGCGGGGCTATATATGCATTCTCCCATCTAACTTCGACATATTGCTGACCCTCATCAGGGAAAAGCTCCGAAGCGCCCACCCTCCACATGGGGCTTAGCACTGAGGTGGACAGGTATCAAGGTTGATATAGGCCCTCACGATCTCTTGGCAGCCCCTTCTCAGCCCCACCAACACCGGGGCTCTATGTCTCTGCTCGCACCTAACATCAAACTATCCCTTAGCCCCATCGGAGTCCAACTGCGAAGCGGCCACCCTCCACATGGGGCTTGCACTGAGCTAGCCAGGAATCAACATTGATGCTGTCCCTCACGATCTCCTAGCAGCCCCACCAACGCAGGGGCTCTGTGTCTGTTCTCCCACCTAACCTCAGCCTATCCCTTACCCTCATCAGGGCCACGCTCCGAAGCGGCCGCCCTCCACATGAGGCTTGGCACTAAGGTAGCCAGGAATCAAGGTTGATGCTGGACCTCACCTTCCCTTGGCAACCCCAACAACACCAGGGCTCTCTGTCTGTTCTCCCACTTATCCTCGACTTATCCCTTACCCTCATCAGTTCCAAACTCCGAAGTGGCCACACACCGCATGGGGCTCATGCACAGAAGTACCCAGGAATCAAGGCTGATGCTGGCCCTCACCTTCCCTTGTCAAACCCACCATCACTGGGGCTCTGTGTCTCTTCTCTCAGCTAACCTCGAGCTATCATCACTTACCCACCTCAGAGCCAAGCTCCGAAGAGGCCACCCTCCACATGGGGCTTGGCACTGAGGTAGCCAGGAATCAAGGGTGATGCTGGCCCTCATCTTTCCGTGGCAGCCCCACCAACACCGGCGCTCTGTGTCTGTTCTCCCACTTATCCTCGACATAGCCCTAACCCTCATCAGGGCCAAACTCCGAAGCGGCCACCCGCCACATGGGGCTCATGCACAGAAGTGGCCAGGAATGAAGGCTGATGCTGGCCCTCACCTTCCCTTGGCAGCCCCTCCTCAGCCCCACCAACACCTGCCCCCTTCTCTTTGGTCTCCCACCTAAACATCCACCTGCATCTTACCTTCATCAGAGCCAGGCTCTGAAACCTCTACCCACTAGATGGCGCTCCAACACAGAGGGAACCAACATTGGCTGTTGTTCGTTGCACTCGCCTGCCCTGGCAGCCCTTTGAGGTCCCCACCAACACCGGGGCTATGCGCTTGCTGTAGCACTCAACCGTCAACCTTGCCGCAGCCCGACTGCAAAGCAGTCAAGCGCCCCGTCGAGCTCCCACACACATTTAGCAAGGACTGAAATATGTTCGCGGCTCTCACCTTTCCTTTACAGCCCCTTCTCAGCTGCCCAGCACCCAGCCATCTCCAGCACTGCAAATGCGCGACATCCAGCACACGTAGCACCCCTTGGGATCATAGGCAGTGCTTGGTGCTGGGCATGTGTCGGTGCTGGGCCGTGGGGGTACTGTGTGCTAGGCCTTGAGTTGCGTGGGTTCTGGACATGTCTGGGTGCTGCGGTTGCTGGGTGTTGGGCATATCCGGGTGCTCGACATGTCCCTGTGCTGGGCACTGGGAGGATATGGTGCTGGGAATGGACAGGTGATGATCATGTCTGGGTGGTGGATGCTGGCTACAGGCAGTGCTGGGCACTGGGTGCTAGTCATTGGGGGTACTGGGTTCTAGGCACTGGGCATGCTGGGTGCTGGACATCTCTGGGTGCTGAGCATGTCCAAGTGATGGGTCCGGAGCACTGGGACTGCTGGGCAGTGGGGGTGCTGGGGACTATGCATATCAGGGTGCTGGGCATGCCTGTGTACTGAGTGCTTGGCGCTGGGTTCTGGATGCTGGCTGGTGGGTATTGTCTGTGCGCTGGTTATTGGGCACTGGCGGTGGTAGGCATGGGGGTGCTTGTTGCTGGGCATTTCCTGATCCTGGCTGTTGGGTAGTGGGGGTGCTGAGTGCTGGGCATGTCTGGGTGCTGGGTGATGGATGGAGGGTGCCTGGGGTGCTGGGCACTAGGGGTGCTGGGCACTAGGGGTGCTGGCTGGTGGGAATGCCCGTGTGCTAGGCATCTCCATATGCCGGGTGCTCTGCGCTGGGGGTGCTGGGCAATGGGGTTCGTGGGTGCTGTGCACTGGGGTTGCTGGGTGCTAGGCGGTGCTGGTGCTGGGGGCTAAGTCCTGTTGGTGCTGGTTGCTGGGCCCTGGGAGTGCTGGGTATTATGCATAAGTGGGTGCAGGGTATGTCTTGCTGCTGGGTGCAGGGGTTACTGCGAGCTGGGCATATTGTGTGCTGGGCACTGGGGTGTTGGGTGCTGGGCATGTCCAGGTGCTTGGCATGACCGGGTGCTGGGCACTGGGGGTGCTGGCTGCTGAGAGCTAGGGTTGCTGGCTGTGGGCATTTCAGGTGCTGGTCATGACCGTGTGCTGCGGATGTCCAGATGTTTTGTGGATGCTAGGCGTGTCCAGATGCTGGGCATGTTTGGATGCTGTGTGCTTGGCACTTGGGGTTCTGGGTGGTGGGCAGTGAGGGTGCTGGGTGGTGGGCGCTGGGGCTGCTGGGTGGTAGGAGTGCTGGATGCTGGTTGTTGGGTATGCTCGTTTCTGGGCAATGGGGGTGGTGGGTATGAGACCTGTGGAGGTGCTGGATGTCAGGTGTTTGGTGTGCTGAGTGCTGCGGGTGCTGGGTGCTGAGTGCTGCAGGTGCTGTGTGCTGGATATGTCCGGGTTCTACGTGCTGATCAGTGGGGATGTTAGTTCCTGGTTTCGTGCGTTCTGGTGCGTTGGGACCTGTGCATGTTTGGGCGCTGGGCATGTCTGGGTGCTGAGTACTGGGCACTGGCGGTGGGGGTGCTGTGTGCTGGGCATGTCCGGGTGGTGGGTGTTGGGCAGTGGGGTTGCTGGGGGCTAGGTACTGGGGGTGCTGGGCCCTGGTATTGCTGGGTACTATGCATAACTGAGTGCAGGGTATCTCTTGGTGCTGGAGGTACTGGGTGCTGGGTACTGGGCATATCCGGTGCTGGGTCTGTGCTCTGGGGGTGCTTGTTTCTTGGCACGTGCGTGTGCTGTGTGCTCTGCCCCGGTTGTGCTGGGTATGTGTGGGTGTTGGGCAGTGTGGGTGCTGTGTGGTGGTCTCTGGGCATGTCCGGGTGCTGGGTGATGGGCACTGGAGGTTCTGGGCGATGGGGAGCAGGGAAGTTGCCTGCTAGGCATGTCTGAGTGCTGGGCATGTCCGGGTGCTGGGTACTGTGCGCTGGCCGTGGTGGGTGGTGGTGGTGATGCTGGGCATGTCCGGGTGCTAGGCAATGGCGGTGCTGGGTGCTTGGCGCTAGGGGTGATGGTCTTTGGGTGTGCTGGGTGCTGGGCATGTCCCTGTGCTGGGTGGTGGGGGTGCTGGGCATGTGCGGGTGTTGGTTGCTGAGCCCTGGGTGTACTGGGTGCTGGCCACTGGGGTGGTTGGTTTCCGGAGTCTGGGGGTGCTGGGTTCTGTGCCCCTGTGTTGCTGGGTGCTGAGCATGTCCGGGTGCTGGCCATGTCTATGTGCAGCATGCTGGGCACTGGGTGCTGGAGGGTGGGGGTGCTGGATGCTGAGTGTTGGGTCTGCTGGTTTCCGGGCATTGGGCGTGCTGGGTGTGAGACCTGTGGGGGTGCTGTATGCTGGGTGTTTGGGGTGCTGGGTGCTGAGCGCTGCAGGTGCTGGGCATGTCCAGGTGCTATGTGCTGATCACTGGGGTTATTGGGGCTTGTTTGCTGCGTTCTGGTGTGTTGGGCACTGGGCATGTCTGGGTGCTGGGCATGTCAGGGTGCTGGGTTTTGGGTGGTGGGGGTGCTGGGTGCTAGGTACTGGGGGTGCTGGGCCCTGGCATTGCTCGGTACTATGCATAACTGAGTGCAGGGTGTGTCTTGGTGCTGGATGCTTGGTGCTGGAGGTACCGGGTGCTGGGCATATGCAGTGCTGGGTGCTGAGCATATCCGGTGCTGGGTGGCTGTGCTGGGGTTGCTGGGTGCTGTGCTGTGAGGGTGCTGGATTCCTGGCATGTGCGTGCGCTGTGCGCTGGGCCCTGGTTGTGCTGGGTATGTGTGGGTGCTGGGTGTTGGGCACTGGGGGTGGTGGTGCTAGGTGCTGGGCATGTCTGGGTGCTGAGCAATGGCGGTGCTGGGTGCTTGGCACTGGGGGTGGTGGTCCCTGGGGCTGCTGTGTGCTGGGCATGTCGGGGTGCTGGGTTTTGGGCGGTGGGGGTGCTGGGTGCTGGGCATGTGCGTGTGTTGGTTGCTGGGCCCTGGGGTGCTGGGCGCTGGGGCTATTGGTTACTGGGTGATGGGGGTGCTGGGTTCAATGCAGCGTATGCAGGTCCTGGGCGGTGGCCGTGCTGGATGCTGGGTGTTGGGTATGCTGGTTCCTGCCACTGCGGGTGCTGGGTGTGAGACTTGTGGGCGTGCTGGATGGTGGGTGTTTGGTGTGCACCCTCACTGCCCACCACCCAGAACCCCAAGTGCCGAGCACACAGCATCCGGACGTGCCCAGCACCTGGACACGCCCAGCACCCACAAGAGCCAACAACCAGCACCCGGTCATGACCAGTAACTGGAAAGGCCCACAGCCAGCACCCCTAGCTCCCCGCACCCAGCACTCCCAGGGCCCAGCACTAATTCCCGGACATGCGCACCTCCCAGCACACCCACCGCCAACACACAGCATCAAGACATGCCCAGCACCCAGCAGCCCCAGTGCCCAGCACCCAACACCCCCAGCACCCAGCATCCCCAGCACCCAGCATCCAGCAGCAAGACATACCCTGCACCCCATTATGCATGGTATCCAGCACTCCCAGGGCCCAGCAACCAGCACCCCCAGTACCTATGCTCGCTTCCATAATTCTAAACAATGAAGACTTGTGGCTTAGAAGTTAGGGAACTAGCAGGTGTGGTGTTTGCAGGTGAGTAGAATTGTAGTCTAAAGCGTGTATCCTGGAAGCACTGTTAAGACTCTAGTGAAGAGTAACCTTGGAAACGAGAACCATAAACAAACGTGGTCCCAACATGGCTTGAGACAAACCTCGACCTTATAAGGAAAGAAAGGAACAGGTTCACGAAGAGTTCACTACCCTGCCGACCACCAGAGACCACCCGGGACCCTCAAGGAGACCCTAAAGACTTTAGTGCGCATGTGTCTAGGATGATATGTAATATTAGAATTAGTTCTCGGAAATTTAAGGAATACGTAAAAGAGAAACTGAAAATATGGATGAGAAGCATGGATATAAACAGACAGCTGATTAGACCAGGGGTGCTTCATTTGTGGCACGTCCACCGAGCAGCCAGGCCTGAATAAAACAATATCACTCCTGAGCGTGTGGAATTGGTTAACTGCACGCCGGGCACGAATCCCCTTTTCGGACGACAGTTTTTGGCGACCCAGGTGGGAGTGCTGCGAAGCCTTGCCTGCATCGACTTGCCGGCTCTCGGTGGGGAGACCCTGCTCTCCGGACTCCAGCGCGCACCGCCCTTTTGATCGGGGACTCTGTGAGTATTCTCCCTGACCACAGCAAGTGAGCGACTCAACAGTGCAACGCTAAGGTAAAAGAGATATTGTTCTGGGGTATAAAATTGTGCATGCATTTGGTAAGGAATTGTGGCCAAAGGTAAAAAGGTATATTCATATGCGTTTGACAGTGACCACTGGAGTATATGAAATCATGGTTAAGAACATTCTTTTGGGGAAAAAATATGGGAACTCAATAGTCTAAAGTAACACCTTGCTCTCCCCTTGGATGCATCACAAAATATTGGGGAAAATTTGGGGGAGATCCTTTGAGAACGGAGAAATTAATTGAGTCTTGTACTAAATGGTGGCCAATGTATAAATTAGAAGATGAGGAAAAACGGCCAGAATTGGCAACTCTGCAATATACTACCACCTTGCATCTGATGTTATTTTGTAGATGACAGGGAAATAGGGATGAGGTCCTTTCTGTGGACTTGTTCTTTACCTTGAGAAATGATCATGAGATTCGGAAGAAATGTAAACTTTTAGACTCAGCTTCTAATGTGATGATGATGATAATGGAGGACAAGGAACCAAAACCGCATTGTTCTTCTGCTTGTAGTCTAGGAAAACGGTGTTTAAAACTAGGAGAAGAGGAAGAAGATACACAGATGTTGGTGGCATTGAGGAAAAATGAAAGTTTTGAACCTGAAGCAAGGGGAAGTAATACATTTAGCCCAATAGCTGGCAGAACTAGGACCCAAGAGGGGTCTGTTTTATTAGCACCCCTTCGTCAGGCTGTGGGCCTAAGGGGGGGACCAGTGTTTGGGAAAATACCTTTTACTACTTCTGATTTGATGAATTGGAAAGAATTGGCAGGATCATATAGGGAAAATCCTGAAAAGGTGTAGCGATCTTTAAAGACAATGATTAAAAATCATAATTCCGATTGGCAAGATATTCCAATTCCTTTAAATAATTTGTTAACTCCTGAAGAAAAGAGGGTCATATTGGAAAAAAACTAATATGGAAAATGAAAGAAAAAAAGGGGAAACAGAAAGCTGCAATTCTTGCGGCTGCTTTTGTGAATGCCCAAGGATCTGCTGGAGGTAGGGGCAGAGGATTTTGGAGAGGTAAAAGCAAAGGGTACTTAAGGGGCAGAGGTAGAGGATGTGGAAATATATTTGAACAATCTATTGCGTTAGGGATCAATCAATGCGCTGTATGTAAGAAGCAAGGACACCGGAAGAATGAGTGTCCAGAGAATAAGGAAGTTGCTGTGATTCGGCCATAGCAAAGTCCACCTGAAGCTAATCTCCTTATGATGGGAGAGGATTCTGAAGGATGGGGACTGGAGCAGAAAATTATATTCTCCCAGATGAGCCCCCGGTTCCAGGAAAGCTGGGAAATAAAAGAGTCGATTTTTTAGTGGACACTGGTGCAAAATATTCTGTTATAAATACATGTAAAGGACCAATGAGTAAATTCAATGTATCTGTTGTTGGGGTCACGGGAAAGAAAGAGGTAAGGTCTTTTCTTTGAAAACTTTAAACTGTCAAATCGGAGGAAGAACACTGATGCATGAATTTTTATATATACCAGAATGCACCATGCCTCTCTTAGGACGGGATTTATTGAATAAATTGGGAGCACAAATTAACTTTGAAAAAGGAAAAATCCATTTTTCTTGCATCCAAACAAAAGGAAAAGTTCGTTTTCCTGAAGCTAATGCCTGGCAAGCCCAAGTTTATTTCTTACAGACAAACACAGAAGAATCTGAAGAAATCAGTTTACCCTTCTGTTTGGGCGACAGACAAACCAGGAAGAGCAAACAATGTGGAACCGGTAAAAGTTGAATGGAAAACAGGAGTTTGACCGCTCTGGAAGAAAACGGTCAAAAGATTTTTCCCTTTGAACGGGAAGATCTGTCGACTGGGAGGAGAACTCAGCTCTGCTGGACTGTGCTGCCACGAGGGTTTAAAAATAGCCCAACCATCTTTGGAGCAGCCTTGACCAAGGAACTGGAACACTGGTCCGGTAAGGAAGATCAAATCACCCTCCTTCAGTGTGTTGATGACATCCTATTGGGAGCAGATGCTATTGAGATCTGCAAAGAAAAGACGGTTAGCCTCCTAAACTTTGGGGGAATGGCTGGGTACAGGGTGTCAGAAAAGAAAGCACAAATTGCAAAACGAACTGTAATTTAGCTGATATTTGGGATTTCCCAAGGACAACCAAGATTGGGAAATGATGGGAATTGGTTAACTGCACGCCGGGCACGAATCCACTTATGGGACAACACCTAGCCCCCAGCACCCGGACATGCACCGGCAAGCCCAGTGTCCAGCATGCAGCAACCTCAGGGCCCAGCACCCAGCCACCCACCACCCGGACATGCCCAGCACCCAGCAACCCCAGTGCACAGCACCCAGCACCCCCAGCGCCCAGAAACCAATACACGCACACACCCAGCACGCAGCACGCCCACCGCCCAAAACCCAGCACCCCAACATGCCCAGCACACAGCAGCCACCGGGACGACCACCCCAGCGCCAAGCACCCAGCACAACCATTGCGCAGCAGCCGGACATGCGCAGCACACAGCACCACCACCGCCCACCACCCCCACTGCCCAGTACCCAGCACCCACACATGCCCAGCACTCACACATGCCCAGCAGGCAGCTTCTCTGCTGCCCCCCGCCCAGCATCCCGACCACCCAGCACCCGGACATGCCCAGGGCCCGCCACACAGCACCCACACAGCCCAACACCCAGCACCCACACACACCCGGCACAACCAGGGCCCAGCACACAGCACACGCACATCCAGGAATCCAGCACCCTCGCAGCACAGCACCCAGCAACCCCAGCACAGCCACCCAGCACCGGATATGCCCAGCACCGCATATGCCCAACACCCAGCACCCATTACCTCCAGTACCCGGCATCCAGCACCAAGACATACCCTGCACTCAGTTATGTATAGTACCCAGCAATGTCAGGGCCCAGCACCCCAGTACCTAGCTCCCAACACTCCCGCTGCCCAACACCCACCACCTGGACATGCCCAGCACACAGCACCCCCACCACCCCACACCGCCAGCGCCCAGTACGCAGCACCCAGACATGCCCAGCACCCAAACATGCCCAGCACCCAACACACCACTGCCCAGATCCCAGCAAACCAGCCCCCAACATGTCCAGTGATCAGCACATAGCACCCGGACGTGCCCAGCACCCAGCACCCGCAGCGCTCAGCACCCAGCACCCCCAGTGCTCTGTACCCAGCACACCAAACACCCACCATCCAGCACCCCCACACGTCTCACACCCAGCACCCCCAGTGCCCAGCAACCAGCAGACCCAACACCCACCGTCCAGCATCCCCACCACCCAGCACCCCCAGTGCCCAGTACCCCGCACCCAGACATGCCCAGCACCCGGACATACACAGCACTCAGCACTGTCCTGCTTCCGGCTAGGACAGAATTAACTTTCTTCCCAGTAGCTTGGGGGGTGTGCTGGCTTTTGGGTTTGGTGTGAGGGGAGCTTTGATGGCCCGTTCATGGCCCCTTAAGGCTTTGGCTGTTGCTGGGCGGTGCTGGCACCAGGGAGACTTTTGTTTTCTCTTTTCGGCCTCCCATGGGAAGCTCGGGGGGGGGGAGCGGGCGGGGGAGGGGAGAAGCACAGCCAGCGTAGTTGACCCAGCTGGCCAATGGGGTATTCTATAGCATGTGACATCATGCTCAGTACAAAAACCAGGAGCAGGCGCGGGGGGGGAAACGACTCCCCCTCCCCCAGTTCATGACACGCAGTTGGCAGCAGTGAGCAGTTGCATTGTGCATTGCCTGCTTTGTATAGTCTGTTGTTGTTCTCGTTATTATTACTGTTCTATTTTGTTTTATTTCAATCATTAAACTGTTTTTGTCTCAACCCGGGAGTTTTCCTACTTGTGCCCTCTCGATTCTCTCCCCAATCCCACGGGGCGCTCAGTACCCAGCCCCCCAGTGCTCTGCACCCAGCATACCAAACAGCCACCATCCAGCACCCCCACACGTCTCACACCCAGCACCCCCAGTGCCCAGCAACCAGCAGACCCAACACCCACCATCCATCACCACCATCGCCTAGCACCCTCTACCCAGACATGCCCAGCACCTGGACACACACAGCACACAGGCACCCCAGGGACCCAGCAACCACACCCGCACACGCCCAGTACCCAGCACTCCCACCACCTAACACTCAGCACCTGGACATGCCCTGCACCCAGCACCCAGCAGTCCCAGTGCCCAGTACCCAGCACCCAGACATGCCCTGCACCCAACATGCCCAGCGCCCAACACACCAGAACACAGCAAACCAGCCCCCAACATCCCCAGTAATCAGCACATAGCACCGCACATGCCCAGCACCCACAGCACCCAGCATCCCCAGGGCCCAGCAGCCAGCACCGCAGCAACCAGCATCCCCAGCGCCCAGCACCCGGTCATGCCAAGCACCTGGACATGCGCAGCACCAAGCACGCCTGTGCCCAGCACACAATATCCCCAGCACCCAGTAGGCCCAGCACCCAGCAGCAAGAGATACCCTGCACCCGCTTATGCATAGTACCCAGCACTCCCAGGGCCCAGCAACCAGCACTCCCAGGGCCCAGCAACCAGCACCCCCAGTACATAGCCCCCAGCACCCACACCAGCCAGCACCCAGCAAGGCTGGTGCCCAGCACCCAGCAACCTCAGGGCCCAGAACCCAGCAGCCAGCCATTGCCCAGCACCCAGACATGCCCAGCACCCAGCAACCCCAGTGCACACAACCCAGAAGCCCCAGCGCCCAGAAACCAACAGCCCCAGTGCCCAGCACTCCCAGGGCTCAGAAATCAACACTCGCATACACCCAACACTCCAACCACCCAACACCCGCACATGCCCAGCATGCAGCACCACCAGGGAGCACCACCCCCAGCACCAAGAACCCCAGCACCAACACTGCCCAGCAGCCGGACATGCCCAGCACACAGCACCCCCACTGCACAGTGCCCTGAACCCAACATGCCCAGCACCCAGACGTGCCCAGCAGGCAGCTTCCCTGCGTCCCAGCACCCAGCACCCCAAACGCCCAGCACCCGGACATGTCCAGCGCCCACCACGCAGCACCCATACTGCCCAACAACCAGTACCCACACATATCCAGCACAACCAGGGCCCAGCACACAGCACACGTACATGCCAGGAATCGGGCACTCCCACAGCACAGCACCCAGCAACCCCAGAGCACGCAGCCAGCACCGGCTATGCCCAGCACCCAGCACCACGAGCACCCAGCATCCACCACCAAGACATACCCTGCACTCAGTTATGCATAGTGCCCAGCATAGCCAGAGCCCAGCGCCCCCAGTACCTAGCACCCAGCACTCCCACTGCCCAGTACCCAGCACCCAGACACGTCCAGCACCCAGACGTGCCAAGCAGGCAGCTTCCCTGCTGCCCACCACCCCGACCACCCAGCACCCACCACCTGGACATGCCCAGCACCCACACTGCCCAACAACCAACACCCACACATACCCAGCACAGCCAGGGCCCAGCACACAGCACACGCACATGCCAGGAATCCCGCACCCCCACAGCACAGCACCCAGCAACCCCAAAGCACGCAGCCAGCACCGGATATGCCCCAGTGCCCAGCACCGAATATGGCCAGCACCCAGCATCCCCAGCATCCAGCAGCAAGACATACCCTGCACCCTATTATGCATGGTACCCAGCACTCCCAGGGCCCAGCAACCAGCACCCCCAGTACCTATGCTCGCTTCTGTAATTCTAAACAATGAAGACTTGTGGCTTAGAAGTTGGGTACCTAGCAGGTGTGGTGTTTGCAGGTGTGTAGAATTGTAACCAGTCTAAACCGTGTCTCCTGGAAGCATTGTTAGACTCTAGTGAAGAGTAACCTTGGAAACGAGAACCATAAACAAACATGGTCCAGACGTGGCTCGGAGACAAACCTCGACCTTATAAGGAAAGAAAGGAACAGGTTCACGAAGAGTTCACTACCCTGCCGACCACCAGAGACCACCCGAGACCCTCAAGGAGACCCTAAAGGCTTTAGTGCGCATGTGTCTAGGAAATTTAAGGAAGATGTAAAAGAGAAACTGAAAATATGTATGAGAAGCATGGATATAAACAGAAAGGTGATTAGACCAGGGGTGCTTCATTTGTGGCAAGTCCACCGAGCACCCAGGCCTGAATAAAACAATATCACTCCTGAGCATGTGGAATTGGTCCCTTCCATGCCGGGCACGAATTCGCCTATCGGACAACACCTAGCCCCCAGCACCCGCACCAGCAGCATCCAGCAAGCCAGTGCCCAGCACACAGTAACCTCAGGGCCCAGCGCCCAGCATCCCGACACCAACACACGCACACACCCAGCACCCCCACCGCCCAAAACCCAGCACCAGACATGCCCAGCACACTGCAGCCCCAGGGACCACCACCCCAGCGCCAAGCATCCAGCACACCCCACACCACCAGCACCCAGAAATGCTCAGCACCCAAACATGCCCAGCGCCCAACACACCAGAACGCAGCATACCAGCCCCCAATATCCCCAGTGATCAGCACATAGTACGTCGGCATGCCCAGCACCCACAGCGCTCAGCACCCCCACAGGTCTCACACCCAACATGCCCAGTGCCCGGAAACCAGCATACCAACACCCAGCATCCAGCACCCCTACCCCCAGCACCCAGTGCCCAGCATGCCACACTTAGACATGCTCAGCACCCAGCAACACAGGGGCACAGAATCCAGCACCCCAGCGCCCAGAAACCAACCGCCCCAGCGTCCAGTACCCAGTACACCCAGGGCCCAGCAACCAACACCCGCACATGCCCAGCACCCCCACCACGCCTCACACCCAAAGACCATCTCCCCCATCACGCCTAGCACCACCATTGCCTAGCACCCGGACATGCCCAGCACCCGGCCATGCCAAGCACCCAGCACCACCACCAGTGGACAGTACCCAGCACCCAAATATGCCCAGCACTCAGACATTCCTAGAAGGCAGCTTCCCTGCTCCCCATCGCCCAGAACCTCCAGTGCCCATCACCATGACATGCCCAGCGCCCACCATGCAGCACCCATACTGCCCAACAACCAGCACGCACACATACACAGCACAACCAGGGCCCAGCACACAGCCCACGCACATGCCAGGAATCCAGCACCCCCACAGCACAGCACCCAGCAAACCCAGAGCACACACCCAGCACCGGATATGGCCAGCACCAAGACATACCCTCCACTCAGTTATACAATGCCAGGGCCCAGCACCCCCAGTACCTAGCTCCCAACACTCCCACCGCCCAACATCCACCACCCGGACATACCCAGCAACCCCACTGCCCGTGCCCAGCACCCAGACATGCCCAGCGCCCAACACACCAGAAAGCAGCAAACCAGCCCCCACCATCCCCAGTGATGAGCACATAGCACCCGCACATGCCTAGCACCCAGCACCGGCACCGCTCAGCACCCAGCACCCCCAGTGCCCAGAAACCAGCATACCCAATGCCCAGCATCCAGTACCGCCACCCAGCACCCCAACTGCCCATTACCCACACGCGTATATGCCCAGCACCGGGACATACACAGTACTCCTAGTGCCCAGCACTCAGAACGCCAGCGCACTGCACTGTCCTGCTTTCGGCTAGGACAGAGTTAACTTTCTTCCCAGTAGCTGGGGGGGGGTGTGTGCTGGCTTTTGGGTTTGGTGTGAGAGGAGCGTTGATGGCCCGTTGGTGGCCCACTAATGCTTTGGCAGTTGCTGGGCGGTGCTTGCAACAGGGAGACTTCTGTTTTCTCTTTTTGGCCTCCCACGGGAGCTCGGGGCGGGGGGGAGGGGGGTGGACGGGGGAGGGGGGGAGCACAGCCAGGGTAGTTGACCCAGCTGGCCAATGAGGTATTCTATAGCATGTGACATCATGCTCAGTACAAAAAATGGGAGGGGGTGCGGGGAGGGAAACGACTCCCCCTCCCCCTGTTCACGACACACAGTCGGCAGCGGTGAGCAGTTGCATTGTGCATTGCCTGCTTTGTATAGTCTGTTGTTGTTGTTCTCATTGTTATTATTACTGTTCTATTTCGTTTTATTTCAATCATTAAACTGTTTTTGTCTCAACCCGGGAGTTTTCCTACTTGTGCCCTCTCGATTCTCTCCCCATTCCCACGGAGTGTGGGGGGGAGGTGAGGCAGCAGCTGCGTGGGGTTTATTTGGTGGCTGGGCTTAAAACCACGACATGCACCCATCATACCCTCCACCCAGCACCCCCATGGCCCAGCACTGCTTCCCGGACATGCACACAACCTAGCACACCCACCGCCAACACACAGCCCCTGGACATGCCCAGCACCCAGCAGCCCTGGTGCCCAGCACGCAGCACCCAGCATCCCCACCACGAGGATATGAAAAGAAGCCTGTCCCCGCAGTGCCCACCACCCAGCACCAGGACATGACAAGAAGCCAGTCCCCACAGTGCCCACCACCCAGCACCCCCACCACTCAGCAACGGAACATGCCCAGCACCAAGCACCACCAATGTGTAACAAGGGGTGCTAGGTGTGGTGGATATGGCACTTTTGGGGTGCTGGAGGTGGCTGGGTGCTGGGCAGCTGAGAACGGTCTATCAAGGGAAGGTGAGAGCCGCCAACATCTTTCAGTCCTGCCTATTTGTGTATGGGAGCCCGAAGTGGTGCTCGACTGCTTTGCAGTTGGGCTGTGGTAAGGTTGCTGGTTGGGTGGTAGAGCGAGAGCAGCTCCTTCTGAAAGGGCTGCCACGAAAGGCAAGAGCAAGAGCGAGCTTTCAATCATGGTTCCTTCTATGTTGGAGCGCCATCTGGTGGGAAGCCGTTTAGGAAATGGGCTCTGGTGATGGTAAGGCAAAGGCTGATATTTAGGTTTGAGACTAAGGGAGAGGGGTGGTATTATCGGAACCGGAAAGGGGCTAGTCCTCTTTTGGAGCCCCATGTGGTGGGTGGCGTAATCTAATGCAGAAGGGAATCGTTATCTACACAGAACCTCAAACAATACCTTACCCTCATCAGAGCCAAGCTCCGAAGTGGCAACCCACCTCATCCGGCTCAGGCACAGAAATAGCCAGGAGTCAAGGATGATGCTGGCCCTCACCTTCCCTTGGCAGCCCCACCAACACCAGGGCCCCGTGTCTGTTCTCCCACTTATCCTCGACATATTCCTTACCCTCATAAGGGCCAAGCTCCGTCGCGGCCATGCACCACTTAGAGCTTGGCAACGAGGTAGCCACGATTTTCGATTGATGCTGGCCCTCACCTTCCCCTCTCAGCCCCACCAACACCGGGGCTCTGTGTCTCTGCTGGCACCTAACATCAAACTATCCCTTACCCTCATCAGAGCCAAGCTCCGAAGCGGCCACCCTCCACATGGGGCTTGGCACTGAGGTAGCCAGGAAAGAAGGTTGTTACTGGCCCTCACGATTTCTTGGCAGCCCCTTCTCAGCCCCACCAACACCGGGGCTCTGTAACTGTTCTCGCACTTATCCTCTGCATATCCCTTACCCTCATCAGAGGCAAGTTGCGGAGCGGCCACACACCACATGGGGCTCAGGCATAGAAGTACCCAGGAATCAAGGTTGATGCTGGCCCTCACGATCCCTTGGCAGCCCCTTCTCAGCCCCACCAACACCGGGGCTCTGTGTCTCTGCTCGCACCTGACATCAAACTATCCCTTACCCTCATCGGAGCCAAGCTCCGAAGCGACCACCCTCCACTTGGGGCTTAGGCACTAAGGTAGCCACGAATCAAGGCTGATGCTGGCCCTTACCTTCCCTTGGCAGCCCCGTCTCAGCCCCACCAACACGGGGGCTCTCTGTCTGTTGTCCCACCTAACCTCGACATATCTCTTACCCTCATCAGAGCCAAGCTCCGAAGCGGCCACCCACTTCATCTGGCTCAGGCACAGAAATAGCAAGGACTCAAGGATGATGCTGGCCCTCACCTTCCCTCGGCAGACCCACCAACACCGGGGCTCTGTGTCTGTTCTCCCACCTAACCTCGACATATCCCTTTCCCTCATGAGGGCCAAGCTCCGAAGCTGCCACGCACCACTTAGAGTTTGGCAACGAGGTAGTCAGGATTCTCGGTTGATGCTGGCCCTCAGTTTCCCCTCTCAGCCCCACCAACACCGGAGCTCTGTGTCTCTGCTCCTACTTATCCTTGACATATCCCTTACCCTCATGTGGGCAAAGCTCCAAAGTGGCCACCCACCACATGGGGCTTGCACTGAGGTAGCCAGGAATCAAGGTTGTTGCTGCCCTTCACCTTCCCTTTTCAACCGCACCAACACCGGGGCTCTGTGTCTGTTCTCGCAATTATCCTCGACATATCCCTTACCGTCATCTGGCCAAAGTTCCGAAGCGGTCACACACCACATGGGGCTTGGCACTGAGGTAGCCAGGAATCAACATTGATGCTGGCCCTCACGATCCCTTGGCAGCCCCTTCTCAGCCCTAACAGCAAACTATCCCTCACCCTCATCGGAGCCGAGCTCCGAAACGTCCACCCTCCACATGGGGCTTGCACTGAGGTAGCCAGGAATCAAGTTGCTGGCCCTTCACGTTCCCTTGTCAACTGCACCAACACCGGGGCTCTGTGTCTGTTCTCCCGCTTATCCTCGACATATCCTGTACCCTCATCTGGGCAAAGCTCCGAAGTGGCCACCCACCACATGGGGCTTGGCAGTGAGGTCTCCAGGAATCAACATTGATGCTGGCCCTCACAATTTCTTGGCAGCCCCTTCTCAGCCCCACCAACACCGGGGCTCTGTAACTGTTCTGCAACCTAACCTCAGCCTATCCCTTAACCTCCTCAGGGCAAAGCTCCAAACCGGCCACGCTCCACATGGGGCTGGCATTAATGTAGCCAGGAATCAATGCTGATGCTGGCCCTTCACGTTCCCTTGTCAACTGCACCAACACCGGGGCTCTGTGTCTGTTCTCCCGCTTATCCTCGACATATCCTGTACCCTCATCAGAGCCAAGCTCCGAAGCGGCCACCCTCCACATGGGGCTTGGCACTGAGGTAGCAAGGAAACAAGGTTGATGCTGGCCCTCACGGTTTCTTGGCAGCCCGTTCTCAGCCCCACCAACACCGGGGCTCTGTAACTGTTCTCCCACTTATCCTCTGCATATCCCTTACCCTCATCAGAGGCAAGTTGCGGAGCGGCCACACACCACATGGGGCTCAGGCACAGAAGTACCCAGGAATCAAGGTTTATGTTGGCCCTCACAATCCCTTGGCAGCCCGTTCTCAGCCCCACCAACACCGGGGCTCTGTAACTGTTCTCCCACTTATCCTCGACATGTCCCGTACCCTCATCAGAGCCAAGCTGCAGAGCGGCCACACACCCCATGGAGCTCAGGCACAGAAGTAGCCAGGAATCAAGCTTGATGCTGGCCCTCACGATCTTTGGCAGCCCCTTCTCAGCCCCACCAACACGGGGGCTCTGTCTGTTCTCCCACCTAACCTCGACATATCCCTTACCCTCATCGGAGCCAAGCTCCGAAGCGGCCACGCACCTCGTCCGGCTAAGGCACAGAAATAGCCAGGACTCAAGGATGATGCTGGCCCTCACCTTCCCTTGGCAGCCCCACCAACACCGGGGCTCTGTGTCTGTTCTCCCATTTACCCGCGACATATCCCTTACCGTCATCTGGGCAAAGCTCCGAAGCGGCCAAACACCACATGGGGATCAGGCACAGAAGTACCCAGGAATCAAGGTTGATGCTGGCCTTCACAATCTCTTGGCAGCCCCTTCTCAGCCCCACCAATACCGGGGTTCTGTGTCTCTGCTCGCACCTAACATCAAACTATCCCTTACCCTCATCGGAGGCACGCTCCGAGGCGACCACTCTCCACGTGGGGCTTAAGCACTGAGGTAGCCAGGAATCAAGGTTTATGCTGGCCCTCACGATCCCTTGGCAGCCCCTTCTCAGCCCTAACAGCAAACTATCCCTCACCCTCATTGGAGCCGAGCTCCAAAGCGTCCACCCTCCACATGGGGCTTGCACTGAGGTAGCCAGGAATCAAGGTTGTTGCTGCCCTTCACGTTCCCTTGTCAACCGCACCAACACCGGGGCTCTGTGTCTGTTCTCCCGCTTATCCTCGACATATCCTGTACCCTCATCAGAGCCAAGCTCCGAAGCGGCCACTCTCCACATGGGGCTTGGCACTGAGGTAGCAAGGAAACAAGGTTGATGATGGCCATCACGATTTCTTGGCAGCCCGTTCTCAGCCCCACCAACACCGGGGCTCTGTAACTGTTCTCCCACTTATCCTCTGCATATCCCTTACCCTCATCAGAGGCAAGTTGCAGAGCGGCCAAACACCACATGGGGCTCAGGCATAGAAGTACCCAGGAATCAAGGTTGATGCTGGCCCTCACGATCCCTTGGCAGCCCCTTCTCAGCCCCACCAACACCGGAGCTCTGTGTCTCTGCTCCTACTTATCCTTGACATATCCCTTACCCTCATGTGAGCAAAGCTCCGAAGCGGCCACCCACCACATGGGGCTTGCACTGAGGTAGCCAGGAATCAAGGTTGTTGCTGCCCTTCACGTTCCCTTGTCAACCGCACCAACACCGGGGCTCTGTGTCTGTTCTCCCGCTTATCCTTGACATATCCTGTACCCTCATCTGGGCAAAGCTCCGAAGCGGCCACCCACCACATGGGGCTTGGCAGTGAGGTCTCCAGGAATTAACATTGATGCTGGCCCTCACAATTTCTTGCCATCCCTTCTCATCCCCACCAACACCGGGGCTCTGTAACTGTTCTGCAACCTAACCTCAGCCTATCCCTTAACCTCCTCAGGGCAAAGCTCCAAACCGGCCACGCTCCACATGGGGCTGGCATTAATGTAGCCATGAATCAAGGTTGATGCTGGCCCTTCACGTTCCCTTGTCAACTGCACCAACACCGGGGCTCTGTGTCTGTTCTCCCGCTTATCCTCGACATATCCTGTACCCTCATCAGAGCCAAGCTCCGAAGCGGCCACCCTCCACATGGGGCTTGGCACTGAGGTAGCAAGGAAACAAGGTTGATGCTGGTCCTCACGGTTTCTTGGCACCCCATTCTCAGCCCCACCAACACCGGGGCTCTGTAACTGTTCTCCCACTTATCCTCTGCATATCCCTTACCCTCATTAGAGGCAAGTTGCGGAGCGGCCACACACCACATGGGGCTCAGGCACAGAAATAGCCAGGACTGAAGGATGATGCTGGCCCTCACCTTCCCTCGGCAGCCCCACCAACACCGGGGCTCTGTGTCTGTTCTCCCATTTACCCGCGACATATCCCTTACCGTCATCTGGGCAAAGCTCCGAAGCGGCCAAACACCACATGGGGATCAGGCACAGAAGTACCCAGGAATCAAGGTTGATGCTGGCCCTCACAATCTCTTGGCAGCCCCTTCTCAGCCCCACCAATACCGGGGCTCTATGTCTCTGCTCGCACCTAACATCAAACTATCCCTTACCCTCATCGGAGGCACGCTCCGAGGCGACCACTCTCCACGTGGGGCTTAAGCACTGAGGTAGCCAGGAATCAAGGTTGATGCTGGCCCTCACGATCCCTTGGCAGCCCCTTCTCAGCCCTAACAGCAAACTATCCCTCACCCTCATCGGAGCCGAGCTCCGAAGCGTCCACCCTCCACATGGGGCTTGCACTGAGGTAGCCAGGAATCAAGGTTGTTGTTGGCCCTTCACGTTTCCTTGTCAACCGCACCAACACCGGGGCTCTCTGTCTATTCTCCCACTTATCCTCGACATAGCCCTTACCCTCATCAGGGCCAAACTCCGAAGCGGCCACACACCTCATGGGGCTCATGCACAGAAGTGGCCAGGAATGAAGGCTGATGCTGGCCCTCACCTTCCCTTGGCAGCCCCTCCTCAGCCCCACCAACACCTGCCCCCTTCTCTTTGGTCTCCCACCTAAACATCCACCTGCATCTTACCTTCATCAGAGCCAGGCTCTGAAACCTCTACCCACTAGATGGCGCTCCAACACAGAGGGGACCAACATTGGCAGCTGTTCGTTGCACTCGCTTGCCCTGGCAGCCCTTTGAGGTCCCCACCAATACCAGGGCTATGCGCTTGCTGTAGCACTCAACCGTCAACCTTGCCACAGCCCGACTGCAAAGCAGTCAAGCGCCCCGTCGAGCTCCCACACACATTTAGCAAGGACTGAAATATGTTCGCGGCTCTCACCTTCCCTTTACAGCCCCTTCTCAGCTGCCCAGCACCCAGCCATCTCCAGTACCGCAAATGCGCGACATCCAGCACACGTAGCACCCCTTGGGATCATAGGCAGTGCTTGGTGCTGGGCATGTGTCGGTGCTGGGCCGTGGGGGTACTGTGTGCTAGGCCTTGAGTTGCGTGGGTTCTGGACATGTCTGGGTGCTGCGGTTGCTGGGTGTTGGGCATATCTGGGTGCTCGACATGTCCCTGTGCTGGGCACTGGGAGGATATGGTGCTGGGAATGGACAGGTGATGATCATGTCTGGGTGGTGGATGCTGGCTACAGGCAGTGCTGGGCACTGGGTGCTAGTCATTGGGGGTACTGGGTTCTAGGCACTGGGCATGCTGGGTGCTGGACATCTCTGGGTGCTGAGCATGTCCAAGTGATGGGTCCGGAGCACTGGGACTGCTGGGCAGTGGGGGTGCTGGGGACTATGCATATCAGGGTGCTGGGCATGCCTGTGTACTGAGTGCTTGGCGCTGGGTTCTGGATGCTGGCTGGTGGGTATTGTCTGTGCGCTGGTTATTGGGCACTGGCGGTGGTAGGCATGGGGGTGCTTGTTGCTGGGCATTTCCTGATCCTGGCTGTTGGGTAGTGGGGGTGCTGAGTGCTGGGCATGTCTGGGTGCTGGGTGATGGATGGAGGGTGCCTGGGGTGCTGGGCACTAGGGGTGCTGGGCACTAGGGGTGCTGGCTGGTGGGAATGCCCGTGTGCTAGGCATCTCCATATGCCGGGTGCTCTGCGCTGGGGGTGCTGGGCAATGGGGTTCGTGGGTGCTGTGCACTGGGGTTGCTGGGTGCTAGGCGGTGCTGGTGCTGGGGGCTAAGTCCTGTTGGTGCTGGTTGCTGGGCCCTGGGAGTGCTGGGTATTATGCATAAGTGGGTGCAGGGTATGTCTTGCTGCTGGGTGCAGGGGTTACTGCGAGCTGGGCATATTGTGTGCTGGGCACTGGGGTGTTGGGTGCTGGGCATGTCCAGGTGCTTGGCATGACCGGGTGCTGGGCACTGGGGGTGCTGGCTGCTGAGAGCTAGGGTTGCTGGCTGTGGGCATTTCAGGTGCTGGTCATGACCGTGTGCTGGGTTTTGTGGATGCTAGGCGTGTCCAGATGCTGGGCATGTTTGGATGCTGTGTGCTTGGCACTTGGGGTTCTGGGTGGTGGGCAGTGAGGGTGCTGGGTGGTGGGCGCTGGGGCTGCTGGGTGGTAGGAGTGCTGGATGCTGGTTGTTGGGTATGCTCGTTTCTGGGCAATGGGGGTGGTGGGTATGAGACCTGTGGAGGTGCTGGATGTCAGGTGTTTGGTGTGCTGAGTGCTGCGGGTGCTGGGTGCTGAGTGCTGCAGGTGCTGTGTGCTGGATATGTCCGGGTTCTACGTGCTGATCAGTGGGGATGTTAGTTCCTGGTTTCGTGCGTTCTGGTGCGTTGGGACCTGTGCATGTTTGGGCGCTGGGCATGTCTGGGTGCTGAGTACTGGGCACTGGCGGTGGGGGTGCTGTGTGCTGGGCATGTCCGGGTGGTGGGTGTTGGGCAGTGGGGTTGCTGGGGGCTAGGTACTGGGGGTGCTGGGCCCTGGTATTGCTGGGTACTATGCATAACTGAGTGCAGGGTATCTCTTGGTGCTGGAGGTACTGGGTGCTGGGTACTGGGCATATCCGGTGCTGGGTCTGTGCTCTGGGGGTGCTTGTTTCTTGGCACGTGCGTGTGCTGTGTGCTCTGCCCTGGTTGTGCTGGGTATGTGTGGGTGTTGGGCAGTGTGGGTGCTGTGTGGTGGTCTCTGGGCATGTCCGGGTGCTGGGTGATGGGCACTGGAGGTTCTGGGCGATGGGGAGCAGGGAAGCTGCCTGCTAGGCATGTCTGAGTGCTAGGCATGTCTGAGTGCTGGGCATGTCCGGGTGCTGGGTACTGTGTGCTGGCAGTGGTGGGTGGTGGTGGTGATGCTGGGCATGTCCGGGTGCTAGGCAATGGCGGTGCTGGGTGCTTGGCGCTAGGGGTGATGGTCTTTGGGTGTGCTGGGTGCTGGCCATGTCCCTGTGCTGGGTGGTGGGGGTGCTGGGCATGTGCGGGTGTTGGTTGCTGGGCCCTGGGTGTACTGGGTGCTGGCCACTGGGGTGGTTGGTTTCCGGAGTCTGGGGGTACTGGGTTCTGTGCCCCTGTGTTGCTGGGTGCTGAGCATGTCCGGGTGCTGGCCATGTCTATGTGCAGCGTGCTGGGCACTGGGTGCTGGGGGGTGGGGGTGCTGGATGCTGAGTGTTGGGTCTGCTGGTTTCCGGGCACTGGGCGTGCTGGGTGTGAGACCTGTGGGGGTGCTGTATGCTGGGTGTTTGGGGTGCTGGTGCTGAGCGCTGCAGGTGCTGGGCATGTCCAGGTGTTATGTGCTGATCACTGGGGTTATTGGGGCTTGTTTGCTGCGTTCTGGTGTGTTGGGCGCTGGGCATGTCCGGGTGCTGGGCATGTCGGGGTGCTGGATACTGGGCAGTGGGAGTGCTGGGTGCTAGGTCCTGGGGGTGCTGGGCCCTGGCATTGCTCGGTACTATGCATAACTGAGTGCAGGGTGTGTCTTGGTGCTGGATGCTTGGTGCTGGAGGTACCAGGTGCTGGGCATATGCAGTGCTGGGTGCTGAGCATATCCGGTGCTGGGTGGCTGTGCTGGGGTTGCTGGGTGCTGTGCTGTGAGGGTGCTGGATTCCTGGCGTGTGCGTGGACTGTGTGCTGGGCCCTGGTTGTGCTGGGTATGTGTGGGTGCTTGGGTGTTGGGCACTGAGGGTGGTGGTGCTAGGTGCTGGGCATGTCTGGGTGCTGAGCAATGGCGGTGCTGGGTGCTTGGCACTGGGGGTGGTGGTCCCTGGGGCTGCTGTGTGCTGGGCATGTCGGGGTGCTGGGTTTTGGGCGGTGGGGGTGCTGGGTGCTGGGCATGTGCGTGTGTTGGTTGCTGGGCCCTGGGGTGCTGGGCGCTGGGGCTATTGGTTACTGGGTGATGGAGGTGCTGGGTTCAATGCAGCATATGCTGGTCCTGGGCGGTGGCCGTGCTGGATGCTGGGTATGCTGGTTCCTGCCACTGCGGGTGCTGGGTGTGAGACTTGTGGGCGTGCTGGATGGTGGGTGTTTGGTGTGCACCCTCACTGCCCACTACCCAGAACCCCAAGTGCCGAGCACACAGCATCCGGACGTGCCCAGCACCTGCACACGCCCAGCACCCACAAGACCCAACAACCAGCACCTGGTCATGACCAGTAACTGGAAATGCCCACAGCCAGCACCCCTAGCTCCCCGCACCCAGCACTCCCAGGGCCCAGCACAAATTCCCGGACATGCGCACAACCCAGCACACCCACCGCCAACACACAGCATCGAGACATGCCCAGCACCCAGCAGCCCCAGTGCCCAGCATCCACCAGCAAGACATATGCACCCCATTATACATGGTACCCAGCACTCCCAGGGCCCAGCAACCAGTAGCCCCAGTACCTCGGCTCGCTTCTGTAATTCTACACAATGAAGACTTGTGGCTTAGAAGTTAGGGAACTAGCAGGTGTGGTGTTTGCAGGTGAGTAGAATTGTAGTCTAAAGTGTGTATCCTGGAAGCGCTGTTAGACTCTAGTGAAGAGTAACCTTGGAAACGAGAACCATAAACAAACGTGGTTCAGACATGGCTCGGAGACAAACCTCGACCTTATAAGGAAAGAAAGGAACAGGTTCACGAAGAGTTCACTACCCTGCCGACCAGCCGAGACCCTCAAGGAGACCCTAAAGACTTTAGTGCGCATGTGTCTAGGATGATGTAATAGTATAATTAGTTCTTGGAAATTTAAGGAATATGTAAAAGAGAAACTGAAAATATGGATGAGAAGCATGGATATGAACAGAAAGGTGATTAGACCCGGTGCGCTTCATTTGTGGCAAGTCCACTGAGCACCCAGGCCTGAATAAAACAATATCACTCCTGAGCGTGTGGAATTGCTTAACTGCACGCTGGGCACGAATCCGCTTTTTGGACGACAGTTTTTGGCGACCCAGGTGGGAGTGCTGCGAAGCCTTGCCTGCATCGACTTGCCGGCTCTCGGTGGGGAGACCCTGCTCTCCGGACTCCAGCGCGCACCGCCCTTTTGATCGGGGACTCTGTGAGTATTCTCCCTGACCACAGCAAGTGAGCGACTCAACAGTGCAACGCTAAGGTAAAAGAGATATTGTTCTGGGGTATAAAATTGTGCATGCATTTGGTAAGGAATTGTGGCCAAAGGTAAAAAGGTATATTCATATGCGTTTGACAGTGACCACTGGAGTATATGAAATCATGGTTAAGAACATTCTTTTGGGGAAAAAATATGGGAACTCAATAGTCTAAAGTAACACCTTGCTCTCCCCTTGGATGCATCACAAAATATTGGGGAAAATTTGGGGGAGATCCTTTGAGAACGGAGAAATTAATTGAGTCTTGTACTAAATGGTGGCCAATGTATAAATTAGAAGATGAGGAAAAACGGCCAGAATTGGCAACTCTGCAATATACTACCACCTTGCATCTGATGTTATTTTGTAGATGACAGGGAAATAGGGATGAGGTCCTTTCTGTGGACTTGTTCTTTACCTTGAGAAATGATCATGAGATTCGGAAGAAATGTAAACTTTTAGACTCAGCTTCTAATGTGATGATGATGATAATGGAGGACAAGGAACCAAAACCGCATTGTTCTTCTGCTTGTAGTCTAGGAAAACGGTGTTTAAAACTAGGAGAAGAGGAAGAAGATACACAGATGTTGGTGGCATTGAGGAAAAATGAAAGTTTTGAACCTGAAGCAAGGGGAAGTAATACATTTAGCCCAATAGCTGGCAGAACTAGGACCCAAGAGGGGTCTGTTTTATTAGCACCCCTTCGTCAGGCTGTGGGCCTAAGGGGGGGACCAGTGTTTGGGAAAATACCTTTTACTACTTCTGATTTGATGAATTGGAAAGAATTGGCAGGATCATATAGGGAAAATCCTGAAAAGGTGTAGCGATCTTTAAAGACAATGATTAAAAATCATAATCCCGATTGGCAAGATATTCCAATTCCTTTAAATAATTTGTTAACTCCTGAAGAAAAGAGGGTCATATTGGAAAAAAACTAATATGGAAAATGAAAGAAAAAAAGGGGAAACAGAAAGCTGCAATTCTTGCGGCTGCTTTTGTGAATGCCCAAGGATCTGCTGGAGGTAGGGGCAGAGGATTTTGGAGAGGTAAAAGCAAAGGGTACTTAAGGGGCAGAGGTAGAGGATGTGGAAATATATTTGAACAATCTATTGCGTTAGGGATCAATCAATGCGCTGTATGTAAGAAGCAAGGACACTGGAAGAATGAGTGTCCAGAGAATAAGGAAGTTGCTGTGATTCGGCCACAGCAAAGTCCACCTGAAGCTGATCTCCTTATGATGGGAGAGGATTCTGAAGGATGGGGACTGGAGCAGAAAATGATATTCTCCCAGATGAGCCCCCGGTTCCAGGAAAGCTGGGAAATAAAAGAGTCGATTTTTTTAGGGGACACTGGTGCAAAATATTCTGTTATAAATACATGTAAAGGACCAATGAGTAAATTCAATGTATCTGTTGTTGGGGTCACGGGAAAGAAAGAGGTAAGGTCTTTTCTTTGAAAACTTTAAACTGTCAAATCGGAGGAAGAACACTGATGCATGAATTTTTATGTATACCGGAATGCACCGTGTCTCTCTTAGGACGGGATTTATTGAATAAATTGGGAGCACAAATTAACTTTGAAAAAGGAAAAATCCATTTTTCTTGCATCCAAACAAAAGGAAAAGTTCGTTTTCCTGAAGCTAATGCCTGGCAAGCCCAAGTTTATTTCTTACAGACAAACACAGAAGAATCTGAAGAAATCAGTTTACCCTTCTGTTTGGGCGACAGACAAACCAGGAAGAGCAAACAATGTGGAACCGGTAAAAGTTGAATGGAAAACAGGAGTTTGACCGCTCTGGAAGAAAATGGTCAAAAGATTTTTCCCTTTGAACGGGAAGATCTGTCAACTGGGAGGAGAACTCAGCTCTGCTAGACTGTGCTGCCACGAGGGTTTAAAAATAGCCCAACCATCTTTGGAGCAGCCTTGACCAAGGAACTGGAACACTGGTCCGGTAAGGAAGATCAAATCACCCTCCTTCAGTGTGTTGATGACATCCTATTGGGAGCAGATGCTATTGAGATCTGCAAAGAAAAGGCTGTTAACCGCCTAAACTTTGGGGGAATGGCTGGGTACAGGGTGTCAGAAAAGAAAGCACAAATTGCAAAACAAACTGTAATTTATTTGGGATTTGGGATTTCCCAAGGACAACCAAGACTGGGAAATGATAGAAAAAAAAAGGCCATTTGCAAGACGGCACCCCCTCAATCTACAATATTAAGCTCCGTTAGTGGAACAAGATGACATCATTTTGAAGTAAGTGCCATTTTAATCCTGCTTCTTCAATGCCAAGTGAAAAAGTGAGTGATCCTAATCATGATTGTTTACAAGTTATCAAACAGGTATATGCCAGCAGGCCAGATCTGAGAGATGTCCCTCTCCAGACTCCCGATGAAGAATTATTTACCGATGGAAGCAGCTTTGTTGTGAAAGGAGAAAGGAGGGCTGGCTATGCCGCGGTAACTTTAACCGAAGATTAAGAAGTAAAAGCATTACCTCCAAATACATCCGCCCAAAAGGCAAAGATAAGAACTTTGACAAGAGCTTTAGACCTGGCTAAATGTAAAGGAGTTAATATTTGGACAGACTCTAAATAAGCTTTTGGAGTTGTTCATGCCCATGGAGCAATACGGAAAGAGTGAGAACTTTTGTCTGCCAGTGGCTCACCTATAAATAATTGGAATAGAGGTTTTAAATTTATTGGAAGCAGTACAAAAAAAACCAAAGAAGTTGCTGTGATTCATTATAAGGCACATCAAAGAGGAAACTCAAAAGCGATACAAGGAAATCAAAAAGCAGATGAAGCTGCCAAGCATGTGGCGCTAAATACCACAATCTATGTTTTAATTCCATCCAAAGAAATTCAAATAGAATCCGCAAATTATAACAAAAAAGAAAATAAGTTGACTGAGTTATTATAGTGCAAAAAGAATGATCAAGGATGATGAATTACTTCACATGGACAATGTATAGTAACTCCCGTAATCGTGAAGAAATTGATGGTCACAACCCATGCTGAGACACATATGGGAGCAGAAGCAATGGTTGAGTTGTTAAAACGATGTGCAATAGGGACTAAAATGTTATTGATTGCTAAAAGTGTGGGTAATAAATGTGAGATTTGTCTTAGGAACAATCCGAAAATACAAATCTGCCCCTCTCCTGGAGAGGTAAGGAGAGGCGCAACTCCCGGAGAGTATTGGCAAATAGATTTTTCAGAATTACCAAGGTGCAACCAATACCAACATTTATTGGTATTGGTAGATACGTTCTCTGGATGGCCAAAAGCTTTCCCGTGTCGAACCAACAAGGCAAAAAAGGTAACAAAACACTTATTAAAAGAAATTATTTCATGATTTGGAGTCCTTTTAGAGATGTCCTCTGATAGAGGCCCACATTTTGTAGCGGAGGCTATGAAGAATATGAGGAAGACACTAGAAATCAAGTGGGATTTACATACCCCTTGGAGACCACAGTCTCTTGGGAGAGGTAGAAAAAATGAACCAAACATTAAGGAGACAAATTTCTAAAATATGTCAGGAAGCTCAGTTGAAATGGATTGAAGCTTTACCACTTGCCTTGTTAAGAATTACGATGACCCCGAGAGCTAGAGAAAAAATAAGTCCATTTGAAATTCTGTATGGTAAACCTTACAATGTCAATTTAACAGGAAGGTCTGAACAAATGCACATAGTAGGAGAAAAAGTGTTAACTGAATATCTCTTGTCTTTGAGTAAAATGTTGCGTTCTTTACACAGAAATGTTCTTTTGAGAACACCTTTGTCCCTTGAATTTCCGGCACATTCATTCAGTCCAGGAGACCACGTCTACCTGCAAATGTGGATGGACAACCCCCTTGAAGAATAGTGGAAAGGACCCTTCCAGGTGTTACTGACAACAAACACTACTGTAAAATTAGAAGGAGTGGACTCTTGGATTCATTACACCAGAATAAAGAAAATACATCCTAGACTGTGGACATCTATACATAAGGGACCATTGAAATTGACTGTAAGGCGAACTTGATGAGTCACCAGAGATGTTGCTGAACTATTTGTGATATTTAAAATATTTATTGTTAGAAGGGAAACCAAATTAATTAGGAAATTGTGGGTTTAGGAGTAGAAAATGTGGAGCCTGTTGATATTAGTTATGACGATCAGTAAAACTGAATCCCAATTTCTGTTGCCAAAATGGGATAGAAATCAAAATATCTGAGAACTTTTAGCCCGAAAAGTAACCAACATGTCTTCTTTTTCTATTGCAGAACCTAAGTGATAATTCACAGTTAGTTGAGAAGAAAATTCAACAATTAAAAGGACTTAGCATGTGGATTTAAGGAACAAGAAGAATAAGATCTTTCTTGGTTATTTTCGTGGCTTCCAAATTTAAATTGGCTCAGACAGTTGTTCTTATTTGCAATACTGATCGTCATTTAGTTATAATTACTTGTTGTATGATTCAATGTACGTCTTTTTGTAGACCAAATACTTATAAGTAAATGATGTGAGACTCATGATGCTCAACATCCTAAGTCTCAAAGGGAAGAACTGATGCCGTAGGTACAGTATCTACTATTCCATACTGCTCGCTTCTGTAATTCTAAACAATGAAGACTTGTGGCTTAGAAGTTAGGGAACTAGCAGGTGTGGTGTTTGCAGGTGTGTAGAATTGTAACTAGTCTAAATCGGGTATCCTGGAAGCATTGTTAGACTCTAGGGAAGAGTAACCTCGGAAACGAGAACCATAAACAAAAGTGGTCCAGACGTGGCTCGGAGACAAACCTCGACCTTATAAGGAAAGAAAGGAACAGGTTCACGAAGAGTTCACTACCCTGCCGACCACCAGAGACCCTCAAGGAGACCCTAAAGGCTTTAGTGCGCATGTGTCTAGGATGATGTAATGTTATAATTAGTTCTCGGAAATTTAAGGAATATGTAAAAGAGAAACTTAAGATATGTATGAGAAACATGGATATAAACAGAAAGGTGATTAGACCCGGTGTGCTTGATTTGTGGCAAGTGCACTGAGCACCCAGGCCTGAATAAAACAATCTCTCTCCTGAGCATATGGAATTGGTTCCTTCCATGCTGGGCACGAATCTGCTTTTTGGACAACACACCCACCACCTGGACATGCCTAGCACCCAGCCGCCACAGCGCTCAGCACCCAGCACCCCCAGTGCCCTGCACCCAGCACACCAAACCACCATGCAGCACCACCACAAGTCTCATAACCCAGTGCCCAGAAACCAGCATACCAAACACCCAGCATCCAGCACCCTCACTGCTCAGCACCCCAAGTGCCAAGCACACAGCATCTGGACATGCCCAGAATGTGGACATGCCCAGAACCCACAAGACCCAGCGCCTAGCACCCGGTCATGACCAGCAACTGGAAATGCCCACAGCTAGCACCCCTAGCTCCCAGCACTCCCACCGCCCAACATTCAGAACCTGGTTATGCCAAGCACCCGGACATGCCCAGCAGCCAAAACCGCACTGCCCAGCACCCAATACCCACAGCACCCCACAGCCTCAGCATCGCACATCCAGCAGCAAGACATGCCCTGCACCACCCAGCAACAACCAAAGCATCAAAGGGCCATCAAATACTCCTCTCATACCAAACCCAAAACACAGCACACCCCCCAAGCTACTGGGAGGAAAGTTAACTCTGTCCCAGCCGGAACCAGGACACATCCCCAGCGCCAAGCACACAGCACCGCAATTGCCAAACATCTGGACATGCCCTGCACCCAGCACCCCCACCGCCCACCACCCCCGCTGCCCAGCACCAGCACCCCACACCCAGATCTGCCCAGCACCCGGACATGCACAGCACCCAGCACTCAGAACGCCAGTGCACTGCACCCATCATACCCTCCATCCAGCTCCAAGAAACCCCAGTGCCCAGCACCTCCAGGGCCCAGCACTCAGAACGCCAGCGCTCTGCACCCATCATACCCTCCGCCCAGCACCAAGATACCCCAGTGCCCAGCACTCCCATGGCCCAGCACTAACTCCTGGACATGCGCACCACCCAGCACAAGCAGCACCATGACATGCCCAGCACCCAGCATCCCCAGTGCCCAGCCCCCACCGCCCACCGCCCCCACTGCCCAGCACCAGCACCCCACACCCTGACATGCCAAGCACCCAGACGTGCCCACCAGCCTGCACCCCTAGTGGCCAGCACCCAAAGTGCCCCCCACCCAGCGCAAAGCACCCAGACATGTCCAGCAGTCAGCACCCCCACGGCCCACTTGCCAGGATCAGGAAATGCCCACCAACAAGCACTCCCATGCCTACCACCGCCAGTGCCCAATAACCAGCACACAGACATGCCCAGCACACGGATGTGCCCACCAGCCAGCATCCCCACTGCCCAGAAGTCAGCACCCTGATATGCATATTCCCCAGCAGTCCCAGGGCCCAGCAGTCTCAGTGCCCCGGACCCATCACTTGGACATGTGCAGCACCGAGAGATGCCCAGCACCCCGCACGCCCAGTACCTAGCACCCTGTATCCCCAATGACCAGCAGGCAGCGCCACCAGTGCCCAGCACTGCCGGTAGCCAGCATCCACCAGACATGATCATCACCTGGCCATTCCCAGCACAGGGACATGTCAAGATCCCAGATATATCCAACACCCAGCAAGTGCAGCACCTAGACATGTCCAGAACCCACTACACTCAGGGCCCAGCACTGAGTACCCAAAAGGCCCAGCACCAGGACATGCCCAGCACCAACCAGCACCAAGCACTGCCAATGATCCTAAGGGGTGCTAGGTGTGCTGGATGTTGTGCATTTGCGGTGCTGGAGATGGCTGGGTGCTGGGCAGCTGAGAAGCGGCTGTAAAGGGAAGGTGAGAGCCGCGAACATATTTCAGTCCTGGCTAAATGTGTGTGGGAGCTCAACGGGGTGCTTGACTGCTTTGCTGTTGGGCTCTGGCAAGGTTGGTGGTTGACTGGCACAGCAAGCGCATAGCCCCGGTGTTGGTGGGGACCTGAAAGGGCTGCCACGGAAGAGAAGTTCAAGGAACAGCTTTCAATGCTGGTTCCTTCTTTGTTGGATCGCCATCTGGTGGGAAGCTGATGACGGTAAGGAATAGGTTGGTGTTTAGGTTGGAGAAGAAAGGGAGGGGGCCGGTGTTGGTGGGGCTACCAAAGGACTGAAAAGGGAAGGTGAGGGCCAGCATCAGCCTTCCATCCTGGCTACTTCTCTGTTGGAGCCCCATGTTGTGGGTGGCCGTTAGGGAGCTTGGCTCTGATGAGGGTAAGGGCTAGGTTGAAGTTAGGTGGGAGAACAAACACAGAACAAAATATGTTGTTGGGGGTAAAGAGGGGCTGCCAAGGGAAGGTGAGGGCCAGCATAAGCTTTCCATCCTGGCACCTTCAGTGCTGGAGGCCCATGAGGTAGATGACCACTTGGGAGCTTGGCTCTGATGAGGGTAAGGGATAGGCTGATTTTAGGTGTGAGAACAAACTCAGAACTCTGGTGTTGGAGCGGCTGAAAAGGGAAGGTGAAGGCCAGCATTAGCCTTCGGTCCTGGCTACTTCAGTGCCTGAGCCCCATGAGATGAGTGGCAGCTTCGGAGCTTGGCTCAGGTGAGGGCAAGGGGTAGGTTGAGGCTAGGTGGGAGAACAAACACTCCCAGTGTTGGTGGGGCTGAAGAGGGGCTGCCAATGCAAGGTATGGGCCAGCATAAGCCTTCCATCCTGGCAACTCCTGGGCTGGAGCCCCATGTAGTGTTTGACCGTTTTTTTAGCTGGGCTTTGATGAGGGTAAGGGCTAGGTAGAGGTTAGAGTGGGAGAACATACACAGATGCTAGTGTTGCTGGGGTTGAGGAGAGGCTGCCAGGGAAGGTGAGAGCCAGCATCAGGCCTCAGTTCTGGTTACTTCTGTGCCTGAGCCCCATGTGGTGGGTGGTCATATCGGAGCTTGGCTCTGATGAGAATCATAGAATCATAGAATCATTAAGGTTGGAAAAGACCTTTAAGATCTTTGAGTCCAACTGTCAACCCAACACCACCATGCCCACTACACCATGTCCCTAAGCGCCTCATCTACATGTCTTTTAAATGCTTCCAGGGATGGTGACTCAACCACTTCCCTGGGCAGCCTGTTCCAAGGCTTGACCACTCTTTCAGTAAAGAAATTTCTCCTAATGTCCAATCTAAACCTCCCTTGGCGCAACTTGAGGCCATTTCCTCTTGTCCTGTCGCTAGTTACTTGGCATAAGAGACCAACACCCACCTCGCTACAACCTCCTTTCAGGTAGTTGTAGAGCGCGATGAGGTCTCCCCTCAGCCTCCTCTTCTCCAGGCTAAACAGTCCCAGTTCCCTCAGCTGCTCCTCATAAGACTTGTTCTCCAGACCCTTCACCAGTTTCGTTGCCCTTCTCTGGACACGCTCCAGCACCTCCATGTCCTTCTTGGAGTGAGGGGCCCAAAACCGAACACAGGATTCGAGGTGCGGCCTCACCAGTGCCGAGTACAGGGGCACGATCACCTCCCTACTCCTGCTGGCCACATTATTTCTGATACAGGCCAGGATGTCGTTGGCCTTCTTGGCCACCTGGGCACACTGCCGGCTCATGTTCAGCCGGCTATCAGCCAGCACCCCCAGGTCCTTTTCCTCTGGGCATCTTTCCAGCCACTCTTCCCCAAGCCTGCAGCGTTGCCTGGGGTTGTTGTGGCCGAAGTGCAGGACCCGGCACTTGGCCTTGTTGAACCTCATACAGTTGGCCTCGGCCCATCGATCCAGCCTGTCCAGGTCCCTCTGCAGAGCCTTCCTACCCTCGAGCAGATCAACACTCCCGCCCAACTTGGTGTCATCTGCAAACTTACTGAGGGAGCACTCGATCCCCTCGTCCAGATCATTGATAAAGATATTGAACAGGACCGGCCCCAGTACTGAGCCCTGGGGAACACCGCTCGTGACCGGCCACCAACTGGATTTAACTCCGTTCACCACAACTCTCTGGGCTTGGCCATACAGCCAGTTTTTTACACAGTGAAGAGCGTACCCGTCTAAGCCATGAGCCACCAGCTTCTCTAGGAGAATGCTGTGGGAGACAGTGTCAAAGGCTTTACTGAAGTCCAGGTAGGCCACATCCACAGCCTTTCCTTCATGCACTAGTGGGTCACCTGGTCATAGAAGGAGATCAGATTGGTCAAGCAGGACCTGCCTTCTATGAACCTGTGCTGGCTGGGCCTGATCCCCTGGTTGTCCCGCACGTGGCTTGTGAGTGCCCTCAAAACGAACTGCTCCATAATCTTCCCCAGCACCGAGGTCAGGCTGACCGGCCTGTAGTTCCCCGGATCCTCCCTCCGGCCCTTCTTGTAGATGGGAGTCACATTGGCGAGCCTCCAGTCGTCTGGGACCTCCCCAGTTAACCAGGAGTGCTGGTAAATGATGGAAAGCGGCTTGGCAAGCTCCTCCGCCAGCTCCCTCAGTACCCTCGGGTGGATCCCATCCGGCCCCATAGACTTGTGAACGTCCAGGTGGCATAGCAGGTCATTAACTTCTTCCTCTTGGATTATGGGGGATTTATCCTGCTCGCCGTCCCTGTCTTCCAGCTCAGGGGGCTGAATACCCTGAGGATAACTGCTCTGACTATTAAAGACTGAGGCAAAGAAGGTGTTAAGTACCTCAGCCTTAGCCTCATCCTCGTGGCAATGTTCCCCCCCGCATCCAATAAAGGATGGAGATTCTCCTTGGCTCTCTTTTTGTCGTTAATATACTTGTAAAAACATTTTTTGTTGTCTCTCATGACAGTGGCCAGGTTGAGTTCTAGTAACATAGACTCTGTACCCGCTTATGCATTGTACCCAGCACTCCCAGGGCCCAGCAACCAGCACCCCCAGTACCTCGCCCCCAGCACCTACACCGGCCAGCACCCAGCAAGCCCAGTGCCCAGCACCCAGCAACCTCCGGGCGCAGCACCCAGCACCCAGCCATGCCCAGCACCTGGACATGCCCAGCACCCAGCAACCCCAGTGCACAGAACCCAGCACCCCCAGCTCCCAGAAACCAACAGCCCCAGCACCCAGCAGCCCCAGGGCCCAACACCCAGCATGCGCACACGCCCAGCACCCAGCACCCCCAGGGACCACCACCCTGTCCTGGTTAACCACAGCCAGCAAATAAACCCCACGCAGCCACTCACTCACCCCCGCCTCCTCCGGTAGGATGGGGGAGAGGTTCGGGAGGGCACAAGTAGGAAAACTCGTGGGTTGAGATAAAAACAGTTTAATAATTGAAATAAAACCAAGTAGATCAGTGATAATAACACTGTTAACAACAACAATAGCAGAATATACAATGCAACTGCTCACCGACCGCTGACTGCATGTCACAAACAGGGGGACGAGCCCCTCCCCGACCCCCCCCGCCCCGGGTTTTCTACTGAGCATGACATGACATGGTATAGAATACCCCATTGGCCAGCTGGGTCAACCACCCCGGCTAGGCTTTTCTCCCACAGGTTCCCGTGCACTTGGCAGGGCATGGGAGGCTGAAAAGAGAAACAAGACGACCTCAGTGCAGGCACCACCCAGCAACAACCAAAGCATCAACGGGCCATCAACGCTCCTCTCATACCAAACCCAAAACACAGCACACCCCCCAAGCTACTGGGAGGAAAGTTAACTCTGTCCCAGCCGGAACCAGGACACACCCCCAGCGCCAAACACACAGAACCACAATTGCCAAACATCCGGACTTGCCCTGCTCCCAGCCACACTCGCACCCAGACCTGTCCAGAACCCACTACGCTCAAGGCCTAGCATGGAGTACACAGACATGCCCAGCACCAAGCATCCCCAGTGCCCAGACCCCAATACCTGCAACCAGACATGCCCAGCACCTGAACATGCACAGCACCCAGCGCCCCCAAGTCACAGCACTCAGAACGCCAGCGCACTGCACCCATCATACCCTCCGCCCACCACTGAGAAACCCCAGTGCCCAGCAAACCCAGGAACAGCTTTCAGTGCTGGTTCTTTCTATGTTGGAGCGCCATCTGGTGGGACTTTCTTTTGGAGCTGGGCTCTGATGACAGTAAGGAATAGGTTGATGTTTAGGTGGGAGAAGAAAGGGAGAGGGGACCAGCGTTGGTGGGGCTGAAAAGACGCTGCCAAGGCAAGGTGAAGGCCAGCATCAACCTTCCGTCCTGGCTACTTCTCTTTTGGAACCCCATGTGGTGGGTGACCATTACGGATATGGGCTCTGATGAGGGTAAGGGATAGGCTGTGGTTAGGTGGGAGAACAAACACAGAGCTCCAGTGTTGGTAGGGCTGAGAATTGGCTGCCAAGGGAAGGTGAGGGCCAGCATCAGCCTTCAGTCCTGGCTACTTCTCTGCTTGGGTTTCATGTGGTTGGTAGCTGCTTCAGAGCTGGGTTCTTCTGAGGTTAAGGCATAGGTTGACGTTGTGTGAGAGAACAAACGCAGAGCTGTGGTGTTGCTGGAGCTGAGAAGCGTCTGCCCAGGGAAGGTGAGGGCCGCCATCAGCCTTTGGTCCTAGCTACTTCTGTATTGGAACCTCATGTAGTGGGGGGCCCTTTTGGAACTTGGCTCTGATGAGGATAAGGGATAGGCTGAGGTTAGGTGGGAGAACAAACACAGAGTGCTGTTGTTGGTGGAGCTGAGGAGGGGCTACAAATGGAAGGTGAGAGCCAGCATCAGCCTTCAGACCTAGCTACTTCTGAGCTGGAGCTGCATATGGTGGGTGGCCACTTTGGAGCTGGGCTCTGATGATGGTAAGGGCTAGGTTGGGGTTAGGTGGGAGAACAAACACAAATCCCTAGTGTTAGTGGGGCTGAGAAGGGGCTGTCAGGGGCAGGTGAGGGACAGCATCAGCCTTTGGTCCTGGCTACTTCTCTCTTGGAGCCCCATGTGGCGGGTGGCTGTTTGGAAGCGCAGATCTTATGACGGTAAGGCATAGGTTGATATTTTGTTGGGAGAAGAAAGGGAGGGGGCCCGTGTTGGCGAGGCTGAGAAGGGGCTGCCAAGGGAAGGTGAGGGCCAGCATCAGCCATCCGCTCTGGCTACTTCTCTCTTGGAGCCCCATGTGGTCAGTGGTCCTTTTGGAGCTGGACTCTAATGACGGCAAGGTTTAGGTTGCTGTTTAGGTGGGAGACCAAAGTGGGGATGGGGACGGTGTTGGCGGGGCTGAGAAGGGGCTGCCAAGGGAAGGTGAGGGCCAGCATCAGCCTTCGTTCCTGGCTACTTCTGCGTTGGAGCCCCATGTGGTGGGTGGTCCTTTCGGAGATGAGCTCTCATGACGTCAAGGAATAGGTCGATGTTTAGGTGGGAGACCAAAGGGAAGTGGTCAGTGTTAGCGGGGCTGAGAAGGGGCTGCCAAAGGAAGGTGAGCGCCAGCATCAGCTATCCATCCTGGCAACTTCTCTGTTGGAGCCCCATGCGGTGGGTGGCCCTTTTGGAGCTGGGCTCTGATGACGGCAAGGCTTAGGTTGCTGTTTCAGTGGGAGACCAAAGGGAGGTGGCCGGTGTCGGTGGGGCTGAGAAAGGGCTGCCAAGGGAAGGTGAGGACCAGCATTAGCCTTTGGTCCTTGCTATTTCTGTGTTGGGGCTCCATGTGGTGGGTGGCTGTTTGGGAGCTGAGGTCTGATCAAAGTAAGGCATAGGTTGCTGTTTAAGTGGGAGACCAAAGGGAGGGGGCCAGTGTTGGTGGGGCTGAGAAAGGGCTGCCAAGGGAAGATGCGGCCAGCATCAGCCTTCAGTCCTGGCTCCTTCTGCATGGCAGCCCATGTGGTGCGTGGCCGTTTCAGAGCGGGGTTCTTATGACGGCAAGGCTTACGTTGATGTTTAGGTGGGAGACCAAAGGGAGGGGGCTGGTGTTGGTGAGGCTGAGAAGGGGCTGCCAGGGAAGGTGAGGGCCAGCATCAGCCTTCGTTCCTAGCTGCTTCTGCGTTGGAGCCCTATGTGGTGGGTGGCCCTTTTGGAGCTCGGCACTGATGACGGTAAGTCTCTGAAACGGCCACCATGGTGTGGTGGTTACAGCAGGTCCTGGTTACCCTGGTCCTGGGTGCTCAGTTGCTGTGTGCTTGAGGTGTGGAGGTGGCTTTGTCTGGGGTCCTGGGGGCGTCCCTGTGCTCGGGTTGGTGGGTGCTGGGGGTGCTGAGTGCTGGAGGTGGCCGTGTTTGGGGTGTTGGAGGCGCCCAGCTGCTGCCTGCTTATTATGTGGTGCTGGGGGTGCTTGGTGCTGGGTGTGCTGAGTGCTGGGCATTTTTGGGTGTTGGGTATGTGGGTCTGGGTGTTGGGCGCTGGCGGTGCTGGGTGCTAAGTATGTCCATGTGCTGGGTGCTGGGGGTATCCACGTGCTGGGGGTGGTGGTTGCTGGGGGTGGTGGGTGCAGGGGGTGTTGGGTACTCCACTGCTGGTTGCTCAGGTGCTGGAGATGGCTGTTTGTGGGGTGCTGGGTTCTGGGTACTGTGTGCTGGAAGTGGCTGTGTTTGGGGTATTGTGGGTGCCCAGATGCTGTGGGTTCTTGGTGCTGGGTGTGGCTGGGTTCTGGTTGCTGGATGTGCCCAGGTGCTGGATGCTTTATGCTCGGGGTGCTTGGTGTTGGGTGTGGCTGGGTGCTGGGCACTGGGTGTGTGGTGCTGGGTGCCGGGCATGCCCGGGTGCTGGGCATGTCCAGGTGCTGGAGTGATGGGGGCATCTCAGTTCTGGGGGTGGTGGGTATTGGGGGTGGTGGTTACAGTGGGTGCTGGGTGCTCAGGAGCTGTGTTCTGGGGGTGCAGGAGGTGGTTGATGTTGGGTGCTGGATGTTTTTGGGCGTGGGGTGGTAGGTGCTGGGCTGCTGGCTTCTGGATGTGGCTGGGTGCTGGGGATGCTGGGTGCTGGGCATATCCAGGTGCTGGGCGTGTGTTGCTGGATGTTGGGGTGCTGGACATGTCCGGGTGCTGGGCATGTTCCTGGGTGCTGGGCACAGGGGCTGCTGGGTGCTGGGCATGTCCAGGTGCTGGGCGCTAGGGGCACTGGGCATGTACAGGTGATGGGTGTGCTGAGGCTTATAGGGGCAACCCGGTGCTGGGGGTGGTGGATGCTGCGAGTGATGGTTACAAGGAGTCCTGGGTACTCCTGTGCCGGGTGCCTGGGTGCTGGGAGTGGTTGGGTGTGGGCTGCCTGGGGTGCCCAGGTGCTGGGGGTGTGTGGTGTGGGATGGTGGGTGGTGGGGTTGCTGGGTGCTGGGGTTGGCTGGGTGTGGGGTGCTGGGTGCTGGGGGTGTTGAGTGCTGGAGCTGGCTGTGTTTGGGGTGTTGGGGGTGCCCAGGTGTGGGGTGTTCTCGGTGCTGGGTGTGGTTAGCTTCTGGTCGCTGGGTGTGCCCAGGTGCTGGGTGCTTTTTGTGTGGTGCTGGGTGCTGGGAATGCTTGGTGCTGGGATTGGCTGGGTGCTGGGCACTGGGTGTACTGGGTACTGGGCATGTCCAGGTGCTGGGTGTGGGCGCTGGGGGTGCTGGGTGCTGGGCACTGGGTGTGCTGGGTGCTGGGCATGTCCGGGTGCTGGGCATGTCCGAGTGTTGGGCATGTCCAGGTATTGGACACTGGGGGTGCTGAGTGCTGGGCATGTCCGCGTGCTGGGTGTGTCTGGGTGCTGGGTGATGAGCATATCCTTGTGCTCGGTATGTCCCGGTGCTGCCCATGTGTGGGTGCTGGGTGCTGGCCATGTCCGGGTGCTGGCCATGTCCAGGTGCTGGCCACAGGGTGTGTGGTGCTGGGTGCTGTGCACAGGGGGTACTGGGTGCTGGGCATGTCCAGGTGCTGCCCATGTGTGGGAGCTGGGTGCTAGGCGTGCTGGGTGCTGGACATGTCCAGGTGCTGGCCACAGGGTATGTGGTGCTGGGTGCTGGGTGCTGGGGGTACTGGGTGATGGGCATGTCCAGGTGCCAGCTTGATGCTGGCTGCTGGGTGCTTTGCACTGGGGATCTGGGTACTGGGCATGTGCAGGTGCTGCGTGTGCTGAGGGTTCTGGGGGGCGTCCCAGTGCTGGGGGTGGTGGATGCTGGAGATGGTGGTTACAAGGGGTTCTGGGTACTCCTGTGCTGGGTGCCTGGGTGCTGGGGCTGACTGGGTGTGTGGTGCTGGGGATGCCCAGGTGCTGGGTCCTGGGTGTGGGGTGCTGGGGGCTGGGGGTGCTGGGTGATGGAGGTGGCTGGGTTTGGACTGTTGGGGGTGCCCAGGTGCTAGGGGTGTCTGGGTGTCGGGTGGTAGGTGCTGGAAGTGGCTGGGTGCTGGAGGTGATTGGGCACTGGGGATGCTTGGTGCTGGGCATGTCCAGGTGCTGGGTGTGTGGTGCTGAGTGCTGGGGGTGCTGAGCATCTCCGGGTACTAGGCATGTCTGGGTGCTGAATGCTGGGTGCTGGGCACTGGGGTTCCTATGTGCTGGGCATATCCGGGTGCTGGCCACTGAGTGCTGGGTGCTTGGGGTCTTGTGGGCTGGGTATGTCCGGGTGCTTGTCGCTGGGTGTTTGGTGCTGGGAGCTGGGCATGTCCAGGTCCTGGGCATGCTGGGGATGCTTGGGGCATCCCGGTACAGGAGGTGGTGTGTTCTGGGTGTGGTGGTTACAGCAGGTGCTGGGTACTCCAGTGCTGAGTGCTCAGGTGCTGTGTGCTTGGGGTGTGGAGGTGGCTGGGTTTGGGGTGCTGGGGGTGTCGCTGTGCTGGGGGTGGTGGGTGGTGGGGGTGGTGGGTGCTGGAGGTGGCTGTGCACTGGGGATGCTGGGTGCTGGCCATGTCCAGGTGCTGGGAGCTGGGCATGTGTGGTGCTGTGTGCAGGGTTGCTGGGCACGTCTGGGTGCTGGGCATGTCCAGGTGCTGGGTTCTGGATGATGGGTGCTGTGTGCTGGGCTCTGGGAGTGCTGGGTGCTAGGGGCTGGGGGGATGAGTGCTTGGTATATGCTTGCTGGGCATGTCCAGGTTCTGGGTGCAGATTGCTGGGCACTGGGGGTGCTGGGTGTTTGGCCCTAGGAGTGCTGGGTGCTGAGCATGTCTGGGTGATGGGTGATGGGTGCTGGGCACTGGGGGTGGTGGGTGCTGGGCATGTTCAGGTGCTGGGCATGTTCGGTTGCTGGGCATGTCCAGGTGGTGGGGTGCTGGACAGTGGCGGTGCTGGGTGCTGGGTGTTGGTGGTGCTGGGCACTGTGGGTGCTGGGCGCTGGGGGTGCTGGGTGTTGGGCATGTCTGGGTGCCAGGCATGTCCAGGTGCTGGGTGCTGGGCATGCCCCACCCCACCTCAGGAGAACTTCTCCATCCAACCTGTCCCCATACCGGAGGGATGTCCCCACCCCACCTCCGGAGAATGTCCCCATCCATCCCATCCCCATTCTAGAGGGACGTCCTCTGCTGACAGTGGCCTCTCACCCCACAGTAAGACCTGGGCACCTTCCTCCCCAGCACCCCATCCTCCATGCACCACCCACCGCCAGCAGAGAAGGGCAAGGCCGCCAGCGGAGAAGGCAAGTCCCCAATGTGGACACCACTGCCAACATCCTGGTGGCCCTCATCCTCTTCAGCTCCTGCCTCAGCGACATGGTGAGTCTGGCCCCACCATCACCACGCCCTCCCTGAAACAGCAGCTCTATGGGGCTGAGGAACCCCAAGAAGTGCCCCACAAGGGCATGAGTGCATGTCACCACCTTGGGTATCCCCAAGCCCAGGCTGGTGGCCACCATCACTGTACAGCTACCAGGGTGCCCAGAGACCCCCAGATGGCTTGAGAAACCTCAGCCAAGTGGTTGAACCTGATGGGTCCACATCCCTGTGTCCCCCAGAGGCTCCTGGGACAGTACCCAGAAGAGCGGTTCACGGAGGCGGAACCCTGGTGGCTCATCACGACCTTCCTAGAGTGACTGGAGGAGATCTGGGACCGCATCGAGGAGTGGAACCACCAGGCCAAGCTGAGATACAACTACATAAACCTGCTGGAGACCGAGAACAGCATCTCCATCTGAGTGCCCCTGTACTGCCAGCAGCCAGCACCCCCAGCCCCCAGCACCTGAGCACCCAGCACCAGTGTACCCAGCAACCCCTAACCCACCACCTCTAGCACCCACCACCACCAGCACCTGGATGCCCCCAACACTGCCAGCACCCCCAGCAACCAACACCACATATACAGCACCCACAACTGGACATGCGCAGCGCCCGGCACGCCCAATGCCCAGCTCCCAGCCCTACACAGCCAGCACCCAGCACCCAAACATGCCCAGCACCCGCAGCACCCAGCACACCCAGGGCCCAGACGTGGACATGCCCAGCACCCAGCACTCACAGCGCCCAGCACCAAGCCCCACATACCCAGCACACGTACATGCCCAGCACCCAACACCCCGACATGTCCAGCACCCGGACGTGCTCTACATCCAGCACTCCCAGCATGCAATACCCAGCACCCGGACATGCCCAGCACCGGGACATGCACAACACCCAGCACCCCCACTGCCCAGCACCCAGCACCTGGACATGCCCAGCACCTAACACCCCCAGTGCACAAAACATAGCACCCAGCATCCAGCAGAAGGAACCGGAACATGACAATGACCCGGACAAGCCCAGCACGCAGCAACCCCAGTGCTCAGCACTGCCAGTGCCGAGCACCCAGCACACGGACGTGATCAGCACCGGGACATGACCAACACCCTACACCCCCAGCGTCCACCACCCAGCACCTGGACATGTCCAGCACCCAACACCCCCAGTGACCAGCACCCAGAAACCCCACTGCCGAACACCCAGCACCCGGACATGCCCAGCATTCAGCAAATGCAGTGCTCATTTCCCAGCACCCAGTACCACACACCCAGCACCAATCACCTGGACATGACCAGCACCCAGCACCCCCAGCCCCAGTACCCAGCACCTGGACATGCCCAGCACCCCGCACCCCCAGCACCAAGCACCCAGCACCTCGACATGCCAAACACCCAGACATGCCCAGCACCAACCACCCCCAGCAGCCAGCACCTCGACGTGCCAAGCACCCAGACATGCCCAACACCCAGCACCCCTAGCACCCAGGACCCAGCACCCAGCCATGCCCAGCACCCAGCCATGTCCAGCACCCAGCACCCCCAGCGCCTAGAACCCAGCACCCGGGCATGCCCAGCACCCGAACATTCCCAGCTACCAGCACCCTCAGCAGCCAGCACCCCTACTGCCCAGCACCAAGCACCCCCAGTGCCCAGCACCCGGACATGCCCAACACCCAGCACTCCCAGTGCCCAGCACTGATGTCGTGGTTTAACCCCAGCCAGCAGCTAAACCCCACGCAGCTGCTCGCTCATCCCCACCTCCTCCGGTAGGATGGGGGAGAGGTTCGGGAGGGCACAAGTAGGAAAACTCGTGGGTTGAGATAAAAACAGTTTAATAATTGAAATAAACCGAAGTAGAACAGTAATAATAACAATGATAACAACAACAATAGCAGAATATACAAAGTAGGCAGTGCACAATGCAACTGCTCACTGACCGCTGACTGCGTGTCACGAACGGAGGGCGAGCCCCCCCCCCCCCCGGTTTTTATACTGAGCATGACATCACATGGTATAGAATACCCCATTGGCCAGCTGGGTCAACCACCCCAGCTATGGTCTCTCCCCCCCACAGCTTCCCCTGCACTTGGCAGGGCATGGGAAGCGGAAAAGAGAAACAAAAAGCCCGTGGTGCAAGCACCACCCAGCAACAACCAAAGCATCAATGGGCCATCAACGCTCCTCTCACACCAAACCCAAAAGACAGCACACCCCGAAAGCTACTGGGAAGAAAGTTATCTCTGTCCCAGCCGGAACCAGGACAACTGAGCAGCCCCAGTGCCCAGCACTCTGAACCCAGACATGCCCAGGAACCCCAGCGCCAGCACCCTGCAACCCCAGCACCCAGTAACCAGCATCCCCAGGCTCTAGCACCCAGCACCCGGACATGCCCAGCACCCAAACATGCCCAACACCCAGCACCTCCAGTGCCAAGCACCCAACAGCCCTGGACATGCCTAGCACCCTGCACGCCTAGTGCCCAGCAACCAGCACCCAGCAGCCAGCAGAAAGAACCTGAATATGTCCTGCACCCAGCAACCCCAGCGCTCAACACTGCCATTGGCCAGCACCCAACATCCCAACATGCCTAGCACTGGGACATGCCAGTACCAACCACCCCCAATGCCCAGCAGCCGGCACGCGAACATGCCCAGCACCCAGCACCCACAGCACTAAGCACCATCAGTGGCCAGCACCCGAACATGCCCAGCACCCAGCACCCTCAGCGCCCAGCACCCCTCAATGCCCAGCATCACCAGTGGCCAGCACCCAGCACCCAGAGATGCCCAGCATCAAGCACTCCAGCACCCAGGACCTGGACATGCCCAGCACCAAGCAACCCCAGTGGCCAGTACCTAGCACTTGGCATGTCCAGGACCTGCACTTGCTCAACAAGCAGCAGCCCAGAGCCCAGCACTGTCAGTGGACAGCGCCCAGCACCTGGAATTGCCCAGCACCCGGACATGTCAATCATCCAGCACCGCCAGCACCCAGCACCCACCACCCGGACATGCCCAGCACCTGGACACGCCCAGCACCCAGCACCCCTAGTGCCAAGCAGCCAGAACCCCCATCGCTCAGCACCCAGCACCCGGATATACCCAGGGCCCCGCACCCCCAGGGCCCAGCACCCAGCACCCAGACATGCCCAACATCAAGCATCCCCAGCACCCAGCAACAGCACCGCCAGGACCCAGAACCTGGGATTGCCCAACACCCATCACCCTCAGCATCCAGAATCGCCAGTGGCCAGCAGCCAGCACCAGGACATGCCCAGCATCCAAACATGCCCAGCAACCAGCACCCCAAGCACCCAGCACCGAGCAGCCCCAGTGCCCAGCAACCAGCACGTGAACATGCCCAACAACCCCAGCGCCAGCACACTGCAACCCTAGCACCCAGCAACGAACACCCCCAGAACCTAGCACCCAGACATGCCCAACATCAAGCATCCCCAGCACCCAGCAACAGCACCGCCAGGACCCAGAACCTGAGATTGCCCAGCACCCATCACCCTCAGCATCCAGCATCGCCAGTGGCCAGCAGCCAGCACCCGGACATGCCCAGCACCCAAAAATGCCCAACACCCAGCACCCCCAGCACCAAGCACCCAGCAACCCCAGTGCTCAGCACCCAGCACCTGGACATGCCTAGCACCCTGACATGCGCAGCAGCAAGCAACCCCAGCGTCCAGCACTGCCAGTGGCCAACACTCAGTACCGGGACATGGCCAGCACGCAGCACCCCCAGAGCCCAGCACCAAGCACCCTCAGTGCCCAGAACCCAGCACCTGGACATGCCCAGCACCCCACCCCGCCACTGCCCAGCACATTGAAATTCCCAGCAAACCCAGCACCCCGCACCACACACCCAGCACGCCCAGCACCGGGACATACACAGCACCCAGCACCCCCAGCGTCCACCACCAAGCACCTACACATGCCCAGCACCAAGCAACTCCAGCACCCAGCACCAAGCACCCTCAGTGCCCAGGACCCAGCACCTTAACATGCCTAGCAAACCCAGCACCACACACCCAGTGCACCCAGAACCACACACCCAGCACTCCCAGCACCCTGACATGCCCAGCACCCAGCACCCCCAGTGCCCATCACCAAGTAACCACAGCGCCCAGCACCCAGCACATGGACATGCCTAGCATCTGGACATGCCCAGCACCCAGCATCCAGCACGCCCAGCGCCCAGCACCAAGCACCCTCAGTGGCCAGGACCCAGCATCTGAACATGCCCAGCACTCTGCAATCCCACTACCAAGCACCAAGCACCTTGACATGCCCAACACCCTGCACACACAGTGCCCAGTGCCCAGCAACCAGCATCCACCAGAAAGAACCTGAATAGGCCCAGCACCCAGACAAGCCCAGCACGCAGCATTGCCAGTGCCCAGCACTAAGCAATCCCCGTGCTCAGCACCGCCATTGGCCAGCACCCAGCATCCCAACATGCCCAGCACCAGGACATGCCAGCACCAAGCACCCCCAACGCCCACCACCCAACACCCGGACATGCCCAGCACCCAGCACCCGCAGCGCCAAGCACCACCAGTGGCCAGCATCCAGCACCCGGACCTGCCCAGCACCAGGACATGGGCAGTGCCCAGCACGCACAGTGCCCAGCACGCAGCACCTGGACTTGCCCAGCACCTGGACATGCCCAGCACCAAGCACTCCCAGCGCCCAGTACCGTCAGTGGCCAGCACCCAGCGTCCAGCACCCAGAACTTGAACATACCCAGCACCCGGACATGCCCAGCACTGGGACGTGCCTGGCACCCAGAACCCCCAGTGCCCAGCACCCAGCACCCAGCACCACACACCCAGCACCTGGACATACCCAGCACCCTGCACCCCCACTTCCCAGTCCCCAGCACCCCCAGCGCCCAGCACCCAGTCACCTCCAGCACCCAGCCGCACCCAGCACCCCTAGCACCCAGCACCTGAGCACCCACAAAACCGCAAACCCAGCCACCTCCAGCCCCCTGCAACCCCAACACACAGCACCCCACACCCAGCCACTCCCAGCACCAGCACCTAAGCACCCAGCACCCCCAGCACCCACCACCCCCAGCACCTTGATGCCTCCAGCACTGCTAGCACCTGAGCACCCCCCGCACCACACACCCAGCACCAAGCACCTGGACATGCCCACCACCCAGTGCCCACCACCCAGCACCACACACCCAGCACCAAGCACCTGGACATGCCCACCACCCAGTGCCCACCACCCAGCACCACACACCCAGCACCTGGACATACCCAGCACCCTGCACCCCCACTTCCCAGTCCCCAGCACCCCCAGCGCCCAGCACCCAGTCACCTCCAGCACCCAGCCGCACCCAGCACCCCTAGCACCCAGCACCTGGGCACCCACAAAACCGCAAACCCAGCCACCTCCAGCCCCCTGCAACCCCAACACACAGCACCCCACACCCAGCCACTCCCAGCACCAGCACCTAAGCACCCAGCACCCCCAGCACCCACCACCCCCAGCACCTTGATGCCTCCAGCACTGCTAGCACCTGAGCACCCCCCGCACCACACACCCAGCACCAAGCACCTGGACATGCCCACCACCCAGTGCCCACCACCCAGCACCACACACCCAGCACCAAGCACCTGGACATGCCCACCACCCAGTGCCCACCACCCAGCACCACACACCCAGCACCTGGACATGCCCGGCACCCAGCACCCCCAGTGACCACCACCCAGCACCTGCACATACCCAGCACTCGGACATGCCCAGCACCCAGCAGCCCCAGCGCCCAGTACCCAGCACCTGGACATGCCCAGCACCCCCAGGGACCACCACCCAGCACCTGCACATACCCAGCACCCGGACATGCCCAGCACCCAGCAGCCCCAGCGCCCAGTACCCAGCACCCCTAGTGCCCACCACCCAGAACCCCCACTGCCCAGGACCCATCACCCAGACATGTCCAGCACCCAGCACCCCAGTGCCCAGCATCCATCCCCTCTGCATGCCAGAGGTATGTCCCCACCCCATCTCAGGAGAACATCCCCATCCAACGTGTCCCCATACCGGAGGGATGTCCCCACCCCACCTCCAGAGAATGTCCCCATCCATCCCATCCCCATTCTAGAGGGACGTCCTCTGCTGACAGTGGTCTCTCACCCCACAGTAAGACCTGGGCGCCTTCCTCCCCAGCGCCCCATCTTCCATGGGCCACATGCTGCCAGCGGAGAAGGGCAAGGGCTTCCTCCAACAATTCCTCGACACTGTCCCCCAGGTTGACTCCGCCACCATCCTGGTGGCCCTCATCCTCTTCAGCTCCTACGTCAGCGACGTGGTGAGTCTGGTCCCACCATCACCACGCCCTCCCTGAAATAGCAGCTCTATGGGGCTGAGGAACGCCAAGAAGTGCCCCACAAGGGCATGGGTACACGTCGCCACCTTGGGTATCCCCAAGCCCAGGGTGGTGGCCACCATCACTCTACAGCTACCACTGAGAGCAAGCGCGTAGCCATAGTGCTCTCGGTCCTGTGAATGGACTGCCAAGGGAAGGTGAGGTTCAGCAATTGCTTTCACTTGTAGTCATATTTGTGTTGGATTCCTAGCTGATGTTGTGCCCTTGGGTTCTGGGCTCTGGCAAGGGTGAGTGTTTCTTGGTAGAACAAGCGCAGAGCCCTGGTTTTGTTGGGGCTGAGAAGTGGCTGTCAAGGGAAGGTGAGGGCCTCAAGCAGCTTTCACTCCTGGCCTCTTCACTGTGTTGGAGCTTAAGGTGGTGGGTGTCTATTTTGGGCTTGGACCCTGGCAAGGTTTTGAGTTAGGATTAGAGCAAGCACAAAGCCTCAGTTGGTGGGGCTGTGAAAGGACTGCCAAGGGAAGGTGAGGGCCAGCAACAGCTTTCAGTCCTGGCTACTTCTGTGTGGAAGCTCAAGGTACTGATTGTGCATTTTGGTACTGGGCTCCAATGAATGTAAGAGCTATGGCGTAGAGGAAACCCAGAGCCCCTGTGTTTGTAGGGCTGTGAAGGGATTGCCAAGGGAAGGTGAGTGCCACCAACATCTTCAACCCTGGCTAATTCTGTGTGGGTGCCCGATGGGGTGTTGGTGGGGCCCTGAAGGGGCTGCCACAGGAAGGTGAGGGCCACCAACAGCTTTCAGTCCTGGTTACTTTTGTGTTGGAGCCCTATGTAGTGGGTGTCCGTTTTGGAGCTGGGCTCTGGTGAAGGTAGGGGATAGGTTGGTGTTAGGTGGGAGAACAAACACAGAGGGCCCGGTGTTGGTGGCACTGAGAAGGGGTTGCCAAGGGAAGGTGAGGGCCACAAGCTGTTTTCAGTCCTGGCTACTTCTGTACCGGAGCTTAAGGTGGTGCGTGTCCATTTTGGGCTTGGACTCTAGCAAGGTTTAGGGTTAGGATCAGAGCAAGAGCAGTTGGCTGGCCTGTGTAAGAGATACCGAGGGCCAGCAACAGCTTTCACTCTTGGCCACTTCTGTGTGGGAGCCTGAGACAGTGATTTTCCGTTTAGATCCTGGGCTCCAGCGAGTGTAAGAGATATAGGATAGAGGAAGTGCAGACCCTGATGTTGGTGTGTCTGTGAAGGAGATGCCAAAGAGAGGTTAAAGCCACAAACAACTTTCAGTCCTGGCCATTTCTGTGTGGGAGCCTGAGGTGGCTTGTATCTGGTTTGTAGCTGAGCTCTGGAGATAATGAGGTTTAGATTGTAAAGCAAGTGCAGAGCCTCCATAAATGGCCTCCTAATGTCAGGTATACTAATTCCAGTTATTAATATTTCTAAGTACTTGAGTTTGGGGCTTTGCTATCCAAGTCAGTGGCGGGTTTTTAAGACTGCTGGTTTATTCCCTGTGAAATAAATACAACAGGCATTCTCCTGAGCACTGTAGGGGCTCTCCGTTCTTCACAAAGCAGCCAAGAGGGCAAACTGCATCCTGGGGTGCATTAAACACAGCATAACCAGGCGGTCACAGGAAGTGATTGTCCCGCTGTATTCAGTGTTGGTGTGGCCTCATCTTGAATACTGTGTGCAGTTCTGGGCCCCACAATTTAAGAAGGACGTGAAGGTCCTCGGATGGGTCCAGAGGAAGGCAACAAAGCTGGTGACAGGGCTGGAAGGAATGTCCTATGAGGAGCAGCTGAGGACTCTGGGTTTGTCTAGTTTGGAGTAAAGGAGGCTGAGGGGCAACCTCATTGCTCTCTACAGCTTCCCGAGGAGGGGATGTGGAGAGGGAGGTGCTGATCTCTTCTCCCTGGTATCCAGTGACAGGATGCATGGGAATGTCTCTTAAGCAGTACACAGGTATCTGTCTCCTTCTCACAGTTTCCGCTGCTACAAAAATTTCACCTGTGAACATCTGTTCATAACCTTTCTCAAATCTCTCGTTTGTCCTAGACACTCTGATGTGGTCTCCCTTTTGGAGCAGAGGCACAGATTCTTTAGTTTCAAACACACCCCCATCTCCGGTTTTCCAAACCCTTGCCAAGTCTGAAGTGTTCACGTCCTCAGGCCTGGCTCCGACACCTCTTTATAAACTCTTGACAGCACATCAATGTACCAAAACCTGTTGTGGGCTGTAAAACAGCTCCACACTGTGGTTTTTAGCATGCCATTAAGACACTCCATGACAGAGGATTTTGCTTCATTATTAGTAACAAAATGGTGAACATTACCCTGCCTTAACAGCTTCTTTAAAGGCGGGAGCACAGAGGCTGCAGCTCTGCCAACAAATCCTCATGGCTGCCTCCTCCTTAACGTTGGGCACCGTGTGCCGGAGCTCATTAGCATCTTTGTGGAGCACCTCATCAACCCCAATGCTGCCTATGAGAAGTTCAGGGACAAGTGCCTGGGCACCAAGCATGGGTGTGAGCCAAGAGGCTGGGGGAAGGGTGGTCTGTGAGGATCCTGGGTCACTGAGCCGACTCCATGGAGGGCACAGTCATCCTTGGTATTTTGGAGCAACCCCCTGCTCTCCCTCTTCCAGATTTCTCTGACAGCATCAGCAAGACGAGGATACCAGGCTACAAGTCCAGGGAGTATGAAATTGTGAGTCCTGGGGTGACCAGCCAAGGGGCCCAGTCCACTGCTGCCCCTGCTTGCGCAGCCACTGACCCTGCTGCCGCCCCTGCCTCCATGCATGGGACAAACCTTCTAACCTTTTGTCTCTCTCCCCTCTTCCTAAACTTGCTCTGATTTTCTCACCTCTAGGAAGCACAAGGAGGTAAGAACCTGTCCATTGGCCACCCTAATGCTGGGATCTGCCTGCAGCGGCTTGCCACTGTCTCCACCCCAACTGGACAGGTGGCCTCAGGAGAGGAGAGACTAGTGACCTTTGGGGCCCTGCATGAGCAAGGCGAGATGCTGGAGGGGATACTGAAGACAGTGGCGTGGTGTGACCAGGGACACTGCAGTGGGGTACACCGGCACGACACAGTGCTGAGCTTTCGCCTCCCTCCCAGCCACGAAGTTTGTTCTTGCGCAGTTTGGGCAGGCCTGGACACCGTGCAGGTAGTAGGTGATGCTCTCAGAGAGCGCTGTGCTGATGGTGGAGGTGGGTCCCACCAGTACCCACTGGAGTGGGTGGGATGGGGTCCCCATCCTGCCCTCCCTGCTCCGCCTCCTTCCTCCTTCACCTCCCTACAGATCACAACGATGGAAAACCTGGCCATCGCAGAAAACAAGGTGGCTGACTGTCCTGGTTTCGGCTGGGATAGGGTTAAATTTCTTCCTAGTGCTGTGTTTTGGATTTAGTATGAGGAGAATGTTGATAACACACTGATGTTTTCAGTTGTTGCTAAGTGCCCTCCTAGTCCAAGGACAGCTCCCGTGCCTACTGACTGAGCTAGGTACACAAGATGGGAGGGAACATAATCAGGACAGCCAGCCCAGCTGGCCAATGGAGTATTCCATACCATGTGACGTCATGCTCAGTATATGAATGGTAGGCGTGATCCAGGAAGTACCGATCGCTACTTGGTTATCGGTCAGCGCGGGTGGTGAGCAATTGCATTGTGCATCACTCATTTTGTATATTCTATCATTATTTATTATCATTATTCTCCCTTTTCTGTTCTATTAAACTGTCTTTATCTCAACCCACGAGTTTTTCTCACTCTTACCCTTCCGATTCTCTCCCCGTCCCACTGGGGGGCGGGGGGAGTGAGTGAGCGGCTGCGTGGTATTTGGCTGCCTGCCAGGTTAAACCACGACAGTCCTTTTTGGCGCCCAACGTGGGGCACGAAGGGTTGAGATAACGATAGATCTGACCAAAGTGTGTTAAGGCAAAATTGTTATAAGCATCCATTATATTGATTGGTCACAATGTTGATGTATTGGCTGTCAAAGTTGTGGGGCTGGCTCTCAATGTTGGGTCATGTAATACCTTGCTTGCAGTATATGTTCCCTTTTGTGCTGTTTATCATTATTCGGAACTGGGCCAAGATTATCATTTTGTTGCTGTTTTATGAGGTGATAAAATCATTGGTCGTAAGTCTAATCTGGTATCTGTACTCGGCACTGCCGTCATTTCTGTACCTCGGGAACCACCTCTTAGAGATTATTGGTAATTGCACTTGTTTCTCCTCGGAGAATGAATTTAAGGGGGAGACGGGAAGGGACACTCTCTCCCACTTGTTCATCTTCCCTTCCATATCGTCAGAAACTCCTTTTTCTTCTATCCTCTTCACAAAGATGTCCACAATATTCCCTGAGAATTTTGAATATCCTTGGGATGCTCAAACAAGCATGTTCATATTGCTATGTCTCCTGAATGTGGTTCAGGCCTTGTTTAGGGTTAAACAACTATTCAGGAATACTGTCCAGAGATCAACCCTCAGGAACAAGAAAAGAGGGAGGGCAAGCAGCGGTGTCTCATCGGGGCGGGCGGAGCGGCGAGTCTCGGGAGTGGCAACAGACACGGTGGCTACTCAAAACCCCACGACAGGCACTGCAGCTACTCCAACCCCCATGACAACCCCTGTGGCTACTCAAACCCCGGCAACAGTCACCGTAGCTTCTCCAACCCCTGCGACAGGCACTGCAGCCACTCAAGCTCCGGCAACGGGCACTACAATTACTCCAACCCCCATGACAAGCACTGCAGCTACCCAAACCCCAGCAACAGGCACTACAGCTGAACCAGAGGACCAACCCTTGCTGGTATCCGTTGCCCCTGTACAGAAGAGGAAATCTTGGAAGCGGAGATCAGGTCGTTTAGAAAGAGATGATGAAAGAGCAGGGCCATCACAAGGAGGGGAGGAGGAAGAGGAAGAACTCATAAATGAGACGGAAACCACCCGATCCCTATCCCTGAGTGAGCTGCGAGATATGCGGAAAGATTTTAGCCGTCGTCCAGGCGAGCATATTGTTACCTGGCTGCTCCGATGCTGGGATAATGGGGCCAGTAGCCTGGAATTGGAGGGGAAGGAAGCCAAACAGCTGGGATCCCTTGCTAGGGAAGGAGGCATTGACAAAGCAATTGGAAAAGGGACACAGGTCCTCAGCCTCTGGAGGCGACTGCTGTCAGGCGTGAAGGAAAGGTATCCCTTCAAGGAAGATGTTATATATCGCCTAGGCAAATGGACCACTATGGAGAGAGGTATCCAGTACCTGAGAGAACTAGGCGTGCTGGAGGTGGTTTATAGTGACCTGGACGATGTCCGAACACCCAAAGATTCAGATGACGTCCAGTGCACCCGACCCATGTGGCGGAAGTTGGTACGGAGTGCACCAGCATCGTACGCCAGTTCGTTGGCAGTACTGTGCTGGAAAGAGGAAGAAGCACCAACGGTGGATGAGGTGGTTAGCAGACTTCGGGATTTTGAAGAAACTATCTCCTCCTCCCTTGTCTCGGCTGTGGAGAAACTGTCCCGAGAGGTCCAGCAACTCAAAGACAATAGGTCCTATTCTCCACCTGTACGGACCAGTATCTCAGCCATTAGGAGTCAACGTTTTTCTCCTCAAGAGAGAGGATATCGAAAGTACACACCACGGGGCACCCTGTGGTTTTACCTGCATGACCACGGAGAGGACATGAGGCAGTGGGATGGAAAACCTACCTTCATCCTAGAGGCACGTGTACGTGAGTTGCAAGGAAAAACAATCACACAAGGGGGTTCTCCCAGGAAAAATGCTGCTCCAGTTTTCAGGAAAACCCTGTCTCATGACGGTCCAGTTTCCAGTGAACAGTTCCCCAGACAGAGTAGAAGGGCTGATCTTACTTTGGACTGCAATGAAGGAATTCTTGACTCACGTTTGCAAGAAGTGAGAAGCGGATACTATGACCAGAACTAGAGGGGCCCTGCCTCCGGCCAGGTGGAGGAAAGGGACAACCGGGTTTACTGGACTGTGTGGATTCGATGGCCTGGCACATCAGAGCCACAGGAGTATAAGGCTCTCGTAGACACTGGTGCACAGTGCACCCTAATGCCATCAGGCTATAAAGGGGCAGAACCCATTTGTATTTCTGGAGTGACAGGGGGATCCCAAGAGTTAACTGTGTTGGAGGCCGAAGTGAGCCTAACCGGGAACGAGTGGCAGAAGCACCCCATTGTGACTGGCCCAGAGGCTCCGTGCATCCTTGGCATAGACTACCTCAGGAGAGGGTATTTTAAGGACCCAAAAGGGTATCGGTGGGCTTTTGGTATAGCTGCCCTGGAGACGGAGGAAATTAAACAGCTGTCCACCTTGCCCGGTCTCTCAGAGGACCCTTCTGTTGTGGGGTTGTTGAGGGTTGAAGAACAACAGGTACCAATCGCTACCACAACAGTGCACCGGCGGCAATACCGCACCAACCGAGACTCCCTGATCCCCATCCATGAGCTGATTCGTCGACTGGAGAGCCAAGGAGTGATCAGCAAGACTCGCTCACCCTTCAACAGTCCCATATGGCCAGTGCGAAAGTCTAATGGAGAGTGGAGACTAACAGTAGACTACCGTGGCCTGAACGAAGTCACGCCGCCACTGAGTGCTGCCGTGCCGGACATGCTAGAACTTCAATACGAACTGGAGTCAAAGGCAGCCAAGTGGTACGCCACAATTGACATTGCTAATGCCTTCTTCTCCATCCCTTTGGCAGCAGAGTGCAGGCCACAGTTTGCTTTCACTTGGAGGGGCATCCAGTACACCTGGAACCGACTGCCCCAGGGGTGGAAACACAGCCCTACCATTTGCCATGGACTGATCCACACCGCACTGGAACAGGGTGAGGCTCCGGAACACCTGCAATACATTGATGACATCATCGTGTGGGGCAACACAGCAGAGGAAGTTTTTGAGAAAGGGGAGAGAATAATTCAAATCCTTCTGAAAGCCGGTTTTGCCATAAAACAAAGTAAGGTCAAGGGACCTGCACAGGAGATCCAGTTTTTAGGAATAAAATGGCAAGATGGACGTCGTCAGATCCCAATGGATGTGATCAACAAAATAACAGCCATGTCCCCACCAACTAGCAAAAGGGAAACACAAGCTTTCTTAGGCGTTGTGGGCTTTTGGAGAATGCATATTCCAAATTACAGTCAGATCGTAAGCCCCCTCTATCAAGTGACCAGGAAGAAGAACGACTTCAGATGGGGCCCTGAGCAACGACAAGCCTTTGAACAAATTAAACAGGAGATAGTTCATGCAGTAGCCCTTGGGCCAGTCCGGGCAGGACAAGATGTGAAGAATGTGCTCTACACCGCAGCCGGGGAGAATGGCCCTACCTGGAGCCTCTGGCAGAAAGCACCAGGGGAGACTCGAGGTCGACCCTTAGGGTTCTGGAGTCGGGGATACAGAGGATCCGAGGCCCGCTACACTCCAACTGAGAAGGAGATATTGGCAGCATATGAAGGGGTTCGAGCTGCTTGGGCAGTGGTTGGCACTGAAGCACAGCTCCTCCTGGCACCCCGACTGCCGGTGCTGGGCTGGATGTTCAAAGGGAGAGTCCCCTCCACACATCATGCAACCGATGCTACGTGGAGTAAGTGGGTCGCACTGATCACACAACGGGCCCGAATAGGAAACCCCAGTCGCCCAGGAATCTTGGAGGTGATCACGAACTGGCCAGAAGGCAAAGATTTTGGCATATCCCCAGAGGAGGAGGTGATACGTGCTGAAGAAGCCCCACTGTATAATAAACTACCAGAAAACGAGAAGCAATATGCCCTGTTCACTGATGGGTCCTGTCGCCTTGTGGGAAAACATCGGAGATGGAAAGCTGCTGTATGGAGTCCTATACGCCAAGTTGCAGAAACTGCTGAAGGAGAAGGTGAATCGAGCCAGTTTGCAGAGGTGAAAGCCATCCAGCTGGCCTTGGACATTGCTGAACGAGAAAAATGGCCAGTACTTTATCTCTATACTGACTCATGGATGGTGGCAAATGCCCTGTGGGGGTGGTTGCAGCAGTGGAAGCAGAACAACTGGCAGCGCAGAGGTAAACCCATCTGGGCTGCCGCATTGTGGCAAGATATTGCTGCCCGGGTAGAGAATCTGGTTGTAAAAGTACGTCACGTAGATGCTCACGTACCCAAGAGTCGGGCCACTGAAGAACATCAAAACAACCAGCAGGTGGACCAGGCTGCTAAGATTGAAGTGGCTCAGGTGGATCTGGACTGGCAACATAAGGGTGAATTATTTATAGCTCGGTGGGCCCATGATGCCTCAGGCCATCAAGGAAGAGATGCAACATATAGATGGGCTCGTGATCGAGGGGTGGACTTAACCATGGACGCTATTGCACAGGTTATCCATGAATGTGAAACGTGCGCTGCAATCAAACAAGCCAAGCAAGTAAAGCCTCTTTGGTATGGGGGACGATGGTTGAAATACAAATATGGGGAGGCCTGGCAGATTGATTATATCACACTCCCACAAACCCGGCACGGCAAACGCTATGTGCTCACCATGGTGGAAGCAACCACCGGCTGGCTAGAAACATACCCTGTGCCTCATGCCACTGCCCGGAACACCATCCTGGGCCTTGAAAAGCAAGTCCTATGGCGACATGGCACCCCAGAAAGAATTGAGTCAGACAACGGGACTCATTTCCGAAACACCCTCATAGACACCTGGGCCAAAGAGCACGGCATTGAGTGGGTCTATCACATCCCCTACCACGCACCAGCCTCCGGGAAAATCGAACGATACAACGGGCTGCTAAAGACAACACTGAGGGCAATGGGTGGTGGGACATTCAAGCATTGGGATACACATTTAGCAAAAGCCACCTGGTTAGTCAACACTAGGGGGTCTGTTAATCGAGCTGGCCCTGCCCAATCAAGACTTTTACGTACTGTAGATGGAGATAAAGTCCCTGTCGTGCACATAAGAAATATCCTGGGGAAGACAGTCTGGGTTACTCCTGCCTCTGGCAAGGGAAAACCCATCCGTGGGATTGCTTTTGCTCAAGGACCTGGGTGCACTTGGTGGGTGATGCGAAAGGATGGGGAAGTCCGGTGTGTACCTCAAGGGGATTTGATTTTGGGTGAAAATAGCCAATGAACTGAATTTTATGATGTCAATTGTTATATGATATTGTATATCATTATTTCTATGGTTGCTATCAATGGTATAGCAGTGAAAATCACCCAGATTAATGAAGAATGAACTAACTCCGATGAAACCGAGCAAAGTGCAACGATGATAGAACTGAACGAGTGCGGCAGTACCGAAATGAGAACTGGCTTCAGGATGCAACAGCCCAACACCACACACCATCCTTCTGGCCCTGAAAGACTGTTATGACAGATGGAGCCCAAAGTTGTGGACTAAAAGAACTCAATGGACATTTATATATATTTATGTGTATATATGTATGTATATGTATTATATGTATATATGTATGTATATGTATTATATATGTATATATATAAAAAGATAGTGGTGATTAATTGAAAGGTATCGAAAAATGTGAGACCTAAGCATAACGTAAATGGTATGGAATAAGGGGTGGATACTGTCCTGGTTTCGGCTGGGATAGGGTTAAATTTCTTCCTAGTGCTGTGTTTTGGATTTAGTATGAGAATGTTGATAACACACTGATGTTTTCAGTTGTTGCTAAGTGCCCTCCTAGTCCAAGGACAGCTCCCGTGCCTACTGACTGAGCTAGGTACACAAGATGGGAGGGAACATAATCAGGACAGCCAGCCCAGCTGGCCAATGGAGTATTCCATACCATGTGACGTCATGCTCAGTATATGAACGGTAGGCGTGATCCAGGAAGTACCGATCGCTACTTGGTTATCGGTCAGCGCGGGTGGTGAGCAATTGCATTGTGCATCACTCATTTTGTATATTCTATCATTATTTATTATCATTATTCTCCCTTTTCTGTTCTATTAAACTGTCTTTATCTCAACCGACGAGTTTTTCTCACTCTTACCCTTCCGATTCTCTCCCCGTCCCATTGGGGGGCGGGGGGAGTGAGTGAGCGGCTGCGTGGTATTTGGCTGCCTGCCAGGTTAAACCACGACACTGACACAGAAGACTGCAAAAAGGGGATGCAGAAGTGAGAGCACCCCAGAGACCCTCAGGTAACCCTGTCCCCCCCAGGCCCCGCAACCCCTGGGAATCCTCCCCCCCTCCATTCCCACCCAGGGGGGATGTCTGTGTCCACCCCCTCATCTGAATTTACGTCAATACTCAGCCCAGTTCAAAGCATGTCTACATCAGCATCTCCTTAGGACATGAGTAGCATGCAGTTGCCGGATTTTAAATGCATCTTTTAATAGTGCATAATACATCCCCCCCCGCCCCACAGCCTCCTTGTTGCACTAAATCCAATTGTTGTCGGAAAGCTGCGACCCACAAGGAGAACGTCTCCTCATTGCCACCCATGGGGCAGGGTGTAGTGGTGTGGGGGGGGATGGGGACAACCCATAGTGAGTGGGGAAAGCCCAGGGCAGGGGCACATGGACCCCCACGACAGCGGAGAGGATTATTGCTGGTATTGGGGGATGGGAAGCGGGGGAACCTCGTTTTTGGTGAGGGAGATCCTCATGCTAAACTAACCCTGAGCAGATCTGGCCCTGGGGCTGCGACACCCCAGGCCGGAGGTAACGGGGCGAGTGGGGGGCAGCAGGCCCCCCGGGGCAGGGAGGGCACCCCTGAGTGTGTACCCTAGCACCAATCCAGTCCTCCCAGCATGGGGGCTTCCCCGAGGGGGAGGGGGCACAGTTGACCCCCCATATGTGCTTTGTCTGGGGAGGGGGCTGTCACCTTGTACTTGGAGTAACCCGCCTACTCCAGTGGAGCCTCCTACCTGCCACCGCCGGTGGGAAGACCCAGGTGATCAGGACATGCCCGCAGCCAAGACAAGATGTGCTGGGGGTGCCTGTGGCCTGCACTGGTGTGGTGGGGCTGCGACCCTCCCCCCGATCCACAGGTGGGTGCTGGGGGTGCCCCCCCCCGGGCACTGTCACATCAGCAGCTTCCTCCGGTGGTTCTTGACGGGGCGCCCAGGCCATGAGTGCCGAGCCACAGCCAGGTCTGCCTGGTGGGGCAGATTATGGAAGAGGTGGAGGCAGACACCTGTGTCTCCCCCACCCCTCCCCCTTGTTCCCCCCCTCATCCCACCCCCCCCTTGGTGTCCCTGTCCCTACTTAGGGAGCGCTGAGCCCCCTCCGTTGCAGTGTCTCCAGGCAGGCGCTGGGATGGGGGGTGCTGCAAGGAGCAGGGTGTCAGGTGGAGTGGGGGGATGTGGCAGGGCCCCCTGTGTCCCCTGCACTCACCTGGCCTCCCTCCTCCAGCCCCGGCAGGATGGGCGCAGATGCAGGGAGTTCCCCTGTGTGAGGAGGGTGTCAGCGTGGGGGTCCTCAGTACCACAGTGTCTCTTAGTCCACCCAGCGCTTCCCTACAGCTCCCAGTCCTGGCTTCCCCTTTCACCCTAACATCTACTCCCAGTGCTCTACCAGTTGCCCTCCCCAGGGCCCTCCAATGTCCCCAGTGGGTCCCAGTATCTCTCTATTGCTCTCCCATGATATGCCCCACCCCAGCACACACTCCCAGTGCCCCCAGTACCTCCCAGTGGCACGCAACAGCCCCCAGTATGCCCACAACAGCACCCAAAGATTGTACCCAGTGCCTCCCAGTGGGTCCTTATATCTAACCCAAGGGCTCCCAGTATCCCCCCCAGCAGGATCCAGTATTCCTCAATAGCTCCCAGGTAGGTCCCAGTACCTTGATCTCCTCCACTCTGAGCTGCTGGTCAGTGGACAGGATGTCCCCATTGCAGCGTCAGGCAGGGGGGCTGCGGGGGGAAGCCCCTTCTCGTCCCTCGCCCCTGTCGCCCACCTGCCCATTGAAGTGCCGCCGAGTGCCCCAGCACCCCCAGCCAGCCCCATGCTGGGGGCCCACAAAGAGACGGTGTCTTCCTGTTGAGTCCCTCAGCCTGCCGGCGGCCCCGCTTGAGGGGAAGCCATGAGGTGGGGCACCCCCAGGCACCCCCACTGGGTCTGGAGCTGCCCAGCTTGGCCTGACAGGGCACGGGGGGCTCTAAGGCACTTGGGGTGTCCTCAAGGAGGCTGGGAGGTGCAGGGGGGCTGAGGGAGCCTCCAGCACTGGGACCCAACAGTGTCGCTGACTTCTCAGGGGAGCCGAACCTGGGGCCCAGCTGTCGGGGGGCAGTGAGGGTCCGCAAACCCCCTCATGTGTCCCCCACATCCCTCCTTGTTCCATACAACCCTCATACCTTCCTTCCTGCCCAGCCCGTCCCTCTGTGTCCCTGTATCCTCCCTGCATTCCTGTATTCGCCTATTCCCTTTGTGTCTCCCCATCACCCCCAGGACTCCCATGTCATATCAACACCCCCAAGCCTCCAAAGGCCCCTTAACACCCCCAAACTCCGCATGATCCCCAAGCCCCTCCATTACCCTCTCCGACAACCCTAGGCCTCCCTCTACCCTTTCCTGTGTCTTCCCATGCCCTTCACAAACTACCTTTCAACACCTCCTGCCCCCACCCCCGCATGTCCCCCCCAAAGTCCCAGGGTCCCTCCAGCCCTCCTGGCCCCTCATGCCCCCACCCCAGCAGCCCACCTGCAGGCTCTGGAGCAGGCCAGTCAGGGGGCTGGCGGTGCCCTGGGGGGAGCCCTGGCCCGGGCCCAGCGACAGTCCCGGGGGGGCAGTGTGAGGGGCAGCAGTGGCGGATTCTGGAGCAGGGGGCTCAGTGCTGATAGGGTGCCTGGGGGGGACGAGGAAGAGGCAGTTTGTTACCCGGGTTCCAGGGGCATCCCCTGACCCCTGGCATGCAGCATGCCCCCGGTTCCTCCCCTGGGCACCCAGCACCCCTCATCCAAGCAGTCCCTCCTCCAATGCCCAGGAGTGCCCTCAAGGTGCCCAGTCCCCCGGCCTCTCTCACCCAGCAGTGTGAAGCTGAGCAGGGAGCTGCCCAGATGGGGCCCCAGCAGGGTGAGGCGCTCCGGGGTGCCCGTGGGGCTGTCGGGGGCCCAGCCCTCCCCGCACGGGGCCTCAGTAGTTGTGGAGGGAGCACCAGTTGAGGTAGGTGCCACAGAGGGGCTGGCAAGGCTGGACTGCTGGCAAGAGGGGTAAGTTGGGGGCACTCCCAAGGCATGAGGCAGAGACACTCCCCCAGGCCTCGCCACCAGGGCAAAACCAACCCATCCTCCTCCCATGCCCTGGGGGTGAGCACCCTCCTGCATCCTCCTCCCTGGGACAAAGATTCTGCTCTTACAGGGACACATAAATATCCCCACCTTCTTCTCCAGGGGCAGCTACTCCTCCTCTACCCCCATCTGGGTGCTAATACCTTCCACCACTCTCCTCCCTGGGGCAAACACCCTCCTTTACCCTCATGCCAGGAGCAAACACCCCTCCTGCAAGTGTCCTGGGGATGATGTTCCCCTGCTACTGCACTACAGGTAAATACGCTCCTTCCTCTTCCCCAAGGTTAAATACAGACCCGACACCACACACCTGTGGGGGCAAATCCCCCCAGGTACCATCACCCAGCCCCCTAGAGCAGGGAAGAAATAGCTTCACCCATCGCCTTCCTCCCTCAGTAGGGGGGAAACTCACCCTCATCACCTTCCTCCCTGCAAGGGGCAAATAAACCCCCCCATCACTCTCCTCCCTACCCTGGGGCAATCCCCCTGTTCCCAGGGAGCAAAGGGGCCAGTCTCACCTGGGGGCCGGTGGGGGCAGGCTCAGGGGGGCCCAGCCCGGTGGCCAGCAGCGGGGGGTGGAGCGTGAGTGAGGCAGGCAGCGCGGAGAAAAGCAGGGGCTGGTCGGGCAGCACCGCACAGCCCTCAGGGCTGCATGCTGGTGCCTCAGGGCCCCTCTCCCCTGGCCCGGGGGGCAGGGGCAGCAGGGTGGAAAGCAGAGTCCCTGGCGAGGGCAGCAGGTCCATGGTGGGCAGGGGGACGCCGAGGGGCAGCAGGGGCAGCGGGAGCAGAGAGGCCGCCAGCAGAGAGGGCAGGCTGGGCCCTTCGGGGTCTCCCCCACAGGCTGGTGGGTGCTGGCCCAGGGCTACCGAGAAGGGCAGCGTGCCCAGGAGGAGGCCTTGTGGCAGGGAGCCCCCCAGTGCCAGTGTCTGCTCCTGCCCTACAAAGGCTACAGGCTTGGGGGCAGGGGGCAGCGGGCAGCCCAATGCCTCCCCAGCAGCACCCTCCCCATTACTGCCAGCCCCTGGGGCCACAGCACCTTTGGGGACACCTGGAGAGGCTGCAGCACCTGCAGGGGATGGGTCAGAGCATGGGGCTGCCACGGCCACGTCTGCTGTGGGCTCATGGATGCAACCCACCACATCCTGCCAGACCCACAGCCACATCCCACCGACCACCAGAATTAACCCATGGTCAGGTCCCACCACATCCCGCAAAACCACAACCACATCCAACCATCCCCAGCATGAACCTATGGCCACATCCCACCAGGTCCCACCACATCCCACAAAATCCATAATCACATCCTACCAGGTCCCACCACCCGCAGCATGGACCCACGGGCACATCACACTGGGCCCCACTGCCTCCCACCTGGCCCCACAGCCACAAGGGCTCCCTGGGGGCAGGAAGCCCCCCAGCACCACTGCTGCAGCCACCTCAGGGCAGGGTCTGTCCCCAGATGATCGAGAGACAACTGCCACAGCCCTGCTCCCCACCAGCTGCCCGGTCCCACGGGCACTGCCCCACATACCTGGGCCGCCATTAAGGCCAGAGGCTTTTGACTGTGGGGAGGTCCCCAAGATGGGTTCGGAAGATGCTGCCAGCTGCCCGAAGAGACCCAGGAGCTGCCTGCTGAAGTCCCAGCCAGTGGACAGGAGCCCAGTGCCAGGGTAGGGCAAGCCGTTGGTGGTGGGCAGGGGGCCCAGGGGGAGGCTGGACCCGCCTGGACCTCCCCCCCGGAGGCAGCCCTGAGTGCCCAGCAGGCTCAGCAGGGCTGCGAGAGGCTGCCTGGTTGCTGGGGGGTGTGTCCCTTTGGGCTCAGGGGGCACCCTGTGAGTGGCCGGGTGCTGGGGGTCGGGATACCGGGGCCACTGGGTCCCCCTGCCTGGGGCCCGCTCGCCCGTGAGAGAGAGCAGCGTGCCAGGGGGGAGTGGGCAGGGGTGTAAAGTGCTCGAGGTGGGGTCAAGGCTGCCCAGCAGGCTGCTGGCGGGGAAGGGGGTACTCGCTGGTGGCAGCCCCAAAAAGCCCCTGCTGTTGGGGACAGTATCTAAGGGCACTGGTGGGGTAGTGCTGCTTTGGCTGGTTAAGGCATCGCTGATAGAATCAACCTCGCCTGCTTGGGGGGCACCGGTGGTGGCTAGCAGGCATGGCCCCTGCCCCCCAGCTCTGGGCTTTCTCCAGTCGCTCCCTGTGACAGGGCTGCCCAGCTGCTAGTCCTGCCTGTGGGGCGCTGGCTCCAGGTGCACCCAGTGAGGGGCACCACAGGGGATCTCGGGAGCGTCGCTGCATCAGGCGGGGGCAAGTGGAGGCCAAAGCAGGGGCTGGCAGGCGGGCAGCTCTTGGGGCTGTCATTGGCCCCGGGGACGATGTGATGGGGCTGCAGAAAGGGTGAGGCGATGAGCCAAGTCCTCATGGGGGCAGATGTGGCCTCCGCGGTCTTCGCCCCCAGGGGGACCCTGGGGAAGCTGCCGACAGTGCTGAGTGGGGGGATGCTGGTGCTGGGGGACATGGCCAGGTGCCCCTCTGATGAGAACAGTGGGCTCAGGCCAGGACCTGCGGGGAACCATGGGGACACAGGGGTCAAGTGGGCACCAGCAGGGCCTGGGCATCCCTATTCCTAAACTGGGCTGGATTAGGAAGGTGGGGGACAGAAAAGATCGGGGAGGTGGGGAAGGATGTGACACAGAAGATGGGGGAGCCCTGGGAAACGTGGGGAAACCAGGAGGGCACTGAGGGGACTGGGGTGGATGGCGAGAACCCAGCATGTACAAGGGAGACAGGAAGGGTCTGGGCTGGACAGGCATGACCAGGAGACGTATGGGATGACATGGACAAGACGGATACACCAGCGGGAACCTGGGGAGGACGAGCCAGGAACTAGTGTGGACAGGGGACCCTGGTACCTGTACCTGGGCGGCAAGGGCCCGGGGCACGCTCCATGCTGCGGTAGTGTGGCCATGGCTGCTGTTTTCCGGCGGTGATTGCAGAGTTTGGTCATGTCCTGCTGGCCCTGGGCCCCGGGGGCCCCTCGCCCAGCCGCCGCCGCCCCGGGTCAAAGTTAAACACCTGCAGGGACAGGGCAGGCTGAGAGTGGTGACTGGCCACCCCACAGGGACCCCCAGACCCGCCCAGCACAGGGCAGTCACATACCCCCCTCCTGCAGCCTGGGCCATCCCTTGCAGCCCCCCATGTCCAGGGAGTGCCCCCAGTGCAGCCCCCCCAGCTGACCCTCCCTGTCCCACACCTGACACCCTCCCCCGCACCTTGTGCATGTTGAGAGGACACTCAAGACCACACTTGCAGGTCCCGTCAGCTAGGAGGTAGGCGCAAGTCTGCTCCAGTGAGGTCAGTGCGGTGCCACTGGGGCTGGGGGGCACAGGGGGTGAGCAGGGGCCAGGGAGGGCGGTGTGAGAGGATCAGGGGCTGCTCCTACCTGATGTAGCGCACGCAGCCCTCCTCCACCTTGCGCTGCCAGCCCATGGGCACGGGCCCAGCCGACAGGCATGCAGGTCGGTCTGTTCTAGCGCACTCATCACCATTGCTCATTGTGCCCCCTTATCGCATGAACACCTGTGGTGGGCACTGGCAGGGGGGTCGTGCCAGGAACAGCAGGAGGAGGGGGAAGCAAAGGGGACAACAGGACTCGGCAGGACCAGGGGTGCTAGGGCACTGGGGAAGGACTAGGGGGGCCCAGGGGAGCTCAGAGCCATAAGGCAGCAGCAGCAGGAGTCCTCGGGGGGTGCCCAGGGGCCACGGGGCAGGACCACGGGGGTCTGAAGGTGCCCAGGGAAGTAGAGCAGGACTGGCGGCAGCAGCTGCCCCCCCCGCCCCTTTGTCAGCCCTCCCCCCGCACCAGCCCCTCTGTCCTCTTAATCCTGGTGTCTGGGGCAGAAGGGGAGAACAGTGACCTATAAAACACTGTCGAGGAACCACAGCTAAAAGGCAAACACCTGCTGCTGGCCCTAAACCCCTGTGGAGGGGGGGCCGGGGGCACCAGCTTCAGCGAGGGGTGCACCTCTCACCTGCTTATCCCTACGAACATCTCGGCATCAAGCCCACGGCCGGTGGGCTGCAGCGCCTGCGGTCGGTGCCCTGGTGCTGCCCTGCAAGTCTCTGCGCGGTAGACAGACTCAGCCCAGGCTCTGGGGAAGGGGAAGTACCCACACCCTACAGCCGGGAGGCGGCGGGGGGGGGCAGCACCCAGGCATTCGGACACCTCCTCCAGAAAAGGGACCCCCGGCGTCCTGGTCCCCCGGTATCCCCAGGCTGTGCCTTTGCTCCCTGCAGTGACATGCAGGAGACCCTCCCCAGCACCTCCCCCCCATCCCATGGGAACATTTCAGGGAGGGTACGGGGGTGGTAGGGTCACCGCACTCCCCCAAACCCTGGAGGAGCTGGGGACAGGGGGCCAAGCCCCCTACATCCTGTTAGCAAGATGGGGGGTCGCATCCCCCCAGAGCAGCTGCTGGGGAAGGGGTGGGGGTGCAAACGGCCTGGCACGAAAGGGGGGCGCCGTGCCCTCGCACCAGCCATAGGGGGCTGTACGGGGGGCTGTAAGGGGGGCAGGGTCCCCCGTGACATGCCGCTCCCCACCCTCCGACCGGCGGGTGGGCGCTCCCAGGGCGGCCGGTGGGGCAGCGGATGGGGTGCTGCGGGGCTGGGGCACCCACGCGGGTGCGTGTGTAGGGGGACGGGCTGCCCGCGGGCAGGGCCGGGGGACGGGCGGGGGCCCGGGCGCCCCGCGGGGGAGGCGAGGGGACCGGGCGCCCCGGCGCGCCCGCACCCACCTGCGTTCATGGCGGCGGCCGGCGGAGCGCGGCGGGGCTGGCAGCGGCAGCACCAGGCACCAGGTCCGCACTCTGGACCGGCCACGCCAAGAAGAGGTGGGGCAGCGCGCGCACCGCCCCCGCGCCTGCGCAGGGCGGCGGAGGGCCCGATCGCGGCGTGCCTCGCGCTGGGGAGCAGTGGGAATGCCCCGGGGATGCATTGGGAAGTGCCGAGGCCGCACCGGGGCCGCGCTGCCCGTGCCTTGGGAATCAACACGGACAAGCTGCCCGTGCCTTGGGAAGCACCGGGGCCACACCGGGGCCACACCGGGGCTCTGGCCCGCGGGCTCCGAGCGGGGCCGGGGGCTGCACCGGGCCCCTGGGGCTCCCCGGGGCTGTACGAGGCCGCTGCTGCTCGCCCCAGCCCTCCTCCCGCCGCGGCGCTGCGGGCTCTTTAAGGCGGGGCGGGGCCGGTTTCCAGCCGTTGCATCATCTGCCCGCGTGACTCACCCCGGGGCGCGCGGCCCACCGGGCCGCCCCTGCCCGGTGGGCGGTGGCGCGCGCCCACTCCCACCCACTCCCATTGGTTCGCACCGCCCTCGCGTCACGGCGCGGTGGGCGCCCGTTGGCTGCGGCCGGTGCGAGCGTTGCGTCACGCGGGGACCTTTAAAAGGGGCGCGGGCGGCGACGCAGCGAGAGCGGAGCAGCGCGGGACGATGCGGACGAGGATGAGCGGTGGGCAGCACTTGGGCCGGAGCCGCGGGGAGCCGGGGCCGCCCAGGAAAGTACGCCGGGGGCTGCCGGGGAAGCCGGTCCTGAGTGCGGCTGGGGTGGCGGAGGAGGCGGCGACCTTCCGTCCGGTCCTGGGAGGGATGCCGGGGCTCTTGGGGTGCCCGCAGGCCCGCCCTCGCGGGAGAGTGGCCCTCGGGGCGCATCACCCCCCCCCAGCGCGGTGCAGGCGGGGCGCTGCGCCTGGTGCGTGGCCACCTCTCCCGAACCGGTGGTACCGCTGGGAGCGGGGTGGGGGCTCCGCACCCCTAGGGTACCCTCCACTCGCCGCGCGGTGATGGTAAGGCAAAGTCTGACCCCATCCCTCTTACTCCCCAGGCATCCAGGAGAAGGTGCGTCCTTATCGACCACCATACCTGAGAGCAGGTAAGGGGGGGGGCGGCACCTTGGGGCTGCCGGAACCAGCCCCCTGCAGGAAGCAACGCCCCAGAGCTGGGGGTCCCAGCCCGACTCACCCCCTCTTCTTCCCACAGCTCTGCACTGGCCTGGAGGTGATAATGGCAGCTGAGGGGCTGCCTGCGGGGGCACCCACCAGCACCCTGCCTGGCTGGGAGCTGGAAGCCTGGTACCAGGACCTGCAGGAGGTGCTGGCAGCAGCAGAGCCCAGTGGGCCCTCCCCACCCTGGGGGTCTGAGCAGGTGAGCTGAGGGGCCAGCAACACCCCCGGTGGTGGGGGGAACAGGGCAGGGAGCACCTGTCACCTGGGGCTGGCTCCTACTCTCTCCCTGCAGGCAGAGCTGGCTCCGCTGTGGGGCATGGAGGGGGCTGGCAGAGGTCCAGAGGGCTGCGAGCTGGATGCTGCCCTGGCTGCTGAGCTGCTGGAGCTGCTGGGACCAGAGAGCACAGCCACCACAGAGCCAGCGGGACTGCCGGGCTCAGCCTGCAGCAGAAGCTCCCCACCCAAGCTGGGCACAGAGGAGAATGAGGTGGGAGCAGCTGCAGGGTGTGGGGTGAAGAGGAAGAGGTGCAGTGGTATGGCTGCAAGCAGGGAGCTGGCCAAGCGCCGGGAGCGGGCCAACGAGCAGCGGGTGCTGGAGCTGACAGCCCACAATGAGCAGCTCCGGGAAGAGATTAGGCGGCTCAGCGTGGAGGTGGAGCGCACACGTGCAGCCCTCATTGACCGCATTGTGAACCTCCGCCGGGCTTAGGTGCCAATGCTGCCCTGCAGCCAGTGGGGCAAGGACTCTGCTGCCCCTGCGGACCTGGGTGGCAGCCATGAACTGGAGAGGCATTGCCCTGCTGGCATAGACTGATGCCATGGGGAGGGCACTGCTTCCATATGCAATTGTATAGTTTTTGCATTTTATTACACGCACATAATCCCTAGCACAGCCCAGTCTGGTCTCTGGCTAGCACTGGCGCTGCTCCCCAGCACAGAGGAGCCACGTGCTACTTCTTCCGCTTCCCCTTGGGCACGGGGACTTCAGGGCTTTTGCCCTCTGCTAGTGCCAGCTGCTTCTTCAACTCCAGCAGCTTGGCCACCTCCATATCGACCTGGGCCTTCTCTGCCTTGTTGGCCTTCAGCTGCCGCACATGGTTGCCCTGGGGCAGGCAGGGGGGTAAGAAGGGTTTGGGGGGGCGTAAGGGCAAGACAGGGTCAGCCCCATCTCCCCCCCCTCACCTGCTTGGCCACCTCCTCTGTCAGTGCCTGGATCAGCTGGGGGTCACCTGGAGCCACGAGGGTCACTGGGGCTGGAGGGCGTTCTGAGGCTGGAGGGGTCTGTTTGGCCTGTGGAAGGACAGAAATAAGTGTGAGCCCTGGTCCCAGCCCTCAGGGGCAGAGCTCTGCCCCGACCCCTGCTCATGCTGGAAAGGGGTGGGTTGCCGCAGAACCCCTGAGGCAGTGCCAGGGAGTTACCTGGGGCTCTACAGCAAGGTCTTCAGGCTGGGAAAGGAGAGGTGGGATGAGGAGGGACAGAAAGCAGAGGTGGAGAGGCTAAGAGGTGCCCAAGGTGGAACAGCTGCAGGAGCACCGCAGCCCCCACTGACCTGCCCTCCCCCGAAGCGCTTGCGCAGGGCTTCAACCTGGTCATTCTCCAGCTTCTGGAAAAGGGGACTCACCTAGAGCCAGGAAGAAGAGGGGTCACCCCTGCAGCACCCCCAATCCCACTCATGCACTGCCCAGGGGGGCACAGCCTGCCTTGCCCCCCGCCCCCCATCACCTACGGTGCCCACGCGATGCCCGGGGGGCAGGGTGCAGGTGAAGTTGTGGCTTAGGACGAAGCAGTCTGGGGGGATGCAGAGCTGCCTCTGGATGGCCAAGCTGATACCGGGCATGTAGGGCTGTAACAGGACAGCCAGCATGGAAGCCATGTTCACTGCCACACCGGTCACCGTGCCTGCACGCTGCCTGTGGGGCAGGAAACCATCAATGCCAGCTCCCAGCCTGCCACCCCAACCCCATCCCCTCATCTCTCCCTACCTGTCCTTTTCATCCCCCTTGATCCGCTTCCAGGGCTCGTTCACCTGGATGTACTGATTGCCATGGCGAGAGATGCTAAGGATACATCTCAGGGCATCGCGGATGCTGGGGCGGGTAGAGGGGAGCTGTAGGTCAGCTCTCTGCCGTCCTACCCTCATGACAATTCAGCCCTGCTTCAGCCCCGGGGTTTCAGCTACCCACCGGACTTTCTCCAGCAGCTGGTGGTACTGGCGCAGCTCCAGGGTGACACGGGCCAAGAGCCGCTTGTCATCTGGTGTCAGGACCATGTTGGGGACAGTGCCACCAAAGAACTTGCACACGAACATGCCAGCTCTGGGGACAGAGGTAGAGCAGGCATGAGCACAGCCTGGGGACAGAGGCGGCCCCTGCCACTGCCAGGGTGTCCCAGAACCTGTTGATGAAGTTGCCCAGGTTGTTCAGCAGCTCTGAGTTGTTCTTGAGCATGAGGTCGCTCCAGGAGAAGGCGCTGTCCTGCCCTTCGGGCCGCAGGTACAGCAGGTAGAAGCGCCAGATGTCCGCAGGGATGCCCGTGTCCTTGGCCATGTCCCCAAACACTCCTACACCCCGGCTCTTGGAAAACTTTCCATCCTCATAGTTCAGGTACTCTGGGGAGGGCAGGAGAGACCCCACCATGGGGCTCAAGCATGGATCCAGCCCCCTCCTAGGCAGGGAACAGCCCCAGAACACAAGGAGACACTGTCAAAGTGCTCATAGGCTCACACTGAGTTCAAAGGGGCTTCCAAGTCAAGGAGGGCAAACGCAGTTTTGTGCCTGTGTGGGACGGACCGACTGTTCCCAGTACTGCGGGGAAGTGTGGAGACCCCCTGATCCCTGGTGACCCCCCAGTACCTGTAGCAATGAGGTGGTTCACCAGGGTGTAGTTGTCGTCAGCGCCCAGGAGCGAGCAGGGGAATATGACGCTGTGGAATGGGACGTTGTCCTTGGCCATGAAGTTGTAGAGCTCAACCTGATAGGTAGTCGGGGGAGGCAGGGGGGCACATCAGTGGACCCTGGCATCCAGTTCTGTCACTACTTCCATCCCGCAGCAGCACTAGGCTCCTACCTGCTGTGGGTTCTTCCACCACCTCTCCCACTGGTCGGTGTAGTTGGCTGTAATGGACAAGTAGCCAATGGGAGCATCAAACCACACGTAAAAAACCTGGGAGGGAGAGTGATATGTGAGCAGGGGATCCCCAGGCAGGGCACTTGGGGACAGATGCTGCAACTGAGGAGCCAGGTGGGACACACCTTGTCACGGAAGCCATCAAGGGGCACAGGTGTGCCCCACTTCAGGTCACGGGTGATGCAGCGGGGTTTGAGCCCATCTCGGATCCAGGAACGAGTGATGTAGCGAGCGTTGGCCGTCCAGTCCCCTGTGGCCCAGGACTGCTCCAGCCAGGGTGCCAGCCGCTCCTCCAGCTGTGGGGGAACACACAGGGATGGTCAGTGGTACTAGGGGGTACTCCATCTCCTCCCCACTCCCCCAGGGATGAAGCTTACCTTGGGTAAGTCCAGGAAGAGGTGCTGGGTGGGTTTCACCACAGGGATGCCTCTGCAGAGCTTGCACTGCGGATTCTATCAGGAGGAAAAACATGGGTTGGATGGAGCCCAGGACAAGGCTGGGGGTCCCAGGCAGAGCAGGGAGGAGGGTTGTGGGGTGGGGTGGTCCCCAGAGGGATCCTGTCTCACCTTCAGCTCCACAGCATTGATGAGTTTGCCACATTTATCACATTGGTCCCCCCGGGCCTCCTCGTAGCTGCAGAAGGGGCAGGTGCCCTCCACAAAGCGGTCGGCCAGAAACCGCTGGCAGTCCTCACACCGCAGCTGCTCCACAGTGTCTTGCTGCAGGAAACCGTGGGTCAGCAGGCGCTGGAAAATGTCCTGGGCAATCCTGGAAAGAGGAGGGAAGCAGCCCCCATCAGCCAGGGAACCCTGGGAAGCCATAGAGCACCCTCAGACAGGCTGGCTGGGGTTCCCCCAACGTTCCCCAGCACCAGTGCCTCCATGTGAGTCCCTGGGGGATGCAGCTGCTCACGTGGTCTGGTACGGTGTGGTGGTGCGGCCAAAATAGTCGAAGGAGATGTTGAACCAACGGTAGATGTCAGCATGGATGGCGTTGTACTTGTTGCAGATCTCCTGGGGCGTCAGCCCCTCTTCCACTGCCTTGGTCTCAGTGGCTGTGCCATACTCGTCTGTGCCACACACGTACAGCGTGTTCCAGTTCCGCAGGCGGCAGTACCTGCAGGCAGGGGCCTGTGACACCTGTGCAGGTGTTGGGGGCAGTACAGCCCTGCACGATGATCCCTCAGCCCCAGAGAGCTTTTCCACAGCCAGCTCTCACCTGGCAAAGGTGTCGGCACTGAGGACACAGCCAATGATGTTGCCAAGGTGGGGCACATTGTTCACATAGGGCAAAGCGCTGGTGATCAGGACATTCCTCCTGCCCTCCACGGGGAGCCTGGCATGGACAGGGGCAGTCAGGGCAGGCACAAAGAGCAACAGGGCCACCCCACCCCAGAACAATGTGGCAACAGCCTGGGAACCCCTGCCAGGCCCCTTGGAGGTCTGGGACAGACAGCTCTAGTCATCTTGGGACTCACACAGGTTTCTGAGGCTGCCAGAGCTTGGGCAGTGCTGCAACACCGCAGGCCCAGGCATCCACAGCAGCTGTGATTTCCTCCTCCGTCAGGGCATGCTCAGAACCTTCTTCCTCCTGCGGGGAAGGCTGGTCCCAGTGAGGGTCTGCGTGCCTGTCACCGCCAGCCCCATCCCGGGGCTAAGGCTGAGCAGGGGGCAAGGGCTGCACCTCAGGCTCGTTACTGGTGGCGCTCTCTGTGGCCAGGCAGGGTGGAGGCTGCTTCTGCAAGTAGGACTTGAACTCCAGCAGTGCCTTGGGCATCAGAATGGAGTCGGCAGCTTTCCTGCAGGCCTCTAAGAGTGTCATGCTCTGAAACCAGGTCCTCAGCACCTGCAGCTCACCTTGGGGGGTGAGAGAGAGAGAGCAGCATGATTCTTACAGTCATAGGAACACAAGAGATGCTCCCCCTCAGCACCCCTACTTCACTCTTACTTGGCAGGCTGGTTTCATCCCGGAGGACAGGGAACAAGGTACCCCACACAACCACATCAGCCACTGACTTGGTGTCCTGGGTCAGAGAAGCAGAGTCAGGCCTTGAAGCAGCCCCAACCCAGGCTCAGGGCTCTGCCTCATGGCAGGCAGCATCGAGCTCAGCTCTCCAGGGAGAGGGGCCCACCCCCTCCCCACTGGTCTCCCCCAAGGAGCGGAGCTCCCCCCACCCTGCGGTCCTGCTCACCCCAGCGAGGTAGGCAGTGCCTCTCCTGGATAAGTTCTGCTCTATGTGAGCCAGCAACTTCCCCAGGGCGTCCACTGCCTCCAGCCCCTTCTTGCCATGCACCAGCTGAGCATACAGGGCAGCTGAGGCAGCCGGCTGGGAGCAGAGAGAGACAGAAGGGATCAGATAGGCCGGACCCGGTGGCGGGGCAGGGGGGGGAAGCCGCCATACCCCTGGGGCACCCACCTGCAGCTCAGTGGCCTCCCACTCCAGCCACTGGTTGGTGAGGTCGGTAGGGTCCTCCCCGCGGGCCAGGAAGAAGAACCTGGGAGGGGGTTTGAGGAGGTGGGGGGAGCTGGGGGCTGCGGGGCCGTGCCGCGCCGCGCCGCGCCGCCCCGCCCCGGCACTCAGTACTCACTGGCAGATGGCGTTGGGGGAGAAGAGGACGGTGCCGCTGTCCAGCTCCAGGGTGGGCATCCACGGGAGGCTCAGCGGGGAGAGGGGCCGCTCTGCAGGGGGGAGGAGGCCCGTCAGGCCTGGCGGCCCCCACCGAGGGGTGGGGATCTCCGGGGCCGGTGCTAGGGGGTCCCTGCCGGGGCGGGCAGCAGCCACCGCCGCGGCGGTCTCACCTAAGAGGCCGTCCCAGACGAGCCGCACCGGGGCGCCGGCGGCCCCGGCAGCCGCCAGCACCTTCAGCGCGGCAGGGCCGCCCGCCGCCACCCGCAGCCGCATCGCCGCGCGCTGATGCAACGGGGCCGCGCGCTGATGCAACGGGGCCGCGCGCTGATGCAACGGGGCCGCGCGCTGATGCAACGGGGCCGCGCGCTGATGCAACGGGGCCGCGCGCTGATGCAACGGGGCCGCGCGCGGGGCACGCCGGGACCGGAAGATGCGCCGCCGCCGCACTACAGCCCCCACAATGCCCCGCGCGGCGGCCACCGCCCTCCCCCAACTCTCGCGAGAGCGCCGGCCGCGCGGTCGCCATGGCGACATGGGAGCCAGCCCACCGGGGTTACCATGGCCACCGGGCGGGACCGCCATCGCCCGCAGCATCCTCCACGCCCGCAGCATCCTCCGCTCCCGCCGCAGAATGGGGCCGCGATGTCACGGGACGGCGCTGTGGCGTCACGGCACGGTGCCGAAGCTGCCCGACAGCACGGCGCTCCACGTCACACGATCCACCCACGACCCCCCTGTGTCGTGCCCTCGCCCCCCAGGACGCGCCCCCCAGCTGCTCCCCGCACTGCCTCCCGGGGCCGCGGGCAAGGACCCAGGCGTCCTGCCCCCCGGTCCCGGAACACCCCCAACTCCGCCCGCCCGCAGCCTCCCGCCTCCCGCGGGACCCTGGCGTCCGAGTGCCCGCTCCCGCTTTCCCACCGGGGCACTCTCGCTTCCCGCCCCGGGAGCCGGAAGGACCTCCGGCTCCCCGTCCCGCCCCGCAGCGGGGCGAAGACCCAGGCGTCCCGTCTCGTCCTGTCACATGGCCCGGGGAGGTGTCCCAGCTGCCGCCGCTACGGGCGTGCCCGACCCGCCACCCCGGCAGGACCAGGTGGGTGGAGGACACCGGGGGGTCCCGCTGGGGGGGTCGGTGGCCTGGAGCGGGGGTCCGTGCAGGCACACCCTGGCGAGCCGCGAGCGCCCCCCCCAGCTCCCTCGCCCCCCCCCCCCCGGTGCCCCAGGAACCGGTGGGGCAGAAAGAGCGAAGGGAAGCAGGGGCAGGTGTCGGGATTGGGGTGGGACACAAGCGGGCTGGGGTCCTCCCCCAGGGCAAAGCTGATTTGCCCCCCCCCCGAGGCAGTGCAATTACCCCAGTTGCCCTGCCTCGCCCCCCCCTCCCTGACCCCTCCCGGCAGCACAGTGTGGGCAGAACTGAAGGGCGCTTAGGGCCGAGCAGGGTCAAGCAGGGCCGCAGGCTCTAATCCCCGCACCCCGTGGGTGCTAGGCTGGCAGGCTGCGGGCAGGACGCCAGGGTCCTCCACCTACACCCCATGGCAGCCCTCACCACCTCTGTGTCCTGGCATCAGGTCCTGCCCGCCACAGTGGTGTCCCAAAGATGGTAAGTGTATCTCCAGCTGGGGGGGGCAGGCTTGGGGGCTGTAGGGCCATGGAGCTCAGGGGGACTGCAGGTCTGGGAGCTTAGGGCTGTGGGGCTGGGGACAAGGGAATATGGGGCAGGGGTCGGGGGGGCCTTGGGACGGGGACAGGGCTATAGAGCTGTGGGATGGGGTCCAGGGACTGGTGGGGCTGCAGGGCCATGGGATGAGAACCAGGGGACTGAAGGCCATGGGGCCATGGAGCTGAGGCCCCCCAGCCCCATGCTGTGTGGCGTGAGGAAGCCGCAGCCTCGCTGCTTCCTGCTGCAGCAGCTGCTGGGTTTCCTGCAGGTCCCTGAGCCCTGGCTGCCCCAGCACCCTCAGTCCCTCTGGTCCCCCCAGTCCCCTGTACCCCAGGGCCAGGCATTGGCTCCCCCAGCACCAGGAACTGGGGCAGCACATGCTTGCGGACTGGATTGCCGTGGGGCATTTCCATGGTTGGGGGGAATCCATGGCTGTGGGGCACAGCCTGGCCATGGGGCATTGCCACTGCCATGGTCATGGGGCACATTCTGTCCATGGGGCATAGCCTGGGATATGGGCACAGCCTGGCCGGGGGGCATTGCCATAGCCATGGGGCACAGCCTGGCTGTGGGGCACATCCTGGCCGTGGGACACATGGTTGTAAGGCACCGCATGGCCATGGAACCAGCCTGGCCATGGGGCACAACATTGTCCGGTGAGTCCTGGCCTTGAAGGCTGGGTCCCTGCTGCCACCTGTGGCACCGCTCAGCCCCATTCCACCACAGCCCGTGGCGATGCCAGCCGTGGGGCATAGGACACGTCCACCCTGACCGCCAGTCCTATGCCCTGCAGATGGCGAGGGTCAGGCTGTAGCGTGCCCAGGCGCCCTGAGCGGGGTGAGGATGCTGGCAGGGCGGTGGCGGCTGGAGGGGCGGCAATGGCGGCGTGCTGAGCCAGCCGTGGTGCTCCGTGCCCTCTACAACTATGCATACCGTGCTGAAGACGGGCGGCACGTGGCCATGGCTGCTGGCGAGCAGTTCCTGCTGCTCCACAAAGCCAACGAGGACTGGTGGCAGGTGAGACGGGCCAGCGAGCCCTGCTGGGCTCGGCCTTTCTTCGTGCCTGCTACCTACGTGGCCGAGCTGGACCCTGGTGACACCAAGAGATGGAGCATGCTGCCCCCCAGCCAGCCTGCGGGCACGGGTGAGCGGGGCAGGGGGGCACAGGGCTGGGGCCATGGGGCAGGGAGACACAGGATGGCAAGACACTGGGAGAATGGAGCCACGGGGCACTTAGGTGAGGACAAGGGGTTGGGGGCATTAGAGGCATAGGATGAGGGAACACTGGGAATACAGGGCTGGGGGACACACCACTGGGAGTCCCGGGCTGTGGGTCTGGGTGCACTAAGGACGCAGGCTAAGGGAACACTGGGGGGACAGGGCTGGATAACCCATTGAGGGCACAGGGCTGGCAGACACCCATGAGGGACAATGGGGGCCAAAGGGCTGGGAGTGCAGGAAGTGGAAGGGGCACAGGGCTCCAGGTACCTACAGGCACAGGGGTACCGGAGGCAGGGGGACACTGGGAAAAACAGGGTTGGGGCCCAGGGATGGGGTTCTTTGCCCTGCACCTGCAACCCGGAACATCAGTTTGGGTTGGTGGGTACTCTCCTCTCATCCCCCAGGCCTGCCACCGCAGTACCGCTCACTGGAGGATCTGTGTAGCCCACCCCTGGCCCCCTACCAGGAGGCCAGGCTGACCCCCACCTGCCCCGTGGGCTGCTGCATCAACACCAGCCAGCTGGCAGAGGGGGCCCTGCAGTGCCAGTCCCAGCAGGAGCTGCTGGCCCAGGGCACTGGGGTGAGTGGGGGCCAGGTGGCCCCCAGAGGACACCCTGTGCCCCCAGCTCTGTTCCCCTTTCAGCCCCTGCAGCCATGCCAGTGCTCCCTATCCCTGCACAACCCCCAGCCTTTGCACCCTCCTTCCCTCAGCCTGCACCCTGTGTCTCCAACCTGCGTCCCCTCCCCTACACCCCCAACCTTGCCCACCTGTGCCCCAACCCCACCCCTCTGCATTGCCTACCTGTACCCCCTGCACCCCCAACCTTGCCTCCTGCATTGCCAACCTGCACCCCCCAGCTTCACTCCTCTGCATTGCCCACCTGCACCTCCAACCTTGCCAACCTGCACCTCCTGCACCCCCCAATCTGGACCCCCTGCTCCACTCCCTACACACCCCTAACCCCCTGCACCCCAGCATCTTCCAACCCCGCCCTAGCTGCTGCCACTTCCTCGCTGCCCACCTGCACCCCCTGCGACCCCAAACCTCACCCCCCGCCAACGCCCTCCTGCACCTCTGCACCCCCCAACCTCACCCCTCTGCATCGCCCACCTGCACCCCCAAATTTGCCCCTCTACATCGCCTACCTGCACCTCCTAACCTCTCCCCCCTGCATCGCCCACCTGCACCCCCAACCACGCACCCGTGCTTTGCCTACCTTCACCCCCTGCACCCCCTAACTTTGTACGCTGCTCCACTCCCTACACACCCCAACCCCCCTGCACCCAAGCACCCTCCAACCACGCCCTCGCTGCCGCCGCTTCCTCGTCGCCGTGGGGCAGCGGAGGAAGTGCGGGGGGGCGGCGGGGGGGGCCGTGCCGCTCGCAACGGGGTCGGGGGAGGCGGAGTGGGGCCGGTGCTGCGCGGCCGCGGGCGGCAGGTGGGAGCGGGGCGCCGGGCCCGGACCGGGGGAGCACCGGGGGGGGCCGCGGCTGCCGGGGGGGCCGGCAAACGGCGCGGGGAAGCGATTGCAAATCGCTGATCCGGGCTGGGCAGGGCGCTGGGGGAATGCGGGGGGGTGGGGGGCAGGGCAAGGGGGCACTGTGGGGGGGCTGCGGCAGTGGGGGGGGCTGGGGGGCAGGGCGAGGGGGCACTGTGGAGGAGCTTGGGGGGCATGGCAAGGAGGCACTGCTGGGAGCAGTGGGGGGACAGGGCAAGGGGGCACTGGGGGGTCTGGGATGGTAGGGTAAGGGGGCACTGGTGGGGCTGGGGGCGCAGAGTAAGGGGACACTGCTGGGGGGCTGGGAGGAGCTGGGGGGCAGGGCAAGGGGGCACTGAGGGGGGCTGGGGTGGTAGGGTAAGGGGGCACTGGGGGGGGCTGCGGGCGCAGGGCACGGGGACACTGCTGGGGAGGAGGAGGTGGGGGCAGGGCAAGGGGGCACTGCTGAGGGCTGGGCAGGGCATGAGACTGGGGGCATGGCATGGGAGGCACAGCATGGGACTGGGTGTACGCTATGGGCATTGTCCATGTGCCTCCCCCCAGTTTAGGATCTGTCCCCCCCAGGACAGATCCCTGGGACCTGCCATGATCTATTGCAACCTTGAGGAGCTGCAGCGGGCTGGGGGCCAGGCTGAGCCCCCTGTGCCGGCCGGGCCCCCCCTCCAGGTTTTGGGGGCCTGGGAGCGTCACCTGGACCCCAGCACTGGTCGCTGCTTCTTCTACAACCCCCAGATGGGCACGACCTCCTGGAAACCTCCCCGGCGGCACTGGGAAGCGGTGGGTGTGGGGGGCAGCAGGGAGGAGTACTGGGGCCCTGCCAGCCTCCCCGCCAGCTGGGTCTACACACTCCCATCCCTCCCTGCTCCTCTGTGTCCCCCCACTTCCCCACCAGCATCCATCCTGCTGTACCCCATACTCCCCATGCCCCCCCATACCCCCCCACCAATGCCCATGCATCGTGTGCCTGTGTCCCCTAATATCCACTATATCCTTCTCATGCCCCCCCTTTTGCCCCCCACAGTGGCTCCTCTGACTCTTCAATTCTCCAAAATTATCCCCCCAATATCTTCCCTCTCACGTGCTCCGTGTGGCCCCACCACTGTCCCTTCTGACTCCCAGTGCTGTCCAGATCCCCCTTGCTGCCCCCCCTTGTCCCTGGCACAGCCCCGCTGGGCTGTTGGCAATTAGTGCCGGAGCTAATTGCTGTGGGGGGCCCAGTTCTGGGGGCCCTGGCCATGCTGTCCCCTGAGGCTGATCCATGTCTCCTGTGTTCCCTGCAGGGCCTGACCCTCGCTGCCAAGCCCCCCAGGACCACAGCACACTGGAGCTCCAGGGGTGCCGGGGTCCCCGGTGGCACTGTGAGCTGGGAGACGGGGGCAGTGGAGGGGCAGAGGCACAGAGAGGAGGCAGGGTGGGAGGGGACTGGAGGGAGGATGGGGAGCACTGGGCAGCACAGGAGGGTGTCAAGGCATGGATGGATAACGGGAGGCACTGGGAAGGGTATGGGGGGGCATCAGGGAGGGCCTGGGCTGTGCCCCCCATACTGTCGCCTCACTGCAGGTGAGCCACGGCCAGACCCTTGCCCACCACAGGCTGGAGGATCAGGCAGCCGCCCCGCAGCCCTCCCTGGCCCCGGCCGAACCCCTGCCCTCCACCCCCGTCCTGCCCACTGTGAGTTACGCCAGGGCCGGGGGGCGCTTTGGGGGGCAGGGGGCACTGGGGGGCCAGGGGCAGCACTGACCCTGTCGTTGCAGGAGGTGCAGAAGGCTGGGCAGCTCAACAGGACCAAGATCGCTGAGGGGGGAAGGAAGCTCAGGTGGGGGCTGGGGTGGGGAGGGGGCTGTGCCAGGCTGGTGCAGGGGGCTGGTCCAGGCTGGGGTCCCTGGGGGGGGTCCTGGTGCAGGGAGCTGTGCCAGGTTGGGGTCTGTAGGAGGGGTTCTGTTGCAGGCGGCTGTGCCAGGTTGGGGTCCCCAGAGGTGGGGGGAGTCTGGGTGGAGGGGGCTGTGCCAGGATGGGGTCCCCAGGGGGGGCAGTCCTGGTGCAGGGGGCTGCGCCAGGCTTGGGGAGGTCCATACTGAAGCAAGGGGTCTCTCCCAGTCTTGGGGTCCATGCCAGGTTTGGGGGGGTGTCCTTACTTGGCAGAGGATTTCTGCCAAGCTGAGGGGGCCATGCCAGCTCGGTTGGGGGGGAATTTATGCTGAGGGGGGCTGTGCCAGCTGGGGGCAGGCATTGCAGCCTGGGGGGGCCGTGCCAGCCTGGCCCACAGCTCTTCACAGCTGAGAGGCTCCAGACAAGCAATGTTCCTGGCACACAAACATGCTTTTGGCCATGCCAGGCTAGGGGTAAGGGGGCAGATCTGGGGTGCTGCCAGTGCCCAAATGGTGCCCGGGGCTTGTGTGGGTGTCTGCTGGGGTAAGGGGCACCCAAGCATGCCCCCAGCCCTGGCTCGGGAGGGGTTTGGCGTGCCCCTCACCTGCTGCCCCCAGGAAGAGCTGGGGAGTCTCCTGGGTGGTGCTGGCCGGGAACAGCCTCATCTTCTACAAGGAGCCCAAGGGGCCGGCACCCACTGCCTGGGTGAGTGGGAGGCATGGGGGTGGGCTGGGGCAATGGGGGAGTGCCGGAGCATCGGGAGGTATGGGGGGATGGTGGGGACAGCAGGGGGAGAGGCCTGTGGAGGAATATGGGGTACTGTGAAGATACAAGGGGGGCAGGGCACCCATGATGCCCGGTGCCCCCCCAGTGCCCTGCCAGCAGCCGCCCCGAGAGCAGCGTGGACTTGCGGGGGGCTGCCCTGGATTGGGCCCATGACCTCTCCAGCAAGAAGAACGTCATCCATGTGAGTGGGGTGGGACCCCAGGCTGGAGATGTGGGGATGCCTAAAGTGCACAGCCCAGGGGACATAGGGCTCTCCATAACAATCGGCATCACAGGGATCCCCCTAAATACAGTCCCCAATGGAGAAGGGGACCCCACAGCCCAGCATGTACAGGAACCCTCAGAATGGGACAAAGGGGTGCCACTCATATACTCCCCTGGGGTGGGGGGGCATAGGGACCCTCTTTGGGTTAGCGACATTCCCGAGCCCCCCATTCTGGGGGGGGCAGGGCACCCCTGGAGTGCCTGGGTCACTGTGGCCCCTGTAGGGGTCCCCTGGAGTCCCTGCTTCCCCCAATCCTGCTGCCCTCCCCCTGCCAGCTCCGCACTGTGACGGGTAACGAGTTCCTGCTGCAGTCGGACCAAGAGGCCATCATCCAGGAGTGGGCCCGGGCCATCCGGGGGGTCATCTGCCGGCTGGTGAGAGCCTGGAGGGGGGGCAGGGGTTGCCCCATGGCTGCCCCTAGCTCCACTGGCATCCCCAACTGTCCCTGTCCACCACCCTCACCCCCCCCAGGACCTGGAGAACCCCGTGGACACGCCTGTGCGGTGGCTGCGCCGGGGGGACATTGGGGACCTGGTGGAGCTCAGCGGGGACGAGGACGAGGCGCCACGGGTCACTGAGGGGGCTGGGGCTCCAGGTAGGGTTGGGGGGCCAAGGCAGAGGGAGCAGGCCTCAGGGCTGGCATGACTATGACCGTGACAGCACCCTGGGCCTGCTGTGCCCTCAGGTGCCCCCCATGTCCCCGACCCCTCAGAGAAGAAGCGGGTGAAGAGCAAGCTAAGGCGCTTCATCATCAAGCGGCCCCCGCTCCAGAGCTTGCAGGAGAAGGGGCTCATTCGAGGTGGGGCTCTCCAGCTGCAGGACCTCCCCCTAAGATCTGCCACACCTTCAGGACCCCCCTAAACCCTCTCACATCCTGCCTCTGCCCCCAAAGTGGGAGAGGAAGAGGGTGCCTGCGTGCTCCATTAAGCCTTGACTGCCTGTCCCCAGTGGGTCATAGTGCAACCCCCCAGTGTTCCTGCCTTGAGTCCCTGTGCACCCATTGGTCCCAGTGTCCCTTCCAAGTCCCAACATCTCCTCCTGGTCACTGTCCCCCTCCTGATCCCAGTGTCTGTCTTCCCCCCACCTCCCCCCCAGTCCCGGGATCCCCCCCTCAGTCCCTGTGCACCCACTGGTCCCACTGTCTCCCTCCAGTCCAGCATCCCTTCCTTGGTCCCAGTGTCCTCTCTCAGTCCTGGTGTCCCTCCCTGCCCTCACCAGCCCTCCTGTTCCCCAGCATTCCCTCCTGGTCCCTGTACCCCCCACCTGGTCCCATTTGCCCCCTGCCGAGTCCCGGTGCTCCCCCATCCCAGTTTGGCCCAGCGCTGCCCTTTCCCAGACCAGGTGTTTGGGTGCCGCCTGGACGCCCTGTGCCAGCGGGAGAGCACCACAGTGCCCCGCTTCGTCCAGCTCTGCGTGGAGGCTGTTGAGGAGAGAGGTAGGATCCTCCCAGCTGGCATGCCCCCCCCAGCTGGCATGGACTTCTCCCACCATGTCTTGCCCCCCTCATTGTCCCCAGGCCTTGACGTTGATGGGATCTACCGGGTCAATGGGAACCTCTCCGTGATCCAGAAGCTGCGTTTTGCCGTGGACCGGGGTGAGGGGACCGGAGGGGCACAGGATGGGGGTGCTGGGGAGGGGACAGGGGAACTGTGTTGGAGCACATGCCCAGGGATGGGGAAAGGCAGCTTCTCCCCCATGAACCCTCCTTCGTCCTCACAGAGCGAGCTGTGACCTCAGATGGGCGCTATGTCTTCCCCGAGCAGCTGTGCCAAGGTCAGCCGGGGTGGCCAGGCAGGGTGTGGCCCTGGAGGTGCTGGAGCCTTGGGGGGCCCAGGCCCAAGCTGACCTCCCCCGTTCCTCCCAGAGGAGCGGCTCAGCCTGGCAGACCCCGAGTGGAGCGATATCCATGTGGTGACCGGTGCCCTCAAGCTCTTCTTCCGGGAGCTGCCCGAGCCCCTAGTCCCCTATGGGCTCTTTGACCCCTTCATTGAAGCTATCAGTAAGTGCTCCCCTGCAGTGCTCCCCATGGGCATCCCCAGGCTATGGGTGCTGGGGGGGGGCATCGTGTCTGACTGCTGTGGCTCCCCTCCCAGAGCTGCCGGACCCCCAGGAGCAGGTGGAGCGGCTGGCTGAGCTGGTGCAGAGCCTGCCCCCGGCCAACTATGCCACCCTGCGCTACCTCCTGGCTCACCTCTGTCGGTAAGGGAAGGGCTGCTCCCAGGCTGGGGGCGGCTGTGGGGTGGGCTTAGAGCTTCCCCACAGGTGGATGGGCTAGTTCCACAGGGTAGTATGGGGTAGTTGTGGGGGGGGATCGGGTGGCCCTGGTACACCGGGGGAGGAGGGGGGCAGGATTAGGGCTTGCGAAGACTGATGGAGGCCTGGCACGTGGACCCCCCTCAGGTGATGGAGGGAGGACCAGGGCTGGACAGGGTGCATGGGACCACCCCCCAATCCTGTGCATCCCCAGGGTGATGGAGCGAGTAGACGTCAACCGCATGACATGCCAGAACATCGGCATTGTGTTCGGGCCGACGCTGCTGCGGCCGGAGCGGGAGCTGTGCAGCCTGGCGGCAGGCATGGCCCAGCAGAACCAGGCTGTGGAGCTGCTGCTGGCACACTTTGACCGCATCTTCCCCGTACCCCCCTGAGCCTGGCCCCCCTCCAAGTCATGCGTGGGTGCTCTGGCTGCCGGTGTCCCTTCCTACCCCTCGAGTCCTCCCTGCCCCATGTACCTTCAACTCTGCAGTAAATAGACACCTTCCCTGGGACTGCCAGCACCTCCTGCTCTGACGAGAGTTGGGGGGGTCTGTGGCACCGAGAGCCACCCACCTCTCACTGCCTCCCCAGAGAACATCATCATGCAGGCATATGGCAGCCCCCTAATGCCCTTCCCTCTGCCCCCTGCCCCGTACACCTCCTCGAGGTCATGACAGTGTTGATTTATTTCCACGAGTCATTAAATACATATCTGTCACCATCAGAACCCCCAGGAAAGGCACCTGCCTCTGCTGGCACAGCCATACCAGGGCCAGGGGTCTCTCCGGGGTGTACCCCAGGGTGCCCACATCCTGCTGCAGCCGCCACCAGCCGCTGCAGACCCCAGGGTGGCCAGCACCACCAGGACTCCTGCCTGCAGGACGCAACGGTCAGTGGATATGGGAGCTGTCACAGCACCTGTCAGGGTCACCATCCCCTGGGCCTCCCAGTGGCCCCCAGCCCCTCCCAGGGCCTCTGCACCCTCCCTGTGCCCCCCAGTTTCCTGGTTCCCATCCCAGTGTGCCCCCAGGACCCAGTGCCACCACTCGCTGCTTCTGTGTTCTCCCAGTGCCCTTCCAGCTCCCCAGTGCCCCCAGACCCCTGCTCACCGTTGCACCAACCACTCACAGTTCACAGGCAGCAGTGTCCACTGGATCTGTTCTTGGCCCAGGGCAGGCAGGAGATGGAGGGCAGACAGGGGTTCAAGAGCTCCAGGCAAGAAGGGGCAGAAGGGAGGACACGGGAGACTTGGGAGGCACAGGGCCCTAGGGAGCACAGCTGGGTCCCGGGGGTCTCCTAGGGAGACAACAGCCCTGCTTTGGGCAGGGACCAATCCAGAGGCTCATTGGGGTCTGGGAGGGACCCATTGATGCCCAGGGATGTCTGCTGGTGTGGCAGGGCAGCCCTGGCTCCAAGCGGTGGCTGGTGCTTGTGCACAGCCTTGCAACCCCCAGGCATCCCAGTGCCAGGGTCCCATCCTGGGCTGGGTGTGGGTCACAGAGGGTGGAGGGTGTCCCAGGAGACACCAGCAGGTGTGCAGGTGGGTGGTGTAGGAGCTGGAGTGGGTATCAGAGAGGTGTCCAGTCCCCCCTGCAGTCGGGGTGCACTTGTGGGATGCGTGGGGGTGATGCTGCCCCACAGAGCTTCCCACTGTATAACCATCCCGTGCATGCTGTGCCCTGGCATCATGCAGACTCTGTCACATGTGATGTGGGGGTCCCAGGAGTCTCTCACTGTGCAATGCCCACAAAAGCTGAGCTCCCCCCCACCTAAACTGTGCCTCCCACAGCCTTTCTAGTGCCGAGGGCAAAGCCCCCTGCCATAGGCGCCACTCCAGTAAGGATTTAAGAACGGTGCAGAGCAGTACCTGTGGTACCTGCACTGAGCACAGCCCTGTGGGCACCTACACCCACACCAGATCTGCTGGCAGCAGGAGCGAAGCCTGCAGTGCCCCCACCCCTGGCTCCTCAGTCCACCCTGAGCTGCTTGCGGGCCCCAAGTGGGAGGGGGCCACAGCTCCTTCTACCCACCCGGGCTGGGGGGATCTGCAGGTCACCCAGATATAAGTCAGATGCCTGGAATCCGAGGATATATGACTGGGAGAGGGGATGTACCCCCAGTCCATGCCTCAGTTTCCTCAGGTGAACAGGACTGGGGGCTCAAGATGCCCCTGAGTGGCAGGGACCCCCTGAGAGTGTGTTGCTGCAGGCAGGCATGACGCCAGGCACACCCCAACCCGCCAGTCCCCTGGGATGTGGGTGTTGTGAGGGTTAACCCTGTAGGCAGCTAAGCACCACACAGCCACTTGCTCACACCCCTCATCCAGTGGGATGGGGGAGAGAATCAGAAGGGTAAAAGTGCAGAGACTCATGGGTTGAGATAAAGACAGTGTAATAAGAAGGGGAAAAAAAGAAAAAAAGAAAGAAAGAGAGAAAAAAAGAAAGAAAGAAAAAGAAAAAAATGAAAAACAAAACCAAGAAAAACAAGTCATGCAAAAAAAAGAAACAATTGCTCACCACCGGCCAACTGACGCCCAGTCAGTCCCTGAGCAATGACAGCCCCAGCAAACTTCTCCCTCCTGGGTTTTTATTGCTGAGCACGATGTCCTATGGTCTGGGATATCCCTTTGGTCAGTTGGGGTCAGCTGTCCCAGCTGTGTCCCCTCCCAACTCCTTGTGCACCCCCAGCCTGCTTGCTGGCAGGGCAGGGTGTGAAGCAGAAAAGGCCTTGAGGGTGTGCAAGCACTGCTCAGCAATAACTAACGCATCTCCGTGTGATCAACGCTGTTTTCATCACAAGCCCAAAACATAGCCCCATAGTATGAAGAAAATTAACTCTATCCCAGTCAAAACCAGCACAGTGGGGCATTCCCCTGCGCTCACCTCGTGCTGGCACCAGGGCTGCGCCGGCACTTGGCTGGCCTCTCTGCCATGGCTGCCGTGGGAGCAGGTCCCGCTGGTGTGAGGGCCAGGGGCGGGGCCAGGTGGGGCGCAGAGGGGAAGGCGAAGCAAAGCTTGGGGCGCTATTGCCTGTGTGAGGTCTGGAGGGGCCACCAGAAGCACATGCTGGGGTGCGGGAACTGTGCCCCTGCTCAGACCCTTTCCCTGCACCTACATCCAACACCCCCGGGTCCCTCCTCCTGAACACTCAAAGACCTCCCCACAGCACCTGGCTGTGACCCCCAGGAGTGGCACCACCTGACCCTGCTGTGGTGAGGCGGGCACGGGTGGACCTCAGCCCCTGTGTCTGGCCACTGCCTGTCCAGGCTCCCTGTCCACAGGTGACAAAATGCCCGCAGCCTGTGGCCCTATGCCTGCTGCACCGAAGCAGGGCTCACGTCCAGGCATGGTGGAGGTGTCTTCACACTCCAGCCATGCATGCAGGGGAGAGAGACAACCCAGACCTCTACCTTCAGCCTGTGCTCAGCAACAAAAACCTGGGAGGGAGAAGTTTGCTGGGGCTGCTATTGCTCAGGGACCGACTGGGCATTGGTTGGCTGAGCAATTGTTTCTTTTTTTTGCATCACTTGTTTCTCTTGGTTTTCTTTTTCATTTTTGTCTTTCTTTCACCTCCCGCTGAGACATTGGGGACCACAATGGTTCTTCTCGTTCCTCCGCTGGGCCCATGAGCCACAGCCCCGTGCCTGATCCTGCACCCCTGCTGCAAAAGCTGCCATATTCATCAGTTGCTGTGACAGGAGCTGCTCAGAGCGCAGCACCTCCATGTTGCAGGGGTAATGCAGCACCACAGCTTTCTGCAATGCTACCCAGGGCCTGGTTACCACTCCACAAAACAAATAAAAAGCATCAACTGGAGTACAGAACCAGCAGTCACATCGACCACCATGAGTTAGTTAACTGCACAGGTCAGGACAGTTTCCTGGAGCTCCATAAAAACCAGCCACTCTTCTATACATGTTCCCCCAGCCTTCTCAAGCAGCGCTGTGCAAGATCATGTCTCCTGCTCTGGGAACAGAGGGACTCCACAAAGCAAGGGTGCTGTTAAACCGCACACACTCCCCACATCAGTATGAACAAAACTGGTAATTTGTTTCATGCAGTCGTCTCCAGAGTGAAGTGGAGGGAGAAAATATGAAAACATCTGTTTTACCTAAAAAAAAGAAAGAAATTAAGCTGTACTTACATTTGTTATACATCTGACCACCGACACCCTCACGCAGTCTGTGTGTCAGTCCCGTGTCATGCGCGGTACAGGCAGGGTGTCCTGGAGGAAGAGTAGGCGTTCACAACACGGAGTGGTTCACAGTGCCACCCTCTCTTGCTCACTCGATTCTGACATACTGCAGTTTACCTGTGGCTGGTTAAGTGGATTTATGGATGATAGTATCTCATTTTAACTAAGCTAACCTTCACAAAATGGTCAAGTGGCTTAAAAAGATTCCTGCAAAGAAACCACGTGAAGGTGATGCTGCTAATGTGAGCACAAGCGAACAGCAAGAAAACAGCAGAGCTGACACTTTTCCTCCTCTTCCTCGTACGAACTCTTCGCCAGCTATATTACGAAGTAAAAACAATGACGATCGAATCAAATCTGACAAGAAATCAGCCAAAAAAATTCAGAGTTATCAAGAAGACCATTTGAAATATGGATTTACATTCGTTACCATTAGCAGTGAACCTTACCCTAAGTGCGTACTGTGCCTTGAGATATGAGCTATTGGTAGTAGGAGGACATCACGACCAGCAAGGCATTTAAAAAATGAAGCATCCAGAACATAAAGACAAACCTGAAATACTGACATCACTAGGGATTTTCCAGCTTGTTAGCCCTGCAAACAGGTGTGCAATATAACCAGCTGCTTTAGACATGCACATACCCAGCTGGGACCAGCACACCTGGAGCACTGTGGAGCCAGCTGATCGGGTTTTCTTCAGAGGACCTGGGCGGCCTTCAGTGGACTGCCTGTAAGACGGCTGAAAAGAGACAGTTTTTTTGTCAACTGGGCAGGTATGCTGTCAACTTAGTGTTATACTGCAGAACTGCAGAACCGGAGAATGACTGCCTCTGTGTGGTCTGCACCCACCACAGAGGCATTAACTTCTTCCATGGTATCTGCTGTAATCTGTGCAGAAAGGCTTGTGCAACAGCTCAACCTTGAGGAGTATCAGGAGACCTCAGCATATACTGCCCTTTCCAATAGGTTTGCTAGCCAGCTTTATAACCCACCAATAACAGTTTGGAGAGAGGAAGAAGGGAAATCGAGCGAGCCCCAGACTCTTCCCAGTCCTGCAGGTGATGATTTCAGCTGTCCTTTACCACCTGTGCCTACAGCATGCTAACAGCAGAACAGAAAAATCACAAGCTCCTTTAGAGAATAGGAAGAAATTAACTTCCCATATCATTGACCCCAAATAACTTCACTTGCTTTCTTGCAAACTGTAGACCATTTGGCAGAGTGTAGACTCCACTCCAGTCATTTCCAGGAAACAAACAGCATAATCTGAATAACTTGCAATCTAAATCTACCCAACACATCTGAAGTATAGTAGAACCACCTGAAGTCTGATTGTGATTAGTAGCTCAGATGTCAATATAGGTGCCTGTGAGGTGACAGATGGTGGTGGTGTGTGAGCTAAGGCTGACAATGGTACCTATTTCAAGGGAAAGAATTGAGCATACCGGCTTTGCTCTCCTTTTCAGTCTGACAGTTTCACCACAGAGGAATCCCAGTCCTGTGGGACATACACAGTACTCTGCAAATACCATACAGCCTCTGGCCAGGAATGTCATAGAATCATGGAATGGTTTGGGTTGGAAGGGACGTTTAAAAGTCATCTAGTCCTGTGGTGGTGCATTCATACCCCCCCTTTCTTCCTTGGGCCACTTGTTGATCTCAGAAATTTCTGTGAAACCTCAGCCTTGGTGTATTGAGTCTGGCAGTTGAGCACTCCTTGACTGTATCAGAAACTCTGCATAGCTGAGGCTGGGAACATCCTCCTACTGTCTGGCCCAGGTGTCCAGTAGAACAACACCGAAACCTTGAGAATTTTTTAGTAATTACCACCTGGGCGAGGATGGAAATTTACGGATGACTAAAGCCAACCATCTTGCGAACCTATAAACAGTGGTCCTAAGTGAGGCCCTTTGAGCTCTCCTGGACTGCGGCGGCTGCACCCAGCATCTCCCTCTGAGTGGGACGCCTCTCAGAGCTTGCGATCTTTCAGGCCTGCAATATTCGGAGGACCGCTGGGTCCTGGGTGAGTCCCTTTCGAAGCTCAACCCTTCGCCCATTGAGAGGGAATGCCTAGACATTCGACGTGAATATTTCTTCACTGAAATCGAGGGGAATTTTTAACAGGTATACTTCTGTATATTTTTATATATATATATGTTTCTCTGTGTGTGTGAACTAATAGTAAGCATAATCTGTAATTAAGTTGTGATTGTAGTAGACTTACTAACCCACTTTGCAAATATTGAATAGTTAATGATTAGGTGTTACTAAAGTTTGTTAATAATTAGTTGATAATTAAGTGTTGCTAAATTGTGAATGAAACCTAGACTGTCCCTGAAATATAAACCCTTAGACGATTTTCCTTTATATGTTTCACCCATGTAATAAGTAATAGAGTGAACCTTGCCATCGAATCCTATTAGGTCGCACCTTTATAAATCTCTATTAAAATCACTTTCTGCTAATTTCTTTGACAGTGATTCTTTAAGCGGCCTCTAAACCACTCATTCGCGACAAGCCCAACCTCCCTGCAATGAGCAGGGACATCTTCAACTAGATCAGGTTGCTCAGAGCCCTATCTTTCAGTAAGTTTTAGCTAACAGCACACCAGAGAAATGGCCTGATCTTGTAGCTGACCCTGCTTTGAGCAGGAGGATGGACTAGAGACCTCCTGAGGTACCTCCAACTCAAATTATCCTATGATAGACAACATCTAGCCTAGTGAGACAGAAATGGAGCTGCTACCCGAACAGGAAGACACAAGTCCTTGCAAGCAATTGTGACTTGGGGCAAGGTGAAACAAGGTGCAGTAGAATGGACTAGGTAAATTGAAATGGATTTTTACATAATCATCTAAAAGGGATAATAGGTCAGGTCTGCCATCCACTGTGAGTGAGCAGTACTGCAGATGAGGATAGATTTGATAGAGGCCAACTGCAAGGTGTTAGGGCCCAGAGAGTACCAAGAGTCTTTACCACCCCTTCCCCCAGCACCCCAGGCGTTTTGCTGAATGTATTCAAGCTGACCTCTCACAGGGTGCGTCTGTGTAACATGGGAGCAGACTGATGTAAAAAGATCTAGAAGTTGTGAGCAAGAGCTGTGAGAGCTTCATTTGGGACCTCCACCCATACACCCTCTGCCCATTGGCTTGGGAGTTGCACTGAAATTCACTTCCCCCACGATGGAACAGCTTGTTCTTGCTGCTCCCTGACTGTTAGTTGAGTCTTTCTCAAGCTGAATGCGATGGGACCAGGCCCTAAAGTTGTGCAGCACCTTGAGCCCCAAGCTTGCAAACTAAGTGCTGTGAGTCTTACACCCTGGGGACCCCCTGGACTTCATGGTGAGTCCCTCAACTATGTCCCCCTGGAGACTCAAACGTGATCCAAAAGCAACTGAGGGCTGATCCATAGTGACCCCGAGACTTATGACTCTTGACACAATTGAAGCATGCCCAGCCTCAGGGTACTGGCAAGGCTCAGGCAGCAATGCACACAGCAGCATGTCCCGCCCTGGGATACCAGCGAGGCTTGGGAACCCTCATACACAGTAGCATGCCCAGCTCCGTGTACCATCAGGGCTCATGGTCCTTGCACAAAAGTGTACCCAGCCCTTATGCTCTGGAGAGACTTGGGGATCCTTGCACCCAACAGCACGTCCAGTGCCGGTGCATTTGTGGGGCTCAGAGACCCTTGCATGTAGCAGCATAGCTGTTACTGGTGCACTGGAGGGATTTAGGCACCCTTGCACATAGCAGCTGACCCCCTGCCAGTGCATCAGTGGAGCTTGGACACTCCTGCCCCCAAGCAGCTTGCAGAGCCCTGAGCTACCAGTGAGGCTCGGGCATCCATGTACACAGAAGCATGTCCAGCCCCAGCCTACCAGCAGAGCTCGGGAAGCCTTGCACACAGCAGCCTTTTCTTCCCAGGGCTCCTGGTGAGGCTCATGAACACTTGCCCTGTGGGCCCCATGCCCAGCTCTGTGGAACTGGCAAGGCTTGGTCACCCTCCCACACAGCTGCATGACCAGTCCTGGGACACCAGAGAGACTCGGGTACCCTCACACAACAGTGTAGCTACGCCCAGTGCAGTGGCAGGGCTCAGAGACCCCAGCACACAGCAAATTGCCCATCCCCAGAGTAACAGGCTCAGGAATCCTCACAGTCAGTAGCATCTTCAGTCTGGGGGTACTGGCAAAGCTTGGGAATCCTCACACGAAGCAGCACACATTTCCCAACTCTGGAAAACAGACAGGGACTGAGAACCAACGCACACAACAGCATGCCTAGCTCTGGTTTTCCATCGAGGCTTGGGCATCCTTAGACATGGCAACCTGTCCAGCCCCAGGAAAGCCCCCAGAAAGACACACACACATTAGTGTGTGTGCAGATACCCCAGGGTATCTGCAAGGCTTGGGCACACTCAAAAGCTGTACTGTAGCTATTCCCGTGCAGCAGCTGGGCTTGGAGGTCTTCACACACATCATTAGTGCCAGGACCCTGCCTTGGTGTAACGGCAGGGCTTTTCTCAGCAGCCGCAGGAGAAGGCAGCCCTCCCTCCCAAGGGTGCTCTGGCCAAAACACCCTGGCCAGTTCTCCTGGCAAGCCAACAGAACACTACTGTGTGCTAAGGTCCCCATGTCCCTCCAGTGCACCATGGCTGGATACGCTTTTGTGTACAAGGTCTCCAAGCCTCCCCAATACACTGGTTATCATCATGCTTCTGTGTGCAAGGGTTCCCATGCCTCTTTGCTAGCCTTGGGCCCGGAGAACAGGGAGCTGGGTGTGTAGCCAGAGGGGCTGTCCTCAATCCCTCCGAGCTGTGTTCCTGCTGGCCTCTCTGCTCAGACACACACGGCCCATTGACGTGGCCTGCCTGAAGAAGGGCTCCCCTGCCCATCACCTTGCAGAGGCAGGAGGAAGCCCTACCTACACCCGAGGGAAGCCCTCCTCCTGCATGAAGCATCTCCAGTGAGAAGGGGCACCTGCGCACCAGGATGGCCCCAAGCCCTGTGTGCCGCCGGCACTGCTTAGGAAAGGAGAGAGGCACAGGGCCTTGCAGACGGATTGCTTCACTCCTCTTCTCTGCCAGTGAGAAAGATCTCCTGGGGCTGTGATTCTGCTCTCCTACACTGGAGATTTGGTGAGCGACCCTGGGCTGCAGAAGCTGGAGCTGGACCATCGGGGGATTCGCCTTCAAGTCCCATTCCCCTGCCCTGTCCCTTGCAGCCTGGACCACGAGCATCCTTCTCCTGAGGGGGAAAGCTCCCTTACCCAATAGCGGCACAAGATGTTGGAAGCTCCCTGGAGGAATGTTTGCAAGTGACATACACAAGTCAAGCTGCCACACATCATCTTTGGTTTATTATGCTTCCTAAAGGAGCTCTTGGGCTTGTGGGTGGTCATTGTGGCTCGCCGTCTCCCCGTGAACCTGCGCTCGGTACATACAGGTGTACAGGCAGAGCCATCGTGGGGAGCGCACAGGCAGAAGGGCAAGCAGCAGCCACCTCCCTCTGACCGGTCACCTGGCATTCATTGATGTTAGCAAAGAAGGATTTGCTCGCATTTTGTTTTCTTCTCGTTCGTGCGCAGGTACTGGAAAGACGGCAGCAGAAGGAGACGCTAGCTAAAACCCCTTTTACTGCTGGCAATAAAGGTGCCTCTTGGCTGGGAGCACGAGAAGTACCCCTTTTTCCGCTCTTGATTCTTCATTCTTCAGGTTTTAAGACTACTCACATACTCATTTTTACAATTTACATAAGCTCTATGCTTTGGCCATGACGTCACTTGTTGCCACTCGCTTTGGAGTATTTGTTCATGTGAACCCCCAGTGCAAGCATGCTTAATGCATATTTATTAGCTGAATTTGCCTGATTTTCTTGCAACTTTGCCGCTTTCAGCTGTTTTGGTGTGGTTTCTTCTAACAGCAAACCCTCTTCTACAAGTGAGGTCATTGTTGTTCAAGTTGCGTTGCGCCTGTCTTAACATGGGCAGCCGTTTGCGCAGGGTGGTGGATACAGCCTCCTGCCTCCAAGTCGGGCAAGAGCCAGGTCTGAGGCAGAGCCATGGTGGGGCGTGCACAGGCAGAAGGGAAAGCAGTAGCCACCTCCCTCCAACCTGTCAGCTGACATTCATTGGCAAGGTCACGCACTTGTCCTACAATCACAGAGTTCTTTATTCTCTTTCTAGTTTTATTTCAAAAGAACCGGGAGCTCGCTGGGCGGCTCCCAAAGGCGGCCGCCAGCTTTGGTGGCAAGACCCAGTTAAGGATGTCCCTCTTCAGCAGGACCAGGATGAGGATGGCGATCTGCAGGAAGGCGAGGAACAGAAGAAATCTCCTGGGGGACAGGAGAGGGGTCAGGCAGAGCAGGGGGCCCATTTGTCTCAGCTCTTTCCAGCCACCCTCTTCGAACGCCACCGTGGCACCTTGCACCGTGCTGGGCACAACACTCCCCGCTCAGAACTGGAGTGAGGGGCCCCGGCATCTCTTTCAGCTCTACTGTAGGTCTCTCCAGTGGGCCCCAAAATCCCCCCCTACGCACCCCCCCACGCTAGGAAGAAAAGAAATACTGACACGTTTCATCCTAGAGAAGCCCAAAGCTGCCTAATGCCCTTGGACCACTGGCGCAGGCACCCCACTGCCTATGGCAGAGCCCCGGCACCCCGAGCCCCCAGGGCAACTCACCTCAGCCAAGAAGTGCTCTTATGCCTCCTTGACGCCAGCTGCTCCTCCTGCAGGCCAAGGCACAGCAGGGACACGTGTTGGGGTGTGCGAGGCGGCCGAGGTTTTCGGGGCTCAGACCCCCACCCTTGTCCCGCTGAGATCAGTGCCCCCATGTCCCCCGGGCACAGTGCAGACCCTTCCCTCCCCAAGGCCCACAGCGGGGTTGTCTGTCCTACCAGCCGCACAGCCACCATCTCCTGCAGCAGCGACGACTCTGTCTCGTCTGCCTGCGCTTTCTTCTCCCTGCTACGGACACCATGGGGTTCTAGGCTGTGAGAAGAGACCTCGGCCGGCATGGCGACCCCCCGGGTGGCCAACAGGGAGCCAGGGTGCTGCCCAGCCTCTGCTGGGGTTGGCACCAGGCACCCCGGTATCCCAGCACTGCACAGACCCGTTCCCCTCCCCTGTCCCACCGCAGCCCTGGGGAGCGTGGAGGAGAGCCTGGGAGCTACTCAGAGTTGCGCAGAGCAGCTTCCAGGATCCCGAGTTGCTCAGAGGTGTTTTGAGCTGCTTAGGAGAAGGCAAAGGGCTCTCCAGAGCAGGCTGGAGGGGCTGACAGGAGCCAGAAGGATGTCTACGAGCGGCAGAGGTCTGCCCAAAGCTGCTCATCACTCCCCCACCCCACTGCCCCAGGTTTCAATCAGGGCCCCATCACCACTCACAAAGCTGTTGGCTCTCGGAGGCGTTCCCGTCTCTCCAGGAGGCGCTGGAGCTTGTTCCTGAGCAGCTGGAGAAGCAGAGGGCCCGGTCAGGAGTCCATGCCATGCCCGCTCTGAGGGGACTTGCCCCCACAAACGTGTTGAGCCCCCGTCCCTCCTGTCCCCCTTGTACCTTCTTGACCTCGACCTGCTCCTGAACAGCTTCTGCCAGCTCTGACCACTGCTGCCACTGCAAAGCAAGCGGGAGAAACTGCAGGGAGCCATGGCGGGAAAGGTCGTCCCCAGTCAGTCCCCAGGGCCCTGGGAGGTAAGGCCACGGCCAGGGCGGCAGGCACCCGGGTGTCCTGGGGCTAGCGCCATTGCCCGGCAGCTCTGGCCACTCCCCGAGAGAGTTCTGGATGCGGGTCGCAGGCTTTGATCTGCTCCCACACTGCTGTGCCTCCCTCTGCCTTTCCCCAAAAGAGGTCTGCCTGAGAGAGAAGAGGGCACAGGAGCGTCTCTGGGAGGGGCAGGGGTGGAGGAGGACCCCCATTGACACTGGCCAGGGCGCATCGCCAGACTACCCAGCATCTGCCCTCCAGCCCATGCCTGAGTTCCTGTTACACACGGCATGCCCCGACACACCGGTGAGGGTCATTCATCCTGCCCCCTTCCCCAAAGCCATATTGCTGTGCCTGCAGACTCACATCAGGGTCCCCTCTGCAGCACAGCCAACAGCCTGCGGGATCTCCCGGGGCCCAATCCCTCCATCACGGATGCCCTATCCCGGAGTAGATGTCCTCCCCTGCCACCTCCCACCCTGCCCGTGGCTGCTGGGATGCACGGACCCAGCACTGGCACCCCCCTCCCTGCCCCTGTCAGGACGACCTCCTTCTCCCCTGTACCTTCTGTGCCTCTTCCAGGCTGGCGGCTGCCTCCCTCCTTGCCACCTGCAAGTGCTCCTGCGGGAGAGGAGGGGAAGAGGAGTAGCCATCAGGGCACCGGCACACTCCCTCGAGTGCACTCCCCTCGGCATTACCCCCTCCCAGCTCCTCTCGGGCGCTGCCTTTGCCCACGCATCCCCTCTCCTTCCCAGCCCTGCAGGCACTGCGGGCAGGCAGAGGGACCCCCAGGCCCAACTCTGGACGCGGTCCCCATCTGGACATGGTCCTGAGCAGCTGTCTCTAGGTGACCTTGCTTGAGCAGGGGCATTGGACAAGACAAGATGATCTCCAGAGGTGCCTTCCAACCTCAACCAGTCTGTGATTCTGTGAACTCACCTTGGTGTGGGCCACCAGCCCCTCTAGCTGCTGGAGCTCCTGGCGGTTCTTTTCCAAACACCGCGCCACGACACAGTTCTGGGAAGAGGAGCCGCACCCAGGCACTGAGCCCCTGACACAGCCCCGGGAGCCCCAGCTGGGGGACATGGCCAGAGGAGGGGACACTGACCTCCATGCTGCGCTGCTCCATGGTTTCCTGCAGCTCCTGCTGCTTCTTCCCCTGCGTGGGGAAAGGAGGGGTCAGAGGGTCAGGTCTCTCGCAGCCCCAGCTCCCGGGGACAAGGGGAACACTCCACACCTACCAGACACCGCAGCAGCTCCTTGTGCCTTTGTGACTCAGCAGAACACTGAGCCAGGCGCTCCCGGAGCATGCGGAGGTCTTGCTTCACCGCTTCTGTCTGCATGGCTGCACCTGCACGTCAGGAGCCAGCAGGGTGTGAGGGTCACGGCCGTGGGCACGGACACTCGTGGGGACGCTGCCCTACCCTGGCACATAGTTGCACATGGACAGGCGGGTGCGCTCGGGGGGATGCACCACCGCACGACTGTGCACAGGCACGCCACCCTGCTCGGCTGCAGCTGTGCCCAGCAAAACGGGTGCTGGCAGAGCAGCAGCCGAATACCCACGGGCACAGCCACGCGCTACCTTGTGCTCCTCAGGCAGGGGTGCACCCGTGCTCTCTCACGCACAGGACACGGCCACGCACATGCACAGTCAGGGATGCCCAGTGTTAATGTTAATCTTAATCAACATTAATCTTCAAAGTGTTATCATCCTGTGTATAGCCCTCACCCAGAACTGGGTTAAAAGACCAGTTAATAAGAAACCAGAATGATGAAGCTAGTGAGTGGGTGTTTGATTGGAGGAGATCAAGATGTATATGTTTTAATTTAAGAACACTATGGTGATAGATAGTTTAGTTTGTTGTGGATTCTATATTGCTCGCTTCTGTAATTTTAAACAATGAAGATTTGTTGCTTAGAAGTTAGATAACTAACAGGTGTGTGCTTGTAATTGTGTGGAGTAGTAATTAATTATAAGCTGTGTGTTTTAGAGGCAGTGAGCTATGGAAACTATAAACAAACGTGGTCCAAGCATGGCTTAGGGACAAATTGCGACCCTATAAGGTAAAAGAGGAAAGAAGTTCATGAAGAGTTCACTAACCTGCCGACCACCAGAGACCACCCGAGACCCCCAAGAAGACCCTAAAGGCTTTAGTGCGCATGTGTTTAAGATGATGTAATATTATAATTAGTTCTCGGAAATGTAATGAATATGTAACAAGGAAATTTAAAATATGTATGAGAAGCATGGATATAAACAGAAAGGTGACTAGACCAGGTGTGCTTGATTTGTGGCAAGTCCACCGAGCACCCAGGCCTGAATAAAACAATATCTCTCCTGAGCGTGTGGAATTGGTTACTTGCACGCCGGGCACGAATCCGCTTTTCGGACAACAGTTTTTGGCGACCCAGATGGGACTGCTGTGAAGCCTTGCCCGGATCGACTCGCCGGCTCTCGGTGGGGAGACCCTGCTCTCTGGACTCCAGCGCTCACCGACCTTTTGATCGGGGACTCCGTGAGTATTCTCCCCGACCAGAGCAGGTGAGCGACTCAACGGTGCAACGCTAAGGTAAATGAGATATTGTTCTGGAGTATAAAACTGTGCATGCATTTGGTAAGGAATTGTGGCCACAGGTAAAGAGGTATATTCATATGCGTTTGACAGTGACGACTGGAGTATATGAAGTTGTAGGCGCCAGGGGTAAACCGGTATATTCATATGCGTTTGACAGTGACGACTGGAGTATATGAAGTTGTGGTTAAGAACGTTCTTTTTTGGTAAAGATATGGGAGCTCAACCATCAAAAGTAACACCTTGTTCCCCCTTAGGATGCATCATTAAACATTGGGGAAAATTTGGGGGTAATCCTTTGAGAAAGGATAAATTAATTGAATATTGTACTAGATGGTGGCCAATGTACAAATTGGAAGATGAGGAAAAATGGCCAGAATTGGGAACCTTGCAATATAATACTATTTTACAGTTAATGTTATTTTGTAGAAGACAAGGAAAATGGGATGAGGTACCTTATGTAGATTTGTTTTTTTCTTTGAGAAATGATCATGAAATTCGGAAAAAATGTAAGCTTTTAGATTCGGATTCTAATGTGATGATGATGATGATGGAAAATAAGGAACCAAAAGCGCATTGTTGTTCTGCATGTAGCATAGGAAAACGGTGTTTAAAACTAGGAGAAGAAGAGGAGGATACACAAATGTTAGTACCACCAAGTAAAAATGAAACTTCTGAAACCGAAGCAAGAGGAAGCAATACTTTTAGTCCGATAGCTGGCAGGACTAGAACCCAGCAAGGGTCTGTATTGTTAGCACCCCTTCGCTAGGCAGTGGGCCCAAGGGGGGAGCCAGTATTTGTGAAAGTACCATTTACAACTTCTGATTTAATGAATTGGAAAGAATTAGCAGGATCATATAGAAAGAATTCTGAAAAGGAGTATAGACCTTTTCAAACAATTATTGAAAATCATAATCCAGATTGGAAAGATATTCAAATTCTTTTGAATAATTTGTTTACTCCTGAAGAAAAGAGGGTAGTATTAGAAAAAGCAAATATAGAAAATTAGAGAATAAATGCAAGAGAAGGTCCTGCTCATTTTATGCCAACTCAAGACCCAAATTGGAATCCTAATAGTAATGATGGGAAATTGATGATTAAACAGTATCAACAATTAATTTTGTATGGAGTAAAGAATGGAATATCCCGCCCAAAGAATTTGGCGAAATTGACTCAAATAATTCAGGGAAAAACAGAGGACCCATCCACCTTTTATGAACGATTATGTGAGGCAGCTAGGAAATGGACAGATTTAGATCCTGAGAGTGATGAGAACAGAGCAATATTTACTACTTTGTTTGTAGGGCAAGCTGCTCCAGATATTCGAAAGAAATTGCAGAAAGTGGATGGGATTACAGGAATGACTATATCACAGCTAATTGAAATTGCTTATAAGGTGTATAACAATAGGGAAGAGGAGGAAAAGAAAAATCAGGAAAAAGAAAAAATAAAAGATAGGAAACAAAAAGCTGCTATTTTAGCAGCTGCTTTTGTAAATGCCCAAGGATCAGCTGGAGGAAGAGGCAGGAGATATATGAGAGGTAGAGGTAGAGGGTATTTGAGAGGAAAAGGCAGAGGAGGTAGAGACATGTTTAAACAATATACCCCATTAGGATTTAATCAATGTGCTGTATGCAAGAAACAGGGACACTGGAAGAGTGAGTGTCCAGAGAACAAAGGAGCAGTCGTGACTCAGTCACAGCAGATACTACCTGAAGCTGATTTACTTATGATGGGAGGAGACTCTGAATGATGGGGACCGGGGGTAGAAAATGATATTTTCCCAGCTGAGCCCCTGGTTCCAGTAAAGCTGGGAGACAAAGTAGTCGATTTTTTAGTAGATACTAGAGCAAAATATTCTGTTATAAATACATGTAAAGGACCAATGAGTAAATTTAATGTATCTATTGTTGGGGTCACGGGAAAGAAGGAGATGTGTATGCCAGCAGGTGTATGCCAGCAGGCCAGATCTGAAAGATGTCCCTCTCCAAACTCCGGATGAAGAATTATTTACTGATGGAAGCAGCTTTGTTGTAAAAGGAGAAAGGAGGGCTGGTTATGCCGTGGTAACTTTAACTGAAGATCGAGAAGTAAAAGCATTACCTCCAAATACATCCGCCCAGAAAGCAGAAATTATAGCCCTCACAAAAGCCTTAAATTTGGCTAAAGGTAAAAGAGTTAACATCTATACAGATTCTAAATATGCTTTTGGAGTTGTGCATGCTCATGGAGCAATATGGAAGGAGTGAGGACTTTTATCTGCTAGCGGTACCCCTATAAAATACGGAACCGAGATTTTGAATTTGTTGGAAGCAGTACAGAAACCTAAAGAAGTTGCGGTGATTCATTGTAAAGCTCATCAAAAAGGGGACTCAAAAGTAATACAAGGAAATCGAAAAGCAGACGAGGCTGCTAAACGTGTAGCATTAAATACTATGATTTATGTTTTAATTCCATCAAAAGAAATTCAGGTGGAATCCCCAAATTATAATGAGAAAGAAAATAAGTTAGCTATGTTATTACATTGTAAGAAGAATGATCAAGGATGGTGGATAACTTCACATGGACAATGTATAGTAACCCCTGAAATTATGAAGAAATTAATGGTCAAAACCCATGCTGAAACACATATGGGAGCAGAGGCAATGGTGGAATCAGTAAGACGATATGCGATAGGAACCAAAATGTTATTGATTGCTAAAAGTGTGAGTAATAAATGTGAGATTTGTCTTAGGAACAATCCAAAAATACAAATCCGACCCCCTCCTGGAGAGGTAAAAAGAGGCATAACTTCCGGTGAGTATTGGCAAATAGATTTTTCATAGTTACCGCGATGTAACCAATACCGATATCTATTGATATTGGTAGATACCTTCTCTGGATGGCCGGAAGCTTTCCCGTGTCGAACCAACAAGGCAAAAGAGGTTGTAAAACATTTGTTGAAAGAAATAATTCCAAGGTTTGGAGTCCTTTTAGGAATATCCTCAGACAGAGGTCCACATTTTGTAGCAGAGGTTGTTAAAAACATGAGTAAGACATTAGGGATTAAGTGGGATCTCCATACCCCTTGGAGACCTCAATCTAGTGGGCAGGTGGAAAGGATGAATCAAACATTGAAAAGACAAATTTCTAAAATATGTCAGGAAGCTCAATTGAAGTGGATCGAAGCCTTACCACTTGCCTTGTTGAGAATTAGGGTGACCCCTAGAGCTAAAGAAAAAGTGAGTCCATTTGAAATTTTATATGGAAAACCTTATAGTGTTAATTTGACAGGAGGATCAGAACAAATGCATGTAATAGGAGAAAAAGTACTAACTGAATATCTTTTATCTTTGAGTAAGGTGTTGAATTCTTTGCATAAGTATGTCCTTTTGAAGACACCTTTACCTCTTGAATTTCCAGTACACTCATTTAATCCAGGAGATCAAGTTTATTTGCGAACGTGGAAGGATGACCCTCTTGGAGAAAAGTGGAAAGGACCTTTCCAGGTGCTGTTAACAACAAACACTGCTGTGAAACTGGAAGGAATAGAGTCTTGGATTCATTATACGAGGATTAAGAAAATTCCACCTGGACTGTGGACATCTGTATTTAAGGAACCATTGAAGTTAACCTTGCGACGTGTTCAATGAGATACTGGAGATGCTGCTAAATTAGTGTAACAATTTGATTATTGTACAGAATTAAATCAGAGAGAGAGGGAAGATGTGGAATGTGTTGTTGTTAATAATAACGATCAGTCAGATTGATTCTCAATTTTTGTTACCAAAATGGGATAGAAATCGAAATATCTGGGAACTTTTAGCCCGAGAAGTAACCAACATGTCTTCCTTTTGTATTTCAGCCGAGAATTCTGTGGGAGGGATGTATAGTTCTTGTTTGGTAGGAGTACCAACCCCATTGGAATTGATGAAGAATTATACAATGTTTCAAAGTTTTGACATTAAATTAACTTATCGTAGCATTTATAGTTTAGGAAAAACAACTAGATTTAAGGAGAGAGGGATGTTAAGAGTCAAGGTGCGAGGAATGCTTCCAGCTGGGCATTGTGTTAAATTCATAAATTGCACTTCTAAATGTGAAAATTTAACGCGTTTACAACCTCCTTTGAGATGTAACTCCACTCAACTTCAGAGTTATGCATGGGCTCATACTAAACTACCCCTTGGATGGTTTTTGTTGTGTGGACGAATAGCATATTCGTATATTCCAGCGAATGTGACCGGAGGTCCGTGTTCAATAGGGAGGATAGCTCCGCTGCTGATAGACAAAAAGGACTTAGAACATGATGCACAAACTAAAAGGAGTGTACATCAGATATCAGAGAATTGTGACTCGCAAGTCACTTTATACAGTTCAAGTGAGATGTCAGCTGCAGCTATCCTAGCACCCAGAGTTGGAGTAGCTATGAATTATCACACCATAAAACGGATTACTTGTGCTTTAGTAAAAGACATAAATTATACCTCCCAAGCACTTTCGGCTATTGGTACAGAAATGACACAAATAAGAGAAGCTACCCTTGAAAATAGGGCTGCAATTGACTATTTACTTTTAAGACACAATCATGGTTGTGAAGAATTTAAAGGAATGTGTTGTTTTAATTTGAGTGATAATTCACAGTTAGTAGAGAAGAAAATCCAACAATTAAAAGATTTGGCATATGGGTTTAAACAACGGGAAGGATTAGATTTTTCTTGATTGTTCTCGTGGCTTCCGAATTTAAATTGGCTTAGACAATTATTTTTGTTTGTGGTACTGATTGTTATTTTAATTATGATTACATTTGTATGATTCAATTTGTATCTTTTTGTAGAAAATAAGTATTATGAGACTCATGATGCTTAACATCATAAGTCTCAAAGGGGGGAATTGTTAATGTTAATCTTAATCAACATTAATCTTCAAAGTGTTATCATCCTGTGTATAGCCCTCACCCAGAACTGGGTTAAAAGACCAGTTAATAAGAAACCAGAATGATGAAGCTAGTGAGTGGGTGTTTGATTGGAGGAGATCAAGATGTATGTGTTTTAATTTAAGAACACTATGGTGATAGATAGTTTGTTGTGGATTCTATATTGCTCGCTTCTGTAATTTTAAACAATGCAGATTTGTTGCTTAGAAGTTAGGTAACTAACAGGTGTGTGTTTGTAATTGTGTGGAGTAGTAATTAATTATAAGCTGTGTGTTTTAGAGGCAGTGAGCTATGGAAACTATAAACAAATGTGGTCCAAGCATGGCTCAGGGACAAATTGCGACCCTATAAAGTAAAGAGGAAATAAGTTCATGAAGAGTTCACTACCCTGCCGACCACCAGAGACCACCCGAGACCCTCAAGGAGACCCTAAGGGCTTTAGTGTGCATGTGTTTAAGATGATGTAATATTATAATTAGTTCTTGGAAATGTAATGAATATGTAAAAGAGAAATTTAAAATATGTATGAGAAGCATGGATATAAACAGAAAGGTGACTAGACCGGGTGTGCTTGATTTGTGGCAAGTCCACCGAGCACCCAGGCCTGAATAAAACAATCTCTCTCCTGAGCGTGTGGAATTGGTTACTTGCACGCCGGGCACGAATCCGCTTTTCGGACAACACCAGGGCTGGCCCAGCAGCCTCCCCCCAGAGAGGGGCACTGACAGCCGTCGGCACTCACGTCCCTGCACACTGCCCCCAGCCAGCGCTCCTGAGCGCGTGTGCGCACTAGTTCCATGCCCGACTTGGCCTGCGTCAGCTGGATGCTGAGCACGTGGCCCCTGGGCCCCTGCTGCCCGTGGGGCTGCCCTGCTCTGGGGCCTCTGCAATGCCACCTTCAGTGTCAATGTCCTGCCCCGTGAGGTTAACACGTCCCCCTGAATTAAGGAGTAGGATGAGAAAAGCTAAGGTGACCTATTTGTAGCTTAGCAACCTAGATAAGATAAATGCTATTGTAAGCACACTGAATAGTAAAGCAGGAGGCTGCAAGCTTGGTGTAAGCAAGAGTTGTAGAGATAACAGGGACTTTTGGTACAGAAACTAGGAACTCCATTGTCTACAAGAAGCAGCCATTTGGCTGAGACCGGTTTTGTGGTTTGGAGCTCAGCCAACTCAGCATTCCAGGCCAAAAGTGAAGAGTACATGGTGAGGAAGACTGCGAGCCTTCATCCGCAAGACCCCAACAGACGACCACCTGATAGGAATGCACAAGCGCCAGCAGGAGGAGACTTACGATAATGAGTTCCTGAGGGTGACATAATGGTCACGCCCAGTAACTGCAATAACCCGACCCAGGATAGTGAGTATGCATGTCCTTGTGTAAAAATAGACTCTTGTTTTGTGATCTGGTGTGCAAGTTAGGAGGTGCGATCCCCCTTGCACCCGGCGCCGTAATGAACATACCTGCTTTATAACTCTCTGTAAGTTGTAGAGTTTGTTTCCGCAGATCAATTTGGCGACCCAGATGGTGTTGTCCGAAAAGTGGATTCGTGCCCGGCGTGCAAATAACCAATTCCACACGCTCAGGAGAGATATTGTTTTATTCAGGCCTGGGTGCTCGGTGGACTTGCCACAAATCAAGCACACCCGGTCTAGTCACCTTTCTGTTTATATCCATGCTTCTCATACATATTTTAAATTTCTCTTTTACATATTCATTACATTTCCAAGAACTAATTATAATATTACATCATCTTAAACACATGCGCACTAAAGCCCTTAGGGTCTCCTTGAGGGTCTCGGGTGGTCTCTGGTGGTCGGCAGGGTAGTGAACTCTTCATGAACTTATTTCCTCTTTACTTTATAGGGTCGCAATTTGTCCCTGAGCCATGCTTGGACCACGTTTGTTTATAGTTTCCAAGGTTATTCTTCACTAGAGCCTAACAATGCTTCCAGGATACACAATTTAGACTAGTTACAATTCTACACACCTGCAAACACCACACCTGCTAGTTACCTAACTTCTAAGCAACAAGTCTTCATTGTTTAGAATTACAGAAGCGAACAGTAAAATTACAGAAGCAAGCAGTATGAAATAGCAGATACTGTACCTACTACATCAATTCCCCCCTTTGAGACTTATGATGTTGAGCATCAAGAATCTCACATCATTTATTTATAAGCATTTGGTCTACAAAAAGACATACATTAAATTGTACAACAAATTATTATAACTAAGATGATGATCAATATTGCAAATAAAAAGAATTGTAATTTCTATCTTATTTTGGCAATAGAAATTGGGATTCAGCTTTACTGATCATCATAATTAATATCAACAGGCTTTATATTTTCTACTCTTAAATTTACAATTTCTTAATTAATTTGTTTTTTTTTTCTAACAATAAATATTTTAAATATCACAAATAATTTAACAACATCTCTGATAACTCATCAAGTACGCCTTAAAGTTAATTTCAATGGTCCCTTAGGTATAGGTGTTCACAGTTTAGGATATATTTTTTTTTATTCCAGTGTAACATTTTTCTCCTATTACATGCATTTTTTTAGATTTTTTTGTTAGATTAACATCATAAGGTTTACTATACAAAATTTCAAATGGACTTACTTCTTCTTTAGTTTTCGGGGTTACCTTAATTCTTAACAAGGCAAATGGTAAAGTTTCAATCTATTTCCACTGAGCTTCTGGATATATTTTAGGAATTTGTTTCTTTAATATTTGGTTCTTTACATTTTTAATAACTTCCGCTACAAAATGTGGGCCTTTATCAGAGGACATTCCTAAACAGACTTCAAACCTTGAAATTATTTCTTTCAACAAATGTTTCACAACTTCTTTTGCCTTGTTGGTTCGACACGGGAAAGCTTTCGGCCATCCAGAGAAGGTATTTACTAATACCAATAGATATTGGTATTGGTTACATCGCGGTAACTTTGAAAAATTTATTTGCCAGTATTCACTGGAAGTTATGCTTCTCTTTACCTCTCCAGGAGGGGGTCGGATTTGTATTGTTCCTAAGATTCCACTATTGTCTTTGCTCCCATATGTGTTTCAGCATGGGTTTTGACCATTAATTTCTTCATAATTTCAGGGGTTATTATACATTGTCCATGTGAAGTTATCCACCATCCTTGATCATTCTTCTTAAAAGGTAATAGCATAGCTAATTTATTTTCTTTCTCACTATAATTTGGGGATTCCACCTGAATTTCTTTTGATGGAATTAAAACATAAATCATAGTATTTAATGCTACACATTTAGCAGCTTCATCTGCTTTCTGATTTCTTTGTATTACTTTTGAGTCCCTTTTTTGATGAGCCTTAGAATGAATCACTGCAATTTCTTTAGGTTTCTGTATTGCTTCCAACAAATTTAAAATCTTTGTTCCATATTTTATAAGGGTATCACTGGTAGACAAAAGTCCTCGTTCCTTCTATATTGTTCCATGAGCATGCACAACTTCAAAAGCATATTTAGAATCTGTATAGATGTTGACTCTTTTATCTTTAGCCAAATTTAAGGCTTTTGTCAGGGTTATAATTTCTGCCTTCTGGACGGATGTATTTGGAGGTAATGCTTTTACTTCTCGATCTTCAGTTAAAGTTACCACGGCATAACCAGCCCTCCTTTCTCCTTTTACAACAAAGCTGCTTCCATCAGTAAATAATTCTTCATCCGGAGTTTGGAGAGGGACATCTTTCAGATCTGGCCTGCTGGCATATACCTGTTTGATAACTTGCAAACAATCATGGTTAAGATCACTTTCTTTTTCACTTGGCATTAAAGAGGTAGGATTTAAAATTGTACTCACTTTCAAAATGATGTCGTCTTGTTCCACTAACAAAGCCTGATATTGTAACAAACGACTAGGGGTTAGCCAATGATGTCCTTTTTGTTCCAGTACTGCAAGTACCACATGCGGGACGTGAACCGTTATTTTCTGTCCCAATGTCAATTTTCTAGCTTCTTGAATGATGAGAACTGTTGCCGCAACTGCCCACAAGCAGCTAGGCCATCCTGAGCTTACTTTATCTAATTGTTTGGAAAAGTAAGCCACTGGTCTTTTCCAGTCTCCCAAAAGTTGAGTCAAAACCCCCATAGCTACATGTCGCTTCTCATGAACAAATAGCTCAGAGGGTTTGGTCAGATTTGGAAGTCCTAAAGCTGGAGCTTTCATTAAAGTCTGTTTAATGTCATCAAAACGTTTTCGGCACGCTGGAGTCCATTCTAACAATTCTTCAGGGCCTTTGGTTGCCTCATACAGTGGTTTTGCCATCAAACCATAATTTGGAATCCAAAGGCGACACCATCCAGCCATTTCTAGAAATCCTCTCAACTCTCTTTTAGATTGAGGGGGTGCCATCCTGCAAATGGCTTCTTTTCTACCATTTCCTAATCTTCGCTGTCCTTGGGAAATCTCAAACCCCAAATAAATTACAGTTTGTTTTGCAATTTGTGCTTTCTTCTCTGACACCCTATACCCGGCCATTCCCAAAAAGTTTAGGAGGCTGACAGTCCTTTTTTTGCAGATTTCAGTAGTATCTGCTCCCAATAGGATGTCATCAACATATTGAAGGAGGGTGATTTGATCTTCCTTACCGGACCACTCTTCCAGTTCCTTGGTCAAGGCTGCTCCAAAGATGGTTGGGCTATTTTTAAACCCTTGTGGCAGCACGGTCCAGCAGAGCTGAGTCCTCCTCCCAGTTGACGGATCTTCCCATTCAAAAGCAAAAATCTTTTGGCTGTTTTCTTCCAGAGGTATACAAAAGAAAGCATCTTTCAAATCTATAACAGAGAAATATGCATTTGATTCATTGATAGTTGTTAACAGCGTATATGGATTAGGGACTATTGGATGAATGTCCACCACTAACTGGTTTATCGCTCTTAAATCTTGAACCAGCCTATATCCTTGGTTATGTGGCTTTTTCACTGGAAGGACAGGAGTATTATAATCAGATTGACATTCTCTTAAAAGTCCGTATTTAAGAAAATTATTTATTATTGGTTCCAAACCTTTTCTGGCTTCTATACTAATAGGATACTGTTTCTTTCTTACCGGTCGAGCTCCTGTTTTCAATTCAACTTTTACCGGTTCCACATTTTTCGCTCTTCCTGGTTTCTCTGTTGCCCAAACAAAAGGGTAAACTGCATCTTTAATCTCTTCTGGAATTTCTTCAGATTCATCTGTGTTTGTCTGTAATAAATAAACTTGGGCTTGCCAGGCATTAGCTTCAGGAAAATGAACTTGGATTCTTCCTTTTTTAAGGTTGATTTGTGCTCCCAATTTATTCAATAAATCCCGTCCTAAGAGAGGCATGGTGCATTCCGGTATATATAAAAATTCATGCATCAATGTTTTTCCTCCAATTTTACATTTTAAAGGTTTCAAAAAGGCCTTATCTCCTTCTTTCCCGTGACCCCAACAATAGATACATTAAATTTACTCATTGGTCCTTTACATGTATTTATAACAGAATATTTTGCTCTAGTATCTACTAAAAAATCGACTACTTTGTCTCCCAGCTTTACTGGAACCAGGGGCTCAGCTGGGAAAATATCATTTTCTACCCCCGGTCCCCATCATTCAGAGTCTCCTCCCATCATAAGTAAATCAGCTTCAGGTGGTATCTGCTGTGACTGAGTCACGACTGCTCCTTTGTTCTCTGGACACTCACTCTTCCAGTGTCCCTGTTTCTTGCATACAGCACATTGATTAAATCCTAATGGGGTATATTGTTTAAACATGTCTCTACCTCCTCTGCCTTTTCCTCTCAAATACCCTCTACCTCTACCTCTCAAATATCTTCTACCTCTTCCTCCAGCTGATCCTTGGGCATTTACAAAAGCAGCTGCTAGAATAGCAACTTTTTGTTTCCTGTCTTTTATTTTTTCTTTTTCCTGATTTTTCTTTTCCTCCTCTTCCCTATTGTTATACACCTTATAAGCAATTTCAATTAACTGTGATATAGTCATTCCTGTAATCCCATCCACTTTCTGCAATTTCTTTCGAATATCTGGAGCAGCTTGCCCTACAAACAAAGTAGTAAATATTGCTCTATTCTCATCACTCTCAGGATCTAAGTCTGTCCATTTCCTAGCTGCCTCACATAATCGTCCATAAAAGGTGGATGGGTCCTCTGTTTTTCCTTGAATTATTTGAGTCAATTTCGCCAAATTTTTTGGGCGGGATATTCCATTCTTTACTCCATACAAAATTAATTGTTGATACTGTTTAATCATCAATTTCCCATCATTACTATTAGGATTCCAATTTGGGTCTTGAGTTGGCATAAAATGAGCAGGACCTTCTCTTGCATTTATTCTCTAATTTTCTATATTTGCTTTTTCTAATACTACCCTCTTTTCTTCAGGAGTAAACAAATTATTCAAAAGAATTTTAATATCTTTCCAATTTGGATTATGATTTTCAATAATTGTTTGAAAAGGTCTATACTCCTTTTCAGAATTCTTTCTATATGATCCTGCTAATTCTTTCCAATTCATTAAATCAGAAGTTGTAAATGGTACTTTCATAAATACTGGCTCCCCCCTTGGGCCCACTGCCTAGCGAAGGGGTGCTAACAATACAGACCCTTGCTGGGTTCTAGTCCTGCCAGCTATCGGACTAAAAGTATTGCTTCCCCTTGCTTCGGTTTCAGAAGTTTCATTTTTACTTGGTGGTACTAACATTTGTGTATCCTCCTCTTCTTCTAGTTTTAAACAGCATTTTCTTATGCTACAAGCGGAACAACAATGCATTTTTGGTTCCTTATTTTCCATCATCATTATCATCACATTAAAATCTAAATCTAAAAGTTTACATTTTTTCCAAATTTCATGATCATTTCTCAAAGAAAAAAAAACAAATTACATAAGGTACCTCATAACATTAATTGTAAAATAGTGTTATATTGCAAGGTTCCCAATTCTGGCCATTTTTCCTCATCTTCTAATTTGTACATTGGCCACCATTTAGTACAATATTCAATTAATTTATCCTTTCTCAAAGGATTACCCCCAAATTTTCCCCAATGTTTAATGATGCATCCTAAGGGGGAACAAGGTGTTACTTTTGATGGTTGAGCTCCCATATCTTTACCAAAAAAGAACGTTCTTTACCACAACTTCATATACTCCAGTCGTCACTGTCAAACGCATATGAATATACCGGTTTACCCCTGGCGCCTACAACTTCATATACTCCAGTCGTCACTGTCAAACGCATATGAATATACCTCTTTACCTGTGGCCACAATTGCTTCACAGTTTTATACCCCAGAACAATATCTCATTTACCTTAGTGTTGCACCATTGAGTCGCTCACCTGCTCTGGTTGGGGAGAATACTCACGGAGTCCCCGATCAAAAGGTTGGTGCGCGCTGGAGTCCGGAGAGCAGGGTCTCCCCACCAAGAGCCGGCGAGTCAATCCGGGCAAGGCTTCACAGCAGTCCCACCTGGGTCACCAAAAACTGTTGTCCAAAGTGGATTCGTGCCCGGCGTGCAAGTAACCAATTCCACACGCTCAGGAGAGAGATTGTTTTATTCAGGCCTGGGTGCTCGGTGGACTTGCCACAAATCAAGCACACCCGGTCTAGTCACCTTTCTGTTTATATCCATGCTTCTCATACATATTTTAAATTTCTCTTTTACATATTCATTACATTTCCAAGAACTAATTATAATATTACATCATCTTAAACACATGCGCACTAAAGCCCTTAGGGTCTCCTTGAGGGTCTCGGGTGGTCTCTGGTGGTCGGCAGGGTAGTGAACTCTTCATGAACTTATTTCCTCTTTACTTTATAGGGTCGCAATTTGTCCCTGAGCCATGCTTGGACCACGTTTGTTTATAGTTTCCAAGGTTATTCTTCACTAGAGCCTAACAATGCTTCCAGGATACACAATTTAGACTAGTTACAATTCTACACACCTGCAAACACCACACCTGCTAGTTACCTAACTTCTAAGCAACAAGTCTTCATTGTTTAGAATTACAGAAGCGAACAGTAAAATTACAGAAGCAAGCAGTATGAAATAGTAGATACTGTATCAATGGGACCTTCTCTGTCCAGCTGCAAGACCTGCTGAGGACAGGATTCCTCTGGGCGCCCCTGAGATTTCTTGGGAGGACTCCCCACTCACCAGATCATTGCAGGGACAGACAAGAACCATTCTTAGCAGACCAGGTATGTTATAATGGAACAAGGGGATACCTGTAAGTTGTGAGGAGACTTCCTATGTGAGGTAAGGAGCATTGGTGCTCGCCCCTGGAAAGGTTGGGGTTTGAGTCCCCATACGGTGGTATCCTCAAGTGCCTTGGGGTCTCCTAACTGTAGTGACAGGAGCTGTAGGTGGCATTGCCGTAATTATAGTCATCTGTTGTAAAATCCGGTACCGTGCATTATGGTTTAAACTCATCTGTGTGGACTTGTGGCAAACGGTTTACAGTTAACCATTTATGCTATATGTGAACTGGATTATTATTTTAATTGGTACAGTTTGTGGTGTGAGTGAGAAGCGTAACGGGCCCTGTTGTGTAACTGAGTGTCGGCATTGTACGTGTGAGACGCAGCGCAGCTGCAAAGCGAGTGCGGAGTTCTGATCCGCGGTTCCGTGTTCTCCGCGAGGAGAGCGGCCGGAAATGAACAAAGTGAATGAAATAACATATGTACGAATTTTGGTTATGAGAAAGATATCTTCGACATACCGACATATTGAAAATAGTTGTACCTTTAAAATTTATATTGAAGTATATTTGTTGTAATCAGGCAAGCAGGATTGGGGGGTCAACAGAGTGGAGGTATTGTGAAAAAGAGCCCCTTAAGCTGTATTTTAGCACATTGGAAAGATATAGGAGGACCCCCAGATAAAAACATGAGTAGAAAAACTTGAATAAAATATTGTCATCAATGGTGGCCCTTACATAAGTTAGGAGATAAAGAAAAATAGCCCTTTAATGGAACCTTGAACTATAATACCTTGTTACAATTAATATTGTTTCTAAGAAGGGAGGGAAAATGGGGTGAGGTTGCTTATGCTAACATGTTTTTCACTTTAAGAAATCACCCAGAATGGCAGAAAGAGTGTGGTATAAACCTGGCCGCGCAGGATCCTTTAGTGATGGTGTTAGAAAAAGAAAATAAAAGAAAAGGAAAGTTGAAGAGGTGTTGCTCGGCATGCAGCATAGGGCAGAGGTGTGTAAAGTTAGGAAAAATGAAGGATCCTGGAGTGAGAGATCTACCGGAACATTATAAGCCGCCTGTAGGGATAGAACAAAAGGAAAATGAGGACTCTGAATGGGAACCCCCCCCGATAGTCCAGTATCCTCTCGCACTCGAAACAAAGAGCGAGCAGTAATACAGGCACCACTAAGGAAAGCAGTGGGACCAAAAGGAGAGCCTATTTTAATAAAGGTTCCTTTTTCCTCATTTGATCTCAAAACATGGAAAAATGTAGCGAAAAATTACCAAAGCGATTCGGTGGGAGTGACCAAACATTTCCAATTTATAATAAAACAGCACAACCCTGATTGGGGAGATATTCAATTATTATTGGATCAGATGACAGAAACTGAGAAGCAGTTAATTTTAAAAACCGCCCAAGATTTGGCCACTGATCATCTGAAAAGTACTGAGGAAGATATAAAAGAACACTTTCCCTTACAAGATCCACATTGGAATCCAAATAGAAGAGCCCACTTTAAGTTGTTGAGCTCATATAGAGATTGGATTATAAGAGGAATGAAGCAGGGTAGTCCAAAAACAATTAATTGATCAGCTTTATATACTATCCGGCAAGGTCTATTCTTCAGAATTCTTCAGAATTTCCGGATAAACTACGAGATATTATGAGGCGGCATACCCCTTTAGAGCCGAGGTCAAAAGCCTACTTTTGTAGGCTTATTACATAATTAGTCAATATTTCGTTCCCAATTTGAGTTGATGTTCTTACTTGTACAATGTAAGGTCTTCTATACATTATTTCAAAGGAACTTAGCTCCTCCTTAGTTTTGGGCTTAGTTTTTATTCTCAGGAGTGCCAAGGGCAATGATTGGGGCTAAGGCAAATTGGGCTCCTGTCTTCATTTTACAATTTGCAACTTAATCAAATGGTTTATCTTTTCTATTTGACCGCTTGACTGTGGATTATACGGGGTATGCAATTGCCAATTTATTCTTAAAAGCTTGCTGACTTGCTGAACAACCTTTGCAACAAAATGAGGGCTCCGGTCGGATGAAATTACCACGGGAACTCCAAATTTTGGTATTATTTCTTGCAATATTACTTCAGTTATTTCTTTAGCTTTATTGGTTCGGCAGGGGAACGCTTCTGGCCATTTGGAAAAGGTGTCTGTCAAGACCAATAAATATCGAAACCCCGCTTTTCTTGGGAGTTCCGAAAAATCAATTTGCTATTGTTGTCCTGGGTACTTTCTTCTCCCTATTTGTCCGACTTGGGCTTTAGATTTTATCTTAGGATTATTTTGTAGACAAATTTCACACTGTAATGTTACCTGTTTACCAGTGGTGTATAGATTTCGAGCGACTATCAGTCGCTCAAGTATTTGTGTAGGGCCTCTATTCTTTAGTGGGATTTCCTATGTTGTGCCATAACTATAGCCCAGAACAAGGCCAATGGTATTACTAATTTCCTTTGTGGAGTTTTTGCCTACTCATTTTTTTTTTATCTTTTCTTCTAAATCTTCAATTAGTTTTTGATCTTCTTTAGAATATTTAGGTTGGCACTTGATTTGTATTTTACCGTCTGGGACTAGAGACTGCACTTCTAAATCATCTTTCTCTGCAACTTTTTTGGCCTCGCGGTCTGCCATAGCATTGCCCAATTTTTGAGCGGTGTTTCTTTTTTGATGAGCTTTACAGTGCATGATAGCTACCTTCTCAGGTAACAGCACTGCTTTCAGGAGCTTAAGAATTTCTTCAGCATGTTTTATGTGCTTCCCTTGAGTAGACAGGAGTCCTCTTTTTTCCCACACAGCTCCATGAGCATGGACTACCCCAAAAACATACTTAGAGTTTGTCTAGATGTTAATTTTCTTGCCTTTGGCTAGTTCCAATGCTCGAGTTAGAGCTATTATTTCTGCCTTTTGCGCGGAGGTATTTGGGGCAAGGGTCTTGGACTCTATTACTTGATTTGCAGTGGTTACCGCCTATCTTGCTTTGCGGATACCTTGTCGGACAAAGCTGCTTCCGTCGGAGTACCAAGAGTTTTCAGCATTTTCTAGCGGTTCTTCTTTCAGGTCAGGTCGACTAGTATAGACTGCTTCTATTGGTTCCAGGCAGTCGTGCGATACTGGTTCTCCCGTGGTTCCGTTAAGGAAAGATGCTGGATTGACAATATTAGTAACCACTATTTCTACATCCTGCTGCTCTATCAGGATGGCTTGATATTTAAGGAATCTTTGAGGTGCGAGCCAATGCCTTCCTTTTACCTCTGATATCGCCAACATGGTATGAGATACTGATACTGTAATTTTTTGGCTCAATGTAAACTTCTGTGCCTCTTGAATATTTAAAGCCACTGCTTAAACTAAAGCCACACTTAAAGCCACTGCAGCTACTGTCCTCGAGCAACTGGACCAGCTTCTACTTACTTCATCAAGCTGTTTGGGAAAGTACGCTCCTGCTCTCCGATACGGTCCTATGTTTTGGGCCAAGATTCCTAAGGCTACTCCTTGTTTTTCATGCGAAAACAACCAAAAAGGTTTGGTGGTATTCGGTAGTCCCAGAGCTGGTGCTTTCATCAGTTCTTGTTTTAGTTGATCGAATGCTTTGTCAGCTTCTCCGTTCCAGCTAAGATCTTTCGAGCTTGATCTTAAAAGCTTATGAAGTGGTTTTACCAAAAGCTCATAATTATAAATCCATAGACGGCACTATCCTGTCATGCCTAAGAAGGGTTGGAGTTCTTTAGCTGTCTGGGGCTTAGGAGTCTGGCAAATGGCCTCTTTTCTTGCGGCTCTAAGTATTCGCTCTTCGGTTGTGATTTCATACCCAAGACAGGTACCAGCTGCTGGGCTATGTGAGTTTTCTGTGGGGAGACTTGGTAACCATTTAGTCCGAGAAAGTTGAACAAACTGACAGTCCATGCTATACACAGTTCTTCTGTTTTAGTGGCTATTAATAGATCATCTACATATTGTAATACTGTTCTAATTCCGTGTGGTCACTCCCATTGCTCTAGATCTTTGGCTAACTGATTGCCGAAAAGTGTGGGGCTATTTTTAAATCCTTGTGGTAACACGGTCCATGTTAATTGTGTTTTTCTTCCGGAGTCTGGATTTTCCCATTCAAATGCAAAGAGCAGTTGGCTTTTGGAGCTCAAGGGTAAACAAAAGAAGGCATCTTTCAGGTCCAATACGGTAAACCAAGCTAATTCAGGTGCTAATTTGGTTAACAATGTATATGGATTTGCCACAACAGGGTGCAAATCTTCAACAATTTTATGAATAGCTCTAAGATCTTGTACTATTCTATAACTACTATCTGTTTTTTTAACCGGTAAGATAGGAGTGTGATATTCTGATTCACACTTTATTAATAGTCCATTTTTAATAAATCGGTCAATTATAGGTCGAATTCTTTCGCTATCTTCCGTTCTAAGGGGGTATTGTTTAATTCTTAGAGGCCGTGTTCCTTGCTTGAGTTTGATTAATATTGGAGAGGTATTTTTCGCCCTTCCTGGTATTTCTGAAGCCCATATTCCTTGAAATACTTGGTTCTGGATTTCCTCAGGTATTCCTGAACCAACAGGGGTTTTATGAGGGCTAGACTCAAAATTTCAGCAAGCTGATCATTTCTTACTCGGAACACTATTTTTTCTTTCTTAAATTTTATTTTTGCATTTAATTGTTCTAATAGGTCTCGCCTTATGATAATGAATTCCTGAAGATGACATAATGATCACGCCCAGTAATTGTAATAACCCGACCCAGGATAGTGACTATACAGGTCCTTATGTAATAAATAAACTCCTGTTTTGTGATCTGGTGTGCAAGTTAGGACGCGCGATCCCCCTCGTACCTGGCACCGTAAAAAACATACCTGCTTTATAACTCTTTGTGAGTTGTAGAGTTTGTTTCCGCACATCATCTCCACCCCGGGACCCCCATTCTTTTGGTCCCCCACCAACCCCAGCAGCACACACGTCCTCCTCCCCACCTGGCCCTGCCTCAGCCCAGGCTCCTGCCTTCCCCTCACTGCTCACAGCCACACACAGACCCCCGGCCACCCCCTTGCCCAGCCGAGGGTTGCGGGGACTGTGGGGTACTCTGCCCTCACCCTCATCTCTCCCGTCGGGGGCCTGCCACTGCACGGCGGACACAGGACAGGTCGTTGGCGAGTACTCTCCAAACTCCTGCCCAGCAGCACCGAGGTTCTCCTCAAGATGCTCCCCCAGCTCTGGGAGCAGCCTCCTTTGTACCTGCTGGGGCGCCCATGTCACAAGCCCACAGTGACATCACAGTGATACGGCCATCACTGCCCACTGTGACACGGCAATCCCGTCCCTGGGGCTGGTGCCAAGAGGTGCCGTGGGGCCCAGGCGCGGCCACCGGGAAAAACAGGGCATCACTCTCAGCACCTACTCTTAGCACACCGGCGGGAGTGACCGCGGGCGCCGCGTGTCAGCATCTCCCTGTGGGGTTTGCCTGTCCCGCGGCTGTCCAGCTGTGGCAGCTCCCCGCCCCAAGTCCAAGCGTGAGCCAGGCTGTGCATGTACTCCCAGCAGGCACATGCAGACACTTGCACACACGCGCGTGCACCACGGGTGTGCGCATGTGCGCGGACAGACACACCGCGTGGGCTCCAGCACAGGCCTCAAGCATCCAGCCCCCATTTGGATCCAGCATCCAGCCCCCAAACTACAGCCCGGGAAGGGGAAAAATAAAGACTAGCCCTCTGCTCTAGCCCAGGCAGACACCGTGCTTGCAGGCTGCCAAGAGGAATGGGGTCTCTGACTTGCTCAGAGAGCGGCGGCTGCCGGCACGTGGGGGGACACCGTGAGGAAGGGGTGACGGCACGCGGCACACAGAAGTCGAGCTGCCACACATCATCTTTGGTTTATTATGCTTCCTAAAGGAGCTCTTGGGCTTGTGGGTGGTCGTTGTGGCTCGCCGTCTCCCCGTGAACCTGCACTCGGTACATACATACTCTGGGTTTCCCCAGTTGCTTTGCACCTGGAATCTGATGTAGCGAAATGTCCTGGGAAGCTCCTTCTGTAAAGAAGTGGGGGGAGCCATCATTACGCAGGTGGCAAGAGCCACGGCATATCGCCAGAGTCCCCTCTGCCCGCGCTCCCTCTGCTGAGGACCAAGCGGCAGCCCTGAGGAAGGAGGAAGCCAGGGCCACCAGACCTGCCTTTGCCAGGGCCACGGAGGAGCCCTCTGTGCCTAGAAAGCAAAGGCCTGGCCTCAGAGGTTTGCTGAGGGGAGCTGTGGAACTGGAGGCGCTTTGCTGCCCGGGCTACCGCGGGTTGCAGGGAGAGTCCCGCTGAGGGGGGAAGACGTCTGCCGTCCTCCCTCCCGCCGTCTGCCCTGAGGGGGACTGTTTCCCTTCCCGGACCCCTTCCCACTGCTCCTTTCTCTGCGCTACCCGAAGGAAAAGGAAGGCCCTTGCAAAGGTGGGGCAGCTGCCTCGGCCAGCAGAGCAAAGCCCCGTTTGCTCTCCCCTTGCCGTCTTCCCCGCAGGAGCATGAAGCGTGGGAGAGCAGAGGCTGGCTGGGGTGATCCTCCGCACTCTTTCCTCCAAGGACTTGCAGACAGCTCTGCCTTCTTCCCGAGCATCCTGCTGAAGCCTTGGACAGTGGCAAATTATGTAAATAATGTGTAAGGCAGTTATAAGCTTAACGATGAATTGTCATTTTCTTACCAAGGATATAGCTCTTCTGTTCCTCCCAAACCTTCCTGGAATACATCATCCTTAGTCCCTGAGAAAAGCAGTGTCAGGATGATCTGAAAGACTGTATTTCAAAGACTGTTTTAATAAGACTGGCATGGTTGCCAGGGTCGTCCCTGATAAAGCAGCAAACCTGTGCCCTGAAACTGAACTTTGCTTCAAAATGAGGAGGGGGCACTTCCGCAGACGACCACCGACGACCACCAGAGACCCCCGCGCAAGCGCAGAAGGACTGGGAAGAATGCCAAGGAAGATAAGTAGTAACGCTTACATAATCTCATGAATATGTATTAGTTAGGCATGGCTTTAGGCGTGGTTTTGCTAATTTTGTACTATAAAGGAGAGCCTGGAATTTGTGGCGGTGTGCTTGATTTGTGGAAAATATCTACCCTGCACCCTGGGCAGAATAAAGCCATGTCTCCTCTCTAAACATGCTTGTTTAGTGTGTTTCGAGGGCTTAAAATCGACAACAGTTTTTGGCGACCCAAATGGGACCACGGTGATTTGGGTTGGATTTTGCACAGCTGCCAGCCGCTGCCGGGAGAGGATCGTGGGTCGGACTCCAGCGCGCACCAGAGGAATTTTCCGGGGACTCCCCTTGCGATCTCCTGGTTGGTGGTGAGTAGCTGGTCAATATCCATGGATGAGACATTGCTATTTTTTTTTTGGATTCCCCCGGGTAAGTCGTACCTGTAGTGGTACACTTCGGTGGGATATATTTGGTGATCTTTGGTAATTTTTGGCGACCGCAGTCTTGGTAATTTTCCCTGCGTTAGTATGGTGATGACCGGAGCATGGGATTTTGGTTTGGAATATTTTTGGCGACCACGGTCTTGGTAGTTTTCCCTGCATTAGTATGGTGATCACCGGAGCCCGTGATTTTAGTTTGGAATATTCTTGGCTGTTTTGGTTATTATTGTAAGGGATACTATAATTTTGTCTTGCTTTATAAAAGGGTTTACAAATGGGGAATATAACTTCCGCGGAAGGCGGAATAATTAGACCTTCACCTTTAGGATGTATTTTGAGTCACTGGAGAAAATATGGGGGCGATCCACTTATGCAAAGGAAATTAATAATGTATGGTAATCAATGGTGGCCAATGTATACTTTAGAGGACCAAGAAAAATGGCCTGTCAATGGAACTTTAAATTATCATACTATTTTGCAGTTAATGTTATTTTGCAGAAGAGAAGGAAAATGGGATGAGGTGCCGTATATGGATTTGTTTTTCATTTTGAGAAATGATTATAAAAGTCGAAAAGGTTGTGGGTCGGTAGCAAAAGATACGAATGTATTGGCGTTAGAAAAACAGGCAGAACGAGTGCCGAGACAGTGTTGTTCAGCACGTAGCATTGGAAAAAGGTGTAAAAAGCTTAAGGGGCCTCCTGAAGAGGAGGAGGATGTGTATTTATTAGTATCCCCAAGGGGGGAGACGGAGAAAGTTCGATGGGAAACAGTGAAGAAGAGGAAAATCATTTTAGTCCAGTAGCTAGGCGGACTAGGAAGGGAGGAGCGGCAGTACAAGCGCCTCTGAGACAGGCTGTGGGGCCAGAAGGGGCCCCGGTAGTTGTCAAAGTCCCTTTTTCCACGGCTGATTTAAGGCCATGGAAGGAAATGGCAAGGACTTACAGGAAAGATCCGGCAAAAGTGACTGAAGTGTTAGAAACTATAAGAGAAAACCATGGTCCTGATTGGCGAGACTTGCAGGTGATGTTGAATACTTTGTTGACTTATGAGGAGCGGAGAACTGTTTCACTTAAAGCAAAAGAGGAAGCAGAAAGTGTCCACGCTCAGGACGCTCAAGCGGGTAGACTAGAGGATCATTTTCCTTCTACAAATCCTGGCTGGGACCCCAACAGTCAGGCACAGAGGCTCTTGCTTACTGAATATCAGAGACTTGTTTTATTTGGCGTCAAGAATGCTATACCTAAACCAAAGAACATTTCTAAGATCTATCAGGTAGTTCAAGGAAAAGACAAGACTCCTTCGGCCTTTTATGAAAGATTGTGTGAAGTTGCTAGAAAATGGACGGACCTAGATAATTTGACTTTTGTTACTTTCTTTATAGGACAATTGAATCCAGATATTAGAAGAAAACTGCAGAAAATTGAGGGTGGAGATGCGAGGTCTATCGATAAGTTGCTGGAAGTAGCGTGGAGAGTATATAATAACCGAGAAGAGGAGGAAAAGACAAGACAGGAGAAAGAACAAGCTAAAAAGGAAAATTGAAAGGCTCAGTTGTTGGCGGCGGCTATCGCAGAGGGGAAACAGAAACAGTGGAAACGGGAATGGTTGGTTTAGACAGAATCGGGCACCAAGCAGAAATATTAGGAATGGGTTTAGACCTCCCCCGGAAGCCAGGTTTAAAACATCGATAGACAGAGGTCAATGTGCTTATTGTAAACAGAAAGGATATTGGAAAAGGGGGTGCCCGCTACTTATGAACAAAATCAGGTTTCCGCAGAAGAGGGAGGATCCGCAAGCAGCGGATTTGCTGACTCTGGATCAGGATTCGGATTGATGGGGACCAGGGGAAGACTCGAAAGGTTCCCCAGCGGAACCCCTGGTTACAGTAGAGTTGGGGAAAGAGAAATTAAAAATTTTGATAGATCCGGGAGCAACTTATTCAGTATTAAATACATGTAAAGGCAAATTGAGTAAACAAACCATGCCTGTTGTTGGGGCAACAGGGAAAAGGGAAATACGGCCTTTCCTTCAACCACTCAAATGTGGAATTGGGAATCGGGTATTTACTCATAAATTTTTATCTATCCCTAGTTGTCCGATGCCCTTGCTTGGGAGAGATGTCCTGAGTAAATTAAATGCACAAATAACTTTTGAAAAAGGAGAAATACATGTGAATATACCAGAAGATAAAGCCTTGGAGGCGCAAGTATTTGTGTTGCAGGAAACTATGGAAAAGACTGAAGAGATTCCGGAAATTGTGCTGGATGCTGTGAATCCGTTGGTATGGGCTTCAGGAGTTCCCGGAAGGTCGCAGACTGCAGAACCAGTGGTAACTGCGTTAAAATCCGGAGCTGAACCGGTAAGATGGAAACAATATCCAATTAAACTAGAAACTAGGAAAGGTTTGGAACCTTTAATAGAAAAATGCTTGATTTATGGATTATTACGTGAACGCCAATCAGGATTTAATACTCCAATTTTGCCAGTAAAGAAACCTCATACAGATGAGTACAGATTGGTTCAAGATTTGAGAGCGATAAATCAGATTGTTCAGGATGTAGTGTTCCTGTAGTGGCTAATCCCTATACCCTTTTGACAACTCTCAAGGAATCTGATCAGTGGTTTACAGTACTAGACTTAAAAGATGCATTCTGTTGTATACCATTGGACTTTGGAAGCCAGAAGTTACTTGCTTGTGAATGGGAGAACCCAAAGACTGGTCGGCAAACACAGGACTGTGCTCCCACAAGGATTTAAGAATAGACCAACCATTTTTGGAAATCAGCTGGCAAAAGAGCTGGAAAAATGGCCACAGGATCATTCAGAGGTCGCTTTACTTCAGTATGTCGATGACATTCTTTTGGGAACTCGAACTCAGGAGGAAGCTATTCAATTTACAATCAGCCTTTTAAATTTCTTGGGATTGGCAGGATACACGGTATCTACGAAAAAGGCTCAGATCGCCCAACAAACTGTGACCTACCTGGGATTTACTATCGCTCAGGGCCAGCGGAGTCTGGGCCTGGAATGAAAAGAAGCAGGTTGTCAAATACCAGAGCCTACATCTAGAAGAGAGTTACGAGCCTTTTTGGGAATGGCCGGGTGGATACCTAATTTTGGACTTATTGCTAAACCTCTTTGTGAAGCTGTGAAAGAAGCAGGAGAATTACTAGAATGGACACCAGAATGTCACACTGCTTTTGTTCAACTACAGCAAGCACTAATGTCAGCGCCTGCCTTAGGGCTCCCTAATCTGGAAAAACCTTTTGAACTTTATGGACATGAGAGGTGCCATATTGCTTCAGGAGTTTTGGTACAACAAATAGGATCATGGAAGAGACCAGTGGGGTACTTTTCTAAACAATTGGACCAAGTTAGTAAAGGATGGCCGTCGTGCTTGCGAGCAGTAGGCGCCACTGTTCTGCTGATTCCGGAAGCCAGGAAATTGACTCTGGGACAGAAAATACTGGTACAGGTACCACATGCAGTGACTACCGTATTGAAACAAAAAGGGGGACGTTGGTTATCTCCCAGCAGAACGATGAAGTATCAAGCTCTCCTGTTAGAGCAAGATGATATGGAATTGAAAGTAACTACAACTTTAAATCCTGCAACCTTGTTACCTGTCCCAGGTGATACAGAATTAACACAAAATGACTGTCTTAAGACTATTGAACACGTGTACTCTAGTCGAGTCGATTTGAAAGATACACCCATAAATGATTCGGACCTAAATTGAGTTGTAGATGGAAGTAGTTTTGCGATAAATGCAGTTCGGAAAGCTGGCTACGCCGTTGTAAGGAATAATGCTGAATTGGAAGCTAAACCCCTTCCTGCAAATACTTCAGCACAAAAAGCAGAACTGCTTGCACTAATAAGAGCTTTAGAACTGGCAGAAGGCTATTTTGCCAATATATGGACAGACTCTAAATTTGTATTCGGGATAGTTCATGCTCATGGAGCCATTTGGAAAGAACGAGCTCCTTTGACATCACAAGGAACTCCAATAAAATATGGAGAACTCATAAAGAAGTTATTACAAATTATACGGTTACCTAAGCAAGCAGCAAGAATGCACTGCAGGGCTCACCAGTCTGGAAATACTCCCAAGATTTTAGGCAATCAACATGCTGATCAAGCAGCAAACACACATCTGTCCAGGCCTCCGGCTGCAGGGAGTGCCTGAGGCTGTCCCTTGCACAGGAGGGCAGCAGAGACGATGCCTGTGTGCGCTGCGACCAGGTGGATGATCTGCTCAGCCTGGTGGCAGAGCTGAAGGAGGAAGTGGAGAGGCTAAGGAGCATCAGGGAGTGTGAGAGGGAGATAGATTGGTCGAGCCGCACCCTGCCGTCCTTGAGGCAAGGGCAGCACACGGAGGCTCCGCAAGAAGCGGAAGAACCCCTGCCCTCTTGCCACCAGGCAGAAGGAGGAGACCCAGGCGATGGAGGGGAATGGACACAGGTCCCTGCTCGAGGTGCCAGGCGAACCCCCGGCCGGCCTTCCTCGCCTCAACCTTCCCAGCTGCCCCTACACAACAGATATGGGGCTCTGGAACTTGAGGGCCAGACGAACGAGGACGAAGATGAAGGCCCATCCAGGGGGTTGCCCGAGGCGAGGCAGCCAGCCCCACAAATTACGACTGCCTCCGCTAAGAAAAAAAAGAGGGTAATTGTCATTAGTGATTCCCTCCTGAGGGGGACCGAGGGCCCAATTTGTCGGCCGGACCCATCCCACAGAGAAGTCTGCTGCCTCCCTGGGGCCCGGGTGAAGGACATTACTAGGAAGCTCCCCAGTCTCGTGCAGGCCTCCGATTACTACCCACTACTGGTTATACAGGCTGGCAGTGAGGAGGTTGCAGGGAGAAGTCCCGAAGGGATCAAAAGGGACTTCAGGGCGCTGGGGCGACTGGTGGGAGGATCGGGAGCACAGCTAGTGTTTTCCTCGATCCCTTTAGTGGCAGGGCGGAACACTGAAAGGAACAGGAAAACTCATCGGATCAACACGTGGCTCAGGGGCTGGTGCCATCGGCAGAATTTTGGCTTCTTTGACCACGGGGAGGTTTACACGGCACCGGGCCTGCTGGCGACGGACGGAGTTCAGCTGTCTCGCAGGGGGAAAAGGATTCTCGCGTGTGAGTTGGCCGGGCTCATCGAGAGGGCTTTAAACTAGATTCGAAGGGGGAAGGGGATAAAACCAGGCTCTCTAGAGAAGAGCCTAGGGACCGCACGCCATTGTCGGGGGAGAAATCGGCAGCCCAGCTCAAGTGCATCTATACCAATGCACGCAGCATGGGCGGCAAACAGGAGGAGCTGGAAGCCATTGTGCAGCGGGGTAGCTATGACTTAGTCGCCATCACGGAAACGTGGTGGGATGAGTCGCACGATTGGAGTGCTGCAATGGATGGCTATAAGCTCTTCAGAAGGGACAGGCGAGGAAGGAGAGGAGGTGGAGTAGCCCTGTATGTTAGGGAGTGCTTCGACTGTCTAGAGCTCGATGGTAGTGATGACGAGGTCGAATGCTTGTGGGTAAGGATGAGGGGGAAGGCCAACAAGGCAGATATCCTGCTGGGAGTCTGTTATAGACCACCTAGCCAAGACAAGGAGGCAGATGAAATATTCTACCAGAGGCTGGCAGAAGTCTCCCAGTCGCTAGCCCTTGTTCTCGTGGGGGACTTCAACTTTCCGGACGTCTGCTGGAAATACCACACGGCAGAGAGGAAACAGTCGAGGAGGTTCCTGGAGTGTGTGGAGGATAACTTCCTGATGCAGCTGGTAAGCGAGCCCACCAGGGGAGGTGCCTCGCTTGACCTGCTGTTCACGAACAGAGAAGGGCTGGTGGGAGATGTGGTGGTCGGAGGCCGGCTTGGGCTTAGCGACCATGAAATGGTAGAATTCTCGATACTTGGTGAAGTAAAGAGGGGGGCCAGCAAAACCGCTACCATGGACTTCCGGCGGGCGGACTTTGGCCTGCTCAGGACACTGGTCGAGAGGGTCCCTTGGGAGGAGACAGTCCTGAAGGGCAAAGGGGTCCAGGAAGGCTGGACGTTCTTCAAGAAGGAAGTCTTAAAGGCGCAGGAGCGGGCTGTCCCCATGTGCCGCAAGAAGAACGGGCGGGGAAGGCGACCGGCCTGGCTGAACGGGGAGCTCTGGCTGGGACTCAGGAAAAAAAGGAGAGTTTATCACTTGTGGAAGAAGGGGCAGGCAACTCAGGAAGAGTACAGGGATCACGTTAGGTCGTGCAGAGAGGAAATTAGAAAGGCAAAAGCCCGGCTAGAACTCAACCTGGCCACTGTCGTGAGAGACAACAAAAAATGCTTTTATAAGTATGTTAATGACAAAAGGAGAGCCAAGGAGAATCTCCATCCTCTATTGGATGCGGGGGGGAACGTTGCCACCAAGGACGAGGAAAAGGCTGAGGTACTCAACGCCTTCTTTGCCTCAGTCTTTAGTAGTCAGAGTGGTTATCCTCAGGGTACTCAGCCCCCTGAGCTGGAAGACAAGGACGACGAGCAGGATAAACCCCCCATAATTCAAGAGGATGAAGTTAATGACCTGCTATGCCACCTGGACGTTCACAAGTCTATGGGGCCGGATGGGATCCACCCGAGGGTACTGAGGGAGCTGGCGGAGGAGCTTGCCGAGCCGCTCTCCATCATTTACCAGCAGTCCTGGTTAACTGGGGAGGTCCCGGACGACTGGAGGCTCGCCAATGTGACTCCCATCTACAAGAAGGGCCGGAGGGAGGATCCGGGGAACTACAGGCCGGTCAGCCTGACCTCGGTGCCGGGGAAGATCATGGAGCGGTTGGTTTTGAGGGTGCTCACGAGCCATGTCCGGGACAACCAGGGGATCATGCCCAGCCAGCACGGGTTCATGGAAGGCGGGTCCTGCTTGACCAACCTGATCTCCTTCTATGACCAGGTGACCCGCCTAGTGGATGAGGGAAAGGCAGTGGATGTGGTCTACTTGGACTTCAGTAAAGCCTTTGACACTGTCTCCCACAGCATTCTCCTAGAGAAGCTGGCGGCTCACGGCCTAGACAGGTCCACTCTTCGCTGGGTAAAAAACTGGCTGGACGGCCGAGCCCAGAGAGTTGTGGTCAACGGAGTTAAATCCAGTTGGTGGCCGGTCACGAGCGGTGTTCCCCAGGGCTCAGTACTGGGGCCGGTCCTGTTCAATATCTTCATCAATGATCTGGACGAGGGGATCGAGTGCTCCCTCAGTAAGTTTGCAGATGACACCAAGTTGGGCGGGAGTGTTGATCTGCTCGAGGGTAGGAAGGCTCTGCAGAGGGACCTGGACAGGCTGGATCAATGGGCCGAGGCCAACTGTATGAGGTTCAACAAGGCCAAGTGCCGGGTCCTGCACTTTGGCCACAACAACCCCAGGCAACGCTGCAGGCTTGGGGAAGAGTGGCTGGAAAGCTGCCCAGAGGAAAAGGACCTGGGGGTGCTGATTGACAGCCGGCTGAACATGAGCCGGCAGTGTGCTCAGGTGGCCAAGAAGGCCAACGGCATCCTGGCCTGTATCAGAAATAGTGTGGCCAGCAGGAGTAGGGAGGTGATCGTGCCCCTGTACTCGGCACTGGTGAGGCCGCACCTCGAATACTGTGTTCAGTTTTGGGCCCCTCACTACAAGACGGACATGGAGGTGCTGGAGCGTGTCCAGAGGAGGGCAACGAAGCTGGTGAAGGGCCTGGAGCACAAGCCTTATGAGGAGCGGCTGAGGGAACTGGGGTTGTTTAGTCTGGAGAAGAGGAGGCTGAGGGGAGACCTCATCGCGCTCTACAACGACCTGAAAGGAGGTTGTAGCGAGGTGGGTGTTGGTCTCTTCTGCCAAGTAACTAGCGATAGGACAAGAGGAAATGGCCTCAAGTTGCACCAAGGGAGGTTTAGATTGAACATTAGGAGAAATTTCTTTACTGAAAGAGTGGTGAGGCCTTGGAACAGGCTGCCCAGGGAAGTGGTTGAGTCACCATCCCTGGAGGTATTTAAAAGACGTGTAGATGAGGCCCTTAGGGACATGGTGTAGTGGGCATGGTGCGTTGGGTTGACGGTTGGACACGATGATCTTAGAGGTCTTTTCCAACCTGTATGATTCTATGATTCTATGATTCTATGATTCTATGATCCTTAGTCCCTGAGATAAGCAGTGTCAGGATGACCTAAACATATAACAAAGGCTGTATTTCAAAGACTGGGGTCGTGAGGGGCTGTGGGGAGGAAAGGAGAGGGCATTGGGGGTCTAGGGGGCTGTGGGTGATAACGTTTGTCGGCCTCCGTGTAAATGTGTCCCTGGCTGCTGCAGCCCGAGTACTCTCAGACAGGCTTACAGGGGTTGGCCTGCACGGTGCTGAACGGTTGCCAAAAAGGTGGAGTGAAAAAACTCCCGTGGCCTGAGAAGAGGGGGTTTGCACCTGATGATACTGTGTCCTAAATACTCTGGGGATGGAGGGCAGGTGAGGCTGGCACGCAGGGAGGTGGCTTGCGGCAGGCGGGTGGTGGCACCCAGTGCCTCGCGGGTGAGACTGGGCCTGGCCTCGAGGGGCTGTGGGGACCGGCTCGTGGGGCAAGACCCTCTCCCTGCACCCCAATGAATACGCGCAAGCCCACGGAGGTGGAGATAGGAAAAGCTTTATTGGGGGGGCTGTCAAAAGGGCAGCAGCCCCTCACTGACCACAGGCAGGATCTCTCCCAGTGCATATGCCAGGTGGGCGTAGGTCTCCTCACACAGCACACGCAACAGCAGGCGGTAGAAGAGCTCGGGGTCGTACCAGGAGGCGTAGAGCACTGCAGCAGCCAGAGCGAAGCCGACGGCCAGCTGCAGGCCCACCAAGAGCAGGCAGAGTGTCCTGTGGGGCAGAAGAGGGACGAGAGACAGGGCAGGGTGGATGCACCCCAACCCCATCTTGCCTTCGGGATGGAGGAGGTCGTTCTGGGAGCCCCATGGGCTGCCTCCCCAGACGTTTCTCATTGCTCCCTCGGGCAGGGTGGGACGTGGGAGTCCACCAGCCTGGGAAAACACCCCGGCCCAGGGAAAACCGACGCTGAGCACTCCCCAGCTGCAAAGCCCACAGCCGGCCAGCGGCTCCCCAGCAGCCTGGACCTGTGAGCCCCGCCGGCTGGAGCAGGTGTCCGGCCCATCCCACCTGCCGCCCGGGAGCGGGCCGCAGGGCACAGGGGACCCATGGGGACACTCACTGCAGCCAGTAAATGAAGCCGCGTCTCCTCGCCAGCATGTCTCTCTCCTGCAGGTCAACACAGAGCAAGGACACGTGTCAAGCACTGCCGCAGGGTCGGGACACCTGGAGTTGCACGGTGCCCCTGGCCTCCACCTTGCGCAGGAGTATAGCCCGTGCGTGGCTGTGACCTCCCTGGAGCCCTCTCCCCAGCGAGACCCACGCTGGCCGGGGCAGGGGCTGGCACAGGCTCTCCCCCTTACCAGCTGTGCTTCCACCACCTCCGGCAGCACAGTCCCTGGTGCCTCTGCCTCCTTCTTCCTCTGCTGCTGGCTGCAGGCAACAGGGCTTCGTTATAGACGAGTTACAGACCTCCATGGCCACGCGAGGGGGCCCCTTCCAAACATACACCACGCCAGACAGGGATTGGGCTTCCCTGTCACACCGCGTGCTGCACATTCCCCCCACCCCAGTGCCTGGCACTAGCGTTGGCAGCCCCATCACGCCAGGGGCTGCAGAGACCCCCCCGGACACCGGTGTGGGGCGAGGGGCCCAACTCACCAGATCTCTTCCTGCTCCAGTGCCTCTTCAAGCTGCTTTATTTCCTGATGCAGCACCTGGGAGAAGGAAGGGTCTGAGTCCCTGAGCCCGCTGCCGCCCTTCTCCGATCCCCCCACTCCAGGGCCCGTGGGCACCCACCCGTTTTCCCCCAGCCCTTTCAGCACTACCTCATTCTGCTGCTTATCCTCCTGCAGCCAGGCCACCATCTGGGCGTAGTGCTTTCCCAACTGCAAAACAATGGGCATCCCATGCGGGCGGCTGGGCTGGGGACCTGGGCACCCTCGCCCCTCCCCAGCCCCAAGGCCGTGCCCACTCGCTACCCCACTGCTCCAGGGCACTGGGAGACTGGGTGACTCACAAGGCCAGGCATAGGGAAGTCATGGACGCCCCCATATTCTAGGGAAAATGTCCTCCCCAATCACGCTTTTGCCCACAGCCACTGGGCAACTGGCGCCAGGTGACGCTCCTTGAGCAGGGGGCTCAGACAAGACAAGACGACCTCCAGAAGTCCCTTCAAACCTCTCAGCCCCACCGACACACCTCTGGGACATGGGCAGAGCAGAGGACACCAACCTTACTGTTGAGCTTCTGTATCGTATCATGCAGATCCTGATGGATCTCCCCCTGCATGCGGACAGCAGAGCAGAGGCTCAGGGTCTGCAGCCCCAGCCCCCACAGACCGGGAGCCACTCCACACCACCTCCGCTCCTTGCTGCTTACCATTGGTGTGGAGCTCTGCACAGAATCTTGGCTGGCTCCTTGATCAGTGCCCGGAGCCTCAGCTTCCTGCAGGAATGGGGAACCATCAGATTCCCTGCCACAGACATACGCCCCCTCGCACGTGGCGCTGCCCCAGCTTCCCATGTCCCAGCGCCCATCAGCCATCTGCACGCCCGCACCTGGCCAGGATCCTGCACGCCCCGTCGCCCTGTACCCGGCTCAGCCTGTGCTAGCTGGGTGCTGGGCACGTGGCAGGAGGTGGTGGGGGGCACCAGTGACCGCTGGGGAAAGGAGGAGCTTCCCCATCCGTGCTGTGCCGGGTGCTCATGGGGTCCCTCCTGCCCGTGGGGCCCCTGCAATGACACCTCCAGCATGAACGTCCCACCCTGTGAGGTCAACACGCCCCCAACCCCCAGGACCCACTTCCTTTTGGTCCCCCACCATACCCAGCAGCACACGCGTCCTGCTCCCCACCTGGCCCTGCCTCAGCCCAGGCTCCTGCCTTCCCCCCACTGCTCACAGCCACACACAGACCCCCGGCCACCCCCTTGCCCAGCCGAGGGTTGCGGGGACTGTGGGGTACTCTGCCCTCACCCTCATCTCTCCCGTCGGGGGCCCTCCACTGCACGGCGGACACAGGACAGGTCGTTGGCGAGTACTCTCCAAACTCCTGCCCAGCAGCACCGAGGTTCTCCGCGAGATGCTCCCCCAGCTCTGGGAGCAGCCTCCTTTGTACCTGCTGGGGCGCCCATGTCACAAGCCCACAGTGACATCACAGTGATACGGCCATCACTGCCCACTGTGACACGGCAATCCCGTCCCTGGGGCTGGTGCCAAGAGGTGCTGTGGGGCCCAGGCGCAGCCACCGGGGAAACGGGGCATCACTCTCAGCACCTACTCTTAGCACAGCGGCGGGAGTGACCGCAGGCGTCGCGTGTCAGCATCTCCCTGTGGGGTTTGCCTGTCCCGCGGCTGTCCAGCTGTGGCAGCTCCCCGCCCCAAGTCCAAGTGTGAGCCAGGCTGTGCATGTACTCCCAGCAGGCACATGCAGACACTCGCACACACGCGTGTGCACCACGGGTGTGCGCGGAGAGACACACCGCGTGGGCTCCAGCACAGGCCTCAAGCATCCAGCCCCCGTTTGGATCCAGCATCCAGCCCCCAAACTACAGCCCGGGAAGGGGAAAAATAAAGACTAGCCCTCTGCTCTAGCCCAGGCAGACACCGTGCTTGCAGGCTGCCAAGAAGAATGGGATCTCTCACTTGCTCAGAGAGCGGCGGCTGCCGGCACGTGGGGGGACACCGTGAGGAAGGGGTGACGGCACGCGGCACACAGAAGTCGAGCTGCCACACATCATCTTTGGTTTATTATGCTTCCTAAAGGAGCTCTTGGGCTTGTGGGTGGTCGTTGTGGCTCGCCGTCTCCCCGTGAACCTGCACTCGGTACATACATACTCTGGGTTTCCCCAGTTGCTTTGCACCTGGAATCTGATGTAGCGAAATGTCCTGGGAAGCTCCTTCTGTAAAGAAGTGGGGGGAGCCATCATTACGCAGGTGGCAAGAGCCACGGCATATCGCCAGAGTCCCCTCTGCCCGCGCTCCCTCTGCTGAGGACCAGGCGGCAGCCCTGAGGAAGGAGGAAGCCAGGGCCACCAGACCTGCCTTTGCCAGGGCCACGGAGGAGCCCTCTGTGCCTAGAAAGCAAAGGCCTGGCCTCAGAGGTTTGCTGAGGGGAGCTGTGGAACTGGAGGCGCTTTGCTGCCCGGGCTGCCGCGGGTTGCAGGGAGAGTCCCGCTGAGGGGGGAAGACGTCTGCCGTCCTCCCTCCCGCCGTCTGCCCTGAGGGGGACTGTTTCCCTTCCCGGACCCCTTCCCACTGCTCCTTTCTCTGTGCTACCCGAAGGAAAAGGAAAGCCCTTGCAAAGGTGGGGCAGCTGCCTCGGCCAGCAGAGCAAAGCCCCGTTTGCTCTCCCCTTGCCATCTTCCCCGCAGGAGCATGGAGCGTGGGAGAGCAGAGGTTGGCTGGGGTGACTGTTTTAATAAGACTGGCATGGTTGCCAGGGTCGTCCCTGATAAAGCAGCAAACCTGTGCCCTGAAACTGAACTTTGCTTCAAAATGAGGAGGGGGCACTTCCGCAGACGACCACCGACGACCACCAGAGACCCCCGCGCAAGCGCAGAAGGACTGGGAAGAATGCCAAGGAAGATAAGAAGTAACGCTTACATAATCTCATGAATATGTATTAGTTAGGCATGGCTTTAGGCGTGGTCTTGCTAATTTTGTACTATAAAGGAGAGCCTGGAATTTGTGGCGGTGTGCTTGATTTGTGGAAAATATCTACCCTGCACCCTGGGCAGAATAAAGCCATGTCTCCTCTCTAAACATGCTTGTTTAGTGTGTTTCGAGGGCTTAAAATCGACAACAGTTTTTGGCGACCCAGATGGGACCACGGTGATTTGGGTTGGATTTTGCTCAGCTGCCAGCCGCTGCCGGGAGAGGATCGTGGGTCGGACTCCAGCGCGCACCGGAGGAATTTTCCGGGGACTCCCCTTGCGATCTCCCGGTTGGTGGTGAGTAGCTGGTCAATATCCATGGGTGAGACATTGCTATTTTTTTTTGGGTTCCCCCGGGTAAGTCGTACCTGTAGTGGTACACTTCGGTGGGATATATTTGGTGATCTTTGGTAATCTTGGGCGACCGCAGTCTTGGTAATTTTCCCTGCGTTAGTATGGTGATGACCGGAGCATGGGATTTTGGTTTGGAATATTTTTGGCGACCACGGTCTTGGTTGGTAATTTTCCCTGCATTAGTATGGTGATGACGGGAGCAAGGGATTTTAGTTTGGAATATTCTTGGCTGTTTTGGTTATTATTGTAAGGGATACTATAATTTTGTCTTACTTTATAAAAGGGTTTACAAATGGGGAATATAACTTCCGCGGAAGGCAGAATAATTAGACCTTCACCTTTAGGATGTATTTTGAGTCACTGAAGAAAATATGGGGGCGATCCACTTATGCAAAGGAAATTAATAATGTATGGTAATCAATGGTGGCCAATATACTTTAGAGGACCAAGAAAAATGGCCTGTCAATGGAACTTTAAATTATCATACTATTTTGCAGTTAATGTTATTTTGCAGAAGAGAAGGAAAATGGGATGAGGTGCCATATATGGATTTGTTTTTCACTTTGAGAAATGATTATAAAAGTCGAAAAGGTTGTGGGTCGGTAGCAAAAGATACGAATGTATTGGCGTTAGAAAAACAGGCAGAACGAGTGCCGAGACAGTGTTGTTCAGCACGTAGCATTGGAAAAAGGTGTAAAAAGCTTAAGGGGCCTCCTGAAGAGGAGGAGGATGTGGATTTATTAGTATCCCCAAGGGGGGAGACGGAGAAAGTTCGATGGGAAACAGTGAAGAAGAGGAAAATCATTTTAGTCCAGTAGCTAGGCGGACTAGGAAGGGAGGAGCGGCAGTACAAGCGCCTCTGAGACAGGCTGTGGGGCCAGAAGGGGCCCCGGTAGTTGTCAAAGTCCCTTTTTCCACGGCTGATTTAAGGCCATGGAAGGAAATGGCAAGGACTTACAGGGAAGATCCGGCAAAAGTGACTGAAGTGTTAGAAACTATGAGAGAAAACCATGGTCCTGATTGGCGAGACTTGCAGGTGATGTTGAATACTTTGTTGACTTATGAGGAGCGGAGAACTGTTTCACTTAAAGCAAGAGAGGAAGCAGAAAGTGTCCACGCTCAGGACGCTCAAGCGGGTAGACTAGAGGATCATTTTCCTTCTACAAATCCTGGCTGGGACCCCAACAGTCAGGCACAGAGGCTCTTGCTTACTGAATATCAGAGACTTGTTTTATTTGGCGTCAAGAATGCTATACCTAAACCAAAGAACATTTCTAAGATCTATCAGGTAGCTCAAGGAAAAGACAAGACTCCTTCGGCCTTTTATGAAAGATTGTGTGAAGTTGCTAGAAAATGGACGGACCTAGATAATTTGACTTTTGTTACTTTCTTTATAGGACAATTGAATCCAGATATTAGAAGAAAACTGCAGAAAATTGAGGGTGGAGATGCGAGGTCTATCGATAAGTTGCTGGAAGTAGCGTGGAGAGTATATAATAACCGAGAAGAGGAGGAAAAGACAAGACAGGAGAAAGAACAAGCTAAAAAGGAAAATTGAAAGGCTCAGTTGTTGGCAGCAGCTATAGCAGAGGGGAAACAGAAACAGTGGAAACGGGAATGGTTGGTTTAGACAGAATCGGGCACCAAGCAGAAATATTAGGAATGGGTTTAGACCTCCCCCGGAAGCCAGGTTTAAAACATCGATAGACAGAGGTCAATGTGCTTATTGTAAACAGAAAGGATATTGGAAAAGGGGGTGCCCGCTACTTATGAACAAAATCAGGTTTCCGCAGAAGAGGGAGGATCCGCAAGTAGCGGATTTGCTGACTCTGGATCAGGATTCGGATTGATGGGGACCAGGGGAAGACTCGAAAGGTTCCCCAGCGGAACCTCTGGTTACAGTAGAGTTGGGGAAAGAGAAATTAAAAATTTTGATAGATCCGGGAGCAACTTATTCAGTATTAAATACATGTAAAGGCAAATTGAGTAAACAAACCATGCCTGTTGTTGGGGCAACAGGGAAAAGGGAAATACGGCCTTTCCTTCAACCACTCAAATGTGGAATTGGGAATCGGGTATTTACCCATAAATTTTTATCTATCCCTAGTTGTCCGATGCCCTTGCTTGGGAGAGATGTCCTGAGTAAATTAAATGCACAAATAACTTTTGAAAAAGGAGAAATACATGTGAATATACCAGAAGATAAAGCCTTGGAGGCGCAAGTATTTGTGTTGCAGGAAACTATGGAAAAGACTGAAGAGATTCCGGAAATTGTGCTGGATGCTGTGAATCCGTTGGTATGGGCTTCAGGAGTTCCCGGAAGGTCGCAGACTGCAGAACCAGTGGTAACTGCGTTAAAATCCGGAGCTGAACCGGTAAGATGGAAACAACATCCAATTAAACTAGAAGCTAGGAAAGGTTTGGAACCTTTAATAGAAAAATGCTTGATTTATGGATTATTACGTGAACGCCAATCAGGATTTAATACTCCAATTTTGCCAGTAAAGAAACCTCATACAGATGAGTACAGATTGGTTCAAGATTTGAGAGCGATAAATCAGATTGTTCAGGATGTAGTGTTCCTGTAGTGGCTAATCCCTATACCCTTTTGACAACTCTCAAGGAATCTGATCAGTGGTTTACAGTACTAGACTTAAAAGATGCATTCTGTTGTATACCATTGGACTTTGGAAGCCAGAAGTTACTTGCTTGTGAATGGGAGAACCCAAAGACTGGTCGGCAAACACAGGACTGTGCTCCCACAAGGATTTAAGAATAGACCAACCATTTTTGGAAATCAGCTGGCAAAAGAGCTGGAAAAATGGCCACAGGATCATTCAGAGGTCGCTTTACTTCAGTATGTCGATGACATTCTTTTGGGAACTCGAACTCAGGAGGAAGCTATTCAATTTACAATCAGCCTTTTAAATTTCTTGGGATTGGCAGGATACACGGTATCTACGAAAAAGGCTCAGATCGCCCAACAAACTGTGACCTACCTGGGATTTACTATCGCTCAGGGCCAGCGGAGTCTGGGCCTGGAATGAAAAGAAGCAGGTTGTCAAATACCAGAGCCTACATCTAGAAGAGAGTTACGAGCCTTTTTGGGAATGGCCGGGTGGATACCTAATTTTGGACTTATTGCTAAACCTCTTTGTGAAGCTGTGAAAGAAGCAGGAGAATTACTAGAATGGACACCAGAATGTCACACTGCTTTTGTTCAACCACAGCAAGCACTAACGTCAGCGCCTGCCTTAGGGCTCCCTAATCTGGAAAAACCTCTCATTTATGGACATGAGAGGTGCCATATTGCTTCAGGGGTTTTGGTACAACAAATAGGATCATGGAAGAGACCAGTGGGGTACTTTTCTAAACAATTGGACCAAGTTAGTAAAGGATGGCCGTCGTGCTTGCGAGCAGTAGGCGCCACTGTTCTGCTGATTCCGGAAGCCAGGAAATTGACTCTGGGACAGAAAATACTGGTACAGGTACCACATGCAGTGACTGCCGTATTGGAACAAAAAGGGGGACGTTGGTTATCTCCCAGCAGAACGATGAAGTATCAAGCTCTCCTGTTAGAGCAAGATGATATGGAATTGAAAGTAACTACAACTTTAAATCCTGCAACCTTGTTACCTGTCCCAGGTGATACAGAATTAACACAAAATGGCTGTCTTAAGACTATTGAACACGTGTACTCTAGTCGAGTCGATTTGAAAGATACACCCATAAATGATTCGGACCTAAATTGAGTTGTAGATGGAAGTAGTTTTGCGATAAATGCAGTTCGGAAAGCTGGCTACGCCGTTGTAAGGAATAATGCTGAATTGGAAGCTAAACCCCTTCCTGCAAATACTTCAGCACAAAAAGCAGAACTGCTTGCACTAATAAGAGCTTTAGAACTGGCAGAAGGCTATTTTGCCAATATATGGACAGACTCTAAATTTGTATTCGGGATAGTTCATGCTCATGGAGCCATTTGGAAAGAACGAGCTCCTTTGACATCACAAGGAACTCCAATAAAATATGGAGAACTCATAAAGAAGTTATTACAAGTTATACGGTTACCTAAGCAAGCAGCAAGAATGCACTGCAGGGCTCACCAGTCTGGAAATACTCCCAAGATTTTAGGCAATCAACATGCTGATCAAGCAGCAAAAAGGGCTGCTGAAGGACAGGTGTTACTGATATGGCCTGAAAAATAGCGAGATTTGAATGGGACTCTAGAATACAGTAGAGAAGAAGATCAATTAGCTAAATTACTGAATGCTAAGAAGAAAAAGGATAATTGGTCGATTACGGAAGATAATCGAATTGCGGTCCCTTCAGTGATTCTACCAGAAATAATGGAGTCAGAACATAAAAGTACCCATTGGGGCGCTGAAATTTCAATGAATATGTAAACTTACAAGGAATTGGAGTTGGAATGGGAGGCATAGCTAAAAGTATTGTGAGAAAATGGGAGATACGCCAGAAAAGTAACCCTCGGATACAACCAGGACCTCCCCCTGGACAAACTAAGAAGGGGAACACGCCTGGTGATTATTGGCAAATTGCCTTCCCAGAACTCCCGTGGCAGAATGGGTATCGATACTTGTCAGTATTGGTAGACACTTTTTCAGGTTGGCCAGAGGCCTTTCCCTGCCACACCAACCAAGCAAGGGAAGTAAACAAAGTATTGTTAAAGGAAATAATACCTCGATTCAGGATGTCGTCTGATCGAGGACCACATTTTGTAGCAAAAATCCTTAAAGAATTGGCAAAAGCTTTAGGAATTAGATGGGATTTACACACTCCGTGGAGACCCCAGTCTAGTGGTAAAGTAGAGAGAATGAACCAATCAATAAAAAGACAGCTTAGTAACATTTGCCAGGAGACGCAGTTAAAATGGCCAGAAGCATTACTACTAGCTTTGTTAAGGGTTAGAATAACCCCCGGAGCAAGGGAGAAAATTAGCCCTTTTGAAATCTTGTATGGTAGACCTTACCAAACTGTAAATCATGAACCAGGTTCTCTAACTATTTTGGGAAGACATTATCTTAAGGAGTATGTGATACCCCTGGGAGAAGCTCTGTCTTCTGTTAATAGGTATTTGCAACTAAGGACACCTTTGAGTCTGGATACGGCGGCCCACAATTTTCAGCCTGCAGATTTGGTCTACGTGCGAATGAGCCTTTGAAAGAACGCTGGAAAGGACCGTTCCAAGTACTACTTACTACCTACACAGCGGTAAAATTGGAAGGAATTGGACCTTGGGTTCATCACTCCAGAATCAAAAAGGGACCTCCTAATATTGGGTGGAAGATTGAAAGCAGAAAAGAAAATCCATTGTATTTGAAATTAACACGGGTTAATTCATGAATGGCACTTGGAGCTTTGACGTATCATACATTGAATTAGGTTGTACACAGGGCCTAGTATTTTTACATTGTATTTTAGCTACTGTTTCTATTCTGTTACTGAAATATATGTGCAAGTATACTAATCTTTTTAGAATAAGAAATGAAGGAACTGAGGGGGGTGATCCTCCTTTATTGTTTTCGCATAGGAATACTCCATTATGGATTTGAGGAAACGTTCAAATGGTTACCTTCCTGGGTTCCTGACCTTAGTCAAAGGGTGAAGAAGTTATTAGGTGTCTCAATGATTATTGTATTAACTTTTGTTTGCACTTATGTAATAATACGGTGTTTTTGGAAATGTTGTTCCATAATTGGAAAATAACTCTATGAAAGAGTGAGACTGATGTAAGAGAAACTACAGTGAAGTTCCTCTTCTATAGTCTCAAAGGGGGGAAATGAAGCCTTGGACACTTGCAAATTATGTAAATAATGTGTAAGGCAGTTACAAGCTTAACGATGCATTGTCATGTTCTTATCAAGGATGTAGCTCTTCTGTTGCTCCCAAACCTTCCTGGAACACACCATCCTTAGTCCCTGAGATAAGCAGTGTCAGGATGACCTAAACATATAACAAAGGCTGTATTTCAAAGACTGGGGTCGTGAGGGGCTGTGGGGAGGAAAGGAGAGGGCATTGGGGGTCTAGGGGGCTGTGGGTGATAACGTTTGTCGGCCTGCGTGTAAATGTGTCCCTGGCTGCTGCAGCCCGAGTACTCTCAGACAGGCTTACAGGGGTTGGCCTGCACGGTGCTGAACGGCTGCCAAAAAGGTGGAGTGAAAAAACTCCCGTGGCCTGAGAAGAGGGGGTTTGCACCTGATGATACAGCGTCCTAAATACTCCGGGGATGGAGGGCAGGTGAGGCTGGCACGCAGGGAGGTGGCTTGCGGCAGGCGGGTGGTGGCACCCAGTGCCTCGCGGGTGAGACTGGGCCTGGCCTCGAGGGGCTGCGGGGACCGGCTCGTGGGGCAAGACCCTCTCCCTGCGCCCCAATGAATACGCGCAAGCCCACGGAGGTGGAGATAGGAAAAGCTTTATTGGGGGGGCTGTCAAAAGGGCAGCAGCCCCTCACTGACCACAGGCAGGATCTCTCCCAGTGCATATGCCAGGTGGGCGTAGGTCTCCTCACACAGCACACGCAACAGCAGGCGGTAGAAGAGCTCGGGGTCGTACCAGGAGGCGTAGAGCACTGCAGCAGCCAGAGCGAAGCCGACGGCCAGCTGCAGGCCCACCAAGAGCAGGCAGAGTGTCCTGTGGGGCAGAAGAGGGACGAGAGACAGGGCAGGGTGGATGCACCCCAACCCCATCTTGCCTTCGGGATGGAGGAGGTCGTTCTGGGAGCCCCATGGGCTGCCTCCCCAGACGTTTCTCATTGCTCCCTCGGGCAGGGTGGGACGTGGGAGTCCACCAGCCTGGGAAAACACCCCGTCCCAGGGAAAACCGACGCTGAGCACTTCCCAGCTGCAAAGCCCACAGCCGGCCAGCGGCTCCCCAGCAGCCTGGACCTGTGAGCTCCGCCGGCTGGAGCAGGTGTCCGGCCCATCCCACCTGCTGCCCGGGAGCGGGCCGCAGGGCACAGGGGACCCATGGGGACACTCGCTGCAGCCAGTAAATGAAGCCGCGTCTCCTCGCCAGCATGTCTCTCTCCTGCAGGTCAACACAGAGCAAGGACACTTGTCAAGCACTGCCGCAGGGTCGGGACACCTGGAGTTGCACGGTGCCCCTGGCCTGCGCCTTGCGCAGGAGTATAGCCCGTGCGTGGCTGTGACCTCCCTGGAGCCCTCTCCCCAGCGAGACCCACGCTGGCCGGGGTAGGGGCTGGCACAGGCTCTCCCCCTTACCAGCTGTGCTTCCACCACCTCCGGCAGCACAGTCCCTGGCGCCTCTGCCTCCTTCTTCCTCTGCTGCTGGCTGCAGGCAACAGGGCTTCGTTATAGACGAGTTACAGACCTCCATGGCCACGCGAGGGGGCCCCTTCCAAACATACACCACGCCAGACAGGGATTGGGCTTCCCTGTCACACCGCGTGCTGCACATTCCCCCCACCCCAGTGCCTGGCACTAGCGTTGGCAGCCCCATCACGCCAGGGGCTGCAGAGACCCCCCGGACACCCGTGTGGGGCGAGGGGCCCAACTCACCAGATCTCTTCCTGCTCCAGTGCCTCTTCAAGCTGCTTTATTTCCTGATGCAGCACCTGGGAGAAGGAAGGGTCTGAGTCCCTGAGCCTGCTGCCGCCCTTCTCCGATCCCCCCACTCCAGGGCCCGTGGGCACCCACCCGTTTTCCCCCAGCCCTTTCAGCACTACCTCATTCTGCTGCTTATCCTCCTGCAGCCAGGCCACCATCTGGGCGTAGTGCTTTCCCAACTGCAAAACAGTGGGCGTCCCATGCGGGCGGCTGGGCTGGGGACCTGGGCACCCTCGCCCCTCCCCAGCCCCAGGGCCATGCCCACTCGCTACGCCACTGCTCCAGGGCACTGGGAGACTGGGTGACTCACAAGGCCAGGCATAGGGAAGTCACGGACGCCCCCATATTCTATGGAACATGGGCAGAGCAGAGGACACCAACCTTACTGTTGAGATCCTGTATCGTATCATGCAGATCCTGATGGATCTCCCCCTGCTTGCAGACAGCAGAGCAGAGGCTCAGGGTCTGCAGCCCCAGCCCCCACAGACCGGGAGCCACTCCACACCACCTCCGCTCCTTGCTGCTTACCATTGGTGTGGAGCTCTGCACAGAATCTCTGCTGGCTCCTTGATCAGTGCCCGGAGCCTCAGCTTCCTGCAGGAATGGGGAACCATCAGATTCCCTGTCACAGACATACGCCCCCTCGCACGTGGCGCTGCCCCAGCTTCCCATGTCCCAGCGCCCATCAGCCATCTGCACACCCGCACCTGGCCAGGATCCTGCACGCCCCGTCGCCCTGTACCCGGCTCAGCCTGTGCTAGCTGGGTGCTGGGCACGTGGCAGGAGGTGGTGGGGGGCACCAGTGACCGCTGGGGAGAGGAGGAGCTTCCCCATCCGTGCTGTGCCGGGTGCTCATGGGGTCCCTCCTGCCCGTGGGGCCCCTGCAATGACACCTCCAGCATGAACGTCCCACCCTGTGAGGTCAACACGCCCCCAACCCCCAGGACCCACTTCCTTTTGGTCCCCCACCAGCCCCAGCAGCACATGCAACCTCCGCACTTGGCCCTGCCTCGGCTCAGGCTACTCCCTTCCCCCCACCACTCGCAGCCACATGCAGAGCCCCGGCCACCCCCTCGCCCAGCTGAGGCCTGCCGGGACCATGGAGATACCCTGCCCTCACCCTCCTCCATCCCGTTGGGGGCCCTCCACTGCACGGCGGACACAGGACAGGTCGCTGGCGAGTACTCTCCAAGCCTATGCCCTGCACCCGAGGTTCTCCTCGACATGCTCCCCTGCCTCCGGAAACAGCGCCCTTTGTACCTGCCAGGGCGCCCGTGTCACAAGCCCACAGTGACATCATGGTGACACGGCAATCACCTCCCAGGAGGTGACACGGGGCCCAGGCACGGCCACCGGGAAAACAGGATATCACTCTCAGCACCCACTCTTAGGGCACGGGCGGGAGAGACCATGGGTGCCACGTGTCAGTGTCTCCCTGTGGGGTTTGCCTGTCCCTTGACCATCAGGCTCTCACAGCTCCCAACCCCAGGGCCAGGCAGCAGGCAGGCTGCGCATATACTCCCAGCAGGCACACGCAGACACTCAGAGACACACGTGTGCACCACGGGTGTGCGCACGTGTACGGAGGGCCACTCTGCGTGGGCTCCAGCACAGGGCTCAAACATCCAGCCGCCGAACTACAGCCTGGGAAGGGGAAAAATATACACTAGTCCTCTGCTCTAGCCCGGGCAATCACCATGATTGCAGGCTCCCGAGAGGAATGGGGTCTCTCACTTGCTCAGAGAGCTGCGGCTGCCAGCACATGGGGGGACATCAGGAGGAAGGGCTGGGGGTACGTGGCAGGCAGGCAGCGACCCACTTGCTGCAGCTCCGACCCCTCGAGCGGCTGCGTGCAGCGACGCCGCATTCAGGAGTTGGCAGGCTGGGTCGCTCCGGCCTCCATCCCACAGGGCCTTTCCCTTTGGCAGCAAAACCTGCGAGTGGCTGGAGAAGCTGGCAGGGAGCAGCAGGGGCTGGGCTGGCCGGTGGCTGTGGGGTGAGGAGGGACAGGACCTTGGGGACAGGGCCACCGGCTACGATAGACTGCTAGAATGGGCCCCATGGGATGGGGTGGACCTGGCAAGGGGGCCACGGGGACAGCACCGCTGGGGATGGGGACAGGGGGCCACTGGGCTGTGGGGCCACCAGGGAGGGGGTGAGACTGGGACCCTGGCACTGACTGGGAGAAGGGCAGGGGGTGGGGAACTGTGGCGTGAGAGGGGCAGCGTGGGGGCCATAGGGACCGTGGAGCGAGAGGGCAGGCTGGTGGCTGCGGGGTCGTGGGGAGCTGTGGGGAAGACGGGAGGGGGCTTGAGGGGGTCTAGGGGTTTGTGGGTGGTAATGTTTGCCGGCCTCCGTGTAAACGTGTCCCCAGCTGGGAGCCCCACGGGCTGCCTCCCCAGCCCCTTCTCATTGCTCCCTCAGGCAGGCTGGGACGTGAGTCTCCACAAGCATGGGAAAACACCCCGGCCCACAGTTCTCGCCAGTAGTCCCCAAAATCCCCCCCTACAGCCCCCCCCAAGCTAGGAAGAAAAGAAATACCAAAGCATTTCATCCCAGAGAAGCCCAAAGCTGCCTAATGCCCTTGGACCACTGGCGCAGGCACCCCACTGCCTATGGCAGAGCCCCGGCACCCCGAGCCCCCAGGGCAACTCACCTCAGCCAAGAAGTGCTCTTATGCCTCCTGGACGCCAGCTGCTCCTCCTGCAGGCCAAGGCACAGCAGGGACACGTGTTGGGGTGTGCGAGGCGGCCGAGGTTTTCGGGGCTCAGACCCCCACCCTTGTCCCGCTGAGACCAGTGCCCCCATGTCCCCCGGGCACAGTGCAGACCCTTCCCTCCCCAAGGCCCACAGCGGGGTTGCCTGTCCTACCAGCCGCACAGCCACCATCTCCTGCAGCAGCGACTCCTCTGTCTCGTCTGCCGGCACCGTCTCCTCCCTGCTACAGACACCATGGGTTTCTAGGCTGTGAGAAGAGACCTCGGCCGGCATGGCGACCCCCCGGGTGGCCAACAGGGAGCCAGGGTGCTGCCCAGCCTCAGCTGGGGTTGGCACCAGGCACCCCCGGTATCCCAGCACTGCACAGACCTACCCCAGGCCTGGGAGGCATGGAGGGGAGCCTGGGAGCTGCTCAGACTTACGCACAGCTGCTTCCAGGAGTCCTGAGTTGCTTAGGGATTTTTTGAGCTACTTAGGAGAAGAAAAAGGGCTCTCCAGAGCAGGCTGGAGGAGCTGACAGGAGCCAGAAAACATCTGCACAGGACACTGCTGCGCCTCCCTCTGCCTTTCCCCAAAAGAGGTCTACCTGAGAGAGAAGAGGGCACAGGAACGTCTCCGGGAGGGGCAGGGGTGGAGGAGGACCCCCACTGACACCGGCCAGGGCGCATCGCCAGACTACCCAGCATCTCCCCTGGGAGAGGAGGGGAAGAGCAGCAGCCATCAGGGCACCGGCACACTCCCTCGAGTGCACTCCCCTCGGCATTATCCCTCCCAGCTCCTCTCGGGCGCTGCCTTTGCCCACGCATCCCCTCTCCTTCCCAGCCCTGCAGGCACTGCGGGCAGGCAGAGGGACCCCCAGGCCCAACTCTGGACGTGGTCCCCATCTGGACATGGTCCTGCGCAGCTGTCTCTAGGTGACCTTGCTTGAGCAGGGGCATTGGACAAGACAAGATGATCTCCAGAGGTGCCTTCCAACCTCAACCAGTCTGTGATTCTGAGAACTCACCCTGGTCTGGGCCACCAGTCCCTCCAGCTGCTGGAGCTCCCGGCGGTTCTTTTCCAAACACCGCGCCACGACACAGTTCTGGGAAGAGGAGCCGCACCCAGGCACTGAGCCCCTGACACAGCCCCAGGAGCCCCAGCTGGGGGACATGGCCAGAGGAGGGGGCACTGGCGTCCATGCTGCACTGTCCCATGGTTTTCTGCAGCTCCTGCTGCTTCTTCCCCTGCGTGGGGAAAGGAGGGGTCAGGGGATCAGGTCTCGCAGCCCCAGCTCCCGGGGGCAAGGGGAACACTCCACACCTACCAGACGCCGCAGCAGCTCCTTGTGCCTTTGTGACTCAGCAGAACACTGGGGCAGGCGCTCCCGGAGCATGCGGAGGTTTTCCTTCGTCCCTTCTGCCTGCATGGCTGCACCTGTGCATCGGGAGCCAGCAGGGTGTGAGGGGCATGGCCATGGGCACTGTCAGGCACGGACACTCGTGGGGATGCTGCCCTATCCTGGCACACAATCGCACACTGACACGCGGGTGCGCTCGAGGGAATGCACTCCTGCACGTCTGCGCACAGGCGTGCCACCCTGCTCACCTGCAGCTGTGTCCAGCACTGTAGCTGCTGACACAGGAACAGCCGTAGACCCGCAGGCACAGCCACGCACCGCCTTGCGCTCCCAAGCAGAGGTGCACCCAGGTGCTCTCCGGCACAGGACACTGCTGCGCCTCCCTACTGTGCCTGCAGACTCACATCAGGGACCCTTCCGCAGCGCAGCCACCACCAACTGCTTGTGCAATCTGCAATGGCCCCATCCCTCCATCGTGGACCCAGACCCCAGGGTAAATGTTATGTGTTCCCCTCCTCCCCCTGCCCTGCCCCTCCCACCCCAGTAACACCCCTGCCTCCCTTTTGGTCATCTGAAAGTGCACCCGTGGGACAGGAGGGGAGGAGGAGCAGCCATCAGGGCACCCGGGCGCTCCCATGAGCACACTCCCCTCCGCATTATCCCCTCCCGGCTCCCCTCAGGCACTGCCTTTGCCCTCACCTCCCCTCTCTTACCCAGCCCTGCAGGCACCCGAGGCAGGCAGAGGGACCCCCACGCCCAACTCTGCACACGGCCCAACTCTGCACACGGCCCAACTCTGCACACACTCTCCACCCAACACCCCCCGCCAGCACCACCAACCCCCAGCCACTCAACCCACCCATGTACACTGCAGCAACCAATCAGGGGGCCCTGCCCTTCTGCTCTACCAATGAGCAAGCCGTTTCTGTTGCAAGGGGATGGGGCCCGCTGGGAGCTCCCCGTGCCTGCTCCTCTGGCACATCCTGGCCCCTCACAGGCGGCCCCGCCCCGTCGGGAGGGCTCCCTGCCCCCGAAATGGCGGCAGTCACACCGGCCTCGCCCTCTCCTGGCTGCCCTCCCCACGCTCCCCTCTGCAGCATTTGAGCACACAGACTCTCCTGCACTCGCTTCTGGCTTTGTGCCCTCCCATGAGAACGAACCTCTGCTACAGCACCAATATTGCGCGGAAATGGGAAAAATCTCCAGCAGGCACCCCTGGAAAGAGCAAGCCAGAGAAAGAAAGGAAGTGGGCAAACTCTTCCTGGAAGGGTTTCCTGTGCTCGGTGCCGCTGACTGGATTTAGTTTTCCCTGTGAATCGTCCCCAGTTCCCTTTCTGTGTTCTTCTTCTGTGTCACCTCTCCCTTTTGGGAAGCAAACAACTCCCCCCCTCAGCCTCCCCCTTTTTTGGGGGAAATAGCTCCCGGCCATGGCCGTCCTCCCAGACGGTGGAGGGGGGGAGGCCCTTGTGGGGAGCAGATGCCTGGGGTACCTGAAAGGAGTGGGATGTCTGGGGGGAACTGATGGGATCAGGAGGGTCTGGGTGGGGGAACCGAGGGGGTCGGGGCTGTCTGGAGAGAACTGAGGTGATGGGGGTGCCTGGGGAGAAGTGAAGGCAATGAAGAGTGTGCAGGGGGGAACTGAGGAGATGGAGGGAGTCTGAGAGGAACTCAAAGGATTGGGGGTGTCTGAACGGGGGAACTGAGGGGATCGGGGTCTTCTGGGTGGAAGCAAGGGGATCAGTGGTATTTAGGAGGCATTTGAGGAGATTGAGAAGACGTCTGAGTGGGAGATCTGGGATGCCTGGAAGGGTAACTGAGGGTATCGGGGCTGTCTGGGAGGAAGCAGAGGCATCTTTGGGGCTGAGGTTTCTGGGGTTAAGTGAGGGGATTGGGGATACTGAGGGGGTAACAGAGGGGATCGAGGGCCTGGCACCCTGGCAGGGAAATGGCTCCTCACCCCACAGGTGCCCCTGCAGTGCCACATCCCCCCAAGGGTGCCGTGACAGCACCACGAAACCCTCCCCCAGGCATCCCTGCCCCACCCTGGGCCCTGCAATCCCCTGCGAATCCCTTTCCCCCCCCACCAGGTACCAGCCCCTGCTTATATATACCCTGGCTCTGCCCCTTCTGCGCAGCATGGGGGGGTGGAGGCACCCTTCTCATCCCCCATTCCCGCCCGGGGGGTTTCTGTGTCCCCCCCATACCAGGATTACCACCACTAAAGGCCCTGGCTTGAAGTGTGTTCATGCCAGCATTCCCTTAGGACTGTAGGGCACGATCAGGGCCCGGCCGCAGGGTTTTAAATGCATTTTTAATCATGCATACAATTCCTCCAAACAACCCCATCACAGCCCCAATGCTGCCTCTAAGTACACAGGTGACAGAAGGACGGCGAAGAGAAATGGGGTCCCGCTGCTGAACGAGGTGGGGGAGCTGGGCACACAGGAGGTGGGAAAGGCTGAGGCACTGAAAGCTGCCTTTGCTGTCTCTACCAGCCCGACCGGCCTTCAGGAATCCCAGGTCACAGAGGCCGGGGGAAAGGCTGGAGCAAGGCAGACCCTTGGCGGAAGAGGATCAGGTCAGGGAATACTTAGGGAAGCCGGCCGTACAGAAGTGCATGGGCACAGATGGGATGCAGCCGCGAGGGCTGAGGGATCCGGCTGATGGGAGATGCACAAGCCAGGGCCCTGCTGCTGCCCTGCTCCTCCCCAGTGATCACCCCCTTTAGAGAAAGCCCATACTACAGCCTGCGGGCAGGGGGTGTCCCTGCAGGAATTCTTGGGCTGGAAGAATTGCTAGGAGAAAAATCCTGAAATTATTTTGGTTTGATATTGTCGGGAAGGTGGCAGCATTGCCCTGTCTGAGTCATGTGGGCTTCATTACGTGGTGGGGAGGGTTGTGCATCCAGAAGAGGTCAGCACATCCACGAAACCCATCTGGCACAAACATGTTTGAGGTTTAATATTCTTTTATCAAATTTTGCTAATCTAATTTTTAATGAAAATTGCAACAAAGAGACAAATCAACCCCTGGAGTAGGATTTTGCACCTGTCTTTGTGTTTCCTGTGGATTATAACCCCGACAGCCCCACGCAACACGATGGCCAAGGGCCGGGGGGGGAAAGGGATTCGCAGGGGATTGCAGGGCACCACGGGTGTGCACATGTGCGCGGAGAGACACACCGCGTGGGCTCCAGCACAGGCCTCAAGCATCCAGCCCCCGTTTGGATCCAGCATCCAGCCCCCAAACTACAGCCCGGGAAGGGGAAAAATAAAGACTAGCCCTCTGCTCTAGCCCAGGCAGACACCGTGCTTGCAGGCTGCCAAGAGGAATGGGGTCTCTGACTTGCTCAGAGAGCGGCGGCTGCCGGCACGTGGGGGGACACCGTGAGGAAGGGGTGAGGGCACGCGGCAGACACAAGTCGAGCTGGCACACATCATCTTTGGTTTATTATGCTTCCTAAAGGAGCTCTTGGGCTTGTGGGTGGTCGTTGTGGCTCGCCGTCTCCCCGTGAACCTGCGCTCGGTACATACAGGTGTACAGGCAGAGCCATCGTGGGGAGCGCACAGGCAGAAGGGCAAGCAGCAGCCACCTCCCTCTGACCGGTCACCTGGCATTCGTTGATGTTAGCAAAGAAGGGTTTGCTCGTATTTTGTTTTCTTCTCGTTCGTGCGCAGGTACTGGAAAGACGGCAGCAGGACACGCTAGCTAAAACCCCTTTTACTGCTGGCAATAAAGGTGCCTCTTGGCTGGGAGCATGAGAAGTACCCCTTTTTCCGCTCTTGATTCTTCATATACGGTTTTAAGACTCCTCACATACTCATTTTTACAATTTACATAAGCTCTATGCTTTGGCCACGACGTCACTTGTTGCCACTCGCTTTGGAGTATTTGTTCATGTGAACCCCCAGTGCAAGCATGCTTAATGCATATTTATTAACTGAATTTGCCTGATTTTCTTGCAACTTTGCCGCTCTCAGCTGTTTTGGTGTGGTTTCTTCTAACAGCAAACCCTCTTCTACAAGTGAGGTCATTGTTGTTCAAGTTGCGTTGCGCCTGTCTTAACATGGGCAGCCGTTTGCGCAGGGTGGTGGATACAGCCTCCTGCCTCCAAGTCGGGCAAGAGCCAGGTCTGAGGCAGAGCCATGGTGGGGCGCGCACAGGCAGAAGGGAAAGCAGCAGCCACCTCCCTCCAACCTGTCAGCTGACATTCATTGGCAAGGTCACGCACTTGTCCTACAATCACAGAGTTCTTTATTCTCTTTCTAGTTTTATTTCAAAAGAACCGGGAGCTCGCTGGGCGGCTCCCAAAGGCGGCCGCCAGCTTTGGTGGCAAGACCCAGTTAAGGATGTCCCTCTTCAGCAGGACCAGGATGAGGATGGCGATCTGCAGGAAGGCGAGGAACAGAAGAAGTCCCCTGGGGGACAGGAGAGGGGTCAGGCAGAGCAGGGGGCCCATTTGTCTCAGCTCTTTCCAGCCAACCTCTTCGAACGCCACCGTGGCACCTTGCACCGTGCTGGGCACAACACTCCCCGCTCAGAACTGGAGTGAGGGGCCCGGGCATCTCTTTCAGCTCTACTGTAGGTCCCCCCAGTGAGCCCCAAAATTCCCCCCTATGCACCCCCCCACGCTAGGAAGAAAAGAAATACTGAAACGTTTCATCCTAGAGAAGCCCAAAGCTGCCTAATGCCCTTGGACCACTGGCGCAGGCACCCCACTGCCTATGGCAGAGCCCCGGCACCCCGAGCCCCCAGGGCAACTCACCTCAGCCAAGAAGTGCTCTTATGCCTCCTTGACGCCAGCTGCTCCTCCTGCAGGCCAAGGCACAGCAGGGACACGTGTTGGGGTGTGCGAGGCGGCCGAGGTTTTCGGGGCTCAGACCCCCACCCTTGTCCCGCTGAGATCAGTGCCCCCATGTCTCCCGGGCACAGTGCAGACCCTTCCCTCCCCAAAGCCCACAGCGGGGTTGTCTGTCCTACCAGCCGCACAGCCACCATCTCCTGCAGCAGCGACGACTCTGTCTCGTCTGCCTGCGCTTTCTTCTCCCTGCTACAGACACCATGGCGTTCTAGGCTGTGAGAAGAGACCTCGGCCGGCATGGCGACCCCGCGGGTGGCCAACAGGGAGCCAGGGTGCTGCCCAGCCTCTGCTGGGGTTGGCACCAGGCACCCCCGGTATCCCAGCACTGCACAGACCCGTTCCCCTCCCCTGTCCCACCGCAGCTCTGGGGAGCGTGGAGGAGAGCCTGGGAGCTGCTCAGAGTTGCGCAGAGCAGCTTCCAGGATCCCGAGTTGCTCAGAGGTGTTTTGAGCTGCTTAGGAGAAGGCAAAGGGCTCTCCAGAGCAGGCTGGAGGGGCTGACAGGAGCCAGAAGGATGTCTACGAGCGGCAGAGGTCTGCCCAAAGCTGCTCATCACTCCCCCACCCCGCTGCCCCAGGTTTCAATCAGGGCCCCATCACCACTCACAAAGCTGTTGGCTCTCGGAGGCGTTCCCGTCTCTCCAGGAGGCGCTGGAGCTTGTTCCTGAGCAGCTGGACAAGCAGAGGGCCCGGTCAGGAGTCCATGCCATGCCCGCTCTGAGGGGACTTGCCCCCACAAACGTGTTGAGCCCCCGTCCCTCCTGTCCCCCTTGTACCTTCTTGACCTCGACCTGCTCCTGAACAGCTTCTGCCAGCTCTGACCACTGCTGCCACTGCAAAGCAAGCGGGAGAAATTGCAGGGAGCCATGGCGGGAAAGGTCGTCCCCAGTCAGTCCCCAGGGCCCTGGGAGGTAAGGCCACGGCCAGGGCGGCAGGCACCCGGGTGTCCTGGGGCTAGCGCCATTGCCCGTCAGCTCTGGCCACTCCCCGAGGGAGTTCTGGATGCGGGTCGCAGGCTTTGATCTGCTCCCGCACTGCTGTGCCTCCCTCTGCCTTTCCCCAAAAGAGGTCTGCCTGGGAGGGAAGAGGGCACAGGAGCGTCTCCGGGAGGGGCAGGGGTGGAGGAGGACCCCTACTGACACCGGCCAGGGCGCATCGCCAGACTACCCAGCATCTGCCCTCCAGCCCATGCCTGAGTTCCTGTTACACACGGCATGCCCCGACACACCGGTGAGGGTCATTCATCCTGCCCCCTTCCCCAAAGCCATATTGCTGTGCCTGCAGACTCACATCAGGGTCCCCTCTGCAGCACAGCCAACAGCCTGAAGGATATCCCGGGGCCCAATCCCTCCATCACGGATGCCGTATCCCGGAGTAGATGTCCTCCCCTGCCACCTCCCACCCTGCCCGTGGCTGCTGGGATGCACGGACCCAGCACTGGCACCCCCCTCCCTGCCCCTGTCACGACGACCTCCTTCTCCCCTGTACCTTCTGCGCCTCTTCCAGGCTGGCGGCTGCCTCCCTGCTTGCCACCTGCAAGTGCTCCTGCGGGAGAGGAGGGGAAGAGGAGCAGCCATCAGGGCACCGGCACACTCCCTCGAGTGCACTCCCCTCGGCATTATCCCCTCCCAGCTCCTCTCGGGCGCTGCCTTTGCCCACGCATCCCCTCTCCTTCCCAGCCCTGCAGGCACTGCGGGCAGGCAGAGGGACCCCCAGGCCCAACTCTGGACGCGGTCCCCATCTGGACATGGTCCTGAGCAGCTGTCTCTAGGTGACCTTGCTTGAGCAGGGGCATTGGACAAGACAAGATGATCTCCAGAGGTGCCTTCCAACCTCAACCAGTCTGTGATTCTGTGAACTCACCTTGGTGTGGGCCACCAGCCCCTCCAGCTGCTGGAGCTCCCAACGGTTCTTTTCCAAACACCGCGCCACGACACAGTTCTGGGAAGAGGAGCCGCACCCAGGCACTGAGCCCCTGACACAGCCCCAGGAGCCCCAGCTGGGGGACATGGCCAGAGGAGGGGACACTGACCTCCATGCTGCGCTGCTCCATGGTTTCCTGCAGCTCCTGCTGCTTCTTCCCCTGCGTGGGGAAAGGAGGGGTCAGAGGGTCAGGTCTCTCGCAGCCCCAGCTCCCGGGGACAAGGGGAACACTCCACACCTACCAGACGCCGCAGCAGCTCCTTGTGCCTTTGTGACTCAGCAGAACACTGAGCCAGGCGCTCCCGGAGCATGCGGAGGTCTTGCTTCACCGCTTCTGTCTGCATGGCTGCACCTGCACGTCAGGAGCCAGCAGAGTGTGAGGGTCACGGCCGTGGGCACGGACACTCGTGGGGACGCTGCCCTACCCTGGCACACAGTTGCACATGGACAGGCGGGTGCGCTCGGGGGGATGCACCACCGCACGACTGTGCACAGGCACGCCACCCTGCTCGGCTGCAGCTGTGCCCAGCGAAACGGGTGCTGGCAGAGCAGCAGCCGAATACCCACGGGCACAGCCACGCGCTACCTTATGCTCCTCAGGCATAGGTGCACCTGCGCTCTCTCACGCACAGGACACGGCCACGCACATGCACAGTCAGGGATGCCCTGGGCTGGCCCAGCAGCCTCCCCCCGGAGAGGGGCACTGACAGCCATCGGCACTCACGTGCCTGCACGCTGCCCCCAGCCAGCGCTCCTGAGCGCGTGTGCGCACTAGTTCCATGCCCGGCTTGGCCTGCGTCAGCTGGATGCTGAGCAGGTGGCAGGAGGCGGTGGGGAGCACCAGGGACCGCTGAGGAAAGAAGGAGCTTCCCCTGCCTTGCTGTGCCAGGCAACCCCGCATGGCCCCTGCTGCCCGTGGGGCTGCCCTGCCCTGGGGCCTCTGCAATGCCACCTTCAGCGTCAACGTCCCACCCTGTGAGATCAACACGCCCCCCAGCCCGGGACCCCCTTCCTTTTGGTCCCCCACCATCCCCAGCACACGCTTCCTCCTCCCCACCTGGCCCTGCCTCAGCCCAGGCTCCTGCCTTCCCCCCACTGCTCACAGCCACACACAGAGCCCCGGCCACCCCCTCGCCCAGCCGAGGGCTGCGGGGACTGTGGGGTACTCTGCCCTCACCCTCCTCTTTCCCGTCGGGGGCCTTCCACTGCACGGCGGACAGGACAGGTCGTTGGCGAGTACTCTCCAAACTCCTGCCCAGCAGCACCGAGGTTCTCCTCGAGATGCTCCCCCAGCTCTGGGAGCAGCCTCCTTTGTACCCGCTGGGGCGCCCATGTCACAAGCCCACAGTGACATCACAGTGATACGGCCATCACTGCCCACTGTGACACGGCAATCCCGTCCCTGGGGCTGGTGCCAAGAGGTGCCGTGGGGCCCAGGCGCGGCCACCGGGGAAACGGGGCATCACTCTCAGCACCTACTCTTAGCACAGCGGCGGGAGTGACTGCGGGCGCCGCGTGTCAGCATCTCCCTGTGGGGTTTGCCTGTCCCGCGGCTGTCCAGCTGTGGCAGCTCCCGGCCCCAAGTCCAAGCGTGAGCCAGGCTGTGCATGTACTCCCAGCAGGCACATGCAGACACTCGCACACACGCGCGTGCACCACGGGTGTGCGCATGTGCGCGGAGAGACACACCGCGTGGGCTTCAGCACAGGCCTCAAGCATCCAGCCCCCGTTTGGATCCAGCATCCAGCCCCCAAACTACAGCCCGGGAAGGGGAAAAATAAAGACTAGCCCTCTGCTCTAGCCCAGGCAGACACCGTGCTTGCAGGCTGCTGTGGGTAGTTAGGATCAGGCGGCCGGAAGATATCGCGCTGTACGGAAAGATAGGACCCCTCCCCTGATAGCCAGTAGCATTTAGGTTGTGAAGTAAGCAGGCGGAAGTGACGTCGTAAACCCAAGGTATATAACACCGTGTTATCTACCAATAAACGCCATTTGCCATCCACCACATTGGTGTCTGTGAGCCGATGGCCCGAGCCCCCCGGGGAAGGGGGGTCGCCGTGCTGTTCCTGAACCAGGTCGCCACGCCTTACGAAGGCGACAAGTGGTGCCGAAACCCGGGAAAGCCCACCTGGAATCGGGTGAACGGCGGCCGGAGCGGCAGGACCAGCCCCGCAGGGAGGACGCTCCCGGACCAAGAAGGAAGATGGAAGCTCTTGTGAAGGTCGTATCGCAATTACATAAGCAGTGGGGTATCGATTGTAAGCCCAAAGATTTTACTCTCGCAGTTGCGAGGCTTTTGCAAATTGGGGTCATCGACCAGCCGGTGGATATTCTCCACCCTGAAGTGTGGGATAAATGTACCAAAGCGTTGGCCAAGGACACGATGTCCTTGGGTTGTGGGAAAAACCTTAAGTCGTGGGGGAAAGTCGTACAGGCCCTGCAGAAGGCAATACAAGAACAGGAGACTTGGAGGGCGGCAAAGGACTGTTTGCTGGCCATCCCGAAATTGGGAGTTGGGGCAGCCACGCAGACTTTGCACCCCTTAGATGGTGATGATTCTGCAGAGCCTAAAGATCCGCAAGAGGGCGGCATGTCCCCTCAATCCCCGAACCCTGACCCGCTTACGGAAGCGCAAGAGAGAGCTAAATCCTTCTGGGGAGGGTTGGCTGAGGAGGCCAGGGACGTCACGAAAATAACAGAGTCTAGACCACCGCCCTAGACGCCCCAAGATGGCGCCGAGCACAAAGGGGAAGGGCGGGCCGAAGATGCCCACGGCGGGAACAGGGAGGAGGCGCTAGCATTAACAAGCGCACATGAACAAAAAGGGGAGGAGAACGAGAAGAAGAAAGGCGGCGGGAGTGGCCAGGAGGAGGAGGGGAGCGTGAGCGAAGGGCGGAAAGCCAATCAGAGCGACCATCTGAAAAAATGCCCTCAGAGGGCAGACACCCCCCCGGGCAAAGGGCGGGGCGAACCAGCAAGGAGGGGCGGGCCAAGAGGGAGGGAATGGCCCGCCCGCAGGAGAAGCGGTCGGGGCTGGAGCCCGACAAAAAGGTATCAGAAACCGGAAGCAGCCGGTCAGTCGAGTTCCGGCTCCGGATCAGACACTAGCTGGGACGAGTGGCTCGTGACCGATCCAAGCTCAGAGGAGGAGGAAATGGGAGTACACACAGTCAAAAGCCAAAACACTTTCATCCAAAATAAAAACAAAAACCTCCCCCTCACCGACTGGAGGAAAATAAAGACTGCGTGTGCCGAGTGGGTCCCATCAGCCAAGCTAGCGTTCCCGGTCCGAGTGACGGACGAGGGACAGAGGGTTTACTCGCCAGTAAACCCTAAAGATATACAAGCGATCGTTAAGTCGATTGCAGATAAAGGCCTCAATTCTGCCATGGTCTCCACCCTCATAGATGGTGTCTTTGGGGGAGACGATATGCTCCCGTTCGATATAAAACAAACTTGTATATTGATTTTTGATGGGGCAGGGATGATCGTTTTTAAGCAAGAATGGGAGGACAACTGTGCGAGACAATTAGCCCAAGTGGCCGGGGCGGATCACCCACTACACGGTTCCAGTCTGCAGCGGCTGATGGGTACAGACCCAACAATGATTACCCCCCAGGCGCAGGCCCAGGGCCTGCGGGCCCATGAAGTTATGACAACTACCCGCGCGGCTAGAGAAGCTATTCGCACCGCTTCTAGAGTTATTGCCAAGCCGTCGCCATGGTCCACAATTAAGCAAAATGAAAGCGAGAGCTTTACGCAGTTTGTGGATCGCCTTCAGGCAGCGGTCGACTCCTCGACCCTGCCCGCGGAAGCGAAAGGCCCGGTTGTTGCAGATTGCTTACGTCAGCAGTGTAATTCGGCAACCAAAGAGATCCTACGATCACTGCCAGTGGGGTCAAGTATCACAGACGTGATCAAGCATGTCGCAAAGGAAGAGCATCTAGCCCCAATTCAGGTAGCTGTTCGCACTGCAATAGCTAATGTGATGGCATGTTTTAAATGTGGTCAGGCGGGCCACGTGGTGGCAAGCTGCCCTCGGTTGGGGGACCCGCCCACAGCGCTCCCCCCGCGCCAAAATCGACCGAGAGGACCATGTTGGGCCTGTGGAAAGAAAGGACATTTCGCCAAAGAATGTAGATCTAAAAACCAGGGAAACGGGAAGGGGAGAGGGCACTCGGGCCGCGCAGAGCCCTCTCCCACTTGGGACATAAGGCGGCCCAGTTATGCCAACCCCGGATGGGGCACAACACTCCCGAACCCGCTGCCCCCTCGAGAAACGACCAACTTTGTGGCTCAACCGACGATCCATCCGAACCAGTCCCTACCTCAAGGGCAGCAACAACCATCTCCTGGGGGCGAGACCCCAGGGTGGCCCTGGCAGTAAAATGCGATAGCCCGCCAGTGGTGTGGGGCATCTGTTCCCTCTATAATACCCTAGATGACACCACCATTAGTGTCCCTTTTTTGATTGACACCGGAGCAGATGTTACAGTTATTCCTGAGACAAGCTGGCCCCCGCATTGGAAATTAGAAAACGCCCCCATGGTGGGTGGAGTCGGGGGATTAACCCGGGCTTGGAAAAGTGCTCAACTAACAGCAATCACGCTTCACACTGAAAAAGGGCCGGAGAAAACCATTACCCTCTTCCCATATGTTATGTCAGGAGTCCCACCCCTGCTGGGAAGGGACGCTCTAGCCCTTCTGAAAGCCAGGGTGACAAATTTATTGTGAGGGCCACTGCCGCACACCCACTTCCACCTATTAAACTGACGTGGAAATCGTCCGACCCAGTGTGGGTCGAGCAGTGGCCCCTGTCAAAGCCTCAAATGGACGCTCTTCTTAAGCTAGTCGACCGCGAGTTACAACGAGGTCATATAGAGCCTTCCACTAGCCCATGGAACACCCCAGTTTTTGTAATACCCAAACGAACCGGCGAGGGGTTTCGTCTCTTCCATGACCTGCGTGAAGTAAACAAGAAAATTCAACCAATGGGTCCTGTCCCAACGCTGCTGCCCATGAACTCTATGATACCAGAAGGACAACCGTGTGCTGTCCTTGATATTAAAGACTGTTTCTTTTCAATACCACTGCATGAGGAGGACAAAGAACCGTTTGCTTTTTCTGTAGTGTTCCCAAACAGCTCACGCCCCAACCTACGTTTCCAGTGGAAAGTGCTGCCTCAAGGAATGATCAACTCGCCTACTATCTGCCAAATTATAGTGGATCGCGCAGTAGCACCGGTTCGGCGCGCTGATCCCACTGCGACTATCATTCAATACATGGACGATATTCTAATCGCCGCGCCGACAGAAAATCAGGTGAACCAGTTAGTATCAGCGGTTTCGGAAACTTTAAAAACAAACGGGTTCGAAATCGCAGGCGCGAAAGTTAAAAGGGGACCATGTGTAACTTTCCTGGGGGTGGGGATCACCAGTTCTTACGTAACGCCCCCCCAAATAAAAATCCGTCGGAACATCAAAACACTCCATGATACGCAGCAATTAGTGGGATCCTTGCAGTGGCTCCGTAACATTGTCCTGATCCCTCCCGAAATCATGGCCCCCCTATACGATCTTCTGAAAGGAAAGAGCCCCTGGGAACAAAAAACCCTGACGACGGAAGCATTGAACTCTCTTGACTTTATCGAGCAACAGGTATCGTCAAGCACGCTCGCCAGGTGGAACCCTGGTGTACCGCTTGATCTGTATGTACATTTCACGGAGGGCGGGGGAGTAGGGGCACTAGCCCAGGGGCCCCCTGAAAAGGCTCGACCAATACAATGGATAGTCCTGGGAAAACCATCACGTGCATTCTCTCCAGGAGTCGAGTGCCTTGGTAATCTCATCATGAAAGGCAGAAAACTCACCCTAAGACACCTAGGCATCGAACCCGCCAAGATATACCTACCCTTCCGCAAGCAGCTCCCAAAGCATTCAGTGACGATGTCAGAGTATCTAGCTATAGCTCTTGTTGGGTTTGGCGGAGAAGTCCGGTATGCTACAAAGCCCCCCTGGACTCAAATGCTGACCATTGTCGACATCGACCTCCCACAGAAGATCATGGACCGGCCCCAACAGGGACCAACGGTCTTTACAGACGCATCCTCAACGACCTCAACTGCAGCGGCCGTATGGCAATCTGGAGAAAAACGGCACTGCATTAAAATGACCGACTGTGCGCTTTCAGCCCAGCAGCTAGAAGTGATGGCCGTAGTATTGGCGTGTGGACTGTTCCCAGAGGAACATCTCAATATCGTGACCAATTCGATGTGGGGCCCGGCGTGTCAACATCCACAACAGCCCTGATGCTGGAAGAAGCACTTTTTTCTCGAAAGGGCACCATATCGGTCATCCACGTTAACAGCCACGACCCAATCAAAGGGTTTTTCCAAACCGGTAACGACAAAGCAGACGCCGCAGCGAAAAGGTTGTGGACGCTAAGGGATGCCCGTCAGCTACACGAGTCCCTCCACATCGGAGCTAAAGCGCTAGCGAAGAAATGCAGGATCTCGGTCACTGACGCAAAACACGTAGTAGCCACATGTCCCCACTGTCAGAAAACACCACTGTGGTCCAGCGGAGTCAACCCCAGAGGTCTCAAAGCCTCCGAAGTGTGGCAAACAGACTTTACGCTCTGTCAGTTGCTAAAACCCCGAGCGTGGCTAGCCGTAACTGTAGATACATATAGTGGAATGATCGTAGCCACACAACACCTTAGAACCAACTCCAAAGCAACCATCCAACATTGGTTAACGGTTATGGCGTGGCTTGGCATTCCTAATCAGATCAAAACAGACAACGGTCCGAATTTTGTCTCCAAATCAGTTCAGGCATTTGCTTTGAAATGGGGTATTACCCTAACGCACGGCATTCCGTATAATAGCACAGGACAAGCCATAGTCGAACGAGCGAATCAAACTCTAAAATCTAAATTAGAGGTGCTGGCAAAAACAGAAGGTTTCACCAGCGCCATTCCCCCGGGAGACCAAGCACGCCTGTTAGCAACCGCTCTTTTAGCACTAAACCAATTTCCCAGGGGGGAAGAGAAAAATAGCCCCACCCAAAAACATTGGGCCACTCGGGCGCTAGAAGAAGGCCCGTTGGTCATAGTCAGAAATGAGCTAGGAGAATGGGAACAAGGGTGGAGGCTAGTCCTTACAGGGCGAGGGTATGCCGCGGTCAAAAGAGATGGAACAGTTCAGTGGTGTCCGCTTAAGTCCATCAAACCAGACCTCCAGAATAAAACTAATAAAAATTGTGAGTTTTTCTCCACAGAACTGGATTATTGGACGCCCTCGTAATCCGTATGCTCCGGTAGCAAGAGAAGACGACAAATCAGCAAACATCCTGCCCACACCTGAGAGTTCCGCACCAGCAGAATCCGGACAACGGCGACACAACCCCCATAAGCAGAGGCTACAATGTTTACACCCACAATGTCTAATCTTCATTTTAGAGCTCGTTATTATGGGACAAGCAGTATCAGAACACCATCCCCATCGTCCATTTAAATGGTCCCTCATTCGAGTTGAAGATCAGCACATTATCGCTACTCGGATTACATCAGGTGTGCCGAGCTTCACTGCCACTCCGTGTCAGCTTGTCCCGATAAACCCATGCTGGGGATACTCAGAATTTTATATGTGCCCCAGCTCTAATCCTGGGAAAGGTTATTGTAACTACCCTGATCAATATTTTTGCCGTTATTGGGGATGTGAGACCATAGCCCCTACTTGGATACCGGGTGACGGTAAGGATAAACACCTAAAAGTCCGGTGGGGTCCGTATAAGTGTTCCAAACAGCTAGCAGAGGCAACCCGTCCAAAATGGCAGATCGCTCGCCGGGGAAGTGCCCCGGCACAAGGGCCAAAACGAGCGCATCACCAACCTTGCTCATTCCTCTTTTTAAATGTTACCAACCCCCGAGAAGACGCTTGGCTTCTTGGGAAAATGTGGGGAGTAAGGTACCTAGAACCAGGGACAGACAGAGGTGGTTTTATCCTCATAAAGAAGGAGATTGTTCTGAAAGATCCACTGCCAGCAGGCCCCAACCGAGTAATTGGGCCTACCCCGGTTCTTCACCAAAAGCCACCTGGCCCAACGACACCTACACCATTACCATATAGTATTGTAAATAATGCCACAGTTATTGCACACACCGCCAAAATTTCTGACCGAAATTCTCTCTGGAAAATGATGCAAGCTAGCTATCAGCTGCTGAACAAAACTAACCCAAATCTTACGGAGCATTTTTGGTTGTGTTACGGAATACGGCCACCCTTTTACGAGGCTGTAGGAGTAGATAACAAGCCCATGCGAGTAAATGGTTCAAATCCGGCCCAGTGCACATGGGACATAGAAAAACAAGGGATTACATTAGCAGAAGTTGTAGGAAGCGGCGTGTGCGTGGGTAAAGTCCCAAACCATAAAAAACAACTATGTGTTAATGAGACACAGGATAAAACCCCTGCAAAGTGGTTAATACCGGCCAACAATACCAAGTGGGTTTGTTCTATTATGGGAGTTACACCTTGTTTGTCATTGGACAAATTTGATGAATCCTTGGAATATTGTGTCCAAGTAGCTATAATCCCTAAAATCTTTTACCATTCCGAAGACTTTGTCTGACTCACAGATTACCCCAGCACACCATCTGTCAAAACGGGAACTCTTTACAGCACTAACAGTAGCCACTCTAATGATCATAGCAGGCACGGGAGTGGGTACAGGAGTAGCATCCTTAGTGCAACAAAATAAAGAATTTAGTGCCTTGAGAATAGCAGTAGCTGAGGACTTAGCTAGAATCGAACAATCAATAAGTGCGTTAGAAAGTTCAATTAGATCACTATCTGAAGTAGTGCTGCAAAATCGAAGAGGATTAGACTTAGTGTTCTTACAACAAGGAGGAGTATGCGCTGCGCTGAGAGAAGAATGCTGTGTATATGCCGACCACACTGGAATAGTGAGAGACACCACGGCCAAATTGCGAGAAGGACTAGAAAAACGAAAAAGGGAACGAGAGGCGCAGCAAAATTGGTTTGCATCATGGTTTAACCATTCACCGTGGCTTGCCACCCTGATATCTACCCTGATAGGGCCAATTGTAACAATCGTAATAGCATTGATCTTTGGACCCTGTATATTGAATAGGCTTGTGTCGTTTGCCAGGAGCCGGCTAGAACAAGTTAACATCATGATGATAGAACGCCGACAATTGCTCTAAGAATGTTCTTGCTTAGAATTTTTTACCTACCTCTAGTTCTACCCTGTTACCCTGTTATTCCCTGTTACACCCTAGTTATCTCTTGCATTAGCGTGCCTTGTATTTTCTATTCAAGTTTATAGTATATATTTTAACGTTTTTTACCCGAGATTATGATATATATCTTTTTAAGATTGTTACATTTAGCTAGTTTCATTATGCATAGGGAGGGGGGAAATGTGGGTAGTTAGGATCAGGCGGCCGGAAGATATCGCGCTGTACGGAAAGATAGGACCCCTCCCCTGATAGCCAGTAGCATTTAGGTTGTGAAGTAAGCAGACAGAAGTGACGTCGTAAACCCAAGGTATATAACGCCGTGTTACAGACCAATAAACGCCATTTGCCATCCACCACATTGGTGTCTGTGAGCCGATGGCCCGAGCGCCCCGGGGGAGGGGGGTCGCCGTGCCGTTCCTGAACCAGGTCGCCACGCCTTACGAAGGCGACAGGCTGCCAAGAGGAATGGGGTCTCTGACTTGCTCAGAGAGCGGCGGCTGCCGGCACGTGGGGGGACACCGTGAGGAAGGGGTGAGGGCACGCGGCAGACACAAGTCGAGCTGCCACACATCATCTTTGGTTTATTATGCTTCCTAAAGGAGCTCTTGGGCTTGTGGGTGGTCGTTGTGGCTCGCCGTCTCCCCGTGAACCTGCACTCGGTACATACAGGTGTACAGGCAGAGCCATCGTGGGGAGCGCACAGGCAGAAGGGAAAGCAGCAGCCACCTCCCTCTGACCGGTCACCTGGCATTCATTGATGTTAGCAAAGAAGGATTTGCTCGCATTTTGTATTCTTCTCGTTCGTGCGCAGGTACTGGAAAGACGGCAGCAGGACACGCTAGCTAAAACCCCTTTTACTGCTGGCAATAAAGGTGCCTCTTGGCTGGGAGCACGAGAAGTACCCCTTTTTCCGCTCTTGATTCTTCATATACGGTTTTAAGACTACTCACATACTCATTTTTACAATTTACATAAGCTCTATGCTTTGGCCGTGACGTCACTTGTTGCCACTCGCTTTGGAGTATTTGTTCATGTGAACCCCCAGTGCAAGCATGCTTAATGCATATTTATTAACTGAATTTGCCTGATTTTCTTGCAACTTTGCCGCTTTCAGCTGTTTTGGTGTGGTTTCTTCTAACAGCAAACCCTCTTCTACAAGTGAGGTCATTGTTGTTCAAATTGCGTTGCGCCTGTCTTAACATGGGCAGCCGTTTGCACAGGGTGGTGGATACAGCCTCCTGCCTCCAAGTCGGGCAAGAGCCAGGTCTGAGGCAGAGCCATGGTGGGGCGCGCACAGGCAGAAGGGAAAGCAGCAGCCACCTCCCTCCAACCTGTCAGCTGACATTCATTGGCAAGGTCACGCACTTGTCCTACAATCACAGAGTTCTTTATTCTCTTTCTTTTTCAAAAGAACCGGGAGCTCGCTGGGCGGCTCCCAAAGGCGACCGCCAGCTTTGGTGGCAAGACCCAGTTAAGGATGTCCCTCTTCAGCAGGACCAGGATGAGGATGGCGATCTGCAGGAAGGCGAGGAACAGAAGAAGTCCCCTGGGGGACAGGAGAGGGGTCAGGCAGAGCAGGGGGCCCATTTGTCTCAGCTCTTTCCAGCCACCCTCTTCGAACGCCACCATGGCACCTTGCACCGTGCTGGGCACAACGCTCCCCGATCAGAACTGGAGTGAGGGGCTCCGGCATCTCTTTCAGCTCTACCATAGGTCTCCCCAGTGGGCCCCAAAATCCCCCCCTATGCACCCCCCCACGCTAGGAAGAAAAGAAATACTGACACGTTTCATCCCAGAGAAGCCCAATGCTGCCTAATGCCCTTGGACCACTGGCACAGGCACCCCACTGCCTATGGCAGAGCCCCGGCACCCCGAGCCCCCAGGGCAACTCACCTCAGCCAAGAAGTGCTCTTATGCCTCCTTGACGCCAGCTGCTCCTCCTGCAGGCCAAGGCACAGCAGGGACACGTGTTGGGGTGTGCGAGGCGGCCGAGGTTTTCGGGGCTCAGACCCCCACCCTTGTCCCGCTGAGATCAGTGCCCCCATGTCTCCCGGGCACAGTGCAGACCCTTCCCTCCCCAAAGCCCACAGCGGGGTTGTCTGTCCTACCAGCCGCACAGCCACCATCTCCTGCAGCAGCGACGACTCTGTCTCGTCTGCCTGCGCTTTCTTCTCCCTGCTACAGACACCATGGCGTTCTAGGCTGTGAGAAGAGACCTCGGCCGGCATGGCGACCCCCCGGGTGGCCAACAGGGAGCCAGGGTGCTGCCCAGCGTCTGCTGGGGTTGGCACCAGGCACCCCCGGTATCCCAGCACTGCACAGACCCGTTCCCCTCCCCTGTCCCACCGCAGCCCTGGGGAGCGTGGAGGAGAGCCTGGGAGCTACTCAGAGTTGCGCAGAGCAGCTTCCAGGATCCCGAGTTGCTCAGAGGTGTTTTGAGCTGCTTAGGAGAAGGCAAAGGGCTCTCCAGAGCAGGCTGGAGGGGCTGACAGGAGCCAGAAGGATGTCTACGAGCGGCAGAGGTCTGCCCAAAGCTGCTCATCACTCCCCCACCCCGCTGCCCCAGGTTTCAATCAGGGCCCCATCACCACTCACAAAGCTGTTGGCTCTCGGAGGCGTTCCCGTCTCTCCAGGAGGCGCTGGAGCTTGTTCCTGAGCAGCTGGACAAGCAGAGGGCCCGGTCAGGAGTCCATGCCATGCCCGCTCTGAGGGGACTTGCCCCCACAAACGTGTTGAGCCCCCGTCCCTCCTGTCCCCCTTGTACCTTCTTGACCTCGACCTGCTCCTGAACAGCTTCTGCCAGCTCTGACCACTGCTGCCACTGCAAAGCAAGCGGGAGAAATTGCAGGGAGCCATGGCGGGAAAGGTCGTCCCCAGTCAGTCCCCAGGGCCCTGGGAGGTAAGGCCACGGCCAGGGCGGCAGGCACCCGGGTGTCCTGGGGCTAGCGCCATTGCCCGTCAGCTCTGGCCACTCCCCGAGGGAGTTCTGGATGCGGGTCGCAGGCTTTGATCTGCTCCCGCACTGCTGTGCCTCCCTCTACCTTTCCCCAAAAGAGGTCTGCCTGGGAGGGAAGAGGGCACAGGAGCGTCTCCGGGAGGGGCAGGGGTGGAGGAGGACCCCCACTGACACCGGCCAGGGCGCATCGCCAGACTACCCAGCATCTGCCCTCCAGCCCATGCCTGAGTTCCTGTTACACACGGCATGCCCCGACACACCGGTGAGGGTCATTCATCCTGCCCCCTTCCCCAAAGCCATATTGCTGTGCCTGCAGACTCACATCAGGGTCCCCTCTGCAGCACAGCCAACAGCCTGCGGGATCCCCCAGGGCTCAATCCCATCTATCACGGATGCCGTATCCCGGAGTAGATGTCCTCCCCTGCCACCTCCCACCCTGCCCGTGGCTGCTGGGATGCACGGACCCAGCACTGGCACCCCCCTCCCTGCCCCTGTCAGGACGACCTCCTTCTCCCCTGTACCTTCTGCGCCTCTTCCAGGCTGGCGGCTGCCTCCCTGCTTGCCACCTGCAAGTGCTCCTGCGGGAGAGGAGGGGAAGAGGAGTAGCCATCAGGGCACCGGCACACTCCCTCGAGTGCACTCCCCTCGGCATTATCCCCTCCCAGCTCCTCTCGGGCGCTGCCTTTGCCCACGCATCCCCTCTCCTTCCCAGCCCTGCAGGCACTGCGGGCAGGCAGAGGGACCCCCAGGCCCAACTCTGGACGCGGTCCCCATCTGGACATGGTCCTGAGCAGCTGTCTCTAGGTGACCTTGCTTGAGCAGGGGCATTGGACAAGACAAGATGATCTCCAGAGGTGCCTTCCAACCTCAACCAGTCTGTGATTCTGTGAACTCACCTTGGTGTGGGCCACCAGCCCCTCCAGCTGCTGGAGCTCCCGGCGGTTCTTTTCCAAACACCGCGCCACGACACAGTTCTGGGAAGAGGAGCCGCACCCAGGCACTGAGCCCCTGACACAGCCCCAGGAGCCCCAGCTGGGGGACATGGCCAGAGGAGGGGACACTGACCTCCATGCTGCGCTGCTCCATGGTTTCCTGCAGCTCCTGCTGCTTCTTCCCCTGCGTGGGGAAAGGAGGGGTCAGAGGGTCAGGTCTCTCGCAGCCCCAGCTCCCGGGGACAAGGGGAACACTCCACACCTACCAGACGCCGCAGCAGCTCCTTGTGCCTTTGTGACTCAGCAGAACACTGAGCCAGGCGCTCCCGGAGCATGCGGAGGTCTTGCTTCACCGCTTCTGTCTGCATGGCTGCACCTGCACGTCAGGAGCCAGCAGGGTGTGAGGGTCACGGCCGTGGGCACGGACACTCGTGGGGACGCTGCCCTACCCTGGCACACAGTTGCACATGGACAGGCGGGTGCGCTCGGGGGGATGCGCCACCGCACGACTGTGCACAGGCACGCCACCCTGCTCGGCTGCAGCTGTGCCCAGCAAAACGGGTGCTGGCAGAGCAGCAGCCGAATACCCACGGGCACAGCCACGCGCTACCTTGTGCTCCTCAGGCAGAGGTGCACCCGCGCTCTCTCACGCACAGGACACGGCCACCCACATCCACAGTCAGGGATGCCCAGGGCTGGCCCAGCAGCCTCCCCCCGGAGAGGGGCACTGACAGCCGTCGGCACTCACGTGCCTGCACGCTGCCCCCAGCCAGCGCTCCTGAGCGCGTGTGCGCACTAGTTCCATGCCCGGCTTGGCCTGCGTCAGCTGGATGCTGAGCAGGTGGCAGGAGGCGGTGGGGAGCACCAGGGACCGCTGAGGAAAGAAGGAGCTTCCCCTGCCTTGCTGTGCCAGGCAACCCCGCGTGGCCCCTGCTGCCCGTGGGGCTGCCCTGCCCTGGGGCCTCTGCAATGCCACCTTCAGCGTCAACGTCCCACCCTGTGAGATCAACACGCCCCCCAGCCCGGGACCCCCTTCCTTTTGGTCCCCCACCATCCCCAGCACACGCGTCCTCCTCCCCACCTGGCCCTGCCTCAGCCCAGGCTCCTGCCTTCCCCCCACTGCTCACAGCCACACACAGACCCCCGGCCACCCCCTCGCCCAGCCGAGGGTTGCGGGGACTGTGGGGTACTCTGCCCTCACCCTCCTCTCTCCCGTCGGGGGCCTTCCACTGCACGGCGGACACAGGACAGGTCGTTGGCGAGTACTCTCCAAACTCCTGCCCAGCAGCACCGAGGTTCTCCTCAAGATGCTCCCCCAGCTCTGGGAGCAGCCTCCTTTGTACCCGCTGGGGCGCCCATGTCACAAGCCCACAGTGACATCACAGTGATACGGCCATCACTGCCCACTGTGACACGGCAATCCCGTCCCTGGGGCTGGTGCCAAGAGGTGCCGTGGGGCCCAGGCGCGGCCACCGGGAAAAACAGGGCATCACTCTCAGCACCTACTCTTAGCACAGCGGCGGGAGTGACCGCAGGCGCGGCGTGTCAGCATCTCCCTGTGGGGTTTGCCTGTCCCGCGGCTGTCCAGCTGTGGCAGCTCCCCGCCCCAAGTCCAAGCGTGAGCCAGGCTGTGCATGTACTCCCAGCAGGCACATGCAGACACTCGCACACACGCGCGTGCACCACGGGTGTGCGCATGTGCGCGGAGAGACACACCGCGTGGGCTCCAGCACAGGCCTCAAGCATCCAGCCCCCGTTTGGATCCAGCATCCAGCCCCCAAACTACAGCCCGGGAAGGGGAAAAATAAAGACTAGCCCTCTGCTCTAGCCCAGGCAGACACCGTGCTTGCAGGCTGCCAAGAGGAATGGGGTCTCTGACTTGCTCAGAGAGCGGCGGCTGCCGGCACGTGGGGGGACACCGTGAGGAAGGGGTGAGGGCACGCGGCAGACACAAGTCGAGCTGGCACACATCATCTTTGGTTTATTATGCTTCCTAAAGGAGCTCTTGGGCTTGTGGGTGGTCGTTGTGGCTCGCCGTCTCCCCGTGAACCTGCACTCGGTACATACAGGTGTACAGGCAGAGCCATCGTGGGGAGCGCACAGGCAGAAGGGAAAGCAGCAGCCACCTCCCTCTGACCGGTCACCTGGCATTCATTGATGTTAGCAAAGAAGGATTTGCTCGCATTTTGTTTTCTTCTCGTTCGTGCGCAGATACTGGAAAGACGGCAGCAGAAGGACACGCTAGCTAAAACCCCTTTTACTGCTGGCAATAAAGGTGCCTCTTGGCTGGGAGCACGAGAAGTACCCCTTTTTCCGCTCTTGATTCTTCATATACGGTTTTAAGACTACTCACATGCTCATTTTTAAAACTTACATAACCTCTATGCTTTGGCCGTGATGTCACTTGTTGCCACTCGCTTTGGAGTATTTGTTCATGTGAACCCCCAGTGCAAGCATGCTTAATGCATATTTATTAGCTGAATTTGCCTGATTTTCTTGCAACTTTGCCGCTCTCAGCTGTTTTGGTGTGGTTTCTTCTAACAGCAAACCCTCTTCTACAAGTGAGGTCGTTGTTCAAGTTGCGTTGCGCCTGTCTTAACATGGGCACCCCACTGCCTGTAGCAGAGCCCCGGTGACTTGCGGAAACCGGACTCCATAATCTATGAGATTGTAAAGTAGGTATGTTTATTCAGCGCTGGGCGGCACGGGGGGTAGTCCCACCAAAATCGTGCGCGCCTCAACGCGGCACTCACCATAAATATATACAGTGAAATATTACATATTCATAAAGTTTTGTAATACGCCTATACATATGCATGACCTGTCCCCGCTTTGTATTAAAATGAGTTCCAAGAAGTCATTTCCATAGACCCCTCCCATCTGCGCTTGCGCATTGCCTCCTAGTGGTGGTCGTCGGGGGTCGTGGGGATAAAGGCTGATAGTTCCTCTTCGTCACCCCTAGTAACCTTTTGTTCTTGCGCAGGCTCAGTTGTCTTCTTACTTTTGTCCATACCGCAGAGTCAGTTTTAGTTGGCTTCTTGAGACAAGTTTTTAGTCTTTATCAGGAGCTGTCCTTGTGAGGCGCCTCAGTTAATTTCCACCATAGCTAATCGGCCTTATCAGGCTGAGCCGGCCTTGTGAGGAGCAAAGTATCAAGCCCCTACCTACTGACTCAATCTTCTAACTACTATTAATCATTCAACTACTAAAATTCCTTAATCCCTTCTCTCAGTGGCCCCTTTTCTAAAAAGTTAGTAAATTCTCTTACTCTATACTAAACCCTATACTAATTTTCTTTATATTATCCCATTCTTCTCCAGGTCCTTTATAAGATTTCTGCCTGTTCCAATTTGTTGTCAGTGCTGATAGTCATACCTCAAGTGCCTCATTTGTTTTATCATTCGCCAATTTAAAACATACAGTATTGCAGCTAAAGCAATACTAATAAAAACTAGAATTAGGAGAACAACAATAGGGTGACATAAGGTATTAAGAATACCTGTAGCAGTGGGCGATATGGGGTATGAAGCTGCCAATCTATGCCTAAATGGCGGCTAATTTGTTGTACTACTTTGGAGATGAAATGTGGTCCTCTCTCAGAAGATATGGTTGCTGGAACCCCAAAACATGGTATTATTTCTTGTATTAATATTTTAGTTACCTCCCGAGCCTTGGCTGTCCTGGTAGGGAATGCCTCTGGCCAACCTGAAAAGGTGTCAGTTAATACCAATAAATATCGATACCCCCCTTTTCTTGGGAGTTCTGAAAAATCGATCTGCCATTGTTGCCCAGGCCCGTTGCCTTTTCCAATTTGGCCCATTTCTGGTTTGGGGGTATTCCTGGGATTCGTTTGGAGACAGAGATCGCACTGCTGTGTCACTTGCCTTACAGTAGTGTATAGATTCCTAGCTACGATTTCTTTGATTAGTTGTTTATGTAGGGCCTCCGCTTTCTGTGCCGAGGTATTTAGGGGCAAAGGCCTTGATTCTATTATCTCCTGACGAGTGGTAATAGCGTATGCCACGTATCTTTTACCACTCAGGACATAGGTGCTTCCGTCTGTGAACCAGTTTTCTCCGTCTTCTACGGGGCTGTCTTTCAGATCTTGTCGGCTTGCATATCTTGCTTCAATGGACTTGCTTCTAAGCAGTCATGATGCACTGGTTCTCCTGTGTTTCCCTCTAGAAAGGAAGCTGGGTTGGCAATGTTAGTGACTATTATTTCCACATCATCCTGTTCTACCAATATAGCCTGATATCTTAGGAATCTTTGTTGAGAAAGCCAATGTCCACCCTTCGCTTCCAGGACTGCAGATACTGTATGGGACACCAGCACAGTCATTTTCTGACCCAGAGTGAATTTTCGGACTTCTTGTATGTTTAGTATTACAGCTGCGACTGCCCGCAAGCATCCAGGCCAGCCCTTCGCAGTTGTATCCAACTGTTTGGAAAAGCAGGCAACTGCTCGTCGATCAGGACCCAAATTCTGTGCTAGCATCCCCAGAGCAATCCCTTGTTTTTCGTGGGAAAAGAGGAGAAATGGCTTACTCACATCTGGGAGCCCCAAGGCTGGAGCTGACATCAAGGCTTTCTTTAGTTTCTCAAAGGCTCGTACGGCCTGGTTGTTCCATTCAAGGTGTCCCTGGTTGGTAGTTATTAGGGCATACAATGGTTTAACAAGCAGTCCATAATTATAAATCCACAGCCGACACCACCCAGTCATTCCCAAGAAAGTCCGTAACTCTTTCACTGTTCGAGGTCTCTGGGTTTGGCAGCTTGCCTCTTTGCAGGCTTGTCCCAAAGTTCTTTCCCCAGCACTGATTTCATAGCCTAAATATATCACTTTGCGCTGTATTACTTGGGCTTTCTTCTTAGACACCCGGTACCCTTGGAGCCCCAAGAAATTTAATAGACTCACCGTCCAGGTGATACAATCATTCTCTGTTTCGGTGGCAATCAGGATTGTATTGTAGCAGTTTTCCTTTAAATTCTTTATTATTTTCTCACTCAAGTGCGAGTACCATAGGGTCCTGTGGTAGTGCCATTCCACAGTCCCTTTGCCACTCCGGATGGTTTCGGAGGGTGAAAAACATATCTGCTTATGAAACTTCATCCCACTTCCCTTCTCTCCTTAGAAATAGCATCAATTGTAGGAGAGTATTGTAGTCTATTGATCCATTAAGTGGCCATTTAGCCTCACTTTCCAATTTATACAATGGCCACCATTGATTACATTATTTAATAAGAATCTTTCTATTTTCCATCCCTCCGATCCCAACAATATCTCTCCAATGAGCAAGCACACAGCCCAAGGGGCTTTTCTTCAAGACTCCCTTTTGAGTGTTACCCATTTCGTATTTTCCCTTTATTGATCTTTTCGTTTAACCTTTAATAAGATGCCGGGACTGGTTTTCCTTCCCGCACTGTCTTAGTGATTTTATCGGAGGTTTTCTTATCATAGAACCCTCTAGATATACAATACTGCTTTTTCACAAAATTTTACAATATTTTCGTACACACAAGACAAAGGGTCAATCCTATCATTCACTTCGTTCGTCTCCGGCCGCTCTCCTCGCGGAGATTACGGAACCGCGGATCAGAACTCCGCCCTCGCTTCGCAGCTGTGCTGCGTCTCACTCATACAACACAGACACTCAGTCACACAATGCATTGTTGCAACAGATGATAATATTTATGGCCATGCCACATACAACTCCTCGGATTAGTTGTACTCCCACCCAGCAGCTGCAACCGTAAAGATGACCCAATCGCAATTGCAGGGAGGTCCGCTTACCCTTCTCCTGCTTCTTATATACCATTCATTAGCAGGTCCGTCCTGGCTCCCAACACTGGGATACAGCAGAAACCTCGGATTCACTCGATCTACTCCCAAGATCGCTAGCGGCCGCTCTATCGGTCAGCGAATGCCCCCTATTACCATGCAGGGTACCCTCCTACCATACGGGGACGATGCTGCACACCAGACGTCTCTGTGCGATTTACCAGCAGCCCCAGCCATGCGTACGACTTACAGGCCCCTCTCCTAAAACATACCTTTCCTTTCCACGGACTCAGGAGGTTCTTGTCTACTCCCACGGTGAGCGGCTGGCAGCGGAGTCCCCTCCGAGGAAATGCGCCCAGGGGCGTCCGCTCCCCAGCCGATCCCGTGGTGAAGCAGAGAGTCTCCTGCCTGGCTCGCCAAAACTGACTTGCGGAAACCGGACTCCACAATCTATGAGATTGTAAAGTAGGTATGTTTATTCAGCGCTGGGCGGCACGGGGGGTAGTCCCACCAAAATCGTGCGTGCCTCAACGCGGCACTCACCATAAATATATACAGTGAAATATTACATATTCATAAAGTTTTGTAATACGCCTATACATATGCATGACCTGTCCCCGCTTTGTATTAAAATGAGTTCCAAGAAGTCATTTCCATAGACCCCTCCCATCTGCGCTTGCGCATTGCCTCCTAGTGGTGGTCGTCGGGGGTCGTGGGGATGAAGGCTGATAGTTCCTCTTCGTCACCGCTAGTAACCTTTTGTTCTTGCGCAGGCTCAGTTGTCTTTTTACTTTTGTCCATACCGCAGGGTCAGTTTTAGTTGGCTTCTTGAGACAAGTTTTTAGTCTTTATCAGGAGCTGTCCTTGTGAGGCGCCTCAGTTAATTTCCACCATAGCTAATCGGCCTTATCAGGCTGAGCCGGCCTTGTGAGGAGCAAAGTATCAAGCCCCTACCTACTGATTCAATCTTCTAACTACTATTAATCATTCAGCTACTAAAATTCCTTAATCCCTTCTCTCACCGGCACCCCAAGGCCCCAGGGCAACTCACCTCAGCCAAGAAGTGCTCTTATGCCTCCTTGACGCCAGCTGCTCCTCCTGCAGGCACAGCTCTCACACACAGGACACGGCCACGCACATGCACAGTCAGGGATGCCCTGGGCTGGCCCAGCAGCCTCCCCCCGGAGAGGGGCACTGACAGCCGTCGGCACTCACGTGCCTGCACACTGCCCCCAGCCAGCGCTCCTGAGCGCGTGTGCACACTAGTTCCATGCCCGGCTTGGCCTGCGCCAGCTGGATGCTGAGTACGTGGCCCCCCGCAGGGCCCCTGCTGCCCGTGGGGCTGCCCTGCCCTCGTGCCTCTGCAATGCCACCTTCAGTGTCAATGTCCTGCCCTGTGAGGTTAACACGTCCCCCTGAATTAAGGAGTAGGATGAGAAAAGCTAAGGTGACCTATTTGTAGCTTAGCAACCTAGATAAGATAAATGCTATTGTAAGCACACTGAATAGTAAAGCAGGAGGCTGCAAGCTTGGTGTAAGCAAGAGTTGTACAGATAACAGGGACTTTTGGTACAGAAACTAGGAACTCCATCGTCTACAAGAAGCAGCATTTGGCTGAGACCGGTTTTGTGGTTTGGAGCTCAGCCAACTCAGCATTCCAGGCCAAAAGTGAAGAGTACATGGTGAGGAAGACTGCGAGCCTTCATCCGCAAGACCCCAACAGACGACCACCTGATAGGAATGCACAAGCACCAGCAGGAGGAGACTTACGATAATGAGTTCCTGAGGGTGACATAATGGTCACGCCCAGTAACTGCAATAACCCGACCCAGGATAGTGAGTATGCATGTCCTTGTGTAATAAATAGACTCTTGTTTTGTGATCTGGTGTGCAAGTTAGGAGGTGCAATCTCCCTTGCACCCGGCGCCGTAATGAACATACCTGCTTTATAACTCTTTGTGAGTTGTAGAGTTTGCTTCCGCAGATCGATTTGGCGACCCAGATGGGACCTTCTCTGTCCGGCTGCGAGACCTGCTGAGGACAGGATTCCTCTGGGCGCCCCTGAGATTTCTTGGGAGGACTCCCCACTCACCCAGATCATCGCAGGGACAGACAAGGACCATTCTTAGCAGACCAGGTATGTTATAATGGAACAAGGGGATACCTGTAAGTGGTGAGGAGACGTCCTACACGGGGTAAGGAGCATTGGTGCTCACCCCTGGAAAGGTTGGGGTTTGAGTCCCCATAAGGTGGTATCCTCAAGTGCCTTGGGGTCTCCTAACTGTAGTGATAGGAGCTGTAGGTGGCATTGCCGTAATTATAGTCATCTGTTGTAAAATCCGGTACCGTGCATTATGGTTTAAACTGATCTGTGTGGACTTGTGGCAAATGGTTTACGGTTAACCATTTATGCTATATGTGAACTGGATTATTACTTTAATTGGTACAGTTTGTGGTGTGAGTGAGAAGCGTAACGGGCCCTGTTGTGTAACTGAGTGTCTGCATTGTACGTGTGAGACGCAGCGCAGCTGCGAAGCGAGTGCGGAGTTCTGATCCGCGGTTCCGTGTTCTCCGCGAGGAGAGCGGCCGGAAATGAACAAAGTGAATGAAATAACATATGTACAAATTTTGGTTATGAGAAAGATATCTTCGACATACCGACATATTGAAAATAGTTGTACCTTTAAAATTTATATTGAAGTATATTTGTTGTAATCAGGTGATAGGGATTAACGTCAAGTACGAAGGAACAATGAAGAGATTTACAGTTCTTTGGTTGAAATGATGCAGATGGTTAGGAATACCTTGGAATAGGCCGACCTGACACATAGTAGATAAAAAGGCCTTGAAACTTAGTATTCCAGATAAGGAGGCCAAGCGGTGTTTGAGGCATGAAAAGGTGATTAAGATAGACTCGCGAGGCGAGTCAGTCTACTGCTTTGGGTGTTGGGGGTGGAGAAATCTTAGTGATTTTTAATCAAATTTTAACTACACTTTGTGTAGGCAAGCAGGATGGGGGGTCAACAGAGTGGAGGCATCGTGAAAAAGAGCACCCATTTGGTAAAATCTGAATAAGCCCGCGGTAACTATTGTAAATATTTGTCTGTTTGCTGAGAGTGACACAGGAGTTCGAGTCCCCTTCGACTGTTTTGTGTAAAGGTATTGTCTATCGTCATAGTGATTGAATATTTGTGGTGTTGTTATGTGAAAAGTTTGTTTGTTTCTGTGATTTCCTGTGTGTAAAATGGGATGAAGTAATGTATGCAGATGTGTTTTTCACTTTGCGAAACCATCCGGAATGGCACAAGGAGTGCGGTATAAATTTAGCACCTGAAGACCCTTTTGTATTGGCATTGGAAAAGGAACGACAGAATGATCAGGGAAAGTCGAAGCGGTGTTGTTCAGCATGTAGCATTGGGCAGAGATATTTGGGGACAAAGGAACAAGATAAAGAGGAAGAACTGGAAATGTTGATAACGCCCCGGGCTAGGTTGCTAGAAAGGGGGGCAGAGGGGGTGTTGACTCATCTCCGAGTGAGAGTGATTTAGAAATTGCGGAGAAAAAGGAACGCAGAGGTTTTAGGCCTGTGGCAGGGAGGACTCGGAACAAAGGCGGCAGGGGTGCGTTACCCATTCAAGCTCCTTCACGGGAGGCTGTGGGACTGGAAGGCTGATAGTAGTCAAAGTCCCCTTTACAATCACAGATTTGAATAACTGGAGACAAGCAGCGGGCAATTATCGAGATAATCCTGAAAAGACAGCCCGAGCTTTTGAGGTGTTCTAAAAACTCAAGATCCAGATTGGAGTGATTTAGATGCTGTGATAGGAGAGGTGTTTGACTTTGAATCTCCGGTAGACACGGGTGCCTCTTACTCTGTATTAAACCAAGAATTAATACCCGTGGATGAGGATTTTGTGATTGTAATAGGTGCTACTGGCCAAGAAGAGAAAGCTTTCCTTTTTACAGCCACTTAAATACAAGTTAGGAAAACAAATAGGGATACATAAGTTTTTGTATATGCCAAATTCTCCAAAATCCCTATTGGGGCGAGATTTATTAGAACAATTGGGAGCAGAAATAACATTCAAAAAGGATAAAATGGAATTTAAAGTTAAAAATGAACAATGAATCGAAGCCTTAAGTCTGGCTCTAATACAAGCTGAAAAAAACAAAGCAAATACCCCAAGAAATTTTAGATGAAGTATATCCAGGGGTGTGGGCCTCCAGGATACCTGGGAAAGCCAAAAATGCATCACCAATAAAGATAGAATTAAAGCCAGGGGCTGGCCCAGTTAGAATTAAACAGTATCCATTGAGTCTAGAAGATCGAAAGGGTATAAAAGAAATAATTGACAATTTCTTGCAATTCGGACTACTTGTGGAATGTGAGTCAAAGTATAATACTCCTATTTTACCTGCGAAAAAGCCGGATGGCAAAAGTTACAGATGGGTTCAAGATTTGAGAGCAATAAACAAAATTGTAGAAGATTTATACATTGCTAACTAAATTAAAGAATAGTCAGATATGGTTTACCATACTGGATTTAAAGGATGCCTTTTTCTGTCTGGCTTTGGCAAAAGAGAGCCAAAAATTATTTGCATTTGAGTGGGAAAATCCCGATACAGGGAGAAAAACCCAATTAACCTGGACAGTGTTACCCCAAGGATTCGAGAATAGTCCTACTATCTTTGGTAATCAATTAGCATGAGAGATTGCACTCTGTTACAATATGTAGATGATCTTTTAATTGCTACAGAAACAGAAAAAGAATGTGTGCAATGGACTGTAAGTTTGTGTAACTTCTGGGGATTACGTGAATATCGAGTCTCTCAACAGAAAGCTCAGCGGGTACACTCACAAGTGACATATCTCGGATTTGAAATCTCGGGAGGACAAAGAGAACTCGGAGCGGAACGAAAAGAAGCTATTTGCCACACACCAGAACCCAGGATGGTAAAAGAACTCAGAACCTTTCTTGGAATGACAGGTTGGTGCAGATTATGGATGTATAATTATGGACTTTTAGTGAAACCACTGCATGAACTACCGAGAGAAAATGCGTTAAAACTAGTTTGGACGGGGGAAGCAAAGAGGGCATTTCAACAGTTAAAAATGGAACTTATGAGAGCCCCAGCTTTAGGCCTCCCAGATATTTCAAAACCCTTTTGGTTGTTTTCTCATGAAAGACAGGGCATAGCGCTGGGAGTGCTTGCTCAACGATTAGGACCCTACAGGAGAGCGGTTGCATACTTCTCCAAAGAATTAGATGAAGTGAGTAAAGGATGGCCCGGATGCCTGCGAGCAGTGGCAGCGGTCGTCCTCAACATTCAGGAAGCTCGCAAGTTTACTACGGGTTAGAAAACAACGGTATTGGTCTCTCATACAGGTTCAGCAGTATTAGAACAAAAGGGGAGTCACTGGCTTTCTCCTTCTCGATTTTTGAAATACCAAGCTATTTTGGTAGAGCAGGATGATGTTAATATACAGCCTGCTACTATTGTAAACCCAGCATCTTTCCTCAGTAGAGATGGCTCAGAACCTGTGATGCGTGACTGTTTTGGGACAACGGAAGCTGTCTATTCAAGTCGACCGGACCTGAAAGAAGAACTACTGGAGGATGCTGAGGACTCATGGAGCAGCTTTGTGAAGCAAGGAGAACGTAAGGCTGGGTATGCTGTGACTACCTCCCGTAAGGTAATAGAAGCTAAATCTTTACCTGTTGGGACATCTGCACAGAAGGCCGAAATAATTGCTTTGACTCGAGCCCTGGAATTGTCAAAAGGGAAGAAAATTAACATATGGACTGATTCTAAATATGCCTTTGGAGTGGTACATGCCCACGGAGCCATTTGGAAAGAACGAGGATTGCTTACAGCCCAAGGAAAACAGATAAAACAGGCAAAAGACATTTTACAACTCCTAGAAGCTGTAAAATTGCCAGAGAAAGTGGCTATTATGCATTGCAGAGGACACCAAAAAGGTAACACTGAACAGGACATTCGAAATAAATTGGCAGATCATGAGGCCAGGCAAGCCGCAGAAAAGACAGAAGTTGAGGCATTGGCTTTGATTCCAGATGGTAAATTTCAAGTGTTAAAATTAAATTTAGGCTCTGAAAGATATTCAGAGGAAGATAGGATGACTTAGGAGAGAAAGAAAAAGATGACGGATGGGTATATACACTAGATGAACGTATTCTAATACCCTCCAGAATATTGTGGAAATTAATTTTAGATGAGCACAGCAAAACTCATTGGGAAGCAGATGCTTTGTACAAGGATCTAAACAAAAGAATAGTAGGTCGCAATTTGTATACTGTGGTAAAACAAGTAACACAACAGTGTGAAATTTGTTTGAAAAATAGCCCTAACACAACCAATAGGGTACAGGTAGGGACAACTGGAAAGGGTAACATCCCAGGGCAACAACGGCAAATAGACTTTTCCGAACTCCCAAGAAAAGGAGGGTATCGGTATTTGTTAGTGTTAACAGACACGTTCTCAGGTTGGCCAGAAGCTTTCCCTTGCAGAACAAATAAAGCTCGAGAAGTCATCCGAGTATTGCTGAATGAAATCATACCTCGATTTGGAATACCAGCAGTAATAGCATCAGATAGAGGTACTCACTTTTGCACACAAATAGGTTCAACAACTTAGCAAAATGCTAGGGATTGAGTGGCAGTTACATACGCCACATCGACCCCAAGCAAGTGGGCAGGTTGAGAAGATGAATCATTTGATAAAACAACAACTGCCTAAAATTTGTCCAGAAACTAATCTATATTGGTATCAAGCGCTTCCACTTGCGTTGCTTAGGATCAGAACAAAACCGAGAACTAAGGAAAGCATAAGTCCTTTTGGAATTCTGTTTGGAAGGCCGTACCAATCGCAATATAGAGTAGAGGATTTGAATCAGTTAGGAGAAGGATATTTGCAACAGTGTATGATTGCTCTAGGAAAACAATTGGGCCGAATGGAAAAAGTTGTCTTAGGAACCAGAGCTAGGGGCCTAGACCAACCGGTTCACCCTTTTAAGCCAGGGGATTGGGTTTCTGTCGAAGTTTTTGCAGGTCAACCGCTGGAAGAAAGGTGGGAGGGACCATTCCAGGTGTTGCTGACGACCTTTACTGCAGTCAAGATCAAGGAGCAGACACCCTGGATACACCATACTCATGTGAAGGAAGCTCCACCTGGAGAATGGACTTCTGAGAGGACAGGACCATTAAAGTTGAAACTTTCTGGAATGCAGTAAATTACACTTGGGACTTTGACATATTATACACTGATAATTAGCTTTTGAGTAAGGGATGAAAACACTAAGAGACTTGATATTCCTTTGTTGCTTTTGGATAGAATTACTCCATGAGGGGTCAGGGAATCCATGGAAAGGAAACCTACACACAGACTTGTTACAAAGAGCAGTCCAGATTGCTAATAAGTCAGATTGTTGGGCCTGTACTCATTTTCCGGAGCGTTCAAGGAAGGGAATTCCCTTAATTGGAATCCCTATACCAGCTAGTATATCTTGGAACACTCTGTGAGTAAACACTTCTTTTAATGTAAGTAAGGAAATGAAAGAACAGGAATGGATAATTGAGACCCCAACTCCAGAACAAAAATATTGTACCTGTGTACAACGGTGTAACCCCCCCCAGAGGAATGGACGAAATCAGATGCCTAACAAAGACTGATTTTGTTGGAAATTATTCTAATTGTAATAAGACTATAAATATTGGGGTCTTAAGACTTGTTGAATCTTTTGAATGGCCGGTACCCGAAGGAAAAGGTTGGTGTTGGATTTGTGGCAACAAGGCCCACAAGGTCTTGCCACCAAATTGGTCAGGGATATGCGCTTTGGGAGCAGTGGTACCACACATTACTATGATTGAGGAATTAGAATCTAAAATGTGGCTAAGAACATACCTTCGAAGAAGTAAAAGAAGTGGAAATAACCCATTAGTAGAGAGACCCACCGGGTTCCATTCTTTCGCACGATGGTTTCTCCCATGGTTAGGTGTTGGTGAATTAGAGAAAGCTATAGTAAACATATCTGCTAGGATTGAGAAAATTGGGAACGAAACCTATGATGCTACAAAGGCCTTGCAAGAAGCGGTGTCTGAACTGGCAGAAATAAGCCTCCAGAATAGAATGGCTTTGGACATGACGTTAACCTCTCAAGAGGGGTATGCACGATGCTAAACACAAGCTGTTGTGTATACGTAGATCAAAGTGGTAGAATTTCTACTGATTTAGAAGAAATCTGGAAAGAGACAAAAATACTCCAGGAAATACAGAAAGATGACACTTCACATGGATTAGGGGAAACATTCAAACGGTTAACTTCATGGATTCCCGACCTTAGTCAGTGGCTGAAAAAGTTGTTAGGTATTCTTATGATTGTTATATTGAGTTTTGTTTGCATATATGTAATAATACAGTGTTTTTGGAAATGATGTTCTATAATTGGAAACCGAAGTTCTGAGAAGGTGAGACTAATATAAGAGGAACTACAGTGAAGTTCTCCTTCTATAGCCTCAAAGTAGCTTAATTTATTGAGGGATATAGCTTTAACTATATACCCTCAAAAGAAAAGGGGGGATTGATAGGGATTAACGTCAAGTACGAAGGAACAATGAAGAGATTTACAGTTCTTTGGTTGAAATGATGCAGATGGTTAGGAATACCTTGGAATAGGCCGACCTGACACATAGTAGAAAAAAAGGCCTTGAAACTTAGTATTCTAGATAAGGAGGCCAAGCCTGTATCTTGAGAAAAGAGGGTGGTGCTAGTGAGAATTACGCTACTTAAGCCAGGAGCTAGAACTAAGTAGGTGTGAAGACTGAGACTTTTGCATATGTTAATGAATGTAATGAATATGTATACTCTAACTGTATATAACTTCTATGGTTAAGTGATTTGGCACGCACACTAGGTGGAGCGATCCCCTGTGCGTCCAGCGCTGCAATAAAGAATACCTGCTTTCTAAAACTCTAAATGAGTCTTAGAGAGTTTTTCGGAGACTTCTTCGTTTCAGATTGGCAACCCAGGTGGGATTTCCTCTGCTTGCCTGCGGGACCCGCTGAGAAAAAGGGCTCCCTTGGGTACCCGCGGAGACTTCTCCGGAGGGACTCCTCGCCTCATCCGGATCACCGCAGGAGCAGACAAAGGACTATCTATTTGATAAAGGTATTCTTTAACTTTTGGGATTGGCCAATTGGGGAGTAAGGGGATACCTGTAAGTCGCGAGGTAAGGAGCATTGGTGCTCGCCCCTGGAAAGGTTGGGGTTTGAGTCCCCATAAGGTGGTATCCTCAAGTGCCTTGGGGTCTCCTAACTGTAGTGATAGGAGCTGTAGGTGGCATTGCCGTAATTATAGTCATCTGTTGTAAAATCCGGTACCGTGCATTATGGTTTAAACTGATCTGTGTGGACTTGTGGCAAATGGTTTACGGTTAACCATTTATGCTATATGTGAACTGGATTATTACTTTAATTGGTACAGTTTGTGGTGTGAGTGAGAAGCGTAACGGGCCCTGTTGTGTAACTGAGTGTCTGCATTGTACGTGTGAGACGCAGCGCAGCTGCGAAGCGAGTGCGGAGTTCTGATCCGCGGTTCCGTGTTCTCCGCGAGGAGAGCAGCCGGAAATGAACAAAGTGAATGAAATAACATATGTACGAATTTTGGTTATGAGAAAGATATCTTCGACATACCGACATATTGAAAATAGTTGTACCTTTAAAATTTATATTGAAGTATATTTGTTGTAATCAGGCAAGCAGGATTGGGGGGTCAACAGAGTGGAGGTATTGTGAAAAAGAGCCCCTTAAGCTGTATTTTAGCACATTGGAAAGATATAGGAGGACCCCCAGATAAAAACATGAGTAGAAAAACTTGAATAAAATATTGTCATCAATGGTGGCCCTTACATAAGTTAGGAGATAAAGAAAAATAGCCCTTTAATGGAACCTTGAACTATAATACTTTGTTACAACTAATATTGTTTCTAAGAAGGGAGGGAAAATGGGGTGAGGTTGCTTATGCTAACATGTTTTTCATTTTAAGAAATCACCCAGAATGGCAGAAAGAGTGTGGTATAAACCTGGCCCCGCAGGATCCTTTAGTGATGGCGTTAGAAAAAGAAAATAAAAGAAAAGGAAAAGGAAAGTTGAAGAGGTGTTGCTCGGCATGCAGCATAGGGCAGAGGTGTGTAAAGTTAGGAAAAATGAAGGATCCTGGAGTGAGAGATCTACCGGAACATTATAAGCCGCCTGTAGGGATAGAACAAAAGGAAAATGAGGACTCTGAATGGGAACCCCCCCCGATAGTCCAGTATCCTCTCGCACTCGAAACAAAGAGCGAGCAGTAATACAGGCACCACTAAGGAAAGCAGTGGGACCAAAAGGAGAGCCTATTTTAATAAAGGTTCCTTTTTCCTCATTTGATCTCAAAACATGGAAAAATGTAGCGAAAAATTACCAAAGCGATTCGGTGGGAGTGACCAAACATTTCCAATTTATAATAAAACAGCACAACCCTGGTTGGGGAGATATTCAATTATTATTGGATCAGATGACAGAAACTGAGAAGCAGTTAATTTTAAAAACCGCTCAAGATTTGGCCACTGATCATCTGAAAAGTACTGAGGAAGATATAAAAGAACACTTTCCCTTACAAGATCCACATTGGAATCCAAATAGAAGAGCCCACTTTAAGTTGTTGAGCTCATATAGAGATTGGATTATAAGAGGAATGAAGCAGGGTAGTCCAAAAACAATTAATTGATCAGCTTTATATACTATCCGGCAAGGTCTATTCTTCAGAATTCTTCAGAATTTCCGGATAAACTACGAGATATTATGAGGCGGCATACCCCTTTAGAGCCGAGGTCAAAAGCCTACTTTTGTAGGCTTATTACATAATTAGTCAATATTTCGTTCCCAATTTGAGTTGATGTTCTTGCTTGTACAATGTAAGGTCTTCTATACATTATTTCAAAGGAACTTAGCTCCTCCTTAGTTTTGGGCTTAGTTTTTATTCTCAGGAGTGCCAAGGGCAATGATTGGGGCTAAGGCAAATTGGGCTCCTGTCTTCATTTTACAATTTGCAACTTAATCAAATGGTTTATCTTTTCTATTTGACCGCTTGACTGTGGATTATACGGGGTATGCAATTGCCAATTTATTCTTAAAAGCTTGCTGACTTGCTGAACAACCTTTGCAACAAAATGAGGGCTCCGGTCGGACGAAATTACCACGGGAACTCCAAATTTTGGTATTATTTCTTGCAATATTACTTCAGTTATTTCTTTAGCTTTATTGGTTCGGCAGGGGAACGCTTCTGGCCATTTGGAAAAGGTGTCTGTCAAGACCAATAAATATCGAAACCCCCCTTTTCTTGGGAGTTCCGAAAAATCAATTTGCTATTGTTGTCCTGGGTAATTTCTTCTCCCTATTTGTCCGACTTGGGCTTTAGATTTTATCTTAGGATTATTTTGTAGACAAATTTCACACTGTAATGTTACCTGTTTACCAGTGGTGTATAGATTTCGAGCGACTATCAGTCGCTCAAGTATTTGTGTAGGGCCTCTATTCTTTAGTGGGATTTCCTATGTTGTGCCATAACTATAGCCCAGAACAAAGCCAATGGTATTACTAATTTCCTTTGTGGAGTTTTTGCCTACTCATTTTTTTTTTATCTTTTCTTCTAAATCTTCAATTAGTTTTTGATCTTCTTTAGAATATTTAGGTTGGCACTTGATTTGTATTTTACCGTCTGGGACTAGAGACTGCACTTCTAAATCATCTTTCTCTGCAACTTTTTTGGCCTCGCGGTCTGCCATAGCATTGCCCAATTTTTGAGCGGTGTTTCTTTTTTGATGAGCTTTACAGTGCATGATAGCTACCTTCTCAGGTAACAGCACTGCTTTCAGGAGCTTAAGAATTTCTTCAGCATGTTTTATGTGCTTCCCTTGAGTAGACAGGAGTCCTCTTTTTTCCCACACAGCTCCATGAGCATGGACTACCCCAAAAACATACTTAGAGTTTGTCTAGATGTTAATTTTCTTGCCTTTGGCTAGTTCCAATGCTCGAGTTAGAGCTATTATTTCTGCCTTTTGCGCGGAGGTATTTGGGGCAAGGGTCTTGGACTCTATTACTTGATTTGCAGTGGTTACCGCCTATCTTGCTTTGCGGCTACCTTGTCGGACAAAGCTGCTTCCGTCGGAGTACCAAGAGTTTTCAGCATTTTCTAGCGGTTCTTCTTTCAGGTCAGGTCGACTAGTATAGACTGCTTCTATTGTTTCCAGGCAGTCGTGCGATACTGGTTCTCCCGTGGTTCCGTTAAGGAAAGATGCTGGATTGACAATATTAGTAACCACTATTTCTACATCCTGCTGCTCTATCAGGATGGCTTGATATTTAAGGAATCTTTGAGGTGCGAGCCAATGCCTTCCTTTTACCTCTGATATCGCCAACACGGTATGAGATACTGATACTGTAATGTTTTGGCTCAATGTAAACTTCTGTGCCTCTTGAATATTTAAAACCACTGCTTAAACTAAAGCCACACTTAAAGCCACTGCAGCTACTGTCCTCGAGCAACTGGGCCAGCTTCTACTTACTTCATCAAGCTGTTTGGGAAAGTACGCTCCTGCTCTCCGATACGGTCCTATGTTTTGGGCCAAGATTCCTAAGGCTACTCCTTGTTTTTCATGCGAAAACAACCAAAAAGGTTTGGTGGTATTCGGTAGTCCCAGAGCTGGTGCTTTCATCAGTTCTTGTTTTAGTTGATCGAATGCTTTGTCAGCTTCTCCGTTCCAGCTAAGATCTTTCGAGCTTGATCTTAAAAGCTTATGAAGTGGTTTTACCAAAAGCTCATAATTATAAATCCATAGACGGCACTATCCTGTCATGCCTAAGAAGGGTTGGAGTTCTTTAGCTGTCTGGGGCTTAGGAGTCTGGCAAATGGCCTCTTTTCTTGCGGCTCTAAGTATTCGCTCTTCGGTTGTGATTTCATACCTAAGACAGGTACCAGCTGCTGGGCTATGTGAGTTTTCTGTGGGGAGACTTGGTAACCATTTAGTCCGAGAAAGTTGAACAAACTGACAGTCCATGCTATACACAGTTCTTCTGTTTTAGTGGCTATTAATAGATCATCTACATATTGTAATACTGTTCTAATTCCGTGCGGTCACTCCCATTGCTCTAGATCTTTGGCTAACTGATTGCCGAAAAGTGTGGGGCTATTTTTAAATCCTTGTGGTAACACGGTCCACGTTAATTGTGTTTTTCTTCCGGAGTCTGGATTTTCCCATTCAAATGCAAAGAGCAGTTGGCTTTTGGAGCTCAAGGGTAAACAAAAGAAGGCATCTTTCAGGTCCAATACGGTAAACCAAGCTAATTCAGGTGCTAATTTGGTTAACAATGTATATGGATTTGCCACAACAGGGTGCAAATCTTCAACAATTTTATGAATAGCTCTAAGATCTTGTACTATTCTATAACTACTATCTGTTTTTTTAACCGGTAAGATAGGAGTGTGATATTCTGATTCACACTTTATTAATAGTCCATTTTTAATAAATCGGTCAATTATAGGTCGAATTCTTTCCCTATCTTCCGTTCTAAGGGGGTATTGTTTAATTCTTAGAGGCCGTGTTCCTTGCTTGAGTTTGATTAATATTGGAGAGGTATTTTTCGCCCTTCCTGGTATTTCTGAAGCCCATATTCCTTGAAATACTTGGTTCTGGATTTCCTCAGGTATTCCTGAACCAACAGGGGTTTTATGAGGGCTAGACTCAAAATTTCAGCAAGCTGATCATTTCTTACTCGGAACACAATTTTTTCTTTCTTAAATTTTATTTTTGCCTTTAATTGTTCTAATAGGTCTCGCCTTATGATAATGAATTCCTGAAGATGACATAATGATCACGCCCAGTAATTGTAATAACCCGACCCAGGATAGTGACTATACAGGTCCTTATGTAATAAATAAACTCCTGTTTTGTGATCTGGTGTGCAAGTTAGGACGCGCGATCCCCCTCGCACCTGGCACCGTAAAAAACATACCTGCTTTATAACTCTTTGTGAGTTGTAGAGTTTGTTTCCGCACATCACCTCCACCCCGGGACCCCCATTCTTTTGGTCCCCCACCAACCCCAGCAGCACACACGTCCTCCTCCCCACCTGGCCCTGCCTCAGCCCAGGCTCCTGCCTTCCCCCCACTGCTCACAGCCACACACAGACCCCCGGCCACCCCCTTGCCCAGCCGAGGGCTGCGGGGACTGTGGGGTACTCTGCCCTCACCCTCCTCTTTCCCGTTGGGGGCCTTCCACTGCACGGCGGACACAGGACAGGTCGTTGGCGAGTACTCTCCAAACTCCTGCCCAGCAGCACCGAGGTTCTCCTCGAGATGCTCCCCCAGCTCTGGGAGCAGCCTCCTTTGTACCCGCTGGGGCGCCCATGTCACAAGCCCACAGTGACATCACAGTGACACGGCCATCACTGCCCACTGTGACACGGCAATCCCGTCCCTGGGGCTGGTGCCAAGAGGTGCTGTGGGGCCCAGGCGCGGCCACCGGGGAAACGGGGCATCACTCTCAGCACCTACTCTTAGCACAGCGGCGGGAGTGACCGCGGGCGCCGCGTGTCAGCATCTCCCTGTGGGGTTTGCCTGTCCCGCGGCTGTCCAGCTGTGACAGCTCCCCGCCCCAAGTCCAAGCGTGAGCCAGGCTGTGCATGTACTCCCAGCAGGCACATGCAGACACTCGCACACACGCGCGTGCACCACGGGTGTGCGCGTGTGCGCGGACAGACACACCGCGTGGGCTCCAGCACAGGCCTCAAGCATCCAGCCCCCGTTTGGATCCAGCATCCAGCCCCCAAACTACAGCCCGGGAAGGGGAAAAATAAAGACTAGCCCTCTGCTCTAGCCCAGGCAGACACCGTGCTTGCAGGCTGCCAAGAGGAATGGGATCTCTCACTTTCTCAGAGAGCGGCGGCTGCTGGCACGTGGGGGGACACTGTGAGGAAGGGGTGAGGGCACGCAGCAGACACAAGTCGAGCTGCCACACATCATCTTTGGTTTATTATGCTTCCTAAAGGAGCTCTTGGGCTTGTGGGTGGTCGTTGTGGCTCGCCGTCTCCCCGTGAACCTGCACTCGGTACATACATACTCTGGGTTTCCCCAGTTGCTCTGCACCTGGAATCTGATGTAGCGAAATGTCCTGGGAAGCTCCTTCTGTAAAGAAGTGGGGGGAGCCATCATTACGCAGGTGGCAAGAGCCACGGCATATCGCCAGAGTCCCCTCTGCCCGCGCTCCCTCTGCTGAGGACCAAGCGGCAGCCCTGAGGAAGGAGGAAGCCAGGGCCACCAGACCTGCCTTTGCCAGGGCCACGGAGGAGCCCTCTGTGCCTAGAAAGCAAAGGCCTGGCCTCAGAGGTTTGCTGAGGGGAGCTGTGGAACTGGAGGCGCTTTGCTGCCCGGGCTGCCGCGGGTTGCAGGGAGAGTCCCGCTGAGGGGGGAAGACGTCTGCCGTCCTCCCTCCCGCCGTCTCCCCTGAGGGGGACTGTTTCCCTTCCCGGACCCCTTCCCACTGCTCCTTTCTCTGCGCTACCCGAAGGAAAAGGAAAGCCCTTGCAATGGTGGGGCAGCTGCCTCGGCCAGCAGAGCAAAGCCCCGTTTGCTCTCCCCTTGCCGTCTTCCCCGCAGGAGCATGGAGCGTGGGAGAGCAGAGGCTGGCTGGGGTGATCCTCCGCACTCTTTCCTCCAAGGACTTGCAGACAGCCCTGCCTTCTTCCCGAGCATCCTGCTGAAGCCTTGGACAGTGGCAAATTATGTAAATAATGTGTAAGGCAGTTATAAGCTTAACGATGAATTGTCATTTTCTTACCAAGGATATAGCTCTTCTGTTCCTCCCAAACCTTCCTGGAATACATCATCCTTAGTCCCTGAGAAAAGCAGTGTCAGGATGATCTGAAAGACTGTATTTCAAAGACTGTTTTAATAAGACTGGCATGGTTGCCAGGGTCGTCCCTGATAAAGCAGCAAACCTGTGCCCTGAAACTGAACTTTGCTTCAAAATGAGGAGGGGGCACTTCCGCAGACGACCACCGACGACCACCAGAGACCCCCGCGCAAGCGCAGAAGGACTGGGAAGAATGCCAAGGAAGATAAGAAGTAACGCTTACATAATCTCATGAATATGTATTAGTTAGGCATGGCTTTAGGCGTGGTTTTGCTAATTTTGTACTATAAAGGAGAGCCTGGAATTTGTGGCGGTGTGCTTGATTTGTGGAAAATATCTACCCTGCACCCTGGGCAGAATAAAGCCATGTCTCCTCTCTAAACATGCTTGTTTAGTGTGTTTCGAGGGCTTAAAATCGACAACAGTTTCTGGCGACCCAGATGGGACCACGGTGATTTGGGTTGGATTTTGCTCAGCTGCCAGCCGCTGCCGGGAGAGGATCGTGGGTCAGACTCCAGCGCGCACCAGAGGAATTTTCCGGGGACTCCCCTTGCGATCTCCTGGTTGGTGGTGAGTAGCTGGTCAATATCCATGGGTGAGACATTGCTATTTTTTTTTTGGATTCCCCCGGGTAAGTCGTACCTGTAGTGGTACACTTCGGTGGGATATATTTGGTGATCTTTGGTAATCTTGGGCGACCGCAGTCTTGGTAATTTTCCCTGCGTTAGTATGGTGATGACCGGAGCATGGGATTTTGGTTTGGAATATTTTTGGCGACCACGGTCTTGGTAGTTTTCCCTGCATTAGTATGGTGATCACCGGAGCCCGGGATTTTAGTTTGGAATATTCTTGGCTGTTTTGGTCATTATTGTAAGGGATACTATAATTTTGTCTTACTTTATAAAAGGGTTTACAAAGGGGGAATATAACTTCCGCGGAAGGCGGAATAATTAGAACTTCACCTTTAGGATGTATTTTGAGTCACTGGAGAAAATATGGGGGCGATCCACTTATGCAAAGGAAATTAATAATGTATGGTAATCAATGGTGGCCAATGTATACTTTAGAGGACCAAGAAAAATGGCCTGTCAATGGAACTTTAAATTATAATACTATTTTGCAGTTAATGTTATTTTGCAGAAGAGAAGGAAAATGGGATGAGGTGCCGTATATGGATTTGTTTTTCATTTTGAGAAATGATTATAAAAGTCGAAAAGGTTGTGGGTCGGTAGCAAAAGATACGAATGTATTGGCGTTAGAAAAACAGGCAGAACGAGTGCCGAGACAGTGTTGTTCAGCACGTAGCATTGGAAAAAGGTGTAAAAAGCTTAAGGGGCCTCCTGAAGAGGAGGAGGATGTGGATTTATTAGTATCCCCAAGGGGGGAGACGGAGAAAGTTCGATGGGAAACAGTGAAGAAGAGGAAAATCATTTTAGTCCAGTAGCTAGGCGGACTAGGAAGGGAGGAGCGGCAGTACAAGCGCCTCTGAGACAGGCTGTGGGGCCAGAAGGGGCCCCGGTAGTTGTCAAAGTCCCTTTTTCCACGGCTGATTTAAGGCCATGGAAGGAAATGGCAAGGACTTACAGGGAAGATCCGGCAAAAGTGACTGAAGTGTTAGAAACTATAAGAGAAAACCATGGTCCTGATTGGCGAGACTTGCAGGTGATGTTGAATACTTTGTTGACTTATGAGGAGCGGAGAACTGTTTCACTTAAAGCAAGAGAGGAAGCAGAAAGGGTCCACGCTCAGGACGCTCAAGCGGGTAGACTAGAGGATCATTTTCCTTCTACAAATCCTGGCTGGGACCCCAACAGTCAGGCACAGAGGCTCTTGCTTACTGAATATCAGAGACTTGTTTTATTTGGAGTCAAGAATGCTATACCTAAACCAAAGAACATTTCTAAGATCTATCAGGTAGCTCAAGGAAAAGACAAGACTCCTTCGGCCTTTTATGAAAGATTGTGTGAAGTTGCTAGAAAATGGACGGACCTAGATAATTTGACTTTTGTTACTTTCTTTATAGGACAATTGAATCCAGATATTAGAAGAAAACTGCAGAAAATTGAGGGTGGAGATGCGAGGTCTATCGATAAGTTGCTGGAAGTAGCGTGGAGAGTATATAATAACCGAGAAGAGGAGGAAAAGACAAGACAAGAGAAAGAACAAGCTAAAAAGGAAAATTGAAAGGCTCAGTTGTTGGCGGCGGCTATCGCAGAGGGGAAACAGAAACAGTGGAAACGGGAATGGTTGGTTTAGACAGAATCGGGCACCAAGCAGAAATATTAGGAATGGGTTTAGACCTCCCCCGGAAGCCAGGTTTAAAACATCGATAGACAGAGGTCAATGTGCTTATTGTAAACAGAAAGGATATTGGAAAAGGGGGTGCCCGCTACTTATGAACAAAACCAGGTTTCCGCAGAAGAGGGAGGATCCGCAAGCAGCGGATTTGCTGACTCTGGATCAGGATTCGGATTGATGGGGACCAGGGGAAGACTCGAAAGGTTCCCCAGCGGAACCCCTGGTTCCAGTAGAGTTGGGGAAAGAGAAATTAAAAATTTTGATAGATCCGGGAGCAACTTATTCAGTATTAAATACATGTAAAGGCAAATTGAGTAAACAAACCATGCCTGTTGTTGGGGCAACAGGGAAAAGGGAAATACGGCCTTTCCTTCAACCACTCAAATGTGGAATTGGGAATCGGGTATTTACCCATAAATTTTTATCTATCCCTAGTTGTCCGATGCCCTTGCTTGGGAGAGATGTCCTGAGTAAATTAAATGCACAAATAACTTTTGAAAAAGGAGAAATACATGTGAATATACCAGAAGATAAAGCCTTGGAGGCGCAAGTATTTGTGTTGCAGGAAACTATGGAAAAGACTGAAGAGATTCCGGAAATTGTGCTGGATGCTGTGAATCCGTTGGTATGGGCTTCAGGAGTTCCCGGAAGGTCGCAGACTGCAGAACCAGTGGTAACTGCGTTAAAATCCGGAGCTGAACCGGTAAGATGGAAACAATATGCAATTAAACTAGAAGCTAGGAAAGGTTTGGAACCTTTAATAGAAAAATGCTTGATTTATGGATTATTACGTGAACGCCAATCAGGATTTAATACTCCAATTTTGCCAGTAAAGAAACCTCATACAGATGAGTACAGATTGGTTCAAGATTTGAGAGCGATAAATCAGATTGTTCAGGATGTAGTGTTCCTGTAGTGGCTAATCCCTATACCCTTTTGACAACTCTCCAGGAATCTGATCAGTGGTTTACAGTACTAGACTTAAAAGATGCATTCTGTTGTATACCATTGGACTTTGGAAGCCAGAAGTTACTTGCTTGTGAATGGGAGAACCCAAAGACTGGTCGGCAAACACAGGACTGTGCTCCCACAAGGATTTAAGAATAGACCAACCATTTTTGGAAATCAGCTGGCAAAAGAGCTGGAAAAATGGCCACAGGATCATTCAGAGGTCGCTTTACTTCAGTATGTCGATGACATTCTTTTGGGAACTCGAACTCAGGAGGAAGCTATTCAATTTACAATCAGCCTTTTAAATTTCTTGGGATTGACAGGATACACGGTATCTACGAAAAAGGCTCAGATCGCCCAACAAACTGTGACCTACCTGGGATTTACTATCGCTCAGGGCCAGCGGAGTCTGGGCCTGGAATGAAAAGAAGCAGGTTGTCAAATACCGGAGCCTACATCTAGAAGAGAGTTACGAGCCTTTTTGGGAATGGCCGGGTGGATACCTAATTTTGGACTTATTGCTAAACCTCTTTGTGAAGCTGTGAAAGAAGCAGGAGAATTACTAGAATGGACACCAGAATGTCACACTGCTTTTGTTCAACTACAGCAAGCACTAATGTCAGCGCCTGCCTTAGGGCTCCCTAATGTGAAAAAACCTTTTGAACTTTATGGACATGAGAGGTGCCATATTGCTTCAGGAGTTTTGGTACAACAAATAGGATCATGGAAGAGACCAGTGGGGTACTTTTCTAAACAATTGGACCAAGTTAGTAAAGGATGGCCGTCGTGCTTGCGAGCAGTAGGTGCCACTGTTCTGCTGATTCCGGAAGCCAGGAAATTGACTCTGGGACAGAAAATACTGGTACAGGTACCACATGCAGTGACTGCCGTATTGGAACAAAAAGGGGGACGTTGGTTATCTCCCAGCAGAACGATGAAGTATCAAGCTCTCCTGTTAGAGCAAGATGATATGGAATTGAAAGTAACTACAACTTTAAATCCTGCAACTTTGTTACCTGTCCCAGGTGATACAGAATTAACACAAAATGACTGTCTTAAGACTATTGAACACGTGTACTCTAGTCGAGTCGATTTGAAAGATACACCCATAAATGATTCGGACCTAAATTGAGTTGTAGATGGAAGTAGTTTTGCGATAAATGCAGTTCGGAAAGCTGGCTACGCCGTTGTAAGGAATAATGCTGAATTGGAAGCTAAACCCCTTCCTGCAAATACTTCAGCACAAAAAGCAGAACTGCTTGCACTAATAAGAGCTTTAGAACTGGCAGAAGGCTATTTTGCCAATATATGGACAGACTCTAAATTTGTATTCGGGATAGTTCATGCTCATGGAGCCATTTGGAAAGAACGAGCTCCTTTGACATCACAAGGAACTCCAATAAAATATGGAGAACTCATAAAGAAGTTATTACAAGTTATATGGTTACCTAAGCAAACAGCAAGAATGCACTGCAGGGCTCACCAGTCTGGAAATACTCCCGAGATTTTAGGCAATCAACATGCTGATCAAGCAGCAAAAAGGGCTGCTGAAGGACAGGTGTTATTGATATGGCCTGAAAAATAGCGAGATTTGAATGGGACTCTAGAATACAGTAGAGAAGAAGATCAATTAGCTAAATTACTGAATGCTAAGAAGAAAAAGGATAATTGGTCGATTACGGAAGATAATCGAATTGCGGTCTCTTCAGTGATTCTACGAGAAATAATGGAGTCAGAACATAAAAGTACCCATTGGGGCACTGAAACTTCAATGAATATGTAAACTTCAAAGGAATTGGAGTTGGAATGGGAGGCATAGCTAAAAGTATTGTGAGAAAATGGGAGATACGCCAGAAAAGTAACCCTCGGATACAACCAGGACCTCCCCCTGGACAAACTAAGAAGGGGAACACGCCTGGTGATTATTGGCAAATTGCCTTCCCAGAACTCCCGTGGCAGAATGGGTATCGATACTTGTCAGTATTGGTAGACACTTTTTCAGGTTGGCCAGAGGCCTTTCCCTGCCACACCAACCAAGCAAGGGAAGTAAACAAAGTATTGTTAAAGGAAATAATACCTCGATTCAGGATGTCGTCTGATCGAGGACCATATTTTGTAGCAAAAATCCTTAAAGAATTGGCAAAAGCTTTAGGAATTAGATGGGATTTACACACTCCGTGGAGACCCCAGTCTAGTGGTAAAGTAGAGAGAATGAACCAATCAATAAAAAGACAGCTTAGTAACATTTGCCAGGAGACGCAGTTAAAATGGCCAGAAGCATTACTACTAGCTTTGTTAAGGGTTAGAATAACCCCCGGAGCAAGGGAGAAAATTAGCCCTTTTGAAATCTTGTATGGTAGACCTTACCAAACTGTAAATCATGAACCCGGTTCTCTAACTATTTTGGGAAGACATTATCTTAAGGACTATGTGATACCCCTGGGAGAAGCTCTGTCTTCTGTTAATAGGTATTTGCAACTAAGGACACCTTTGAGTCTGGATACGGCGGCCCACAATTTTCAGCCTGCAGATTTGGTCTACGTGCGAATGAGCCTTTGAAAGAACGCTGGAAAGGACCGTTCCAAGTGCTACTTACTACCTACACAGCGGTAAAATTGGAAGGAATTGGACCTTGGGTTCATCACTCCAGAATCAAAAAGGGACCTCCTAATATTGGGTGGAAGATTGAAAGCAGAAAAGAAAATCCATTGTATTTGAAATTAACACGGGTTAATTCATGAATGGCACTTGGAGCTTTGACCTATCATACATTGAATTAGGTTGTACACAGGGCCTAGTATTTTTACATTGTATTTTAGCTACTGTTTCTATTCTGTTACTGAAATATATGTGCAAGTATACTAATCTTTTTAGAATAAGAAATGAAGGAACTGAGGGGGGTGATCCTCCTTTATTGTTTTCGCATAGGAATACTCCATTACGGATTTGAGGAAACGTTCAAATGGTTACCTTCCTGGGTTCCTGACCTTAGTCAAAGGGTGAAGAAGTTATTAGGTGTCTCAATGATTATTGTATTAACTTTTGTTTGCACTTATGTAATAATACGGTGTTTTTGGAAATGTTGTTCCATAATTGGAAAATAACTCTATGAAAGAGTGAGACTGATGTAAGAGAAACTACAGTGAAGTTCCTCTTCTATAGTCTCAAAGGGGGGAAATGAAGCCTTGGACACTTGCAAATTATGTAAATAATGTGTAAGGCAGTTACAAGCTTAACGATGCATTGTCATGTTCTTATCAAGGATGTAGCTCTTCTGTTGCTCCCAAACCTTCCTGGAACACACCATCCTTAGTCCCTGAGATAAGCAGTGTCAGGATGACCTAAACATATAACAAAGGCTCTATTTCAAAGACTGGGGTCGTGAGGGGCTGTGGGGAGGAAAGGAGAGGGCATGGGGGGTCTAGGGGGCTGTGGGTGATAACGTTTGTTGGCCTGCGTGTAAATGTGTCCCTGGCTGCTGCAGCCCGAGTACTCTCAGACAGGCTTACAGGGGTTGGCCTGCACGGTGCTGAACGGTTGCCAAAAAGGTGGAGTGAAAAAACTCCCGTGGCCTGAGAAGAGGGGGTTTGCACCTGATGATACAGCGTCCTAAATACTCCGGGGATGGAGGGCAGGTGAGGCTGGCACGCAGGGAGGTGGCTTGCGGCAGGCGGGTGGTGGCACCCAGTGCCTCGCGGGTGAGACTGGGCCTGGCCTCGAGGGGCTGCGGGGACCGGCTTGTGGGGCAAGACCCTCTCCCTGCGCCCCAATGAATACGCGCAAGCCCACGGAGGTGGAGATAGGAAAAGCTTTATTGGGGGGGCTGTCAAAAGGGCAGCAGCCCCTCACTGACCACAGGCAGGATCTCTCCCAGTGCATATGCCAGGTGGGCGTAGGTCTCCTCACACAGCACACGCAACAGCAGGCGGTAGAAGAGCTCGGGGTCGTACCAGGAGGCGTAGAGCACCGCAGCAGCCAGAGCGAAGCCGACGGCCAGCTGCAGGCCCACCAAGAGCAGGCAGAGTGTCCTGTGGGGCTGAAGAGGGACAAGAGACAGGGCAGGGTGGATGCACCCCAACCCCATCTTGCCTTCGGGATGGAGGAGGTCGTTCTGGGAGCCCCATGGGCTGCCTCCCCAGACGTTTCTCATTGCTCCCTTGGGCAGGGTGGGATATGGGAGTCCACCAGCCTGGGAAAACACCCCGGCCCAGGGAAAACCGATGCTGAGCACTTCCAAGCTGCAAAGCCCACAGCCGGCCAGCGGCTCCCCAGCAGCCTGTGAGCCCTGCCGGCTGGAGCAGGTGTCCGGTCCATCCCACCTGCTGCCCGGGAGCGGGCCGCAGGGCACAGGGGACCCATGGGGACACTCGCTGCAGCCAGTAAATGAAGCCGCGTCTCCTCGCCAGCATGTCTCTCGCCTGCAGGTCAACACAGAGCAAGGACACTTGTCAAGCACTGCCGCAGGGTCGGGACACCTGGAGTTGCACGGTGCCCCTGGCCTCCGCCGTGCGCAGGAGTATAGCCCGTGCGTGGCTGTGACCTCCCTGGAGCCCTCTCCCCAGCGAGACCCACGCTGGCCGGGGCAGGGGCTGGCACAGGCTCTCCCCCTTACCAGCTGTGCTTCCACCACCTCCGGCAGCACAGTCCCTGGCGCCTCTGCCTCCTTCTTCCTCTGCTGCTGGCTGCAGGCAACAGGGCTTCGTTATAGACGAGTTACAGACCTCCATGGCCACGCGAGGGGGCCCCTTCCAAACATACACCACGCCAGACAGGGATTGGGCTTCCCTGTCACACCGCGTGCTGCACATTCCCCCCACCCCAGTGCCTGGCACTAGCGTTGGCAGCCCCATCACGCCAGGGGCTGCAGAGACCCCCCGGACACCCGTGTGGGGCGAGGGGCCCAACTCACCAGATCTCTTCCTGCTCCAGTGCCTCTTCAAGCTGCTTTATTTCCTGATGCAGCACCTGGGAGAAGGAAGGGTCTGAGTCCCTGAGCCCGCTGCCGCCCTTCTCCGATCCCCCCACTCCAGGGCCCGTGGGCACCCACCCGTTTTCCCCCAGCCCTTTCAGCACTACCTCATTCTGCTGCTTATCCTCCTGCAGCCAGGCCACCATCTGGGCGTAATGCTTTCCCAACTGCAAAACAGTGGGCGTCCCATGCGGGCGGCTGGGCTGGGGACCTGGGCACCCTCGCCCCTCCCCAGCCCCAAGGCCGTGCCCACTCGCTACCCCACTGCTCCAGGGCACTGGGAGACTGGGTGACTCACAAGGCCAGGCATAGGGAAGTCATGGACGCCCCCATATTCTAGGGAAGATGTCCTCCCCAATCACGTTTTTGCCCACAGTCACTGGGCAACTGGCGCCAGGTGATGCTCCTTGAGCAGGGGGCTCGGACAAGACAAGACGACCTCCAGAAGTCCCTTCAAACCTCTCAGTCCCAGCCGACACACCTCTGGGACATGGGCAGAGCAGAGGACACCAACCTTACTGTTGAGCTTCTGTATCGTATTATGCAGATCCTGATGGATCTTCCCCTGCTTGCGGACAGCAGAGCAGAGGCTCAGGGTCTGCAGCCCCAGCCCCCACAGACCGGGAGCCACTCCACACCACCTCCGCTCCTTGCTGCTTACCATTGGTGTGGAGCTCTGCACAGAATCTTGGCTGGCTCCTTGATCAGTGCCCGGAGCCTCAGCTTCCTGCAGGAATGGGGAACCATCAGATTCCCTGCCACAGACATACGCCCCCTCGCACGTGGCGCTGCCCCAGCTTCCCATGTCCCAGCGCCCATCAGCCATCTGCACACCCGCACCTGGCCAGGATCCTGCACGCCCCGTCGCCCTGTACCCGGCTCAGCCTGTGCTAGCTGGGTGCTGGGCACGTGGCAGGAGGTGGTGGGGGGCACCAGTGACCGCTGGGGAGAGGAGGAGCTTCCTCATCCGTGCTGTGCCGGGTGCTCATGGGGTCCCTCCTGCCCGTGGGGCCCCTGCAATGACACCTCCAGCATGAACGTCCCACCCTGTGAGGTCAACACGCCCCCAACCCCCAGGACCCACTTCCTTTTGGTCCCCCACCAGCCCCAGCAGCACATGCAACCTCCGCACTTGGCCCTGCCTCGGCTCAGGCTACTCCCTTCCCCCCACCACTCGCAGCCACATGCAGAGCCCCGGCCACCCCCTCGCCCAGCCGAGGCCTGCCGGGACCATGGAGATACCCTGCCCTCACCCTCCTCCCTCCCGTTGGGGGCCCTCCACTGCACGGCGGACACAGGACAGGTCGTTGGCGAGTACTCTCCAAGCCTATGCCCTGCACCCGAGGTTCTCCTCGACATGCTCCCCTGCCTCCGGAAACAGCGCCCTTTGTACCTGCCAGGGCGCCCGTGTCACAAGCCCACAGTGACATCATGGTGACATGGCTATCACCTCCCAGGAGGTGACACGGGGCCCAGGCACGGCCACCGGGAAAACAGGATATCACTCTCAGCACCCACGCTTAGGGCACGGGCGGGAGAGACCATGGGTGCCACGTGTCAGTGTCTCCCTGTGGGGTTTGCCTGTCCCTTGACCATCAGGCTCTCACAGCTCCCAACCCCAGGGCCAGGCAGCAGGCAGGCTGCGCATATGCTCCCAGCAGGCACACGCAGACACTCAGAGACACACGTGTGCACCACGGGTGTGCGCACGTGTACGGAGGGCCACTCTGCGTGGGCTCCAGCACAGGGCTCAAACATCCAGCTGCCGAACTACAGCCTGGGAAGGGGAAAAATATACACTAGTCCTCTGCTCTAGCCCGGGCAATCACCATGATTGCAGGCTCCCGAGAGGAATGGGGTCTCTCACTTGCTCAGAGAGCTGCGGCTGCCAGCACGTGGGGGGACATCAGGAGGAAGGGCTGGGGGTACACAGCAGGCAGGCAGCGACCCACTTGCTGCAGCTCCGACCCCTCGAGCGGCTGCGTGCAGCGACGCCGCATTCAGGAGTTGGCAGGTTGGGTCGCTCCAGCCTCCATCCCACAGGGCCTTTCCCTTTGGCAGCAAAACCTGCGAGTGGCTGGAGAAGCTGGCAGGGAGCAGCAGGGGCTGGGCTGGCCGGTGGCTGTGGGGTGAGGAGGGACAGGACCTTGGGGACAGGGCCACCGGCTACGATAGACTGCTAGAATGGGCCCCATGGGATGGGGTGGACCTGGCAAGGGGGCCACGGGGACAGCACCGCTGGGGATGGGGACAGGGGGCCACTGGGCTGTGGGGCCACCAGGGAGGGGGTGAGACTGGGACCCTGGCACTGACTGGGAGAAGGGCAGGGGGTGGGGAACTGTGGCGTGAGAGGGGCAGCGTGGGGGCCATAGGGACCGTGGAGCGAGAGGGCAGGCTGGTGGCTGCGGGGTCGTGGGGAGCTGTGGGGAAGACGGGAGGGGGCTTGAGGGGGTCTAGGGGTTTGTGGGTGGTAATGTTTGCCGGCCTCCGTGTAAACGTGTCCCCAGCTGGGAGCCCCACGGGCTGCCTCCCCAGCCCCTTCTCATTGCTCCCTCAGGCAGGCTGGGACGTGAGTCTCCACAAGCATGGGAAAACACCCCGGCCCACAGTTCTCGCCAGTAGTCCCCAAAATCCCCCCCTACAGCCCCCCCCAAGCTAGGAAGAAAAGAAATACCAAAGCATTTCATCCCAGAGAAGCCCAAAGCTGCCTAATGCCCTTGGACCACTGGCGCAGGCACCCCACTGCCTATGGCAGAGCCCCGGCACCCCGAGCCCCCAGGGCAACTCACCTCAGCCAAGAAGTGCTCTTATGCCTCCTGGACGCCAGCTGCTCCTCCTGCAGGCCAAGGCACAGCAGGGACACGTGTTGGGGTGTGCGAGGCGGCCGAGGTTTTCGGGGCTCAGACCCCCACCCTTGTCCCGCTGAGACCAGTGCCCCCATGTCCCCCGGGCACAGTGCAGACCCTTCCCTCCCCAAGGCCCACAGCGGGGTTGCCTGTCCTACCAGCCGCACAGCCACCATCTCCTGCAGCAGCGACTCCTCTGTCTCGTCTGCCGGCACCGTCTCCTCCCTGCTACAGACACCATGGGTTTCTAGGCTGTGAGAAGAGACCTCGGCCGGCATGGCGACCCCCCGGGTGGCCAACAGGGAGCCAGGGTGCTGCCCAGCCTCAGCTGGGGTTGGCACCAGGCACCCCCGGTATCCCAGCACTGCACAGACCTACCCCAGGCCTGGGAGGCATGGAGGGGAGCCTGGGAGCTGCTCAGACTTACGCACAGCTGCTTCCAGGAGTCCTGAGTTGCTTAGGGATTTTTTGAGCTACTTAGAAGAAGAAAAAGGGCTCTCCAGAGCAGGCTGGAGGAGCTGACAGGAGCCAGAAAACATCTGCACAGGACATTGCTGCGCCTCCCTCTGCCTTTCCCCAAAAGAGGTCTACCTGAGAGAGAAGGCGGCATAGGAACGTCTCCGGGAGGGGCAGGGGTGGAGGAGGACCCCCACTGACACCGGCCAGGGCGCATCGCCAGACTACCCAGCATCCCCCCTCCAGCCCATGCCTGAGTTCCTGTTACACACGGCATGCCCCGACACACCGGTGAGGGTCATTCATCCTGCCCCCTTCCCCAAAGCCATATTGCTGTGCCTGCAGACTCACATCAGGGTCCCCTCTGCAGCACAGCCAACAGCCTGCGTGATCTCCCGGGGCCCAATCCCTCCATCACGGATGCCGTATCCCGGAGTAGATGTCCTCCCCTGCCACCTCCCACCCTGCCCATGGCTGCTGGGATGCACGGACCCAGCACTGGCACCCCCCTCCCTGCCCCTGTCAGGACGACCTCCTTCTCCCCTGTACCTTCTGCGCCTCTTCCAGGCTGGCGGCTGCCTCCCTACTTGCCACCTGCAAGTGCTCCTGCGGGAGAGGAGGGGAAGAGGAGTAGCCATCAGGGCACCGGCACACTCCCTCGAGTGCACTCCCCTCGGCATTATCCCTCCCAGCTCCTCTCGGGCGCTGCCTTTGCCCACGCATCCCCTCTCCTTCCCAGCCCTGCAGGCACTGCGGGCAGGCAGAGGGACCCCCAGGCCCAACTCTGGACGCGGTCCCCATCTGGACATGGTCCTGAGCAGCTGTCTCTAGGTGACCTTGCTTGAGCAGGGGCATTGGACAAGACAAGATGATCTCCAGAGGTGCCTTCCAACCTCAACCAGTCTGTGATTCTGAGAACTCACCCTGGTCTGGGCCACCAGTCCCTCCAGCTGCTGGAGCTCCCGGCGGTTCTTTTCCAAACAACTTGCCACAAGACAGTTCTGGGAAGAGGAGCCGTACCCAGGCACTGAGCCCCTGACACAGCCCTGGGAGCCCCAGCTGGGGGACATGGCCAGAGGAGGGGGCACTGGCGTCCATGCTGCACTGTCCCATGGTTTTCTGCAGCTCCTGCTGCTTCTTCCCCTGCGTGGGGAAACGAGGGGTCAGGGGATCAGGTCTCGCAGCCCCAGCTCCCGGGGGCAAGGGGAACACTCCACACCTACCACACACCGCAGCAGCTCCTTGTGCCTTTGTGACTCAGCAGAACACTGGGGCAGGTGCTCCTGGAGCATGCGGAGGTTTTCCTTTGTCCCTTCTGCCTGCATGGCTGCACCTGTGCATCGGGAGCCAGCAGGGTGTGAGGGGCATGGCCACGGGCACTGTCAGGCACGGACACTCATGGGGATGCTGCCCTATCCTGGCACACAATCGCACACTGACACGCGGGTGCGCTCGAGAGAATGCACTCCTGCACGTCTGCGCACAGGCGTGCCACCCTGCTCACCTGCAGCTGTGTCCAGCACTGTAGCTGCTGACACAGGAACAGCCGTAGACCCGCAGGCACAGCCACGCACCGCCTTGCGCTCCCAAGCAGAGGTGCACCCAGGCACTCTCCGGCACAGGACACTGCTGCGCCTTCCTACTGTGCCTGTAGACTCACATCAGGGACCCTTCCGCAGCGCAGCCACCACCAACTGCTTGTGCAATCTGCAATGGCCCCATCCCTCCATCGTGGACCCAGACCCCAGGGTAAATGTTATGTGTTCCCCTCCTCCCCCTGCCCTGCCCCTCCCACCCCAGTAACACCCCTGCCTCCCTTTTGGTCATCTGAAAGTGCACCCGTGGGACAGGAGGGGAGGAGGAGCAGCCATCAGGGCACCCGGGCGCTCCCATGAGCACACTCCCCTCCGCATTATCCCCTCCCGGCTCCCCTCAGGCACTGCCTTTGCCCTCACCTCCCCTCTCTTACCCAGCCCTGCAGGCACCCGAGGCAGGCAGAGGGACCCCCACGCCCAACTCTGCACACGGCCCAACTCTGCACACGGCCCAACTCTGCACACACTCTCCACCCAACACCCCCCGCCAGCACCACCAACCCCCAGCCACTCAACCCACCCATGTACACTGCAGCAACCAATCAGGGGGCCCTGCCCTTCTGCTCTACCAATGAGCAAGCCGTTTCTGTTGCAAGGGGATGGGGCCCGCTGGGAGCTCCCCGTGCCTGCTCCTCTGGCACATCCTGGCCCCTCACAGGCCGAAATGGCGGCAGTCACACCGGCCTCGCCCTCTCCTGGCTGCCCTCCCCACGCTCCCCTCTGCAGCATTTGAGCACACAGACTCTCCTGCACTCGCTTCTGGCTTTGTGCCCTCCCATGAGAACGAACCTCTGCTACAGCACCAATATTGCGCGGAAATGGGAAAAATCTCCAGCAGGCACCCCTGGAAAGAGCAAGCCAGAGAAAGAAAGGAAGTGGGCAAACTCTTCCTGGAAGGGTTTCCTGTGCTCGGTGCCGCTGACTGGATTTAGTTTTCCCTGTGAATCGTCCCCAGTTCCCTTTCTATGTTCTTCTTCTGTGTCACCTCTCCCTTTTGGGAAGGAAACAACTCCCCCCCTCAGCCTCCCCCTTTTTTGGGGGAAATAGCTCCCGGCCATGGCCGTCCTTCCAGACTGTGGAGGGGGGGAGGCCCTTGTGGGGAGCAGATGCCTGGGGTACCTGAAAGGAGTGGGATGTCTGGGGGGAACTGATGGGATCAGGAGGGTCTGGGTGGGGGAACCGAGGGGGTCGGGGCTGTCTGGAGAGAACTGAGGTGATGGGGGTGCCTGGGGAGAAGTGAAGGCAATGAAGAGTGTGCAGGGGGGAACTGAGGAGATGGAGGGAGTCTGAGAGGAACTCAAAGGATTGGGGGTGTCTGAACGGGGGAACTGAGGGGATCGGGGTCTTCTGGGTGGAAGCAAGGGGATCAGTGGTATTTAGGAGGCATTTGAGGAGATTGAGAAGACGTCTGAGTGGGAGATCTGGGATGCCTGGAAGGGTAACTGAGGGTATCGGGGCTGTCTGGGAGGAAGCAGAGGCATCTTTGGGGCTGAGGTTTCTGGGGTTAAGTGAGGGGATTGGGGATACTGAGGGGGTAACAGAGGGGATCGAGGGCCTGGCACCCTGGCAGGGAAATGGCTCCTCACCCCACAGGTGCCCCTGCAGTGCCACATCCCCCCAAGGGTGCCGTGACAGCACCACGAAACCCTCCCCCAGGCATCCCTGCCCCACCCTGGGCCCTGCAATCCCCTGCGAATCCCTTTCCCCCCCCCACCAGGTACCAGCCCCTGCTTATATATACCCTGGCTCTGCCCCTTCTGCGCAGCATGGGGGGGTGGAGGCACCCTTCTCATCCCCCATTCCCGCCCGGGGGGTTTCTGTGTCCCCTCCATACCTGGATTACCGCCACTAAAGGCCCTGGCTTGAAGTGTGTTCATGCCAGCATTCCCTTAGGACTGTAGGGCACGATCAGGGCCCGGCCGCAGGGTTTTAAATGCATTTTTAATCATGCATACAATTCCTCCAAACAACTCCATCACAGCCCCAATGCTGCCTCTAAGTACACAGGTGACAGAAGGACGGCGAAGAGAAATGGGGTCCCGCTGCTGAACGAGGTGGGGGAGCTGGGTACACAGGAGGTGGGAAAGGCTGAGGCACTGAAAGCTGCCTTTGCTGTCTCTACCAGCCCGACCGGCCTTCAGGAATCCCAGGTCACAGAGGCCGGGGGAAAGGCTGGAGCAAGGCAGACCCTTGGCGGAAGAGGATCAGGTCAGGGAATACTTAGGGAAGCCGGCCGTACAGAAGTGCATGGGCACAGATGGGATGCAGCCGCGAGGGCTGAGGGATCCGGCTGATGGGAGATGCACAAGCCAGGGCCCTGCTGCTGCCCTGCTCCTCCCCAGTGATCACCCCCTTTAGAGAAAGCCCATACTACAGCCTGCGGGCAGGGGGTGTCCCTGCAGGAATTCTTGGGCTGGAAGAATTGCTAGGAGAAAAATCCTGAAATTATTTTGGTTTGATATTGTCGGGAAGGTGGCAGCATTGCCCTGTCTGAGTCATGTGGGCTTCATTACGTGGTGGGGAGGGTTGTGCATCCAGAAGAGGTCAGCACATCCACGAAACCCATCTGGCACAAACATGTTTGAGGTTTAATATTCTTTTATCAAATTTTGCTAATCTAATTTTTAATGAAAATTGCAACAAAGAGACAAATCAACCCCTGGAGTAGGATTTTGCACCTGTCTTTGCGTTTCCTGTGGATTATAACCCCGACAGCCCCACGCAACACGATGGCCAAGGGCCGGGGGGGGAAAGGGATTCGCAGGGGATTGCAGGGCACCACGGGTGTGCACATGTGCGCGGAGAGACACACCGCGTGGGCTCCAGCACAGGCCTCAAGCATCCAGCCCCCGTTTGGATCCAGCATCCAGCCCCCAAACTACAGCCCGGGAAGGGGAAAAATAAAGACTAGCCCTCTGCTCTAGCCCAGGCAGACACCGTGCTTGCAGGCTGCCAAGAGGAATGGGGTCTCTGACTTGCTCAGAGAGCGGCGGCTGCCGGCACGTGGGGGGACACCGTGAGGAAGGGGTGAGGGCACGCGGCAGACACAAGTCGAGCTGGCACACATCATCTTTGGTTTATTATGCTTCCTAAAGGAGCTCTTGGGCTTGTGGGTGGTCGTTGTGGCTCGCCGTCTCCCCGTGAACCTGCGCTCGGTACATACAGGTGTACAGGCAGAGCCATCGTGGGGAGCGCACAGGCAGAAGGGCAAGCAGCAGCCACCTCCCTCTGACCGGTCACCTGGCATTCGTTGATGTTAGCAAAGAAGGGTTTGCTCGTATTTTGTTTTCTTCTCGTTCGTGCGCAGGTACTGGAAAGACGGCAGCAGGACACGCTAGCTAAAACCCCTTTTACTGCTGGCAATAAAGGTGCCTCTTGGCTGGGAGCACGAGAAGTACCCCTTTTTCCGCTCTTGATTCTTCATATACGGTTTTAAGACTCCTCACATACTCATTTTTACAATTTACATAAGCTCTATGCTTTGGCCACGACGTCACTTGTTGCCACTCGCTTTGGAGTATTTGTTCATGTGAACCCCCAGTGCAAGCATGCTTAATGCATATTTATTAACTGAATTTGCCTGATTTTCTTGCAACTTTGCCGCTCTCAGCTGTTTTGGTGTGGTTTCTTCTAACAGCAAACCCTGTTCTACAAGTGAGGTCATTGTTGTTCAAGTTGCGTTGCGCCTGTCTTAACATGGGCAGCCGTTTGCGCAGGGTGGTGGATACAGCCTCCTGCCTCCAAGTCGGGCAAGAGCCAGGTCTGAGGCAGAGCCATGGTGGGGCGCGCACAGGCAGAAGGGAAAGCAGCAGCCACCTCCCTCCAACCTGTCAGCTGACATTCATTGGCAAGGTCACGCACTTGTCCTACAATCACAGAGTTCTTTATTCTCTTTCTTTTTCAAAAGAACCGGGAGCTCGCTGGGCGGCTCCCAAAGGCGGCCGCCAGCTTTGGTGGCAAGACCCAGTTAAGGATGTCCCTCTTCAGCAGGACCAGGATGAGGATGGCGATCTGCAGGAAGGCGAGGAACAGAAGTCGTCCCCTGGGGGACAGGAGAGGGGTCAGGCAGAGCAGGGGGCCCCTTTGTCTCAGCTCTTTCCAGCCACCCTCTTCGAACGCCACCGTGGCACCTTGCACCGTGCTGGGCACAACACTCCCCGCTCAGAACTGGAGTGAGGGGCCTGGGCATCTCTACCATAGTGTTGTCCGAAAAGCGGATTCGTGCCCGGCGTGCAAGTAACCAATTCCACACGCTCAGGAGAGATATTGTTTTATTCAGGCCTGGGTGCTCGGTGGACTTGCCACAAATCAAGCACACCTGGTCTAGTCACCTTTCTGTTTATATCCATGCTTCTCATACATATTTTAAATTTCCTTGTTACATATTCATTACATTTCCGAGAACTAATTATAATATTACATCATCTTAAACACATGCGCACTAAAGCCTTTAGGGTCTTCTTGGGGGTCTCGGGTGGTCTCTGGTGGTCGGCAGGGTAGTGAACTCTTCATAACTTATTTCCTCTTTACCTTATAGGGTCGCAATTTGTCCCTGAGCCATGCTTGGACCACGTTTGTTTATAGTTTCCGTAGCTAAAATTAATTATCACTACCTCTAAAACACACAGCTTATAATTAATTACTACTCCACACAATTACAAACACACACCTGTTAGTTATCTAACTTCTAAGCAACAAATCTTCATTGTTTAAAATTACAGAAGCGAGCAATATAGAATCCACAACAAACTAAACTATCTATCACCATAGTGTTCTTAAATTAAAACATATACATCTTGATCTCCTCCAATCAAACACCCACTCACTAGCTTCATCATTTTGGTTTCTTATTAACTGGTCTTTTAACCCAGTTCTGGGTGAGGGCTATACACAGGATGATAACACTTTGAAGATTAATGTTGATTAAGATTAACATTAACAATTCCCCCCTTTGAGACTTATGATGTTAAGCATCATGAGTCTCATAATACTTATTTTCTACAAAAAGATACAAATTGAATCATACAACATGTAATCATAATTAAAATAACAATCAGTACCACAAACAAAAATAATTGTCTAAGGCAATTTAAATTTGGAAGCCACGAGAACAACCAAGAAAAATCTAATCCTTCCCGTTGTTTAAACCCATATGCCAAATCTTTTAATTGTTGGATTTTCTTCTCTACTAACTGTGAATTATCACTCAAATTAAAACAACACATTCCTTTAAATTCTTCACAACCATGATTGTGTCTTAAAAGTAAATAGTCAATTGCAGCCCTATTTTCAAGGGTAGCTTCTCTTATTTGTGTCATTTCTGTACCAATAGCCGAAAGTGCTTGGGAGGTATAATTTATGTCTTTTACTAAAGCACAAGTAATCCGTTTTATGGTGTGATAATTCATAGCTACTCCAACTCTGGGTGCTAGGATAGCTGCAGCTGACATCTCACTTGAACTGTATAAAGTGACTTGCGAGTCACAATTCTCTGATACTTGATGTATACTCCTTTTAGTTCGTGCACCATGTTCTAAGTCCTTTTTGTCTATCAGCAGCGGAGCTATCCTCCCTATTGAACACGGACCTCCGGTCACATTCACTGGAATATAGGAATATGCTATTCGTCCACACAACAAAAACCATCCAAGGGGTAATTTAGTATGAGCCCATGCATAACTCTGAAGTTGAGTGGAGTTACATCTCAAAGGAGGTTGTAAACGTGTTAAATTTTCACATTTAGAAGTGCAATTTATGAATTTAACGCAATGCCCAGCTGGAAGCATTCCTCGCACCTTGACTCTTAACATCCCTCTCTCCTTAAATCTAGTTGTTTTTCCTAATCTGTAAATGCTACGATAAATTAATTTAATGTCAAAACTTTGAAACATTGTATAATTCTTCATCAATTCCAATGGAGTTGGTACTCCTACCAAACAAGAACTATACATCCCTCCCACAGAATTCTCGGCTGAAATACAAAAGGAAGACATGTTGGTTACTTCTCGGGCTAAAAGTTCCCAGATATTTCGATTTCTATCCCATTTTGGTAACAAAAATTGAGAATCAATCTGACTGATCGTTATTATTAACAACAACACATTCCACATCTTCCCTCTCTCTCTAATTTAATTCTGTTCAATAATCAAATTGTTACACTAATTTAGCAGCATCTCCAGTATCTCATTGAACACGCCGCAAAGTTAACTTCAATGGTTCCTTAAATACAGATGTCCACAGTCCAGGCGGAATTTTCTTAATCCTCGTATAATGAATCCAAGAATCTATTCCTTCCAGTTTCACAGCAGTGTTTGTTGTTAACAGCACCTGGAAAGGTCCTTTCCACTTTTCTCCAAGAGGGTCGTCCTTCCACGTTCGCAAATAAACTTGATCCCCTGGATTAAATGAGTGTACTGGAAATTCAAGAGGTAAAGGTGTCTTCAAAAGGACATACTTATGCAAAGAATTCAACACCTTACTCAAAGATAAAAGATATTCAGTTAATACTTTTTTCTCCTATTACATGCATTTGTTCTGATCCTCCTGTCAAATTAACACTATAAGGTTTTCCATATAAAATTTCAAATGGACTCACTTTTTCTTTAGCTCTAGGGGTCACCCTAATTCTCAACAAGGCAAGTGGTAAGGCTTCGATCCACTTCAATTGAGCTTCCTGACATATTTTAGAAATTTGTCTTTTCAATGTTTGATTCATCCTTTCCACCTGCCCACTAGATTGAGGTCTCCAAGGGGTATGGAGATCCCACTTAATCCCTAATGTCTTACTCATGTTTTTAACAACCCCTGCTACAAAATGTGGACCTCTGTCTGAGGATATTCCTAAAGGGACTCCAAACCTTGGAATTATTTCTTTCAACAAATGTTTTACAACCTCTTTTGCCTTGTTGGTTCGACACGGGACAGCTTCTGGCCATCCAGAGAAGGTATCTACCAATATCAATAGATATCGGTATTGGTTACATCGCGGTAACTCTGAAAAATCTATTTGCCAATACTCACCGGAAGTTATGCCTCTTTTTACCTCTCCAGGAGGGGGTCGGATTTGTATTTTCGGATTGTTCCTAAGACAAATCTCACATTTATTACTCACACTTTTAGCAATCAATAACATTTTGGTTCCTATCGCATATCGTCTTACTGATTCCACCATTGCCTCTGCTCCCATATGTGTTTCAGCATGGATTTTGACCATTAATTTCTTCATAATTTCAGGGGTTACTATACATTGTCCATGTGAAGTTATCCACCATCCTTGATCATTCTTCTTACAATGTAATAACATAGCTAATTTATTTTCTTTCTCATTATAATTTGGGGATTCCACCTGAATTTCTTTTGATGGAATTAAAACATAAATCATAGTATTTAATGCTACACGTTTAGCAGCCTCATCTGCTTTTCGATTTCCTTGTATTACTTTTGAGTCCCCTTTTTGATGAGCTTTACAATGAATCACCGCAACTTCTTTAGGTTTCTGTACTGCTTCCAACAAATTCAAAATCTCGGTTCCATATTTTATAGGGGTACCGCTAGCAGATAAAAGTCCTCGCTCCTTCCATATTGCTCCATGAGCATGCACAACTCCAAAAGCATATTTAGAATCTGTATAGATGTTAACTCTTTTACCTTTAGCCAAATTTAAGGCTTTTGTGAGGGCTATAATTTCTGCCTTCTGGACGGATGTATTTGGAGGTAATGCTTTTACTTCTCGATCTTCAGTTAAAGTTACCATGGCATAACCAGCCCTCCTTTCTCCTTTTACAACAAAGCTGCTTCCATCAGTAAATAATTCTTCATCCGGAGTTTGGAGAGGGACATCTTTCAGATCTGGCCTGCTGGCATACACCTGTTCGATAACTTGTAAACAATCATGGTTAAGATCACTCTTTTTTTCACTTGGCATTAAAGAGGCAGGATTTAAAATTGTACTCACTTTCAAAATGATGTCGTCTTGTTCCACTAACAAAGCCTGATATTGTAACAAATGACTAGGGGTTAGCCAATGATGTCCTTTTTGTTCCAGTACTGCAAGTACCGCATGCGGGACGTGAACCGTTATTTTCTGTCCCAATGTCAATTTTCTAGCTTCTTGAATGATGAGAACTGTTGCCGCAACTGCCCGCAAGCAGCTAGGCCATCCTGAGCTTACTTTATCTAATTGTTTGGAAAGGTAAGCCACTGGTCTTTTCCAGTCTCCCAAAAGTTGAGTCAAAACCCCCATAGCTACATGTCTCTTCTCATGAACAAATAGCTCAAAGGGTTTGGTCAGATTTGGAAGTCCTAAAGCTGGAGCTTTCATTAAAGTCTGTTTAATGTCATCAAAACTTTTTCGGCACTCTGGAGTCCATTCTAACAATTCTTCAGGGCCTTTGGTTGCCTCATACAGTGGTTTTGCCATCAAACCATAATTTGGAATCCAAAGGCGACACCATCCAGCCATTTCTAGAAATCCTCTCAACTCTCTTTTAGATTGAGGGGGTGCCATCCTGCAAATGGCTTCTTTTCTACCATTTCCCAATCTTCGCTGTCCTTGGGAAATCTCAAACCCCAAATAAATTACAGTTTGTTTTGCAATTTGTGCTTTCTTCTCTGACACCCTATACCCGGCCATTCCCAAAAAGTTTAGGAGGCTGACAGTCTTTTCTTTGCAGATTTCAATAGTATCTGCTCCCAATAGGATGTCATCAACATATTGAAGGAGGGTGATTTGATCTTCCTTACCGGACCACTGTTCCAGTTCCTTATTCAGAGCTGCTCCAAAGATGGTTGGGCTATTTTTAAACCCTTGTGGCAGCACGGTCCAGCAGAGCTGAGTCCTCCTCCCAGTCGACGGATCTTCCCATTCAAAGGCAAAAATCTTTTGGCTGTTTTCTTCCAGAGGTATACAAAAGAAAGCATCTTTCAAATCTATAACAGAGGAATATGCATTTGATTCATTGATAGTTGTTAACAGCATATATGGATTAGGGACTATTGGATGAATGTCCACCACTAACTGGTTTATCGCTCTTAAATCTTGAACCAGCCTATATCCTTGGTTATGTGGCTTTTTCACTGGAAGGACAGGAGTATTATAATCAGATTGACATTCTCTTAAAAGTCCGTATTTAAGAAAATTATTTATTATTGGTTCCAAACCTTTTCTGGCTTCTATACTAATAGGATACTGTTTCTTTCTTACCGGTCGAGCTCCTGTTTTCAATTCAACTTTTACCGGTTCCACATTTTTCGCTCTTCCTGGTTTCTCTGTTGCCCAAACAAAAGGGTAAACTGCATCTTTAATCTCTTCTGGAATTTCTTCAGATTCATCTGTGTTTGTCTGTAATAAATAAACTTGGGCTTGCCAGGCATTAGCTTCAGGAAAATGAACTTGGATTCTTCCTTTTTTAAAGTTAATTTGTGCTCCCAATTTATTCAATAAATCCCGTCCTAAGAGAGGCATGGTGCATTCCGGTATATATAAAAATTCATGCATCAGTGTTTTTCCTCCAATTTTACATTTTAAAGGTTTCAAAAAAGGCCTTATCTCCTTCTTTCCCGTGACCCCAACAATAGATACATTAAATTTACTCATTGGTCCTTTACATGTATTTATAACAGAATATTTTGCTCCAGTATCTACTAAAAAATCGACTACTTCATCTCCCAGCTTTACTGGAACCAGGGGCTCAGCTGGGAAAATATCATTTTCTAGCCCCGGTCCCCATCATTCAGAATCTCCTCCCATCATAAGTAAATCAGCTTCAGGTGGTATCTGCTGTGACTGAGTCACGACTGCTTCTTTGTTCTCTGGACACTCACTCTTCCAGTGTCCCTGTTTCTTGCATACAGCACATTGATTAAATCCTGATGGGGTATATTGTTTAACCATATCATCTATGGTTAGACCATATTGTCTAACCATATCTCCTCTGCCTTTTCCTCTCAAATACCCTCTACCTCTACCTCTCAAATATCTTCTGCCTCTTCCTCCAGCTGATCCTTGGGCATTTACAAAAGCAGCTGCTAGAATAGCAGCTTTTTGTTTCCTATCTTTTATTTTTTCTTTTTCCTGATTTTTCTTTTCCTCCTCTTCCCTATTGTTATACATCTTATAAGCCATTTCAATTAACTGTGATATAGTCATTCCTGTAATCCCATCCACTTTCTGCAATTTCTTTCGAATATCTGGAGCAGCTTGCCCTACAAACAAAGTAGTAAATATTGCTCTGTTCTCATCACTCTCAGGATCTAAGTCTGTCCATTTCCTAGCTGCCTCACATAATCGTTCATAAAAGGTGGATGGGTCCTCTGTTTTTCCCTGAATTATTTGAGTCAATTTCGCCAAATTCTTTGGGCGGGATATTCCATTCTTTACTCCATACAAAATTAATTGTTGATACTGTTTAATCATCAATTTCCCATCATTACTATTAGGATTCCAATTTGGGTCTTGAGTTGGCATAAAATGAGCAGGACCTTCTCTTGCATTTATTCTTTCATTTTCCATATTTGCTTTTTCTAATACTACCCTCTTTTCTTCAGGAGTAAACAAATTATTCAAAAGAATTTGAATATCTTTCCAATCTGGATTATGATTTTCAATAATTGTTCGAAAGGATCTATACACCTTTTCTGGATTCTCTCTGTATGATCCTGCTAATTCTTTCCAATTCATTAAATCAGAAGTTGTAAATGGTACTTTCACAAATACTGGCTCCCCCCTTGGGCCCACTGCCTGGCGAAGGGGTGCTAACAATACAGACCCTTGCTGGGTTCTAGTCCTGCCAGCTATCGGACTAAAAGTATTGCTTCCTCTTGCTTCGGTTTCAGAAGTTTCATTTTTACTTAGTGGTACTAACATTTGTGTATCCTCCTCTTCTTCTCCTAGTTTTAAACACCGTTTTCCTATGCTACATGCAGAACAACAATGCGCTTTTGGTTCCTTATTTTCCATCATCATCATCATCACATTAGAATCTGAATCTAAAAGCTTACATTTTTTCCGAATTTCATGATCATTTCTCAAAGAAAAAAACAAATCTACATAAGGTACCTCATCCCATTTTCCTTGTCTTCTACAAAATAACATTAACTGTAAAATAGTATTATATTGCAAGGTTCCCAATTCTGGCCATTTTTCCTCATCTTCCAATTTGTATATTGGCCACCATCTAGTACAATATTCAATTAATTTATCCTTTCTCAAAGGATCACCCCCAAATTTTCCCCAATGTTTAATGATGCATCCTAAGGGGGAACAAGGTGTTACTTTTGATGGTTGAGCTCCCATATCTTTACCAAAAAAGAACGTTCTTTACCACAACTTCATATACTCCAGTCGTCACTGTCAAACGCATATGAATATACCTCTTTACCTGTGGCCACAATTCCTTACCAAATGCATGCACAGTTTTATACCCCAGAACAATATCTCATTTACTTTAGCGTTGCACCGTTGAGTCGCTCACCTGCTCTGGTCGGGGAGAATACTCACGGAGTCCCCGATCAAAAGGTCGGTGCGCGCTGGAGTCCAGAGAGCAGGGTCTCCCCACCAAGAGCCGGCAAGTCGATCCGGGCAAGGCTTCACAGCAGTCCCATCTGGGTCGCCAAAAACTGTTGTCCGAAAAGCGGATTCGTGCCCGGCGTGCAAGTAACCAATTCCACACGCTCAGGAGAGATATTGTTTTATTCAGGCCTGGGTGCTCGGTGGACTTGCCACAAATCAAGCACACCTGGTCTAGTCACCTTTCTGTTTATATACATGCTTCTCATACATATTTTAAATTTCCTTGTTACATATTCATTACATTTCCGAGAACTAATTATAATATTACATCATCTTAAACACATGCGCACTAAAGCCTTTAGGGTCTTCTTGGGGGTCTCGGGTGGTCTCTGGTGGTCGGCAGGGTAGTGAACTCTTCATGAACTTATTTCCTCTTTACCTTATAGGGTCGCAATTTGTCCCTGAGCCATGCTTGGACCACGTTTGTTTATAGTTTCCATAGCTAAAATTAATTATCACTACCTCTAAAACACACAGCTTATAATTAATTACTACTCCACACAATTACAAACACACACCTGTTAGTTATCTAACTTCTAAGCAACAAATCTTCATTGTTTAAAATTACAGAAGCGAGCAATATAGAATCCACAACAAACTAAACCATCTATCACCATAGTGTTCTTAAATTAAAACATATACATCTTGATCTCCTCCAATCAAACACCCACTCACTAGCTTCATCATTTTGGTTTCTTATTAACTGGTCTTTTAACCCAGTTCTGGGTGAGGGCTATACACAGAATGATAACACTTTGAAGATTAATGTTGATTAAGATTAACATTAACAATAGGTCTCCCCAGTGGGCCCCAAAATCCCCCCCTACGCACCCCCCCACGCTAGGAAGAAAAGAAATACTGAAACGTTTCATCCCAGAGAAGCCCAAAGCTGCCTAATGCCCTTGGACCACTGGCACAGGCACCCCACTGCCTATGGCAGAGCCCCGGTACCCCGAGCCTCCAGGGCAACTCACCTCAGCCAAGAAGTGCTCTTATGCCTCCTTGACGCCAGCTGCTCCTCCTGCAGGCCAAGGCACAGCTCTCACGCACAGGACACGGCCACGCACATGCACAGTCAGGGATGCCCTGGGCTGGCCCAGCAGCCTCCCCCCGGAGAGGGGCACTGACAGCCGTCGGCACTCACGTGCCTGCACACTGCCCCCAGCCAGCGCTCTTGAGCGCGTGTGCGCACTAGTTCCATGCCCGGCTTGGCCTGCGTCAGCTGGATGCTGAGTACGTGGCCCCCCACAGGGCCCCTGCTGCCCGTGGGGCTGTCCTGCCCTCGCGCCTCTGCAATGCCACCTTCAGTGTCAATGTCCTGCCCTGTGAGGTTAACACGTCCCCCTGAATTAAGGAGTAGGATGAGAAAAGCTAAGGTGACCTATTTGTAGCTTAGCAACCTAGATAAGATAAATGCTATTGTAAGCACACTGAATAGTAAAGCAGGAGGCTGCAAGCTTGGTGTAAGCAAGAGTTGTACAGATAACAGGGACTTTTGGTACAGAAACTAGGAACTCCATCGTCTACAAGAAGCAGCCATTTGGCTGAGACCGGTTTTGTGGTTTGGAGCTCAGCCAACTCAGCATTCCAGGCCAAAAGTGAAGAGTACATGGTGAGGAAGACTGCGAGCCTTCATCCGCAAGACCCCAACAGACGACCACCTGATGGCACAAGTGCCAGCAGGAGGAGACTTACGATAATGAGTTCCTGAGGGTGACATAATGGTCACGCCCAGTAACTGCAATAACCCGACCCAGGATAGTGAGTATGCATGTCCTTGTGTAATAAATAGACTCTTGTTTTGTGATCTGGTGTGCAAGTTAGGAGGTGCGATCCCCCTTGCACCCGGCGCCGTAATGAACATACCTGCTTTATAACTCTTTGTGAGTTGTAGAGTTTGCTTCCGCAGATCGATTTGGCGACCCAGATGGGACCTTCTCTGTCCGGCTGCGAGACCTGCTGAGGACAGGATTCCTCAGGCGCCCCTGAGATTTCTTGGGAGGACTCCCCACTCACCCAGATCATCGCAGGGACAGACAAGGACCATTCTTAGCAGACCAGGTATGTTATAATGGAACAAGGGGATACCTGTAAGTGGTGAGGAGACGTCCTACACGGGGTAAGGAGCATTGGTGCTCGCCCCTGGAAAGGTTGGGGTTTGAGTCCCCATAAGGTGGTATCCTCAAGTGCCTTGGGGTCTCCTAACTGTAGTGATAGGAGCTGTAGGTGGCATTGCCGTAATTATAGTCATCTGTTGTAAAATCCGGTACCGTGCATTATGGTTTAAACTGATCTGTGTGGACTTGTGGCAAATGGTTTACGGTTAACCATTTATGCTATATGTGAACTGGATTATTACTTTAATTGTTACAGTTTGTGGTGTGAGTGAGAAGCGTAACGGGCCCTGTTGTGTAACTGAGTGTCTGCATTGTGAGACGCAGCGCAGCTGCGAAGCGAGTGCGGAGTTCTGATCCGCGGTTCCGTGTTCTCCGCGAGGAGAGCGGCCGGAAATGAACAAAGTGAATGAAATAACATATGTACGAATTTTGGTTATGAGAAAGATATCTTCGACATACCGACATATTGAAAATAGTTGTACCTTTAAAATTTATATTGAAGTATATTTGTTGTAATCAGGTGATAGGGATTAACGTCAAGTACGAAGGAACAATGAAGAGATTTACAGTTCTTTGGTTGAAATGATGCAGATGGTTAGGAATACCTTGGAATAGGCCGACCTGACACATCGTAGATAAAAAGGCCTTGAAACTTAGTATTCTAGATAGGGAGGCCAAGCGGTGTTTGAGGCGCGAAAAGGGGATTAAGATAGACTCGCGAGGCGAGTCAGTCTACTGCTTTGGGTGTTGGGGGTGGAGAAATTTTAGTGATTTTTAATCAAATTTTAACTACACTTTGTGTAGGCAAGCAGGATGGGGGGTCAACAGAGTGGAGGCATCGTGAAAAAGAGCACCCATTTGGTAAAATCTGAATAAGCCCGCGGTAACTATTGTAAGTATTTGTCCGTTTGCTGAGAGTGACACAGGGGTTCGAGTCCCCTTCGACTGTTTGGTGTAAAAGTATTGTCTATCGTCATAGTGATTGAATATTTGTGGTGTTGTTATGTGAAAAGTTTGTTTGTTTCTGTGATTTCCTGTGTGTAAAATGGGATGAAGTAATGTATGCAGATGTGTTTTTCACTTTGCGAAACCATCCGGAATGGCACAAGGAGTGCGGTATAAATTTAGCACCTGAAGACCCTTTTGTATTGGCATTGGAAAAGGAACGACAGAAGGATCAGGGAAAGTCGAAGCGGTGTTGTTCAGCATGTAGCATTGGGCAGAGATATTTGGGGACAAAGGAACAAGATAAAGAGGAAGAACTGGAAATGTTGATAACGCCCCGGGCTAGGTTGCTAGAAAGGGGGGCAGAGGGGGTGTTGACTCATCTCCGAGTGAGAGTGATTTAGAAATTGCTGAGAAAAAGGAACGCAGAGGTTTTAGGCCTGTGGCAGGGAGGACTCGGAACAAAGGCGGCAGGGGTGCGTTACCCATTCAAGCTCCTTTACGGGAGGCTGTGGGACTGGAAGGCCGATAGTAGTCAAAGTCCCCTTTACAATCACAGATTTGAATAACTGGAGACAAGCAGCGGGCAATTATCGAGATAATCCTGAAAAGACAGCCCGAGCTTTTGAGGTGTTCTAAAAACTCAAGATCCAGATTGGAGTGATTTAGATGCTGTGATAGGAGAGGTGTTTGACTTTGAATCTCCGGTAGACACGGGTGCCTCTTACTCTGTATTAAACCAAGAATTAATACCCGTGGATGAGGATTTTGTGATTGTAATAGGTGCTACTGGCCAAGAAGAGAAAGCTTTCCTTTTTACAGCCACTTAAATACAAGTTAGGAAAACAAATAGGGATACATAAGTTTTTGTATATGCCAAATTCTCCAAAATCCCTATTGGGGCGAGATTTATTAGAACAATTGGGAGCAGAAATAACATTCAAAAAGGATAAAATGGAATTTAAAGTTAAAAATGAACAATGAATCGAAGCCTTAAGTCTGGCTCTAATACAAGCTGAAAAAAACAAAGCAAATACCCCAAGAAATTTTAGATGAAGTATATCCAGGGGTGTGGGCCTCTGGGATACCTGTGAAAGCCAAAAATGCAGCACAAAAGAGATAGAATTAAAGCCAGGGACTGGCCCAGTTAGAATTAAACAGTATCCATTGAGTCTAGAAGATCGGAAGGGAATAAAAGAAATAATTGACAATTTCTTGCAATTCGGACTACTTGTGGAATGTGAGTCAAAGTATAATACTCCTATTTTACCTGCGAAAAAGCCGGATGGCAAAAGTTACAGATGGGTTCAAGATTTGAGAGCAATAAACAAAATTGTAGAAGATTTATACATTGCTAACTAAATTAAAGAATAGTCAGATATGGTTTACCATACTGGATTTAAAGGATGCCTTTTTCTGTCTGGCTTTGGCAAAAGAGAGCCAAAAATTATTTGCATTTGAGTGGGAAAATCCCGATACAGGGAGAAAAACCCAATTAACCTGGACAGTGTTACCCCAAGGATTCGAGAATAGTCCTACTATCTTTGGTAATCAATTAGCATGAGAGATTGCACTCTGTTACAATATGTAGATGATCTTTTAATTGCTACAGAAACAGAAAAAGAATGTGTGCAATGGACTGTAAGTTTGTGTAACTTCTGGGGATTACGTGAATATCGAGTCTCTCAACAGAAAGCTCAGCGGGTACACTCACAAGTGACATATCTCGGATTTGAAATCTCGGGAGGACAAAGAGAACTCGGAGCGGAACGAAAAGAAGCTATTTGCCACACACCAGAACCCAGGATGGTAAAAGAACTCAGAACCTTTCTTGGAATGACAGGTTGGTGCAGATTATGGATGTATAATTATGGACTTTTAGTGAAACCACTGCATGAACTACCGAGAGAAAATGCGTTAAAACTAGTTTGGACGGGGGAAGCAAAGAGGGCATTTCAACAGTTAAAAATGGAACTTATGAGAGCCCCAGCTTTAGGCCTCCCAGATATTTCAAAACCCTTTTGGTTGTTTTCTCATGAAAGACAGGGCATAGCGCTGGGAGTGCTTGCTCAACGATTAGGACCCTACAGGAGAGCGGTTGCATACTTCTCCAAACAATTAGATGAAGTGAGTAAAGGATGGCCCGGATGCCTGCGAGCAGTGGCAGCGGTCGTCCTCAACATTCAGGAAGCTCGCAAGTTTACTACGGGTCAGAAAACAACGGTATTGGTCTCTCATACAGGTTCAGCAGTATTAGAACAAAAGGGGAGTCACTGGCTTTCTCCTTCTCGATTTTTGAAATACCAAGCTATTTTGGTAGAGCAGGATGATGTTAATATACAGCCTGCTACTATTGTAAACCCAGCATCTTTCCTCAGTAGAGATAGCTCAGAACCTGTGATGCGTGACTGTTTAGGGACAACGGAAGCTGTCTATTCAAGTCGACCGGACCTGAAAGAAGAACCACTGGAGGATGCTGAGGACTCATGGTTCACAGACGGGAGCAGCTTTGTGAAGCAAGGAGAACGTAAGGCTGGGTATGCTGTGACTACCTCCCATAAGGTAATAGAAGCTAAATCTTTACCTGTTGGGACATCTGCACAGAAGGCCGAAATAATTGCTTTGACTCGAGCCCTAGAATTGTCAAAAGGGAAGAAAATTAATATTTGGACTGATTCTAAATATACCTTTGGAATGGTACATGCCCACAGAAAGAGCGAGGATTGCTTACAGCCCAAGGAAAACAGATAAAACATGCAAAAGACATTTTACAACTCCTAGAAGCTGTAAAATTGCCAGAGAAAGTGGCTATTATGCATTGCAGAGGACACCAAAAAGGTAACACTGAACAGGACATTCGAAATAAATTGGCAGATCATGAGGCCAGGCAAGCCGCAGAAAAGACAGAAGTTGAGGCATTGGCTTTGATTCCAGATGGTAAATTTCAAGTGTTAAAATTAAATTTAGGCTCTGAAAGATATTCAGAGGAAGATAGGATGACTTAGGAGAGAAAGAAAAAGATGACGGATGGGTATATACACTAGATGAACGTATTCTAATACCCTCCAGAATATTGTGGAAATTAATTTTAGATGAGCACAGCAAAACTCATTGGGAAGCAGATGCTTTGTACAAGGATCTAAACAAAAGAATAGTAGGTCGCAATTTGTATACTGTGGTAAAACAAGTAACACAACAGTGTGAAATTTGTTTGAAAAATAGCCCTAACACAACCAATAGGGTACAGGTAGGGACAACTGGAAAGGGTAACATCCCAGGGCAACAACGGCAAATAGACTTTTCCGAACTCCCAAGAAAAGGAGGGTATCGGTATTTGTTAGTGTTAACAGACACGTTCTCAGGTTGGCCAGAAGCTTTCCCTTGCAGAACAAATAAAGCTCGAGAAGTCATCCGAGTATTGCTGAATGAAATTATACCTCGATTTGGAATACCAGCAGTAATAACATCAGATAGAGGTACTCACTTTTGCGCACAAATAGTTCAACAACTTAGCAAAATGCTAGGGTGTCGTGGTTTAACCCCAGCCAGCAAAAATAAACTCCACGCAGCCGCTCGATCACCCCCCCCCCGGTGGGATGGCGGAGAGAATCGGGAGGGCACAAGTAGGAAAGTTCCCGGGTTGAGATAAAAACAGTTTAATAATTGAAATAAAACTAAGTAGAACAGTAATAATAACAATGAGGACAACAACAATAACAGAATACACAAAACAGGCAATGCACAACGCAACCGCTCACCGACCGCCGACCGCGTGTCACAAACGGGGGGCGAGCCCCCCCACACAGCTGGTTTTTATACTGAGCATGATGTCACATGGTATAGAATACCCCATTGGCCAGCTGGGTCCACCACCCCAGCTGTGCTCCCCCCTCCCGGTGCAAGCATCACCCAGCAACAGCCAAAGCATCAATGGGCCATCAATGCTCCTTTCACACTGAACCCAAAACACAGCACACCCCCCAAGCTACCGGGAAGAAAGGTAACCCTGTCCCAGGCGGAACCAGGACATAGGGATTGAGTGGCAGTTACATACGCCACATTGACCCCAAGCAAGTGGGCAGGTTGAGAAGATGAATCATTTGATAAAACAACAACTGCCTAAAATTTGTCAAGAAACTAATCTATATTGGTATCAAGCGCTTCCACTTGCGTTGCTTAGGATCAGAACAAAACCGAGAACTAAGGAAAGCATAAGTCCTTTTGGAATTCTGTTTGGAAGGCCGTACCAATCGCAATATAGAGTAGAGGATTTGAATCAGTTAGGAGAAGGATATTTGCAACAGTGTATGATTGCTCTAGGAAAACAATTGGGCCGAATGGAAAAAGTTGTCTTAGGAACCAGAGCTAGGGGCCTAGACCAACCGGTTCACCCTTTTAAGCCAGGGGATTGGGTTTATGTCAAAGTTTTTGCAGGTCAACCGCTGGAAGAAAGGTGGGAGGGACCGTTCCAGGTGTTGCTGACGACCTTTACTGCAGTCAAGATCAAGGAGCAGACACCCTGGATACACCATACTCATGTGAAGAAAGCTCCACCTGGAGAATGGACTTCTGAGAGGACAGGACCATTAAAGTTGAAACCTTCTGGAATGCAGTAAATTACACTTGGGACTTTGACATATTATACACTGATAATTAGCTTTTGAGTAAGGGATGAAAACACTAAGAGACTTGATATTCCTTTGTTGCTTTTGGATAGAATTACTCCATGAGGGGTCAGGGAATCCATGGAAAGGAAACCTACACACAGACTTGTTACAAAGAGCAGTCGAGATTGCTAATAAGTCAGATTGTTGGGCCTGTACTCATTTTCCAGAGCGTTCAAGGAAGGGAATTCCCTTAATTGGAATCCCTATACCAGCTAGTATATCTTGGAACACTCTGTGAGTAAACACTTCTTTTAATGTAAGTAAGGAAATGAAAGAACAGGAATGAACTGTTCAGAACAACTCCAGAACAAAAATATTGTACCTGTGTACAACGGTGTAACCCCCCCCAGAGGAATGGACGAAATCAGATGCCTAACAAAGACTGATTTTGTTGGAAATTATTCTAATTGTAATAAGACTATAAATATTGGGGTCTTAAGACTTGTTGAATCTTTTGAATGGCCGGTACCCGAAGGAAAAGGTTGGTGTTGGATTTGTGGCAACAAGGCCCACAAGGTCTTGCCACCAAATTGGTCAGGGATATGCGCTTTGGGAGCAGTGGTACCACACATTACTATGATTGAGGAATTAGAATCTAAAATGTGGCTAAGAACATACCTTCGAAGAAGTAAAAGAAGTGGAAATAACCCATTAGTAGAGAGACCCACTGGGTTCCATTCTTTCGCACGATGGTTTCTCCCATGGTTAGGTGTTGGTGAATTAGAGAAAGCTATAGTAAACATATCTGCTAGGATTGAGAAAATTGGGAACGAAACCTATGATGCTACAAAGGCCTTGCAAGAAGCGGTGTCTGAACTGGCAGAAATAAGCCTCCAGAATAGAATGGCTTTGGACATGACGTTAACCTCTCAAGAGGGGTATGCACGATGCTAAACACAAGCTGTTGTGTATACGTAGATCAAAGTGGTAGAATTTCTACTGATTTAGAAGAAATCTGGAAAGAGACAAAAATACTCCAGGAAATACAGAAAGATGACACTTCACATGGATTAGGGGAAACATTCAAACGGTTAACTTCATGGATTCCCGACCTTAGTCAGTGGCTGAAAAAGTTGTTAGGTATTCTTATGATTGTTATATTGAGTTTTGTTTGCATATATGTAATAATAGAGTGTTTTTGGAAATGATGTTCTATAATTGGAAACCGAAGTTCTGAGAAGGTGAGACTAATATAAGAGGAACTACAGTGAAGTTCTCCTTCTATAGCCTCAAAGTAGCTTAATTTATTAAGCTTTAACTATATACCCTCAAAAGAAAAGGGTGGATTGATAGGGATTAACATCAAGTACGAAGGAACAATGAAGAGATTTACAGTTCTTTGGTTGAAATGATGCAGATGGTTAGGAATACCTTGGAATAGGCCGACCTGACACATAGTAGAAAAAAAGGCCTTGAAACTTAGTATTCTAGATAAGGAGGCCAAGCCTGTATCTTGAGAAAAGAGGGTGGTGCTAGTGAGAATTACGCTACTTAAGCCAGGAGCTAGAACTAAGTAGGTGTGAAGACTGAGACTTTTGCATATGTTAATGAATGTAATGAATATGTATACTCTAACTGTATATAACTTCTATGGTTAAGTGATTTGGCACGCACACTAGGTGGAGCGATCCCCTGTGCGTCCAGCGCTGCAATAAAGAATACCTGCTTTCTAAAACTCTAAATGAGTCTTAGAGAGTTTTTTGGAGACTTCTTCGTTTCAGATTGGCAGCCCGGGTGGGATTTCCTCTGCTTGCCTGCGGGACCCGCTGAGAAAAAGGGCTCCCTTGGGTACCCGCGGAGACTTCTCCGGAGGGACTCCTCGCCTCATCCGGATCACCGCAGGAGCAGACAAAGGACTATCTATTTGATAAAGGTATTCTTTAACTTTTGGGATTGGCCAATTGGGGAGTAAGGGGATACCTGTAAGTCGCGAGGTAAGGAGCATTGGTGCTCGCCCCTGGAAAGGTTGGGGTTTGAGTCCCCATAAGGTGGTATCCTCAAGTGCCTTGGGGTCTCCTAACTGTAGTGATAGGAGCTGTAGGTGGCATTGCCGTAATTATAGTCATCTGTTGTAAAATCCGGTACCGTGCATTATGGTTTAAACTGATCTGTGTGGACTTGTGGCAAACGGTTTACGGTTAACCATTTATGCTATATGTGAACTGGATTATTACTTTAATTGGTACAGTTTGTGGTGTGAGTGAGAAGCGTAACGGGCCCTGTTGTGTAACTGAGTGTCTGCATTGTACGTGTGAGACGCAGCGCAGCTGCAAAGCGAGTGCGGAGTTCTGATCCGCGGTTCCGTGTTCTCCGCGAGGAGAGCGGCCGGAAATGAACAAAGTGAATGAAATAACATATGTACGAATTTTGGTTATGAGAAAGATATCTTCGACATACCGACATATTGAAAATAGTTGTACCTTTAAAATTTATATTGAAGTATATTTGTTGTAATCAGGCAAGCAGGATTGGGGGGTCAACAGAGTGGAGGTATTGTGAAAAAGAGCCCCTTAAGCTGTATTTTAGCACATTGGAAAGATATAGGAGGACCCCCAGATAAAAACATGAGTAGAAAAACTTGAATAAAATATTGTCATCAATGGTGGCCCTTACATAAGTTAGGAGATAAAGAAAAATAGCCCTTTAATGGAACCTTGAACTATAATACTTTGTTACAATTAATATTGTTTCTAAGAAGGGAGGGAAAATGGGGTGAGGTTGCTTATGCTAACATGTTTTTCACTTTAAGAAATCACCCAGAATGGCAGAAAGAGTGTGGTATAAACCTGGCCCCGCAGGATCCTTTAGTGATGGCGTTAGAAAAAGAAAATAAAAGAAAAGGAAAAGGAAAGTTGAAGAGGTGTTGCTCGGCATGCAGCATAGGGCAGAGGTGTGTAAAGTTAGGAAAAATGAAGGATCCTGGAGTGAGAGATCTACCGGAACATTATAAGCCGCCTGTAGGGATAGAACAAAAGGAAAATGAGGACTCTGAATGGGAACCCCCCCCGATAGTCCAGTATCCTCTCGCACTCGAAACAAAGAGCGAGCAGTAATACAGGCACCACTAAGGAAAGCAGTGGGACCAAAAGGAGAGCCTATTTTAATAAAGGTTCCTTTTTCCTCATTTGATCTCAAAACATGGAAAAATGTAGCGAAAAATTACCAAAGCGATTCGGTGGGAGTGACCAAACATTTCCAATTTATAATAAAACAGCACAACCCTGGTTGGGGAGATATTCAATTATTATTGGATCAGATGACAGAAACTGAGAAGCAGTTAATTTTAAAAACCGCCCAAGATTTGGCCACTGATCATCTGAAAAGTACTGAGGAAGATATAAAAGAACACTTTCCCTTACAAGATCCACATTGGAATCCAAATAGAAGAGCCCACTTTAAGTTGTTGAGCTCATATAGAGATTGGATTATAAGAGGAATGAAGCAGGGTAGTCCAAAAACAATTAATTGATCAGCTTTATATACTATCCGGCAAGGTCTATTCTTCAGAATTCTTCAGAATTTCCGGATAAACTACGAGATATTATGAGGCGGCATACCCCTTTAGAGCCGAGGTCAAAAGCCTACTTTTGTAGGCTTATTACATAATTAGTCAATATTTCGTTCCCAATTTGAGTTGATGTTCTTGCTTGTACAATGTAAGGTCTTCTATACATTATTTCAAAGGAACTTAGCTCCTCCTTAGTTTTGGGCTTAGTTTTTATTCTCAGGAGTGCCAAGGGCAATGATTGGGGCTAAGGCAAATTGGGCTCCTGTCTTCATTTTACAATTTGCAACTTAATCAAATGGTTTATCTTTTCTATTTGACCGCTTGACTGTGGATTATACGGGGTATGCAATTGCCAATTTATTCTTAAAAGCTTGCTGACTTGCTGAACAACCTTTGCAACAAAATGAGGGCTCCGGTCGGACGAAATTACCACGGGAACTCCAAATTTTGGTATTATTTCTTGCAATATTACTTCAGTTATTTCTTTAGCTTTATTGGTTCGGCAGGGGAACGCTTCTGGCCATTTGGAAAAGGTGTCTGTCAAGACCAATAAATATCGAAACCCCCCTTTTCTTGGGAGTTCCGAAAAATCAATTTGCTATTGTTGTCCTGGGTAATTTCTTCTCCCTATTTGTCCGACTTGGGCTTTAGATTTTATCTTAGGATTATTTTGTAGACAAATTTCACACTGTAATGTTACCTGTTTACCAGTGGTGTATAGATTTCGAGCGACTATCAGTCGCTCAAGTATTTGTGTAGGGCCTCTATTCTTTAGTGGGATTTCCTATGTTGTGCCATAACTATAGCCCAGAACAAGGCCAATGGTATTACTAATTTCCTTTGTGGAGTTTTTGCCTACTCATTTTTTTTTTATCTTTTCTTCTAAATCTTCAATTAGTTTTTGATCTTCTTTAGAATATTTAGGTTGGCACTTGATTTGTATTTTACCGTCTGGGACTGGAGACTGCACTTCTAAATCATCTTTCTCTGCAACTTTTTTGGCCTCGCGGTCTGCCATAGCATTGCCCAATTTTTGAGCGGTGTTTCTTTTTTGATGAGCTTTACAGTGCATGATAGCTACCTTCTCAGGTAACAGCACTGCTTTCAGGAGCTTAAGAATTTCTTCAGCATGTTTTATGTGCTTCCCTTGAGTAGACAGGAGTCCTCTTTTTTCCCACACAGCTCCATGAGCATGGACTACCCCAAAAACATACTTAGAGTTTGTCTAGATGTTAATTTTCTTGCCTTTGGCTAGTTCCAATGCTCGAGTTAGAGCTATTATTTCTGCCTTTTGCGCGGAGGTATTTGGGGCAAGGGTCTTGGACTCTATTACTTGATTTGCAGTGGTTACCGCCTATCTTGCTTTGCGGATACCTTGTCGGACAAAGCTGCTTCCGTCGGAGTACCAAGAGTTTTCAGCATTTTCTAGCGGTTCTTCTTTCAGGTCAGGTCGACTAGTATAGACTGCTTCTATTGGTTCCAGGCAGTCGTGCGATACTGGTTCTCCCGTGGTTCCGTTAAGGAAAGATGCTGGATTGACAATATTAGTAACCACTATTTCTACATCCTGCTGCTCTATCAGGATGGCTTGATATTTAAGGAATCTTTGAGGTGTGAGCCAATGCCTTCCTTTTACCTCTGATATCGCCAACACGGTATGAGATACTGATACTGTAATTTTTTGGCTCAATGTAAACTTCTGTGCCTCTTGAATATTTAAAGCCACTGCTTAAACTAAAGCCACACTTAAAGCCACTGCAGCTACTGTCCTCGAGCAACTGGGCCAGCTTCTACTTACTTCATCAAGCTGTTTGGGAAAGTACGCTCCTGCTCTCCGATACGGTCCTATGTTTTGGGCCAAGATTCCTAAGGCTACTCCTTGTTTTTCATGCGAAAACAACCAAAAAGGTTTGGTGGTATTCGGTAGTCCCAGAGCTGGTGCTTTCATCAGTTCTTGTTTTAGTTGATCGAATGCTTTGTCAGCTTCTCCGTTCCAGCTAAGATCTTTCGAGCTTGATCTTAAAAGCTTATGAAGTGGTTTTACCAAAAGCTCATAATTATAAATCCATAGACGGCACTATCCTGTCATGCCTAAGAAGGGTTGGAGTTCTTTAGCTGTCTGGGGCTTAGGAGTCTGGCAAATGGCCTCTTTTCTTGCGGCTCTAAGTATTCGCTCTTCGGTTGTGATTTCATACCCAAGACAGGTACCAGCTGCTGGGCTATGTGAGTTTTCTGTGGGGAGACTTGGTAACCATTTAGTCCGAGAAAGTTGAACAAACTGACAGTCCATGCTATACACAGTTCTTCTGTTTTAGTGGCTATTCATAGATCATCTACATATTGTAATACTGTTCTAATTCCGTGCGGTCACTCCCATTGCTCTAGATCTTTGGCTAACTGATTGCCGAAAAGTGTGGGGCTATTTTTAAATCCTTGTGGTAACACGGTCCACGTTAATTGTGTTTTTCTTCCGGAGTCTGGATTTTCCCATTCAAATGCAAAGAGCAGTTGGCTTTTGGAGCTCAAGGGTAAACAAAAGAAGGCATCTTTCAGGTCCAATACGGTAAACCAAGCTAATTCAGGTGCTAATTTGGTTAACAATGTATATGGATTTGCCACAACAGGGTGCAAATCTTCAACAATTTTATGAATAGCTCTAAGATCTTGTACTATTCTATAACTACTATCTGTTTTTTTAACCGGTAAGATAGGAGTGTGATATTCTGATTCACACTTTATTAATAGTCCATTTTTAATAAATCGGTCAATTATAGGTCGAATTCTTTCCCTATCTTCCGTTCTAAGGGGGTATTGTTTAATTCTTAGAGGCCGTGTTCCTTGCTTGAGTTTGATCAATATTGGATGGGTATTTTTCACCCTTCCTGGTATTTCTGAAGCCCATATTCCTTGAAATACTTGGTTCTGGATTTCCTCAGGTATTCCTGAACCAACAGGGGTTTTATGAGGGCTAGACTCAAAATTTCAGCAAGCTGATCATTTCTTACTCGGAACACAATTTTTTCTTTCTTAAATTTTATTTTTGCCTTTAATTGTTCTAATAGGTCTCGCCTTATGATAATGAATTCCTGAAGATGACATAATGATCACGCCCAGTAATTGTAATAACCCGACCCAGGATAGTGACTATACAGGTCCTTATGTAATAAATAAACTCCTGTTTTGTGATCTGGTGTGCAAGTTAGGACGCGCGATCCCCCTCGCACCTGGCACCGTAAAAAACATACCTGCTTTATAACTCTTTGTGAGTTGTAGAGTTTATTTCCGCACATCACCTCCACCCCGGGACCCCCATTCTTTTGGTCCCCCACCAACCCCAGCAGCACACACGTCCTCCTCCCCACCTGGCCCTGCCTCAGCCCAGGCTCCTGCCTTCCCCCCACTGCTCACAGCCACACACAGACCCCCGGCCACCCCCTTGCCCAGCCGAGGGCTGCGGGGACTGTGGGGTACTCTGCCCTCACCCTCCTCTTTCCCGTTGGGGGCCTGCCACTGCACGGCGGACACAGGACAGGTCGTTGGCGAGTACTCTCCAAACTCCTGCCCAGCAGCACCGAGGTTCTCCTCAAGATGCTCCCCCAGCTCTGGGAGCAGCCTCCTTTGTACCCGCTGGGGCACCCATGTCACAAGCCCACAGTGACATCACAGTGACACGGCCATCACTGCCCACTGTGACACAGCAATCCCGTCCCTGGGGCTGGTGCCAAGAGGTGCCGTGGGGCCCAGGCGCGGCCACCGGGGAAACGGGGCATCACTCTCAGCACCTACTCTTAGCACAGCGGCGGGAGTGACCGCAGGCGCCGCGTGTCAGCATCTCCCTGTGGGGTTTGCCTGTCCCGCGGCTGTCCAGCTGTGGCAGCTCCCCGCCCCAAGTCCAAGCGTGAGCCAGGCTGTGCATGTACTCCCAGCAGGCACATGCAGACACTCGCACACACGCGCGTGCACCACGGGTGTGCACGGACAGACACACCGCGTGGGCTCCAGCACAGACCTCAAGCATCCAGCCCCCATTTGGATCCAGCATCCAGCCCCCAAACTACAGCCCGGGAAGGGGAAAAATAAAGACTAGCCCTCTGCTCTAGCCCAGGCAGACACCGTGCTTGCAGGCTGCCAAGAGGAATGGGATCTCTCACTTTCTCAGAGAGCGGCGGCTGCCGGCACGTGGGGGGACACCGTGAGGAAGGGGTGAGGGCACGCGGCAGACACAAGTCGAGCTGCCACACATCATCTTTGGTTTATTATGCTTCCTAAAGGAGCTCTTGGGCTTGTGGGTGGTCGTTGTGGCTCGCCGTCTCCCCGTGAACCTGCACTCGGTACATACATACTCTGGGTTTCCCCAGTTGCTCTGCACCTGGAATCTGATGTAGCGAAATGTCCTGGGAAGCTCCTTCTGTAAAGAAGTGGGGGGAGCCATCATTACGCAGGTGGCAAGAGCCACGGCATATCGCCAGAGTCCCCTCTGCCCGCGCTCCCTCTGCTGAGGACCAAGCGGCAGCCCTGAGGAAGGAGGAAGCCAGGGCCACCAGACCTGCCTTTGCCAGGGCCACGGAGGAGCCCTCTGTGCCTAGAAAGCAAAGGCCTGGCCTCAGAGGTTTGCTGAGGGGAGCTGTGGAACTGGAGGCGCTTTGCTGCCCGGGCTGCCGCGGGTTGCAGGGAGAGTCCCGCTGAGGGGGGAAGACGTCTGCCGTCCTCCCTCCCGCCGTCTCCCCTGAGGGGGACTGTTTCCCTTCCCGGACCCCTTCCCACTGCTCCTTTCTCTGCGCTACCCGAAGGAAAAGGAAGGCCCTTGCAAAGGTGGGGCAGCTGCCTCGGCCAGCAGAGCAAAGCCCCGTTTGCTCTCCCCTTGCCGTCTTCCCCGCAGGAGCATGGAGCGTGGGAGAGCAGAGGCTGGCTGGGGTGATCCTCCGCACTCTTTCCTCCAAGGACTTGCAGACAGCCCTGCCTTCTTCCCGAGCATCCTGCTGAAGCCTTGGACAGTGGCAAATTATGTAAATAATGTGTAAGGCAGTTATAAGCTTAACGATGAATTGTCATTTTCTTACCAAGGATATAGCTCTTCTGTTCCTCCCAAACCTTCCTGGAATACATCATCCTTAGTCCCTGAGAAAAGCAGTGTCAGGATGATCTGAAAGACTGTATTTCAAAGACTGTTTTAATAAGACTGGCATGGTTGCCAGGGTCGTCCCTGATAAAGCAGCAAACCTGTGCCCTGAAACTGAACTTTGCTTCAAAATGAGGAGGGGGCACTTCCGCAGACGACCACCGACGACCACCAGAGACCCCCGCGCAAGCGCAGAAGGACTGGGAAGAATGCCAAGGAAGATAAGAAGTAACGCTTACATAATCTCATGAATATGTATTAGTTAGGCATGGCTTTAGGCGTGGTTTTGCTAATTTTGTACTATAAAGGAGAGCCTGGAATTTGTGGCGGTGTGCTTGATTTGTGGAAAATATCTACCCTGCACCCTGGGCAGAATAAAGCCATGTCTCCTCTCTAAACATGCTTGTTTAGTGTGTTTCGAGGGCTTAAAATCGACAACAGTTTTTGGCGACCCAGATGGGACCACGGTGATTTGGGTTGGATTTTGCTCAGCTGCCAGCCGCTGCCGGGAGAGGATCGTGGGTCGGACTCCAGCGCGCACCGGAGGAATTTTCCGGGGACTCCCCTTGCGATCTCCCGGTTGGTGGTGAGTAGCTGGTCAATATCCATGGGTGAGACATTGCTATTTTTTTTTGGGTTCCCCCGGGTAAGTCGTACCTGTAGTGGTACACTTCGGTGGGATATATTTGGTGATCTTTGGTAATCTTGGGCGACCGCAGTCTTGGTAATTTTCCCTGCGTTAGTATGGTGATGACCGGAGCATGGGATTTTGGTTTGGAATATTTTTGGCGACCACGGTCTTGGTAGTTTTCCCTGCATTAGTATGGTGATCACCGGAGCCTGGGATTTTAGTTTGGAATATTCTTGGCTGTTTTGGTCATTATTGTAAGGGATACTATAATTTTGTCTTACTTTATAAAAGGGTTTACAAATGGGGAATATAACTTCCGCGGAAGGCGGAATAATTAGACCTTCACCTTTAGGATGTATTTTGAGTCACTGGAGAAAATATGGGGGCGATCCACTTATGCAAAGGAAATTAATAACGTATGGTAATCAATGGTGGCCAATGTATACTTTAGAGGACCAAGAAAAATGGCCTGTCAATGGAACTTTAAATTATAATACTACTTTGCAGTTAATGTTATTTTGCAGAAGAGAAGGAAAATGGGATGAGGTGCCGTATATGGATTTGTTTTTCACTTTGAGAAATGATTATAAAAGTCGAAAAGGTTGTGGGTCGGTAGCAAAAGATACGAATGTATTGGCGTTAGAAAAACAGGCAGAACGAGTGCCGAGACAGTGTTGTTCAGCACGTAGCATTGGAAAAAGGTGTAAAAAGCTTAAGGGGCCTCCTGAAGAGGAGGAGGATGTGGATTTATTAGCATCCCCAAGGGGGGAGACGGAGAAAGTTCGATGGGAAACAGTGAAGAAGAGGAAAATCATTTTAGTCCAGTAGCTAGGCGGACTAGGAAGGGAGGAGCGGCAGTACAAGCGCCTCTGAGACAGGCTGTGGGGCCAGAAGGGGCCCCGGTAGTTGTCAAAGTCCCTTTTTCCACGGCTGATTTAAGGCCATGGAAGGAAATGGCAAGGACTTACAGGGAAGATCCGGCAAACGTGACTGAAGTGTTAGAAACTATAAGAGAAAACCATGGTCCTGATCGGCGAGACTTGCAGGTGATGTTGAATACTTTGTTGACTTATGAGGAGCGGAGAACTGTTTCACTTAAAGCAAGAGAGGAAGCAGAAAGGGTCCACGCTCAGGACGCTCAAGCGGGTAGACTAGAGGATCATTTTCCTTCTACAAATCCTGGCTGGGACCCCAACAGTCAGGCACAGAGGCTCTTGCTTACTGAATATCAGAGACTTGTTTTATTTGGCGTCAAGAATGCTATACCTAAACCAAAGAACATTTCTAAGATCTATCAGGTAGTTCAAGGAAAAGACAAGACTCCTTCGGCCTTTTATGAAAGATTGTGTGAAGTTGCTAGAAAATGGACGGACCTAGATAATTTGACTTTTGTTACTTTCTTTATAGGACAATTGAATCCAGATATTAGAAGAAAACTGCAGAAAATTGAGGGTGGAGATGCGAGGTCTATCGATAAGTTGCTGGAAGTAGCGTGGAGAGTATATAATAACCGAGAAGAGGAGGAAAAGACAAGACAAGAGAAAGAACAAGCTAAAAAGGAAAATTGAAAGGCTCAGTTGTTGGCGGCGGCTATAGCAGAGGGGAAACAGAAACAGTGGAAACGGGAATGGTTGGTTTAGACAGAATCGGGCACCAAGCAGAAATATTAGGAATGGGTTTAGACCTCCCCCGGAAGCCAGGTTTAAAACATCGATAGACAGAGGTCAATGTGCTTATTGTAAACAGAAAGGATATTGGAAAAGGGGGTGCCCGCTACTTATGAACAAAACCAGGTTTCCGCAGAAGAGGGAGGATCCGCAAGCAGCGGATTTGCTGACTCTGGATCAGGATTCGGATTGATGGGGACCAGGGGAAGACTCGAAAGGTTCCCCAGCGGAACCCCTGGTTACAGTAGAGTTGGGGAAAGAGAAATTAAAAATTTTGATAGATCCGGGAGCAACTTATTCAGTATTAAATACATGTAAAGGCAAATTGAGTAAACAAACCATGCCTGTTGTTGGGGCAACAGGGAAAAGGGAAATACGGCCTTTCCTTCAACCACTCAAATGTGGAATTGGGAATCGGGTATTTACCCATAAATTTTTATCTATCCCTAGTTGTCCGATGCCCTTGCTTGGGAGAGATGTCCTGAGTAAATTAAATGCACAAATAACTTTTGAAAAAGGAGAAATACATGTGAATATACCAGAAGATAAAGCCTTGGAGGCGCAAGTATTTGTGTTGCAGGAAACTATGGAAAAGACTGAAGAGATTCCGGAAATTGTGCTGGATGCTGTGAATCCGTTGGTATGGGCTTCAGGAGTTCCCGGAAGATCGCAGACTGCAGAACCAGTGGTAACTGCGTTAAAATCCGGAGCTGAACCGGTAAGATGGAAACAATATCCAATTAAACTAGAAGCTAGGAAAGGTTTGGAACCTTTAATAGAAAAATGCTTGATTTATGGATTATTACGTGAACGCCAATCAGGATTTAATACTCCAATTTTGCCAGTAAAGAAACCTCATACAGATGAGTACAGATTGGTTCAAGATTTGAGAGCGATAAATCAGATTGTTCAGGATGTAGTGTTCCTGTAGTGGCTAATCCCTATACCCTTTTGACAACTCTCAAGGAATCTGATCAGTGGTTTACAGTACTAGACTTAAAAGATGCATTCTGTTGTATACCATTGGACTTTGGAAGCCAGAAGTTACTTGCTTGTGAATGGGAGAACCCAAAGACTGGTCGGCAAACACAGGACTGTGCTCCCACAAGGATTTAAGAATAGACCAACCATTTTTGGAAATCAGCTGGCAAAAGAGCTGGAAAAATGGCCACAGGATCATTCAGAGGTCGCTTTACTTCAGTATGTCGATGACATTCTTTTGGGAACTCGAACTCAGGAGGAAGCTATTCAATTTACAATCAGCCTTTTAAATTTCTTGGGATTGGCAGGATACACGGTATCTACGAAAAAGGCTCAGATCGCCCAACAAACTGTGACCTACCTGGGATTTACTATCGCTCAGGGCCAGCGGAGTCTGGGCCTGGAACGAAAAGAAGCAGGTTGTCAAATACCAGAGCCTACACCTAGAAGAGAGTTACGAGCCTTTTTGGGAATGGCCGGGTGGATACCTAATTTTGGACTTATTGCTAAACCTCTTTGTGAAGCTGTGAAAGAAGCAGGAGAATTACTAGAATGGACACCAGAATGTCACACTGCTTTTGTTCAACTACAGCAAGCACTAATGTCAGCGCCTGCCTTAGGGCTCCCTAATCTGGAAAAACCTCTCATTTATGGACATGAGAGGTGCCATATTGCTTCAGGGGTTTTGGTACAACAAATAGGATCATGGAAGAGACCAGTGGGGTACTTTTCTAAACAATTGGACCAAGTTAGTAAAGGATGGCCGTCGTGCTTGCGAGCAGTAGGCGCCACTGTTCTGCTGATTCCGGAAGCCAGGAAATTGACTCTGGGACAGAAAATACTGGTACAGGTACCACATGCAGTGACTGCCGTATTGGAACAAAAAGGGGGACGTTGGTTATCTCCCAGCAGAACGATGAAGTATCAAGCTCTCCTGTTAGAGCAAGATGATATGGAATTGAAAGTAACTACAACTTTAAATCCTGCAATTGTGTTACCTGTCCCAGGTGATACAGAATTAACACAAAATGACTGTCTTAAGACTATTGAACACGTGTACTCTAGTCGAGTCGATTTGAAAGATACACCCATAAATGATTCGGACCTAAATTGAGTTGTAGATGGAAGTAGTTTTGCGATAAATGCAGTTCGAAAGCTGGCTACGCCGTTGTAAGGAATAATGCTGAATTGGAAGCTAAACCCCTTCCTGCAAATACTTCAGCACAAAAAGCAGAACTGCTTGCACTAATAAGAGCTTTAGAACTGGCAGAAGGCTATTTTGCCAATATATGGACAGACTCTAAATTTGTATTCGGGATAGTTCATGCTCATGGAGCCATTTGGAAAGAACGAGCTCCTTTGACATCACAAGGAACTCCAATAAAATATGGAGAACTCATAAAGAAGTTATTACAAGTTATACGGTTACCTAAGCAAGCAGCAAGAATGCACTGCAGGGCTCACCAGTCTGGAAATACTCCCAAGATTTTAGGCAATCAACATGCTGATCAAGCAGCAAAAAGGGCTGCTGAAGGACAGGTGTTACTGATATGGCCTGAAAAATAGCGAGATTTGAATGGGACTCTAGAATACAGTAGAGAAGAAGATCAATTAGCTAAATTACTGAATGCTTAGAAGAAAAAGGATAATTGGTCGATTACGGAAGATAATCGAATTGCGGTCCCTTCAGTGATTCTACGAGAAATAATGGAGTCAGAACATAAAAGTACCCATTGGGGCGCTGAAACTTCAATGAATATGTAAACTTACAAGGAATTGGAGTTGGAATGGGAGGCATAGCTAAAAGTATTGTGAGAAAATGGGAGATACGCCAGAAAAGTAACCCTCGGATACAACCAGGACCTCCCCCTGGACAAACTAAGAAGGGGAACACGCCTGGTGATTATTGGCAAATTGCCTTCCCAGAACTCCCGTGGCAGAATGGGTATCGATACTTGTCAGTATTGGTAGACACTTTTTCAGGTTGGCCAGAGGCCTTTCCCTGCCACACCAACCAAGCAAGGGAAGTAAACAAAGTATTGTTAAAGGAAATAATACCTTGATTCAGGATGTCGTCTGATCGAGGACCACATTTTGTAGCAAAAATCCTTAAAGAATTGGCAAAAGCTTTAGGAATTAGATGGGATTTACACACTCCGTGGAGACCCCAGTCTAGTGGTAAAGTAGAGAGAATGAACCAATCAATAAAAAGACAGCTTAGTAACATTTGCCAGGAGACGCAGTTAAAATGGCCAGAAGCATTACTACTAGCTTTGTTAAGGGTTAGAATAACCCCCGGAGCAAGGGAGAAAATTAGCCCTTTTGAAATCTTGTATGGTAGACCTTACCAAACTGTAAATCATGAACCAGGTTCTCTAACTATTTTGGGAAGACATTATCTTAAGGAGTATGTGATACCCCTGGGAGAAGCTCTGTCTTCTGTTAATAGGTATTTGCAACTAAGGACACCTTTGAGTCTGGATACGGCGGCCCACAATTTTCAGCCTGCAGATTTGGTCTACGTGCGAATGAGCCTTTGAAAGAACGCTGGAAAGGACCGTTCCAAGTACTACTTACTACCTACACAGCGGTAAAATTGGAAGGAATTGGACCTTGGGTTCATCACTCCAGAATCAAAAAGGGACCTCCTAATATTGGGTGGAAGATTGAAAGCAGAAAAGAAAATCCATTGTATTTGAAATTAACACGGGTTAATTCATGAATGGCACTTGGAGCTTTGACCTATCATACATTGAATTAGGTTGTACACAGGGCCTAGTATTTTTACATTGTATTTTAGCTACTGTTTCTATTCTGTTACTGAAATATATGTGCAAGTATACTAATCTTTTTAGAATAAGAAATGAAGGAACTGAGGGGGGTGATCCTCCTTTATTGTTTTCGCATAGGAATACTCCATTACGGATTTGAGGAAACGTTCAAATGGTTACCTTCCTGGGTTCCTGACCTTAGTCAAAGGGTGAAGAAGTTATTAGGTGTCTCAATGATTATTGTATTAACTTTTGTTTGCACTTATGTAATAATACGGTGTTTTTGGAAATGTTGTTCCATAATTGGAAAATAACTCTATGAAAGAGTGAGACTGATGTAAGAGAAACTACAGTGAAGTTCCTCTTCTATAGTCTCAAAGGGGGGAAATGAAGCCTTGGACACTTGCAAATTATGTAAATAATGTGTAAGGCAGTTACAAGCTTAACGATGCATTGTCATGTTCTTATCAAGGATGTAGCTCTTCTGTTGCTCCCAAACCTTCCTGGAACACACCATCCTTAGTCCCTGAGATAAGCAGTGTCAGGATGACCTAAACATATAACAAAGGCTCTATTTCAAAGACTGGGGTCGTGAGGGGCTGTGGGGAGGAAAGGAGAGGGCATTGGGGGTCTAGGGGGCTGTGGGTGATAACGTTTGTCGGCCTCCGTGTAAATGTGTCCCTGGCTGCTGCAGCCCGAGTACTCTCAGACAGGCTTACAGGGGTTGGCCTGCACGGTGCTGAACGGCTGCCAAAAAGGTGGAGTGAAAAAACTCCCGTGGCCTGAGAAGAGGGGGTTTGCACCTGATGATACAGCGTCCTAAATACTCCGGGGATGGAGGGCAGGTGAGGCTGGCACGCAGGGAGGTGGCTTGCGGCAGGCGGGTGGTGGCACCCAGTGCCTCGCGGGTGAGACTGGGCCTGGCCTCGAGGGGCTGCGGGGACCGGCTCGTGGGGCAAGACCCTCTCCCTGCGCCCCAATGAATACGCGCAAGCCCACGGAGGTGGAGATAGGAAAAGCTTTATTGGGGGGGCTGTCAAAAGGGCAGCAGCCCCTCACTGACCACAGGCAGGATCTCTCCCAGTGCATATGCCAGGTGGGCGTAGGTCTCCTCACACAGCACACGCAACAGCAGGCGGTAGAAGAGCTCGGGGTCGTACCAGGAGGCGTAGAGCACTGCAGCAGCCAGAGCGAAGCCGACGGCCAGCTGCAGGCCCACCAAGAGCAGGCAGAGTGTCCTGTGGGGCAGAAGAGGGACGAGAGACAGGGCAGGGTGGATGCACCCCAACCCCATCTTGCCTTCGGGATGGAGGAGGTCGTTCTGGGAGCCCCATGGGCTGCCTCCCCAGACGTTTCTCATTGCTCCCTCGGGCAGGGTGGGACGTGGGAGTCCACCAGCCTGGGAAAACACCCCGTCTCAGGGAAAACCGACGCTGAGCACTTCCCAGCTGCAAAGCCCACAGCCGGCCAGCGGCTCCCCAGCAGCCTGGACCTGTGAGCTCTGCCGGCTGGAGCAGGTGTCCGGCCCATCCCACCTGCTGCCCGGGAGCGGGCCGCAGGGCACAGGGGACCCATGGGGACACTCACTGCAGCCAGTAAATGAAGCCGCGTCTCCTCGCCAGCATGTCTCTCTCCTGCAGGTCAACACAGAGCAAGGACACTTGTCAAGCACTGCCGCAGGGTCGGGACACCTGGAGTTGCACGGTGCCCCTGGCCTCTGCCGTGCGCAGGAGTATAGCCCGTGCGTGGCTGTGACCTCCCTGGATCCCTCTCCCCAGCGAGACCCACGCTGGCCGCGGCAGGGGCTGGCACAGGCTCTCCCCCTTACCAGCTGTGCTTCCACCACCTCCGGCAGCACAGTCCCTGGCGCCTCTGCCTCCTTCTTCCTCTGCTGCTGGCTGCAGGCAACAGGGCTTCGTTATAGACGAGTTACAGACCTCCATGGCCACGCGAGGGGGCCCCTTCCAAACATACACCACGCCAGACAGGGATTGGGCTTCCCTGTCACACCGCGTGCTGCACATTCCCCCCACCCCAGTGCCTGGCACTAGCGTTGGCAGCCCCATCACGCCAGGCGCTGCAGAGACCCCCCCGGACACCCGTGTGGGGCGAGGGGCCCAACTCACCAGATCTCTTCCTGCTCTAGTGCCTCTTCAAGCTGCTTTATTTCCTGATGCAGCACCTGGGAGAAGGAAGGGTCTGAGTCCCTGAGCCCGCTGCCGCCCTTCTCTGATCCCCCCACTCCAGGGCCCGTGGGCACCCACCCGTTTTCCCCCAGCCCTTTCAGCACTACCTCATTCTGCTGCTTATCCTCCTGCAGCCAGGCCACCATCTGGGCATAGTGCTTTCCCAACTGCAAAACAATGGGCGTCCCATGCGGGCGGCTGGGCTGGGGACCTGGGCACCCTCGCCCCTCCCCAGCCCCAAGGCCGTGCCCCTTCGCTACCCCACTGCTCCAGGCCACTGGGAGACTGGGTGACTCACAAGGCCAGGCATAGGGAAGTCACGGACGCCCCCATATTCTAGGGAAGATGTCCTCCCCAATCACGCTTTTGCCCACAGCCACTGGGCAACTGGCGCCAGATGATGCTCCTTGAGCAGGGGGCTCGGACAAGACAAGACGACCTCCAGAAGTCCCTTCAAACCTCTCAGCCCCAGCCGACACACCTCTGGGACATGGGCAGAGCAGAGGACACCAACCTTACTGTTGAGCTTCTGTATCGTATCATGCAGATCCTGATGGATCTCCCCCTGCATGCGGACAGCAGAGCAGAGGCTCAGGGTCTGCAGCCCCAGCCCCCACAGACCGGGAGCCACTCCACACCACCTCCGCTCCTTGCTGCTTACCATTGGTGTGGAGCTCTGCACAGAATCTTGGCTGGCTCCTTGATCAGTGCCCGGAGCCTCAGCTTCCTGCAGGAATGGGGAACCATCAGATTCCCTGTCACAGACATACGCCCCCTCGCACGTGGCGCTGCCCCAGCTTCCCATGTCCCAGCGCCCATCAGCCATCTGCACACCCGCACCTGGCCAGGATCCTGCACGCCCCGTCGCCCTGTACCCGGCTCAGCCTGTGCTAGCCGGGTGCTGGGCACGTGGCAGGAGGTGGTGGGGGGCACCAGTGACCGCTGGGGAAAGGAGGAGCTTCCCCATCCGTGCTGTGCCGGGTGCTCATGGGGTCCCTCCTGCCCGTGGGGCCCCTGCAATGACACCTCCAGCATGAACGTCCCACCCTGTGAGGTCAACACGCCCCCAACCCCCAGGACCCACTTCCTTTTGGTCCCCCACCATACCCAGCAGCACACGCGTCCTCCTCCCCACCTGGCCCTGCCTCAGCCCAGGCTCCTGCCTTCCCCCCACTGCTCACAGCCACACACAGACCCCCGGCCACCCCCTTGCCCAGCCGAGGGTTGCGGGGACTGTGGGGTACTCTGCCCTCACCCTCATCTCTCCCGTCGGGGGCCTTCCACTGCACGGCGGACACAGGACAGGTCGTTGGCGAGTACTCTCCAAACTCCTGCCCAGCAGCACCGAGGTTCTCCTCGAGATGCTCCCCCAGCTCTGGGAGCAGCCTCCTTTGTACCCGCTGGGGCGCCCATGTCACAAGCCCACAGTGACATCACAGTGATACGGCCATCACTGCCCACTGTGACACGGCAATCCCGTCCCTGGGGCTGGTGCCAAGAGGTGCTGTGGGGCCCAGGCGCGGCCACCGGGGAAACGGGGCATCACTCTCAGCACCTACTCTTAGCACAGCGGCGGGAGTGACCGCGGGCGCGGCGTGTCAGCATCTCCCTGTGGGGTTTGCCTGTCCCGCGGCTGTCCAGCTGTGGCAGCTCCCCGCCCCAAGTCCAAGCGTGAGCCAGGCTGTGCATGTACTCCCAGCAGGCACATGCAGACACTCGCACACACGCGCATGCACCACGGGTGTGCGCGTGTGCGCGGACAGACACACCGCGTGGGCTCCAGCACAGGCCTCAAGCATCCAGCCCCCGTTTGGATCCAGCATCCAGCCCCCAAACTACAGCCCGGGAAGGGGAAAAATAAAGACTAGCCCTCTGCTCTAGCCCAGGCAGACACCGTGCTTGCAGGCTGCCAAGAAGAATGGGGTCTCTCACTTTCTCAGAGAGCGGCGGCTGCCGGCACGTGGGGGGACACCGTGAGGAAGGGGTGAGGGCACGCGGCAGACACAAGTCGAGCTGGCACACATCATCTTTGGTTTATTATGCTTCCTAAAGGAGCTCTTGGGCTTGTGGGTGGTCGTTGTGGCTCGCCGTCTCCCCGTGAACCTGCACTCCGTATATACATACTCTGGGTTTCCCCAGTTGCTCTGCACCTGGAATCTGATGTAGCGAAATGTCCTGGGAAGCTCCTTCTGTAAAGAAGTGGGGGGAGCCATCATTACGCAGGTGGCAAGAGCCACGGCATATCGCCAGAGTCCCCTCTGCCCGCGCTCCCTCTGCTGAGGACCAGGCGGCAGCCCTGAGGAAGGAGGAAGCCAGGGCCACCAGACCTGCCTTTGCCAGGGCCACGGAGGAGCCCTCTGTGCCTAGAAAGCAAAGGCCTGGCCTCAGAGGTTTGCTGAGGGGAGCTGTGGAACTGGAGGCGCTTTGCTGCCCGGGCTGCCGCGGGTTGCAGGGAGAGTCCCGCTGAGGGGGGAAGACGTCTGCCGTCCTCCCTCCCGCCGTCTGCCCTGAGGGGGACTGTTTCCCTTCCCGGACCCCTTCCCACTGCTCCTTTCTCTGCGCTACCCGAAGGAAAAGGAAGGCCCTTGCAAAGGTGGGGCAGCTGCCTCGGCCAGCAGAGCAAAGCCCCGTTTGCTCTCCCCTTGCCGTCTTCCCCGCAGGAGCATGGAGCGTGGGAGAGCAGAGGCTGGCTGGGGTGATCCTCCGCACTCTTTCCTCCAAGGACTTGCAGACAACCCTGCCTTCTTCCCGAGCATCCTGCTGAAGCCTTGGACAGTGGCAAATTATGTAAATAATGTGTAAGGCAGTTTTAAGCTTAACGATGAATTGTCATTTTCTTACCAAGGATATAGCTCTTCTGTTCCTCCCAAACCTTCCTGGAATACATCATCCTTAGTCCCTGAGAAAAGCAGTGTCAGGATGATCTGAAAGACTGTATTTCAAAGACTGTTTTAATAAGACTGGCATGGTTGCCAGGGTCGTCCCTGATAAAGCAGCAAACCTGTGCCCTGAAACTGAACTTTGCTTCAAAATGAGGAGGGGGCACTTCCGCAGACGACCACCGACGACCACCAGAGACCCCCGCGCAAGCGCAGAAGGACTGGGAAGAATGCCAAGGAAGATAAGAAGTAACGCTTACATAATCTCATGAATATGTATTAGTTAGGCATGGCTTTAGGCATGGTTTTGCTAATTTTGTACTATAAAGGAGAGCCTGGAATTTGTGGCGGTGTGCTTGATTTGTGGAAAATATCTACCCTGCACCCTGGGCAGAATAAAGCCATGTCTCCTCTCTAAACATGCTTGTTTAGTGTGTTTCGAGGGCTTAAAATCGACAACAGTTTTTGGCGACCCAGATGGGACCACGGTGATTTGGGTTGGATTTTGCTCAGCTGCCAGCCGCTGCCGGGAGAGGATCGTGGGTCGGACTCCAGCGCGCACCGGAGGAATTTTCCGGGGACTCCCCTTGCGATCTCCCGGTTGGTGGTGAGTAGCTGGTCAATATCCATGGGTGAGACATTGCTATTTTTTTTTGGGTTCCCCCGGGTAAGTCGTACCTGTAGTGGTACACTTCGGTGGGATATATTTGGTGATCTTTGGTAATCTTGGGCGACCACAGTCTTGGTAATTTTCCCCGCGTTAGTACGGTGATGACCGGAGCATGGGATTTTGGTTTGGAATATTTTTGGCGACCACGGTCTTGGTTGGTAGTTTTCCCTGCATTAGTATGGTGATCACCGGAGCCCGGGATTTTAGTTTGGAATATTCTTGGCTGTTTTGGTCATTATTGTAAGGGATACTATAATTTTGTCTTACTTTATAAAAGGGTTTACAAATGGGGAATATAACTTCCGCGGAAGGCGGAATAATTAGAACTTCACCTTTAGGATGTATTTTGAGTCACTGGAGAAAATATGGGGGCGATCCACTTATGCAAAGGAAATTAATAACGTATGGTAATCAATGGTGGCCAATGTATACTTTAGAGGACCAAGAAAAATGGCCTGTCAATGGAACTTTAAATTATAATACTACTTTGCAGTTAATGTTATTTTGCAGAAGAGAAGGAAAATGGGATGAGGTGCCGTATATGGATTTGTTTTTCATTTTGAGAAATGATTATAAAAGTCGAAAAGGTTGTGGGTCGGTAGCAAAAGATACGAATGTATTGGCGTTAGAAAAACAGGCAGAACGAGTGCCGAGACAGTGTTGTTCAGCACGTAGCATTGGAAAAAGGTGTAAAAAGCTTAAGGGGCCTCCTGAAGAGGAGGAGGATGTGGATTTATTAGTATCGCCAAGGGGGGAGACGGAGAAAGTTCGATGGGAAACAGTGAAGAAGAGGAAAATCATTTTAGTCCAGTAGCTAGGCGGACTAGGAAGGGAGGAGCGGCAGTACAAGCGCCTCTGAGACAGGCTGTGGGGCCAGAAGGGGCCCCGGTAGTTGTCAAAGTCCCTTTTTCCACGGCTGATTTAAGGCCATGGAAGGAAATGGCAAGGACTTACAGGGAAGATCCGGCAAAAGTGACTGAAGTGTTAGAAACTATAAGAGAAAACCATGGTCCTGATTGGCGAGACTTGCAGGTGATGTTGAATACTTTGTTGACTTATGAGGAGCGGAGAACTGTTTCACTTAAAGCAAGAGAGGAAGCAGAAAGGGTCCACGCTCAGGACGCTCAAGCGGGTAGACTAGAGGATCATTTTCCTTCTACAAATCCTGGCTGGGACCCCAACAGTCAGGCACAGAGGCTCTTGCTTACTGAATATCAGAGACTTGTTTTATTTGGAGTCAAGAATGCTATACCTAAACCAAAGAACATTTCTAAGATCTATCAGGTAGCTCAAGGAAAAGACAAGACTCCTTCGGCCTTTTATGAAAGATTGTGTGAAGTTGCTAGAAAATGGACGGACCTAGATAATTTGACTTTTGTTACTTTCTTTATAGGACAATTGAATCCAGATATTAGAAGAAAACTGCAGAAAATTGAGGGTGGAGATGCGAGGTCTATCGATAAGTTGCTGGAAGTAGCGTGGAGAGTATATAATAACCGAGAAGAGGAGGAAAAGACAAGACAGGAGAAAGAACAAGCTAAAAAGGAAAATTGAAAGGCTCAGTTGTTGGCGGCGGCTATCGCAGAGGGGAAACAGAAACAGTGGAAACGGGAATGGTTGGTTTAGACAGAATCGGGCACCAAGCAGAAATATTAGGAATGGGTTTAGACCTCCCCCGGAAGCCAGGTTTAAAACATCGATAGACAGAGGTCAATGTGCTTATTGTAAACAGAAAGGATATTGGAAAAGGGGGTGCCCGCTACTTATGAACAAAACCAGGTTTCCGCAGAAGAGGGAGGATCCGCAAGCAGCGGATTTGCTGACTCTGGATCAGGATTCGGATTGATGGGGACCAGGGGAAGACTCGAAAGGTTCCCCAGCGGAACCCCTGGTTACAGTAGAGTTGGGGAAAGAGAAATTAAAAATTTTGATAGATCCGGGAGCAACTTATTCAGTATTAAATACATGTAAAGGCAAATTGAGTAAACAAACCATGCCTGTTGTTGGGGCAACAGGGAAAAGGGAAATACGGCCTTTCCTTCAACCACTCAAATGTGGAATTGGGAATCGGGTATTTACCCATAAATTTTTATCTATCCCTAGTTGTCCGATGCCCTTGCTTGGGAGAGATGTCCTGAGTAAATTAAATGCACAAATAACTTTTGAAAAAGGAGAAATACATGTGAATATACCAGAAGATAAAGCCTTGGAGGCGCAAGTATTTGTGTTGCAGGAAACTATGGAAAAGACTGAAGAGATTCCGGAAATTGTGCTGGATGCTGTGAATCCGTTGGTATGGGCTTCAGGAGTTCCCGGAAGATCGCAGACTGCAGAACCGGTGGTAACTGCGTTAAAATCCGGAGCTGAACCGGTAAGATGGAAACAATATGCAATTAAACTAGAAGCTAGGAAAGGTTTGGAACCTTTAATAGAAAAATGCTTGATTTATGGATTATTACGTGAACGCCAATCAGGATTTAATACTCCAATTTTGCCAGTAAAGAAACCTCATACAGATGAGTACAGATTGGTTCAAGATTTGAGAGCGATAAATCAGATTGTTCAGGATGTAGTGTTCCTGTAGTGGCTAATCCCTATACCCTTTTGACAACTCTCAAGGAATCTGATCAGTGGTTTACAGTACTAGACTTAAAAGATGCATTCTGTTGTATACCATTGGACTTTGGAAGCCAGAAGTTACTTGCTTGTGAATGGGAGAACCCAAAGACTGGTCGGCAAACACAGGACTGTGCTCCCACAAGGATTTAAGAATAGACCAACCATTTTTGGAAATCAGCTGGCAAAAGAGCTGGAAAAATGGCCACAGGATCATTCAGAGGTCGCTTTACTTCAGTATGTCGATGACATTCTTTTGGGAACTCGAACTCAGGAGGAAGCTATTCAATTTACAATCAGCCTTTTAAATTTCTTGGGATTGGCAGGATACACGGTATCTACGAAAAAGGCTCAGATCGCCCAACAAACTGTGACCTACCTGGGATTTACTATCGCTCAGGGCCAGCGGAGTCTGGGCCTGGAACGAAAAGAAGCAGGTTGTCAAATACCAGAGCCTACACCTAGAAGAGAGTTACGAGCCTTTTTGGGAATGGCCGGGTGGATACCTAATTTTGGACTTATTGCTAAACCTCTTTGTGAAGCTGTGAAAGAAGCAGGAGAATTACTAGAATGGACACCAGAATGTCACACTGCTTTTGTTCAACTACAGCAAGCACTAATGTCAGCGCCTGCCTTAGGGCTCCCTAATCTGGAAAAACCTCTCATTTATGGACATGAGAGGTGCCATATTGCTTCAGGGGTTTTGGTACAACAAATAGGATCATGGAAGAGACCAGTGGGGTACTTTTCTAAACAATTGGACCAAGTTAGTAAAGGATGGCCGTCGTGCTTGCGAGCAGTAGGCGCCACTGTTCTGCTGATTCCGGAAGCCAGGAAATTGACTCTGGGACAGAAAATACTGGTACAGGTACCACATGCAGTGACTGCCGTATTGGAACAAAAAGGGGGACGTTGGTTATCTCCCAGCAGAACGATGAAGTATCAAGCTCTCCTGTTAGAGCAAGATGATATGGAATTGAAAGTAACTACAACTTTAAATCCTGCAATTGTGTTACCTGTCCCAGGTGATACAGAATTAACACAAAATGACTGTCTTAAGACTATTGAACACGTGTACTCTAGTCGAGTCGATTTGAAAGATACACCCATAAATGATTCGGACCTAAATTGAGTTGTAGATGGAAGTAGTTTTGCGATAAATGCAGTTCGAAAGCTGGCTACGCCGTTGTAAGGAATAATGCTGAATTGGAAGCTAAACCCCTTCCTGCAAATACTTCAGCACAAAAAGCAGAACTGCTTGCACTAATAAGAGCTTTAGAACTGGCAGAAGGCTATTTTGCCAATATATGGACAGACTCTAAATTTGTATTCGGGATAGTTCATGCTCATGGAGCCATTTGGAAAGAACGAGGTCCTTTGACATCACAAGGAACTCCAATAAAATATGGAGAACTCATAAAGAAGTTATTACAAGTTATACGGTTACCTAAGCAAGCAGCAAGAATGCACTGCAGGGCTCACCAGTCTGGAAATACTCCCAAGATTTTAGGCAATCAACATGCTGATCAAGCAGCAAAAAGGGCTGCTGAAGGACAGGTGTTACTGATATGGCCTGAAAAATAGCGAGATTTGAATGGGACTCTAGAATACAGTAGAGAAGAAGATCAATTAGCTAAATTACTGAATGCTTAGAAGAAAAAGGATAATTGGTCGATTACGGAAGATAATCGAATTGCGGTCCCTTCAGTGATTCTACGAGAAATAATGGAGTCAGAACATAAAAGTACCCATTGGGGCGCTGAAACTTCAATGAATATGTAAACTTACAAGGAATTGGAGTTGGAATGGGAGGCATAGCTAAAAGTATTGTGAGAAAATGGGAGATACGCCAGAAAAGTAACCCTCGGATACAACCAGGACCTCCCCCTGGACAAACTAAGAAGGGGAACACGCCTGGTGATTATTGGCAAATTGCCTTCCCAGAACTCCCGTGGCAGAATGGGTATCGATACTTGTCAGTATTGGTAGACACTTTTTCAGGTTGGCCAGAGGCCTTTCCCTGCCACACCAACCAAGCAAGGGAAGTAAACAAAGTATTGTTAAAGGAAATAATACCTCGATTCAGGATGTCGTCTGATCGAGGACCACATTTTGTAGCAAAAATCCTTAAAGAATTGGCAAAAGCTTTAGGAATTAGATGGGATTTACACACTCCGTGGAGACCCCAGTCTAGTGGTAAAGTAGAGAGAATGAACCAATCAATAAAAAGACAGCTTAGTAACATTTGCCAGGAGACGCAGTTAAAATGGCCAGAAGCATTACTACTAGCTTTGTTAAGGGTTAGAATAACCCCCGGAGCAAGGGAGAAAATTAGCCCTTTTGAAATCTTGTATGGTAGACCTTACCAAACTGTAAATCATGAACCAGGTTCTCTAACTATTTTGGGAAGACATTATCTTAAGGAGTATGTGATACCCCTGGGAGAAGCTCTGTCTTCTGTTAATAGGTATTTGCAACTAAGGACACCTTTGAGTCTGGATACGGCGGCCCACAATTTTCAGCCTGCAGATTTGGTCTACGTGCGAATGAGCCTTTGAAAGAACGCTGGAAAGGACCGTTCCAAGTACTACTTACTACCTACACAGCGGTAAAATTGGAAGGAATTGGACCTTGGGTTCATCACTCCAGAATCAAAAAGGGACCTCCTAATATTGGGTGGAAGATTGAAAGCAGAAAAGAAAATCCATTGTATTTGAAATTAACACGGGTTAATTCATGAATGGCACTTGGAGCTTTGACGTATCATACATTGAATTAGGTTGTACACAGGGCCTAGTATTTTTACATTGTATTTTAGCTACTGTTTCTATTCTGTTACTGAAATATATGTGCAAGTATACTAATCTTTTTAGAATAAGAAATGAAGGAACTGAGGGGGGTGATCCTCCTTTATTGTTTTCGCATAGGAATACTCCATTACGGATTTGAGGAAACGTTCAAATGGTTACCTTCCTGGGTTCCTGACCTTAGTCAAAGGGTGAAGAAGTTATTAGGTGTCTCAATGATTATTGTATTAACTTTTGTTTGCACTTATGTAATAATACGGTGTTTTTGGAAATGTTGTTCCATAATTGGAAAATAACTCTATGAAAGAGTGAGACTGATGTAAGAGAAACTACAGTGAAGTTCCTCTTCTATAGTCTCAAAGGGGGGAAATGAAGCCTTGGACACTTGCAAATTATGTAAATAATGTGTAAGGCAGTTACAAGCTTAACGATGCATTGTCATGTTCTTATCAAGGATGTAGCTCTTCTGTTGCTCCCAAACCTTCCTGGAACACACCATCCTTAGTCCCTGAGATAAGCAGTGTCAGGATGACCTAAACATATAACAAAGGCTCTATTTCAAAGACTGGGGTCGTGAGGGGCTGTGGGGAGGAAAGGAGAGGGCATTGGGGGTCTAGGGGGCTGTGGGTGATAACGTTTGTCGGCCTCCGTGTAAATGTGTCCCTGGCTGCTGCAGCCCGAGTACTCTCAGACAGGCTTACAGGGGTTGGCCTGCACGGTGCTGAACGGCTGCCAAAAAGGTGGAGTGAAAAAACTCCCGTGGCCTGAGAAGAGGGGGTTTGCACCTGATGATACAGCGTCCTAAATACTCCGGGGATGGAGGGCAGGTGAGGCTGGCACGCAGGGAGGTGGCTTGCGGCAGGCAGGTGGTGGCACCCAGTGCCTCGCGGGTGAGACTGGGCCTGGCCTCGAGGGGCTGCGGGGACCGGCTCGTGGGGCAAGACCCTCTCCCTGCACCCCAATGAATACGCGCAAGCCCACGGAGGTGGAGATAGGAAAAGCTTTATTGGGGGGGCTGTCAAAAGGGCAGCAGCCCCTCACTGACCACAGGCAGGATCTCTCCCAGTGCATATGCCAGGTGGGCGTAGGTCTCCTCACACAGCACACGCAACAGCAGGCGGTAGAAGAGCTCGGGGTCGTACCAGGAGGCGTAGAGCACTGCAGCAGCCAGAGCGAAGCCGACGGCCAGCTGCAGGCCCACCAAGAGCAGGCAGAGTGTCCTGTGGGGCAGAAGAGGGACGAGAGACAGGGCAGGGTGGATGCACCCCAACCCCATCTTGCCTTCGGGATGGAGGAGGTCGTTCTGGGAGCCCCATGGGCTGCCTCCCCAGACGTTTCTCATTGCTCCCTCAGGCAGGGTGGGATATGGGAGTCCACCAGCCTGGGAAAACACCCCGTCTCAGGGAAAACCGACGCTGAGCACTTCCCAGCTGCAAAGCCCACAGCCGGCCAGCGGCTCCCCAGCAGCCTGTGAGCCCTGCCGGCTGGAGCAGGTGTCCGGTCCATCCCACCTGCTGCCCGGGAGCGGGCCGCAGGGCACAGGGGACCCATGGGGACACTCGCTGCAGCCAGTAAATGAAGCCGCGTCTCCTCGCCAGCACGTCTCTCTCCTGCAGGTCAACACAGAGCAAGGACACGTGTCAAGCACTGCCGCAGGGTCGGGACACCTGGAGTTGCACGGTGCCCCTGGCCTCCGCCGTGCGCAGGAGTATAGCCCGTGCGTGGCTGTGACCTCCCTGGAGCCCTCTCCCCAGCGAGACCCACGCTGGCCGCGGCAGGGGCTGGCACAGGCTCTCCCCCTTACCAGCTGTGCTTCCACCACCTCCGGCAGCACAGTCCCTGGCGCCTCTGCCTCCTTCTTCCTCTGCTGCTGGCTGCAGGCAACAGGGCTTCGTTATAGACGAGTTACAGACCTCCATGGCCACGCGAGGGGGCCCCTTCCAAACATACACCACGCCAGACAGGGATTGGGCTTCCCTGTCACACCGCGTGCTGCACATTCCCCCCACCCCAGTGCCTGGCACTAGCGTTGGCAGCCCCATCACGCCAGGGGCTGCAGAGACCCCCCGGACACCTGTGTGGGGCGAGGGGCCCAACTCACCAGATCTCTTCCTGCTCCAGTGCCTCTTCAAGCTGCTTTATTTCCTGATGCAGCACCTGGGAGAAGGAAGGGTCTGAGTCCCAGAGCCCGCTGCCGCCCTTCTCCGATCCCCCCACTCCAGGGCCCGTGGGCACCCACCCGTTTTCCCCCAGCCCTTTCAGCACTACCTCATTCTGCTGCTTATCCTCCTGCAGCCAGGCCACCATCTGGGCGTAGTGCTTTCCCAACTGCAAAACAGTGGGCGTCCCACGCGGACGGCTGGGCTGGGGACCTGGGCACCCTCGCCCCTCCCCAGCCCCAGGGCCATGCCCACTCGCTACGCCACTGCTCCAGGGCACTGGGAGACTGGGTGACTCACAAGGCCAGGCATAGGGAAGTCACGGACGCCCCCATATTCTAGGGAAGATGTCCTCCCCAATCACGTTTTTGCCCACAGTCACTGGGCAACTGGCGCCAGGTGATGCTCCTTGAGCAGGGGGCTCGGACAAGACAAGACGACCTCCAGAAGTCCCTTCAAACCTCTCAGCCCCAGCCGACACACCTCTGGGACATGGGCAGAGCAGAGGACACCAACCTTACTGTTGAGCTTCTGTATCGTATCATGCAGATCCTGATGGATCTCCCCCTGCATGCGGACAGCAGAGCAGAGGCTCAGGGTCTGCAGCCCCAGCCCCCACAGACCGGGAGCCACTCCACACCACCTCCGCTCCTTGCTGCTTACCATTGGTGTGGAGCTCTGCACAGAATCTTGGCTGGCTCCTTGATCAGTGCCCGGAGCCTCAGCTTCCTGCAGGAATGGGGAACCATCAGATTCCCTGTCACAGACATACGCCCCCTCGCACGTGGCGCTGCCCCAGCTTCCCATGTCCCAGCGCCCATCAGCCATCTGCACACCCGCACCTGGCCAGGATCCTGCACGCCCCGTCGCCCTGTACCCGGCTCAGCCTGTGCTAGCTGGGTGCTGGGCACGTGGCAGGAGGTGGTGGGGGGCACCAGTGACCACTGGGGAGAGGAGGAGCTTCCCCATCCGTGCTGTGCCGGGTGCTCATGGGGTCCCTCCTGCCCGTGGGGCCCCTGCAATGACACCTCCAGCATGAACGTCCCACCCTGTGAGGTCAACACACCCCCAACCCCCAGGACCCACTTCCTTTTGGTCCCCCACCAGCCCCAGCAGCACATGCAACCTCCCCACTTGGCCCTGCCTCGGCTCAGGCTACTCCCTTCCCCCCACCACTCGCAGCCACATGCAGAGCCCCGGCCACCCCCTCGCCCAGCCGAGGCCTGCCGGGACCATGGAGATACCCTGCCCTCACCCTCCTCCATCCCGTTGGGGGCCCTCCACTGCACGGCGGACACAGGACAGGTCGTTGGCGAGTACTCTCCAAGCCTATGCCCTGCACCCGAGGTTCTCCTCGACATGCTCCCCTGCCTCTGGAAACAGCGCCCTTTGTACCTGCCAGGGCGCCCGTGTCACAAGCCCACAGTGACATCATGGTGACACGGCAATCACCTCCCAGGAGGTGACACGGGGCCCAGGCACGGCCACCGGGAAAACAGGATATCACTCTCAGCACCCACTCTTAGGGCACGGGCGGGAGAGACCATGGGTGCCACGTGTCAGTGTCTCCCTGTGGGGTTTGCCTGTCCCTTGACCATCAGGCTCTCACAGCTCCCAACCCCAGGGCCAGGCAGCAGGCAGGCTGCGCATATACTCCCAGCAGGCACACGCAGACACTCAGAGACACACGTGTGCACCACGGGTGTGCGCACGTGTACGGACGGCCACTCTGCGTGGGCTCCAGCACAGGGCTCAAACATCCAGCCGCCGAACTACAGCCTGGGAAGGGGAAAAATATACACTAGTCCTCTGCTCTAGCCCGGGCAATCACCATGATTGCAGGCTCCCGAGAGGAATGGGGTCTCTCACTTGCTCAGAGAGCTGCGGCTGCCAGCACGTGGGGGGACATCAGGAGGAAGGGCTGGGGGTACGCGGCAGGCAGGCAGCGACCCACTTGCTGCAGCTCCGACCCCTCGAGCGGCTGCGTGCAGCGACGCCGCATTCAGGAGTTGGCAGGCTGGGTCGCTCCGGCCTCCATCCCACAGGGCCTTTCCCTTTGGCAGCAAAACCTGCGAGTGGCTGGAGAAGCTGGCAGGGAGCAGCAGGGGCTGGGCTGGCCGGTGGCTGTGGGGTGAGGAGGGACAGGACCTTGGGGACAGGGCCACCGGCTACGATAGACAGCTAGAATGGGCCCCATGGGATGGGGTGGACCTGGCAAGGGGGCCACGGGGACAGCACTGCTGGGGATGGGGACAGGGGGCCACTGGGCTGTGGGGCCACCAGGGAGGGGGTGAGACTGGGACCCTGGCACTGACTGGGAGAAGGGCAGGGGGTGGGGAACTGTGGCGTGAGAGGGGCAGCGTGGGGGCCATAGGGACCGTGGAGCGAGAGGGCAGGCTGGTGGCTGCGGGGTCGTGGGGAGCTGTGGGGAAGACGGGAGGGGGCTTGAGGGGGTCTAGGGGTTTGTGGGTGGTAATGTTTGCCGGCCTCCGTGTAAACGTGTCCCCAGCTGGGAGCCCCACGGGCTGCCTCCCCAGCCCCTTCTCATTGCTCCCTCAGGCAGGCTGGGACGTGAGTCTCCACAAGCATGGGAAAACACCCCGGCCCACAGTTCTCGCCAGTAGTCCCCAAAATTCCCCCCTACACCCCCCCCCCAAGCTAGGAAGAAAAGAAATACCAAAGCATTTCATCCCAGAGAAGCCCAAAGCTGCCTAATGCCCTTGGACCACTGGCGCAGGCACCCCACTGCCTATGGCAGAGCCCCGGCACCCCGAGCCCCCAGGGCAACTCACCTCAGCCAAGAAGTGCTCTTATGCCTCCTTGACGCCAGCTGCTCCTCCTGCAGGCCAAGGCACAGCAGGGACACGTGTTGGGGTGTGCGAGGCGGCCGAGGTTTTCGGGGCTCAGACCCCCACCCTTGTCCCGCTGAGACCAGTGCCCCCATGTCCCCCGGGCACAGTGCAGACCCTTCCCTCCCCAAGGCCCACAGCGGGGTTGCCTGTCCTACCAGCCGCACAGCCACCATCTCCTGCAGCAGCGACTCCTCTGTCTCGTCTGCCGGCACCGTCTTCTCCCTGCTACGGACACCATGGGTTTCTAGGCTGTGAGAAGAGACCTCGGCCGGCATGGCGACCCCGCGGGTGGCCAACAGGGAGCCAGGGTGCTGCCCAGCCTCAGCTGGGGTTGGCACCAGGCACCCCCGGTATCCCAGCACTGCACAGACCTACCCCAGGCCTGGGGGGCATGGAGGGGAGCCTGGGAGCTGCTCAGACTTACGCACAGCTGCTTCCAGGAGTCCTGAGTTGCTTAGGGATTTTTTGAGCTACTTAGGAGAAGAAAAAGGGCTCTCCAGAGCAGGCTGGAGGAGCTGACAGGAGCCAGAAAACATCTGCACAGGACACTGCTGCGCCTCCCTCTGCCTTTCCCCAAAAGAGGTCTACCTGAGAGAGAAGGCGGCACAGGAACGTCTCCGGGAGGGGCAGGGGTGGAGGAGGACCCCCACTGACACCGGCCAGGGCGCATCGCCAGACTACCCAGCATCTGCCCTCCAGCCCATGCCTGAGTTCCTGTTACACACGGCATGCCCCGACACACCGGTGAGGGTCATTCATCCTGCCCCCTTCCCCAAAGCCATATTGCTGTGCCTGCAGACTCACATCAGGGTCCCCTCTGCAGCACAGCCAACCGCCTGCGGGATCTCCCGGGGCCCAATCCCATCTATCACGGATGCCGTATCCCGGAGTAGATGTCCTCCCCTGCCACCTCCCACCCTGCCCGTGGCTGCTGGGATGCACGGACCCAGCACTGGCACCCCCCTCCCTGACCCTGTCAGGACGACCTCCTTCTCCCCTGTACCTTCTGCGCCTCTTCCAGGCTGGCGGCTGCCTCCCTCCTTGCCACCTGCAAGTGCTCCTGCGGGAGAGGAGGGGAAGAGCAGCAGCCATCAGGGCACCGGCACACTCCCTCGAGTGCACTCCCCTCGGCATTATCCCTCCCAGCTCCTCTCGGGCGCTGCCTTTGCCCACGCATCCCCTCTCCTTCCCAGCCCTGCAGGCACTGCGGGCAGGCAGAGGGACCCCCAGGCCCAACTCTGGACGCGGTCCCCATCTGGACATGGTCCTGAGCAGCTGTCTCTAGGTGACCTTGCTTGAGCAGGGGCATTGGACAAGACAAGATGATCTCCAGAGGTGCCTTCCAACCTCAACCAGTCTGTGATTCTGAGAACTCACCCTGGTCTGGGCCACCAGTCCCTCCAGCTGCTGGAGCTCCCGGCGGTTCTTTTCCAAACAACTTGCCACAAGACAGTTCTGGGAAGAGGAGCCGTACCCAGGCACTGTGCCTCTGACACAGCCCTGGGAGCCCCAGCTGGGGGACATGGCCAGAGGAGGGGGCACTGGCGTCCATGCTGCACTGTCCCATGGTTTTCTGCAGCTCCTGCTGCTTCTTCCCCTGCGTGGGGAAACGAGGGGTCAGGGGATCAGGTCTCGCAGCCCCAGCTCCCGGGGGCAAGGGGAACACTCCACACCTACCAGACACCGCAGCAGCTCCTTGTGCCTTTGTGACTCAGCAGAACACTGGGGCAGGTGCTCCCGGAGCATGCGGAGGTTTTCCTTCGTCCCTTCTGCCTGCATGGCTGCACCTGTGCATCGGGAGCCAGCAGGGTGTGAGGGGCATGGCCACGGGCACTGTCAGGCACGGACACTCGTGGGGATGCTGCCCTATCCTGGCACACAATCGCACACTGACACGCGGGTGCGCTCGAGGGAATGCACTCCTGCACGTCTGCGCACAGGCGTGCCACCCTGCTCACCTGCAGCTGTGTCCAGCACTGTGGCTGCTGACACAGGAACAGCCGTAGACCCACAGGCACAGCCACGCACCGCCTTGCGCTCCCAAGCAGAGGTGCACCCAGGTGCTCTCCAGCACAGACACTGCTGCGCCTTCCTACTGTGCCTGCAGACTCACATCAGGGACCCTTCCGCAGCGCAGCCACCACCAACTGCTTGTGCAATCTGCAATGGCCCCATCCCTCCATCGTGGACCCAGACCCCAGGGTAAATGTTATGTGTTCCCCTCCTCCCCCTGCCCTGCCCCTCCCACCCCAGTAACACCCCTGCCTCCCTTTTGGTCATCTGAAAGTGCACCCGTGGGACAGGAGGGGAGGAGGAGCAGCCATCAGGGCACCCGGGCGCTCCCATGAGCACACTCCCCTCCGCGTTATCCCCTCCCGGCTCCCCTCAGGCACTGCCTTTGCCCTCACCTCCCCTCTCTCACCCAGCCCTGCAGGCACCCGAGGCAGGCAGAGGGACCCCCACGCCCAACTCTGCACACGGCCCAACTCTGCACACGGCCCAACTCTGCACACACTCTCCACCCAACACCCCCCGCCAGCACCACCAACCCCCAGCCACTCAACCCACCCATGTACACTGCAGCAACCAATCAGGGGGCCCTGCCCTTCTGCTCTACCAATGAGCAAGCCGTTTCTGTTGCAAGGGGATGGGGCCTGCTGGGAGCTCCCCGTGCCTGCTCCTCTGGCACATCCTGGCCCCTCACAGGCGGCCCCGCCCCGTCGGGAGGGCTCCCTGCCCCCGAAATGGCGGCAGTCACACCGGCCTCGCCCTCTCCTGGCTGCCCTCCCCACGCTCCCCTCTGCAGCATTTGAGCACACAGACCCTCCTGCACTCGCTTCTGGCTTTGTGCCCTCCCATGAGAACGAACCTCTGCTACAGCACCAATATTGCGCGGAAATGGGAAAAATCTCCAGCAGGCACCCCTGGAAAGAGCAAGCCAGAGAAAGAAAGGAAGTGGGCAAACTCTTCCTGGAAGGGTTTCCTGTGCTCGGTGCCGCTGACTGGATTTAGTTTTCCCTGTGAATCGTCCCCAGTTCCCTTTCTGTGTTCTTCTTCTGTGTCACCTCTCCCTTTTGGGAAGGAAACAACTCCCCCCCTCAGCCTCCCCCTTTTTTGGGGGAAATAGCTCCCGGCCATGGCCGTCCTCCCAGACTGTGGAGGGGGGGAGGCCCTTGTGGGGAGCAGATGCCTGGGGTACCTGAAAGGAGCGGGGTGTCTGGGGGGAACTGATGGGATCAGGAGGGTCTGGGTGGGGGAACCGAGGGGGTCGGGGCTGTCTGGAGAGAACTGAGGTGATGGGGGTGCCTGGGGAGAAGTGAAGGCAATGAAGAGTGTGCAGGGGGGAACTGAGGAGATGGAGGGAGTCTGAGAGGAACTCAAAGGATTGGGGGTGTCTGAACGGGGGAACTGAGGGGATCGGGGTCTTCTGGGTGGAAGCAAGGGGATCAGTGGTATTTAGGAGGCATTTGAGGAGATTGAGAAGACGTCTGAGTGGGAGATCTGGGATGCCTGGAAGGGTAACTGAGGGTATCGGGGCTGTCTGGGAGGAAGCAGAGGCATCTTTGGGGCTGAGGTTTCTGGGGTTAAGTGAGGGGATTGGGGATACTGAGGGGGTAACAGAGGGGATCGAGGGCCTGGCACCCTGGCAGGGAAATGGCTCCTCACCCCACAGGTGCCCCTGCAGTGCCACATCCCCCCAAGGGTGCCGTGACAGCACCACGAAACCCTCCACCAGGCATCCCTGCCCCACCCTGGGCCCTGCAATCCCCTGCGAATCCCTTTCCCCCCCACCAGGTACCAGCCCCTGCTTATATATACCCTGGCTCTGCCCCTTCTGCGCAGCATGGGGGGGTGGAGGCACCCTTCTCATCCCCCATTCCCGCCCGGGGGGTTTCTGTGTCCCCCCCATACCAGGATTACCACCACTAAAGGCCCTGGCTTGAAGTGTGTTCATGCCAGCATTCCCTTAGGACTGTAGGGCACGATTAGGGCCCGGCCGCAGGGTTTTAAATGCATTTTTAATCATGCATACAATTCCTCCAAACAACCCCATCACAGCCCCAATGCTGCCTCTAAGTACACAGGTGACAGAAGGACGGCGAAGAGAAATGGGGTCCCGCTGCTGAACGAGGTGGGGGAGCTGGGCACACAGGAGGTGGGAAAGGCTGAGGCACTGAAAGCTGCCTTTGTTGTCTCTACCAGCCCGACCGGCCTTCAGGAATCCCAGGTCACAGAGGCCGGGGGAAAGGCTGGAGCAAGGCAGACCCTTGGCGGAAGAGGATCAGGTCAGGGAATACTTAGGGAAGCCGGCCGTACAGAAGTGCATGGGCACAGATGGGATGCACCCGCGAGGGCTGAGGGATCCGGCTGATGGGAGATGCACAAGCCAGGGCCCTGCTGCTGCCCTGCTCCTCCCCAGTGATCACCCCCTTTAGAGAAAGCCCATACTACAGCCTGCGGGCAGGGGGTGTCCCTGCAGGAATTCTTGGGCTGGAAGAATTGCTAGGAGAAAAATCCTGAAATTATTTTGGTTTGATATTGTCGGGAAGGTGGCAGCATTGCCCTGTCTGAGTCATGTGGGCTTCATTACGTGGTGGGGAGGGTTGTGCATCCAGAAGAGGTCAGCACATCCACGAAACCCATCTGGCACAAACATGTTTGAGGTTTAATATTCTTTTATCAAATTTTGCTAATCTAATTTTTAATGAAAATTGCAACAAAGAGACAAATCAACCCCTGGAGTGGGATTTTGCACCTGTCTTTGTGTTTCCTGTGGATTATAACCCCGACAGCCCCACGCAACACGATGGCCAAGGGCCGGGGGGGGAAAGGGATTCGCAGGGGATTGCAGGGCACCACGGGTGTGCACATGTGCGCGGAGAGACACACCGCGTGGGCTCCAGCACAGGCCTCAAGCATCCAGCCCCCGTTTGGATCCAGCATCCAGCCCCCAAACTACAGCCCGGGAAGGGGAAAAATAAAGACTAGCCCTCTGCTCTAGCCCAGGCAGACACCGTGCTTGCAGGCTGCCAAGAGGAATGGGGTCTCTGACTTGCTCAGAGAGCGGCGGCTGCCGGCACGTGGGGGGACACCGTGAGGAAGGGGTGAGGGCACGCGGCAGACACAAGTCGAGCTGCCACACATCATCTTTGGTTTATTATGCTTCCTAAAGGAGCTCTTGGGCTTGTGGGTGGTCGTTGTGGCTCGCCGTCTCCCCGTGAACCTGCGCTCGGTACATACAGGTGTACAGGCAGAGCCATCGTGGGGAGCGCACAGGCAGAAGGGCAAGCAGCAGCCACCTCCCTCTGACCGGTCACCTGGCATTCATTGATGTTAGCAAAGAAGGGTTTGCTCGCATTTGGTTTTCTTCTCGTTCGTGCGCAGGTACTGGAAAGACGGCAGCAGAAGGACACGCTAGCTAAAACCCCTTTTACTGCTGGCAATAAAGGTGCCTCTTGGCTGGGAGCACGAGAAGTACCCCTTTTTCCGCTCTTGATTCTTCATATACGGTTTTAAGACTACTCACATACTCATTTTTACAATTTACATAAGCTCTATGCTTTGGCCACGACGTCACTTGTTGCCACTCGCTTTGGAGTATTTGTTCATGTGAACCCCCAGTGCAAGCATGCTTAATGCATATTTATTAACTGAATTTGGCTGATTTTCTTGCAACTTTGCCGCTCTCAGCTGTTTTGGTGTGGTTTCTTCTAACAGCAAACCCTCTTCTACAAGTGAGGTCATTGTTGTTCAAGTTGCGTTGCGCCTGTCTTAACATGGGCAGCCATTTGCGCAGGGTGGTGGATACAGCCTCCTGCCTCCAAGTCGGGCAAGAGCCAGGTCTGAGGCAGAGCCATGGTGGGGCGCGCACAGGCAGAAGGGAAAGCAGCAGCCACCTCCCTCCAACCTGTCAGCTGACATTCATTGGCAAGGTCACGCACTTGTCCTACAATCACAGAGTTCTTTATTCTCTTTCTAGTTCAAAAGAACCGGGAGTTTGCTGGGCGGCTCCCAAAGGCGGCCGCCAGCTTTGGTGGCAAGACCCAGTTAAGGATGTCCCTCTTCAGCAGGACCAGGATGAGGATGGCGATCTGCAGGAAGGCGAGGAACAGAAGAAGTCCCCTGGGGGACAGGAGAGGGGTCAGGCAGAGCAGGGGGCCCATTTGTCTCAGCTCTTTCCAGCCAACCTCTTCGAACGCCACCGTGGCACCTTGCACCGTGCTGGGCACAACACTCCCCGCTCAGAACTGGAGTGAGGGGCCCGGGCATCTCTTTCAGCTCTACCGTAGGTCCCCCCAGTGAGACCCAAAATCCCCCCCTATGCACCCCCCCACGCTAGGAAGAAAAGAAATACTGAAACGTTTCATCCTAGAGAAGCCCAAAGCTGCCTAATGCCCTTGGACCACTGGCGCAGGCACCCCACTGCCTATGGCAGAGCCCCGGCACCCCGAGCCCCCAGGGCAACTCACCTCAGCCAAGAAGTGCTCTTATGCCTCCTTGACGCCAGCTGCTCCTCCTGCAGGCCAAGGCACAGCAGGGACACGTGTTGGGGTGTGCGAGGCGGCCGAGGTTTTCGGGACTCAGACCCCCACCCTTGTCCCGCTGAGACCAGTGCCCCCATGTCCCCCGGGCACAGTGCAGACCCTTCCCTCCCCAAAGCCCACAGCGGGGTTGTCTGTCCTACCAGCCGCACAGCCACCATCTCCTGCAGCAGCGACGACTCTGTCTCGTCTGCCTGCGCTTTCTTCTCCCTGCTACAGACACCATGGCGTTCTAGGCTGTGAGAAGAGACCTCGGCCGGCATGGCGACCCCGCGGGTGGCCAACAGGGAGCCAGGGTGCTGCCCAGCCTCAGCTGGGGTTGGCACCAGGCACCCCCGGTATCCCAGCACTGCACAGACCCGTTCCCCTCCCCTGTCCCACCGCAGCTCTGGGGAGCGTGGAGGAGAGCCTGGGAGCTACTCAGAGTTGCGCAGAGCAGCTTCCAGGATCCCGAGTTGCTCAGAGGTGTTTTGAGCTGCTTAGGAGAAGGCAAAGGGCTCTCCAGAGCAGGCTGGAGGGGCTGACAGGAGCCAGAAGGATGTCTACGAGCGGCAGAGGTCTGCCCAAAGCTGCTCATCACTCCCCCACCCCGCTGCCCCAGGTTTCAATCAGGGCCCCATCACCACTCACAAAGCTGTTGGCTCTCGGAGGCGTTCCCGTCTCTCCAGGAGGCGCTGGAGCTTGTTCCTGAGCAGCTGGACAAGCAGAGGGCCCGGTCAGGAGTCCATGCCATGCCCGCTCTGAGGGGACTTGCCCCCACAAACGTGTTGAGCCCCCGTCCCTCCTGTCCCCCTTGTACCTTCTTGACCTCGACCTGCTCCTGAACAGCTTCTGCCAGCTCTGACCACTGCTGCCACTGCAAAGCAAGCGGGATAAATTGCAGGGAGCCATGGCGGGAAAGGTCATCCCCAGTCAGTCCCCAGGGCCCTGGGAGGTAAGGCCATGGCCAGGGCGGCAGGCACCCGGGTGTCCTGGGGCTAGCGCCATTGCCCGGCAGCTCTGGCCACTCCCCGAGGGAGTTCTGGATGCGGGTCGCAGGCTTTGATCTGCTCCCGCACTGCTGCGCCTCCCTCTGCCTTTCCCCAAAAGAGGTCTGCCTGGGAGGGAAGAGGGCACAGGAGCGTCTCCGGGAGGGGCAGGGGTGGAGGAGGACCCCCACTGACACCGGCCAGGGCGCATCGCCAGACTACCCAGCATCTGCCCTCCAGCCCATGCCTGAGTTCCTGTTACACACGGCATGCCCCGACACACCGGTGAGGGTCATTCATCCTGCCCCCTTCCCCAAAGCCATATTGCTGTGCCTGCAGACTCACATCAGGGTCCCCTCTGCAGCACAGCCAACCGCCTGAAGGATCTCCCGGGGCCCAATCCCTCCATCACGGATGCCCTATCCCGGAGTAGATGTCCTCCCCTGCCACCTCCCCCCCTGCCCGTGGCTGCTGGGATGCACGGACCCAGCACTGGCACCCCCCTCCCTGCCCCTGTCAGGACGACCTCCTTCTCCCCTGTACCTTCTGCGCCTCTTCCAGGCTGGCGGCTGCCTCCCTGCTTGCCACCTGCAAGTGCTCCTGCGGGAGAGGAGGGGAAGAGCAGCAGCCATCAGGGCACCGGCACACTCCCTCGAGTGCACTCCCCTCGGCATTATCCCCTCCCAGCTCCTCTCGGGCGCTGCCTTTGCCCACGCATCCCCTCTCCTTCCCAGCCCTGCAGGCACTGCGGGCAGGCAGAGGGACCCCCAGGCCCAACTCTGGACGCGGTCCCCATCTGGACATGGTCCTGAGCAGCTGTCTCTAGGTGACCTTGCTTGAGCAGGGGCATTGGACAAGACAAGATGATCTCCAGAGGTGCCTTCCAACCTCAACCAGTCTGTGATTCTGTGAACTCACCTTGGTGTGGGCCACCAGCCCCTCCAGCTGCTGGAGCTCCCGGCGGTTCTTTTCCAAACACCGCGCCACGACACAGTTCTGGGAAGAGGAGCCGCACCTAGGCACTGAGCCCCTGACACAGCCCCAGGAGCCCCAGCTGGGGGACATGGCCAGAGGAGGGGACACTGACCTCCATGCTGCGCTGCTCCATGGTTTCCTGCAGCTCCTGCTGCTTCTTCCCCTGCGTGGGGAAAGGAGGGGTCAGAGGGTCAGGTCTCTCGCAGCCCCAGCTCCCGGGGACAAGGGGAACACTCCACACCTACCAGACGCCGCAGCAGCTCCTTGTGCCTTTGTGACTCAGCAGAACACTGAGCCAGGCGCTCCCGGAGCATGCGGAGGTCTTGCTTCACCGCTTCTGTCTGCATGGCTGCACCTGCACGTCAGGAGCCAGCAGGGTGTGAGGGTCACGGCCGTGGGCACGGACACTCGTGGGGACGCTGCCCTACCCTGGCACACAGTTGCACATGGACAGGCGGGTGCGCTCGGGGGGATGCACCACCGCACGACTGTGCACAGGCACGCCACCCTGCTCGGCTGCAGCTGTGCCCAGCAAAACGGGTGCTGGCAGAGCAGCAGCCGAATACCCACGGGCACAGCCACGCGCTACCTTGTGCTCCTCAGGCAGAGGTGCACGCGCGCTCTCTCACGCACAGGACACGGCCACGCACATGCACAGTCAGGGATGCCCTGGGCTGGCCCAGCAGCCTCCCCCCGGAGAGGGGCACTGACAGCCGTCGGCACTCACGTGCCTGCACGCTGCCCCCAGCCAGCGCTCCTGAGCGCGTGTGCGCACTAGTTCCATGCCCGGCTTGGCCTGCGTCAGCTGGATGCTGAGCAGGTGGCAGGAGGCGGTGGGGAGCACCAGGGACCGCTGAGGAAAGAAGGAGCTTCCCCTGCCTTGCTGTGCCAGGCAACCCCGCATGGCCCCTGCTGCCCGTGAGGCTGCCCTGCCCTGTGGCCTCTGCAATGCCACCTTCAGCGTCAACGTCCCACCCTGTGAGATCAACACGCCCCCCAGCCCGGGACCCCCTTCCTTTTGGTCCCCCACCATCCCCAGCACACGCTTCCTCCTCCCCACCTGGCCCTGCCTCAGCCCAAGCTCCTGCCTTCCCCCCACTGCTCACAGCCACACACAGACCCCCGGCCACCCCCTCGCCCAGCCGAGGGCTGCGGGGACTGTGGGGTACTCTGCCCTCACCCTCATCTCTCCCGTCGGGGGCCTTCCACTGCACGGCGGACACAGGACAGGTCGTTGGCAAGTACTCTCCAAACTCCTGCCCAGCAGCACCGAGGTTCTCCTCAAGATGCTCCCCCAGCTCTGGGAGCAGCCTCCTTTGTACCCGCTGGGGCGCCCATGTCACAAGCCCACAGTGACATCACAGTGATACGGCCATCACTGCCCACTGTGACACGGCAATCCCGTCCCTGGGGCTGGTGCCAAGAGGTGCCGTGGGGCCCAGGCGCGGCCACCGGGGAAACAGGGCATCACTCTCAGCACCTACTCTTAGCACAGCGGCGGGAGTGACCGCGGGCGCCGCGTGTCAGCATCTCCCTGTGGGGTTTGCCTGTCCCGCAGCTGTCCAGCTGTGGCAGCTCCCCGCCCCAAGTCCAAGCGTGAGCCAGGCTGTGCATGTACTCCCAGCAGGCACATGCAGACACTCGCACACACGCGCGTGCACCACGGGTGTGCGCATGTGCGCGGAGAGACACACCGCGTGGGCTCCAGCACAGGCCTCAAGCATCCAGCCCCCGTTTGGATCCAGCATCCAGCCCCCAAACTACAGCCCGGGAAGGGGAAAAATATAGACTAGCCCTCTGCTCTAGCCCAGGCAGACACCGTGCTTGCAGGCTACTGTGGGTAGTTAGGATCAGGCGGCCGGAAGATACCGCGCTGTACGGAAAGATAGGACCCCTCCCCTGATAGCCAGTAGCATTTAGGTTGTGAATTAAGCAGGCGGAAGTGACGTCATAAACCCAAGGTATATAACACCGTGTTATCTACCAATAAACGCCATTTGCCGTCCACCACATTGGTGTCTGTGAGCCGATGGCCCGAGCCCCCCGGGGGAGGGGGGTCGCCGTGCCGTTCCTGAACCAGGTCGCCACGCCTTACGAAGGCGACAAGTGGTGCCGAAACCCGGGAAAGCCCACCTGGAATCGGGTGAACGGCGGCCGGAGCGGCAGGACCAGCCCGGCAGGGAGGACTCTCCCGGACCAAGAAGGAAGATGGAAGCTCTTGTGAAGGTCGTATCGCAATTACATAAGCAGTGGGGTATCGATTGTAAGCCCAAAGATTTTACTCTCGCAGTTGCGAGGCTTTTGCAAATTGGGGTCATCGACCAGCCGGTGGATATTCTCCACCCTGAAGTGTGGGATAAATGTACCAAAGCGTTGGCCAAGGACACGATGTCCTTGGGTTGTGGGAAAAACCTTAAGTCGTGGGGGAAAGTCGTACAGGCCCTGCAGAAGGCAATACAAGAACAGGAGACTTGGAGGGCGGCAAAGGACTGTTTGCTGGCCATCCCGAAATTGGGAGTTGGGGCAGCCACGCAGACTTTGCACCCCTTAGATGGTGATGATTCTGCAGAGCCTAAAGATCCGCAAGAGGGCGGCATGTCCCCTCAATTCCTGAACCCTGACCCGCTTACGGAGGCGCAAGAGAGAGCTAAATCCTTCTGGGGAGGGTTGGCTGAGGAGGCCAGGGGCGTCACGAAAATAACAGAGTCTAGACCACCGCCCTAGACGCCCCAAGATGGCGCCGAGCACAAAGGGGAAGGGCGGGCCGAAGATGCCCACGGCGGGAACAGGGAGGAGGCGCTAGCATTAACAAGCGCACATGAACAAAAAGGGGAGGAGAACGAGAAGAAGAAAGGCGGCGGGAGTGGCCAGGAGGAGGAGGGGAGCATGAGCGAAGGGCGGAAAGCCAATCAGAGCGACCATCTGAAAAAATGCCCTCAGAGGGCAGACACCCCCCCGGGCAAAGGGCGGGGCGAACCAGAAAGGAGGGGCGGGCCAAGAGGGAGGGAATGGCCCGCCCGCAGGAGAAGCGGGCGGGGCTGGAGCCCGACAAAAAGGTATCAGAAACCGGAAGCAGCCGGTCAGTCGAGTTCCGGCTCCGGATCAGACACTAGCTGGGACGAGTGGCTCGTGACTGATCCAAGCTCAGAGGAGGAGGAAATGGGAGTACACACAGTCAAAAGCCAAAACACTTTCATCCAAAATAAAAACAAAAACCTCCCCCTCACCGACTGGAGGAAAATAAAGACTGCGTGTGCCGAGTGGGTCCCATCAGCCAAGCTAGCGTTCCCGGTCCGAGTGACGGACGAGGGACAGAGGGTTTACTCGCCAGTAAACCCTAAAGATATACAAGCGATCGTTAAGTCGATTGCAGATAAAGGCCTCAATTCTGCCGTGGTCTCCACCCTCATAGATGGTGTCTTTGGGGGAGACGATATGCTCCCGTTCGATATAAACCAAACTTGTATATTGATTTTTGATGGGGCAGGGATGATCGTTTTTAAGCAAGAATGGGAGGACAACTGTGCGAGACAATTAGCCCAAGTGGCCGGGGCGGATCACCCACTACACGGTTCCAGTCTGCAGCGGCTGATGGGTACAGACCCAACAATGATTACCCCCCAGGCGCAGGCCCAGGGCCTGCGGGCCCATGAAGTTATGACAACTACCCGCGCGGCTAGAGAAGCTATTCGCACCGCTTCTAGAGTTATTGCCAAGCTGTCGCCATGGTCCACAATTAAGCAAAATGAAAGCGAGAGCTTTACGCAGTTTGTGGATCGCCTTCAGGCAGCGGTCGACTCCTCGACCCTGCCCGCGGAAGCGAAAGGCCCGGTTGTTGCAGATTGCTTACGTCAGCAGTGTAATTCGGCAACCAAAGAGATCCTACGATCACTGCCAGTGGGGTCAAGTATCACAGACGTGATCAAGCATGTCGCAAAGGAAGAGCATCTAGCCCCAATTCAGGTAGCTGTTCGCACTGCAATAGCTAATGTGATGGCATGTTTTAAATGTGGTCAGGCGGGCCACGTGGTGGCAAGCTGCCCTCGGTTGGGGGACCCGCCCACAGCACTCCCCCCGCGCCAAAATCGACCGAGAGGACCATGTTGGGCCTGTGGAAAGAAAGGACATTTCGCCAAAGAATGTAGATCTAAAAACCAGGGAAACGGGAAGGGGAGAGGGCACTCGGGCCGCGCAGAGCCCTCTCCCACTTGGGACATAAGGCGGCCCAGTTATGCCAACCCCGGATGGGGCACAACACTCCCGAACCCGCTGCCCCCTCGAGACACGACCAACTTTGTGGCTCAACCGACGATCCATCCGAACCAGTCCCTACCTCAAGGGAAGCAACAACCATCTCCTGGGGGCGAGACCCCAGGGTGGCCCTGGCAGTAAAATGCGATAGCCCGCCAGTGGTGTGGGGCATCTGTTCCCTCTATAATACCCTAGATGACACCACCATTAGTGTCCCTTTTTTGATTGACACCGGAGCAGATGTTACAGTTATTCCTGAGACAAGCTGGCCCCCGCATTGGAAATTAGAAAACGCCCCCATGGTGGGTGGAGTCGGGGGATTAACCCGGGCTTGGAAAAGTGCTCAACTAACAGCAATCACGCTTCACACTGAAAAAGGGCCGGAGAAAACCATTACCCTCTTCCCATATGTTATGTCAGGAGTCCCACCCCTGCTGGGAAGGGACGCTCTAGCCCTTCTGAAAGCCAGGGTGACAAATTTATTGTGAGGGCCACTGCCGCACACCCACTTCCACCTATTAAACTGACGTGGAAATCGTCCGACCCAGTGTGGGTCGAGCAGTGGCCCCTGTCAAAGCCTCAAATGGACGCTCTTCTTAAGCTAGTCGACCGCGAGTTACAACGAGGTCATATAGAGCCTTCCACTAGCCCATGGAACACCCCAGTTTTTGTAATACCCAAACGAACCGGCGAGGGGTTTCGTCTCTTCCATGACCTGCGTGAAGTAAACAAGAAAATTCAACCAATGGGTCCTGTCCCAACGCTGCTGCCCATGAACTCTATGATACCAGAAGGACAACCGTGTGCTGTCCTTGATATTAAAGACTGTTTCTTTTCAATACCACTGCATGAGGAGGACAAAGAACCGTTTGCTTTTTCTGTAGTGTTCCCAAACAGCTCACGCCCCAACCTACGTTTCCAGTGGAAAGTGCTGCCTCAAGGAATGATCAACTCGCCTACTATCTGCCAAATTATAGTGGATCGCGCAGTAGCACCGGTTCGGCGCGCTGATCCCACTGCGACTATCATTCAATACATGGACGATATTCTAATCGCCGCGCCGACAGAAAATCAGGTGAACCAGTTAGTATCAGCGGTTTCGGAAACTTTAAAAACAAACGGGTTCGAAATTGCAGGCGCGAAAGTTAAAAGGGGACCATGTGTAACTTTCCTGGGGGTGGGGATCACCAGTTCTTACGTAACGCCCCCCCAAATAAAAATCCGTCGGAACATCAAAACACTCCATGATACGCAGCAATTAGTGGGATCCTTGCAGTGGCTCCGTAACATTGTCCTGATCCCTCCCGAAATCATGGCCCCCCTATATGATCTTCTGAAAGGAAAGAGCCCCTGGGAACAAAAAACCCTGACGACGGAAGCATTGAACTCTCTTGACTTTATCGAGCAACAAGTATTGTCAAGCACGCTCGCCAGGTGGAACCCTGGTGTACCGCTTGATCTGTATGTACATTTCACGGAGGGCGGGGGAGTAGGGGCACTAGCCCAGGGGCCCCCTGAAAAGGCTCGACCAATACAATGGATAGTCCTGGGAAAACCATCACGTGCATTCTCTCCAGGAGTCGAGTGCCTTGGTAATCTCATCATGAAAGGCAGAAAACTCACCCTAAGACACCTAGGCATCGAACCCGCCAAGATATACCTACCCTTCCGCAAGCAGCTCCCAAAGCATTCAGTGACGATGTCAGAGTATCTAGCTATAGCTCTTGTTGGGTTTGGCGGAGAAGTCCGGTATGCTACAAAGCCCCCCTGGACTCAAATGCTGACCATTGTCGACATCGACCTCCCACAGAAGATCATGGACCGGCCCCAACAGGGACCAACGGTCTTTACAGACGTATCCTCAACGACCTCAACTGCAGCGGCCGTATGGCAATCTGGAGAAAAATGGCACTGCATTAAAATGACCGACTGTGCGCTTTCAGCCCAGCAGCTAGAAGTGATGGCTGTAGTATTGGCGTGTGGACTGTTCCCAGAGGAACATCTCAATATCGTGACCAATTCGATGTGGGGCCCGGCGTGTCAACATCCACAACAGCCCTGATGCTGGAAGAAGCACTTTTTTCTCGAAAGGGCACCATATCGGTCATCCACGTTAACAGCCACGACCCAATCAAAGGGTTTTTCCAAACCGGTAACGACAAAGCAGACGCCGCAGCGAAAAGGTTGTGGACGCTAAGGGATGCCCGTCAGCTACACGAGTCCCTCCACATCGGAGCTAAAGCGCTAGCGAAGAAATGCAGGATCTCGGTCACTGACGCAAAACACGTAGTAGCCACATGTCCCCACTGTCAGAAAACACCACTGTGGTCCAGCGGAGTCAACCCCAGAGGTCTCAAAGCCTCCGAAGTGTGGCAAACAGACTTTACGCTCTGTCAGTTGCTAAAACCCCGAGCGTGGCTAGCCGTAACTGTAGATACATATAGTGGAATGATCGTAGCCACACAACACCTTAGAACCAACTCCAAAGCAACCATCCAACATTGGTTAACGGTTATGGCGTGGCTTGGCATTCCTAATCAGATCAAAACAGACAACGGTCCGAATTTTGTCTCCAAATCAGTTCAGGCATTTGCTTTGAAATGGGGTATTACCCTGACACACGGCATTCCGTATAATAGCACAGGACAAGCCATAGTCGAACGAGCGAATCAAACTCTCAAATCTAAATTAGAGGTGCTGGCAAAAACAGAAGGTTTCACCAGCGCCATTCCCCCGGGAGACCAAGCACACCTGTTAGCAACCGCTCTTTTAGCACTAAACCAATTTCCCAGGGGGGAAGAGAAAAATAGCCCCACCCAAAAACATTGGGCCACTCGGGCGCTAGAAGAAGGCCCGTTGGTCATAGTCAGAAATGAGCTAGGAGAATGGGAACAAGGGTGGAGGCTAGTCCTTACAGGGCGAGGGTATGCCGCGGTCAAAAGAGATGGAACAGTTCAGTGGTGTCCGCTTAAGTCCATCAAACCAGACCTCCAGAATAAAACTAATAAAAATTGTGAGTTTTTCTCCACAGAACTGGATTATTGGACGCCCTCGTAATCCGTATGCTCCGGTAGCAAGAGAAGACGACAAATCAGCAAACATCCTGCCCACACCTGAGAGTTCCGCACCAGCAGAATCCGGACAACGGCGACACAACCCCCATAAGCAGAGGCTACAATGTTTACACCCACAATGTCTAATCTTCATTTTAGAGCTCGTTACTATGGGACAAGCAGTATCAGAACACCATCCCCATCGTCCATTTAAATGGTCCCTCATTCGAGTTGAAGATCAGCACATTATCGCTACTCGGATTACATCAGGTGCGCCGAGCTTCACTGCCACTCCGTGTCAGCTTGTCCCGATAAACCCATGCTGGGGATACTCAGAATTTTATATGTGCCCCAGCTCTAATCCTGGGAAAGGTTATTGTAACTACCCTGATCAATATTTTTGCCGTTATTGGGGATGTGAGACCATAGCCCCTACTTGGATACCGGGTGACGGTAAGGATAAACACCTAAAAGTCCGGTGGGGTCCGTATAAGTGTTCCAAACAGCTAGCAGAGGCAACCCGTCCAAAATGGCAGATCGCTCGCCGGGGAAGTGCCCCGGCACAAGGGCCAAAACGAGCGCATCACCAACCTTGCTCATTCCTCTTTTTAAATGTTACCAACCCCCGAGAAGACGCTTGGCTTCTTGGGAAAATGTGGGGAGTAAGGTACCTAGAACCAGGGACAGACAGAGGTGGTTTTATCCTCATAAAGAAGGAGAATGTTCTGAAAGATCCACTGCCAGCAGGCCCCAACCGAGTAATTGGGCCTACCCCGGTTCTTCACCAAAAGCCACCTGGCCCAACGACACCTACACCATTACCATATAGTATTGTAAATAATGCCACAGTTATTGCACACACCGCCAAAATTTCTGACCGAAATTCTCTCTGGAAAATGATGCAAGCTAGCTATCAGCTGCTGAACAAAACTAACCCAAATCTTACGGAGCATTTTTGGTTGTGTTACGGAATACGGCCACCCTTTTACGAGGCTGTAGGAGTAGATAACAAGCCCATGCGAGTAAATGGTTCAAATCCGGCCCAGTGCACATGGGACATAGAAAAACAAGGGATTACATTAGCAGAAGTTGTAGGAAGCGGCGTGTGCGTGGGTAAAGTCCCAAACCATAAAAAACAACTATGTGTTAATGAGACACAGGATAAAACCCCTGCAAAGTGGTTAATACCGGCCAACAATACCAAGTGGGTTTGTTCTATTATGGGAGTTACACCTTGTTTGTCATTGGACAAATTTGATGAATCCTTGGAATATTGTGTCCAAGTAGCTATAATCCCTAAAATCTTTTACCATTCTGAAGACTTTGTCTATGACTCACAGATTACCCCAGCACACCATCTGTCAAAACGGGAACTCTTTACAGCACTAACAGTAGCCACTCTAATGATCATAGCAGGCACGGGAGTGGGTACAGGAGTAGCATCCTTAGTGCAACAAAATAAAGAATTCAGTGCCTTGAGAATAGCAGTAGATGAGGACTTAGCTAGAATCGAACAATCAATAAGTGCGTTAGAAAGTTCAATTAGATCACTATCTGAAGTAGTGCTGCAAAATCGAAGAGGATTAGACTTAGTGTTCTTACAACAAGGAGGAGTATGCGCTGCGCTGAGAGAAGAATGCTGTGTATATGCCGACCACACTGGAATAGTGAGAGACACCACGGCCAAATTGCGAGAAGGACTAGAAAAACGAAAAAGGGAACGAGAGGCGCAGCAAAATTGGTTTGCATCATGGTTTAACCATTCACCATGGCTTGCCACCCTGATATCTACCCTGATAGGGCCAATTGTAACAATCGTAATAGCATTGATCTTTGGACCCTGTATATTGAATAGGCTTGTGTCGTTTGCCAGGAGCCGGCTAGAACAAGTTAACATCATGATGATAGAACGCCGACAATTGCTCTAAGAATGTTCTTGCTTTGAATTTTTTACCTACCTCTAGTTCTACCCTGTTACCCTGTTATTCCCTGTTACACCCTAGTTATCTCTTGCATTAGCGTGCCTTGTATTTTCTATTCAAGTTTATAGTATATATTTTAACGTTTTTTACCCAAGATTATGATATATATCTTTTTAAGATTGTTACATTTAGCTAGTTTCATTATGCATAGGGAGGGGGGAAATGTGGGTAGTTAGGATCAGGCGGCCAGAAGATATCGCGCTGTACGGAAAGATAGGACCCCTCCCCTGATAGCCAGTAGCATTTAGGTTGTGAAGTAAGCAGGCGGAAGTGACGTCGTAAACCCAAGGTATATAACGCCGTGTTACAGACCAATAAACGCCATTTGCCGTCCACCACATTGGTGTCTGTGAGCCGATGGCCCGAGCGCCCCGGGGGAGGGGGGTCGCCGTGCCGTTCCTGAACCAGGTCGCCACGCCTTACGAAGGCGACAGGCTGCCAAGAGGAATGGGGTCTCTGACTTGCTCAGAGAGCGGCGGCTGCCGGCACGTGGGGGGACACCGTGAGGAAGGGGTGAGGGCACGCGGCAGACACAAGTCGAGCTGCCACACATCATCTTTGGTTTATTATGCTTCCTAAAGGAGCTCTTGGGCTTGTGGGTGGTTGTTGTGGCTCGCCGTCTCCCCGTGAACCTGCACTCGGTACATACAGGTGTACAGGCAGAGCCATCGTGGGGAGCGCACAGGCAGAAGGGAAGGCAGCAGCCACCTCCCTCTGACCGGTCACCTGGCATTCATTGATGTTAGCAAAGAAGGATTTGCTCGCATTTTGTTTTCTTCTCGTTCGTGCGCAGGTACTGGAAAGACGGCAGCAGGACACGCTAGCTAAAACCCCTTTTACTGCTGGCAATAAAGGTGCCTCTTGGCTGGGAGCACGAGAAGTACCCCTTTTTCCGCTCTTGATTCTTCATATACGGTTTTAAGACTACTCACATACTCATTTTTACAATTTACATAAGCTCTATGCTTTGGCCACGACGTCACTTGTTGCCACTCGCTTTGGAGTATTTGTTCATGTGAACCCCCAGTGCAAGCATGCTTAATGCATATTTTTTAGCTGAATTTGCCTGATTTGCGCAGGGTGGTGGATACAGCCTCCTGCCTCCAAGTCGGGCAAGAGCCAGGTCTGAGGCAGAGCCATGGTGGGGCGCGCACAGGCAGAAGGGAAAGCAGCAGCCACCTCCCTCCAACCTGTCAGCTGACATTCATTGGCAAGGTCACGCACTTGTCCTACAATCACAGAGTTCTTTATTCTCTTTCTAGTTCAAAAGAACCGGGAGCTTGCTGGGCGGCTCCCAAAGGCGACCGCCAGCTTTGGTGGTAAGACCCAGTTAAGGATGTCCCTCTTCAGCAGGACCAGGATGAGGATGGCGATCTGCAGGAAGGCGAGGAACAGAAGAAGTCTCCTGGGGGACAGGAGAGGGGTCAGGCAGAGCAGGGGGCCCATTTGTCTCAGCTCTTTCCAGCCACCCTCTTCGAACGCCACCGTGGCACCTTGCACCGTGCTGGGCACAACACTCCCCGCTCAGAACTGGAGTGAGGGGCTCCGGCATCTCTTTCAGCTCTACCATAGGTCTCCCCAGTGGGCCCCAAAATCCCCCCCTATGCACCCCCCCACGCTAGGAAGAAAAGAAATACTGACACGTTTCATCCCAGAGAAGCCCAATGCTGCCTAATGCCCTTGGACCACTGGCACAGGCACCCCACTGCCTATGGCAGAGCCCCGGTACCCCGAGCCCCCAGGGCAACTCACCTCAGCCAAGAAATGCTCTTATGCCTCCTTGACGCCAGCTGCTCCTCCTGCAGGCCAAGGCACAGCAGGGACACGTGTTGGGGTGTGCGAGGCGGCCGAGGTTTTCGGGACTCAGACCCCCACCCTTGTCCCGCTGAGATCAGTGCCCCCATGTCTCCCGGGCACAGTGAAGACCCTTCCCTCCCCAAAGCCCACAGCGGGGTTGTCTGTCCTACCAGCCGCACAGCCACCATCTCCTGCAGCAGCGACGACTCTGTCTCGTCTGCCTGCGCTTTCTTCTCCCTGCTACAGACACCATGGCGTTCTAGGCTGTGAGAAGAGACCTCGGCCGGCATGGCGACCCCGCGGGTGGCCAACAGGGAGCCAGGGTGCTGCCCAGCCTCAGCTGGCGTTGGCACCAGGCACCCCCGGTATCCCAGCACTGCACAGACCCGTTCCCCTCCCCTGTCCCACCGCAGCCCTGGGGAGCGTGGAGGAGAGCCTGGGAGCTGCTCAGAGTTGCGCAGAGCAGCTTCCAGGATCCCGAGTTGCTCAGAGGTGTTTTGAGCTGCTTAGGAGAAGGCAAAGGGCTCTCCAGAGCAGGCTGGAGGGGCTGACAGGAGCCAGAAGGATGTCTACGAGCGGCAGAGGTCTGCCCAAAGCTGCTCATCACTCCCCCACCCCGCTGCCCCAGGTTTCAATCAGGGCCCCATCACCACTCACAAAGCTGTTGGCTCTCGGAGGCGTTCCCGTCTCTCCAGGAGGCGCTGGAGCTTGTTCCTGAGCAGCTGGAGAAGCAGAGGGCCCGGTCAGGAGTCCATGCCATGCCCGCTCTGAGGGGACTTGCCCCCACAAACGTGTTGAGCCCCCGTCCCTCCTGTCCCCCTTGTACCTTCTTGACCTCGACCTGCTCCTGAACAGCTTCTGCCAGCTCTGACCACTGCTGCCACTGCAAAGCAAGCGGGATAAATTGCAGGGAGCCATGGCGGGAAAGGTCGTCCCCAGTCAGTCCCCAGGGCCCTGGGAGGTAAGGCCACGGCCAGGGCGGCAGGCACCCGGGTGTCCTGGGGCTAGCGCCATTGCCCGGCAGCTCTGGCCACTCCCCGAGGGAGTTCTGGATGCGGGTCGCAGGCTTTGATCTGCTCCCGCACTGCTGCGCCTCCCTCTGCCTTTCCCCAAAAGAGGTCTGCCTGGGAGGGAAGAGGGCACAGGAGCGTCTCCGGGAGGGGCAGGGGTGGAGGAGGACCCCCACTGACACCGGCCAGGGCGCATCGCCAGACTACCCAGCATCTGCCCTCCAGCCCATGCCTGAGTTCCTGTTACACACGGCATGCCCCGACACACCGGTGAGGGTCATTCATCCTGCCCCCTTCCCCAAAGCCATATTGCTGTGCCTGCAGACTCACATCAGGGTCCCCTCTGCAGCACAGCCAACAGCCTGCGCGATCTCCCGGGGCCCAATCCCTCCATCACGGATGCCGTATCCCGGAGTAGATGTCCTCCCCTGCCACCTCCCACCCTGCCCGTGGCTGCTGGGATGCACGGACCCAGCACTGGCACCCCCCTCCCTGCCCCTGTCAGGACAACCTTCTTCTCCCCTGTACCTTCTGCGCCTCTTCCAGGCTGGCGGCTGCCTCCCTGCTTGCCACCTGCAAGTGCTCCTGCGGGAGAGGAGGGGAAGAGCAGCAGCCATCAGGGCACCGGCACACTCCCTCGAGTGCACTCCCCTCGGCATTATCCCCTCCCAGCTCCTCTCGGGCGCTGCCTTTGCCCACGCATCCCCTCTCCTTCCCAGCCCTGCAGGCACTGCGGGCAGGCAGAGGGACCCCCAGGCCCAACTCTGGACGCAGTCCCCATCTGGACATGGTCCTGAGCAGCTGTCTCTAGGTGACCTTGCTTGAGCAGGGGCATTGGACAAGACAAGATGATCTCCAGAGGTGCCTTCCAACCTCAACCAGTCTGTGATTCTGTGAACTCACCTTGGTGTGGGCCACCAGCCCCTCCAGCTGCTGGAGCTCCCGGCGGTTCTTTTCCAAACACCGCGCCACGACACAGTTCTGGGAAGAGGAGCCGCACCTAGGCACTGAGCCCCTGACACAGCCCCAGGAGCCCCAGCTGGGGGACATGGCCAGAGGAGGGGACACTGACCTCCATGCTGCGCTGCTCCATGGTTTCCTGCAGCTCCTGCTGCTTCTTCCCCTGCGTGGGGAAAGGAGGGGTCAGAGGGTCAGGTCTCTCGCAGCCCCAGCTCCCGGGGACAAGGGGAACACTCCACACCTACCAGACGCCGCAGCAGCTCCTTGTGCCTTTGTGACTCAGCAGAACACTGAGCCAGGCGCTCCCGGAGCATGCGGAGGTCTTGCTTCACCGCTTCTGTCTGCATGGCTGCACCTGCACGTCAGGAGCCAGCAGGGTGTGAGGGTCACGGCCGTGGGCACGGACACTCGTGGGGACGCTGCCCTACCCTGGCACACAGTTGCACATGGATGGGCGGGTGCGCTCGGGGGGATGCACCACCGCACGACTGTGCACAGGCACGCCACCCTGCTCGGCTGCAGCTGTGCCCAGCAAAACGGGTGCTGGCAGAGCAGCAGCCGAATACCCACGGGCACAGCCACGCGCTACCTTGTGCTCCTCAGGCAGAGGTGCACCTGCGCTCTCTCACGCACAGGACACGGCCACGCACATGCAGTCAGGGATGCCCTGGGCTGGCCCAGCAGCCTCCCCCCGGAGAGGGGCACTGACAGCCGTCGGCACTCACGTGCCTGCACGCTGCCCCCAGCCAGCGCTCCTGAGCGCGTGTGCGCACTAGTTCCATGCCCGGCTTGGCCTGCGTCAGCTGGATGCTGAGCAGGTGGCAGGAGGCGGTGGGGAGCACCAGGGACCGCTGAGGAAAGAAGGAGCTTCCCCTGCCTTGCTGTGCCAGGCAACCCCGCATGGCCCCTGCTGCCCGTGGGGCTGCCCTGCCCTGGGGCCTCTGCAATGCCACCTTCAGCGTCAACGTCCCACCCTGTGAGATCAACACGCCCCCCAGCCCGGGACCCCCTTCCTTTTGGTCCCCCACCAGCCCCAGCACACGCGTCCTCCTCACCACCTGGCCCTGCCTCAGCCCAGGCTCCTGCCTTCCCCCCACTGCTCACAGCCACACACAGACCCCCGGCCACCCCCTCGCCCAGCCGAGGGCTGCGGGGACTGTGGGGTACTCTGCCCTCACCCTCCTCTCTCCCGTCGGGGGCCTTCCACTGCACGGCGGACACAGGACAGGTCGTTGGCGAGTACTCTCCAAACTCCTGCCCAGCAGCACCGAGGTTCTCCTCAAGATGCTCCCCCAGCTCTGGGAGCAGCCTCCTTTGTACCCGCTGGGGCGCCCATGTCACAAGCCCACAGTGACATCACAGTGATACGGCCATCACTGCCCACTGTGACACGGCAATCCCGTCCCTGGGGCTGGTGCCAAGAGGTGCCGTGGGGCCCAGGCGCGGCCACCGGGGAAACGGGGCATCACTCTCAGCACCTACTCTTAGCACAGCGGCGGGAGTGACCGCGGGCGCCGCGTGTCAGCATCTCCCTGTGGGGTTTGCCTGTCCCGCGGCTGTCCAGCTGTGGCAGCTCCCCGCCCCAAGTCCAAGCGTGAGCCAGGCTGTGCATGTACTCCCAGCAGGCACATGCAGACACTCGCACACACGCGCGTGCACCACGGGTGTGCGCGTGTTCGCGGAGAGACACACCGCGTGGGCTCCAGCACAGGCCTCAAGCATCCAGCCCCCGTTTGGATCCAGCATCCAGCCCCCAAACTACAGCCCGGGAAGGGGAAAAATAAAGACTAGCCCTCTGCTCTAGCCCAGGCAGACACCGTGCTTGCAGGCTGCCAAGAGGAATGGGGTCTCTGACTTGCTCAGAGAGCGGCGGCTGCCGGCACGTGGGGGGACACCGTGAGGAAGGGGTGAGGGCACGCGGCAGACACAAGTCGAGCTGGCACACATCATCTTTGGTTTATTATGCTTCCTAAAGGAGCTCTTGGGCTTGTGGGTGGTCGTTGCGGCTCGCCGTCTCCCCGTGAACCTGCACTCGGTACATACAGGTGTACAGGCAGAGCCATCGTGGGGAGCGCACAAGCAGAAGGGAAAGCAGCAGCCACCTCCCTCTGACCGGTCACCTGGCATTCATTGATGTTAGCAAAGAAGGATTTGCTCGCATTTTGTTTTCTTCTCGTTCGTGCGCAGGTACTGGAAAGACGGCAGCAGAAGGACACGCTAGCTAAAACCCCTTTTACTGCTGGCAATAAAGGTGCCTCTTGGCTGGGAGCACGAGAAGTACCCCTTTTTCCGCTCTTGATTCTTCATATACGGTTTTAAGACTACTCACATACTCATTTTTACAATTTACATAAGCTCTATGCTTTGGCCACGACGTCACTTGTTGCCACTCGCTTTGGAGTATTTGTTCATGTGAACCCCCAGTGCAAGCATGCTTAATGCATATTTATTAGCTGAATTTGCCTGATTTTCTTGCAACTTTGCCGCTTTCAGCTGTTTTGGTGTGGTTTCTTCTAACAGCAAACCCTCTTCTACAAGTGAGGTCATTCAAGTTGCGTTGCGCCTGTCTTAACATGGGCACCCCACCGCCTGTAGCAGAGCCCCGGTGACTTGCGGAAACCGGACTCCATAATCTATGAGATTGTAAAGTAGGTATGTTTATTCAGCGCTGGGCGGCACGGGGGGTAGTCCCACCAAAATCGTGCGCGCCTCAACGCGGCACTCACCATAAATATATACAGTGAAATATTACATATTCATAAAGTTTTGTAATACGCCTATACATATGCATGACCTGTCCCCGCTTTGTATTAAAATGAGTTCCAAGAAGTCATTTCCATAGACCCCTCCCATCTGCGCTTGCGCATTGCCTCCTAGTGGTGGTCGTCGGGGGTCGTGGGGATGAAGGCTGATAGTTCCTCTTCGTCACCCCTAGTAACCTTTTGTTCTTGCGCAGGCTCAGTTGTCTTCTTACTTTTGTCCATACCGCAGAGTCAGTTTTAGTTGGCTTCTTGAGACAAGTTTTTAGTCTTTATCAGGAGCTGTCCTTGTGAGGCGCCTCAGTTAATTTCCACCATAGCTAATCGGCCTTATCAGGCTGAGCCGGCCTTGTGAGGAGCAAAGTATCAAGCCCCTACCTACTGACTCAATCTTCTAACTACTATTAATCATTCAGCTACTAAAATTCCTTAATCCCTTCTCTCAGTGCCCCCTTTTCTAAAAAGTTAGTAAATTCTCTTACTCTATACTAAACCCTATACTAATTTTCTTTATATTATCCCATTCTTCTCCAGGTCCTTTATAAGATTTCTGCCTGTTTCAATTTGTTGTCAGTGCTGATAGTCATACCTCAGGTGCCTCATTTGTTTTATCATTCGCCAATTTAAAACATACAGTATTGCAGCTAAAGCAATACTAATAAAAACTAGAATTAGGAGAACAACAATAGGGTGACATAAGGTATTAAGAATACCTGTAGCAGTGGGCGATATGGGGTATGAAGCTGCCAATCTATGCCTAAATGGCGGCTAATTTGTTGTACTACTTTGGAGATGAAATGTGGTCCTCTCTCAGAAGATATGGTTGCTGGAACCCCAAAACGTGGTATTATTTCTTGTATTAATATTTTAGTTACCTCCCGAGCCTTGGCTGTCCTGGTAGGGAATGCCTCTGGCCAACCTGAAAAGGTGTCAGTTAATACCAATAAATATCGATACCCCCCTTTTCTTGGGAGTTCTGAAAAATCGATCTGCCATTGTTGCCCAGGCCCGTTGCCTTTTCCAATTTGGCCCATTTCTGGTTTGGGGGTATTCCTGGGATTCGTTTGGAGACAGAGATCGCACTGCTGTGTCACTTGCCTTACAGTAGTGTATAGATTCCTAGCTACGATTTCTTTGATTAGTTGTTTATGTAGGGCCTCCGCTTTCTGTGCCAAAGTATTTAGGGGCAAAGGCCTTGATTCTATTATCTCCTGACGAGTGGTAATAGCGTATGCCACGTATCTTTTACCACTCAGGACATAGCTGCTTCCGTCTGTGAACCAGTTTTCTCCGTCTTCTACGGGGCTGTCTTTCAGATCTTGTCGGCTTGCATATCTTGCTTCAATGGACTTGCTTCTAAGCAGTCATGATGCACTGGTTCTCCTGTGTTTCCCTCTAGAAAGGAAGCTGGGTTGGCAATGTTAGTGACTATTATTTCCACATCATCCTGTTCTACCAATATAGCCTGATATCTTAGGAATCTTTGTTGAGAAAGCCAATGTCCACCCTTCGCTTCCAGGACTGCAGATACTGTATGGGACACCAGCACAGTCATTTTCTGACCCAGAGTGAATTTTCGGACTTCTTGTATGTTTAGTATTACAGCTGCGACTGCCCGCAAGCATCCAGGCCAGCCCTTCGCAGTTGTATCCAACTGTTTGGAAAAGCAGGCAACTGCTCGTCGATCAGGACCCAAATTCTGTGCTAGCATCCCCAGAGCAATCCCTTGTTTTTCATGGGAAAAGAGGAGAAATGGCTTACTCACATCTGGGAGCCCCAAGGCTGGAGCTGACATCAAGGCTTTCTTTAGTTTCTCAAAGGCTCGTACGGCCTGGTTGTTCCATTCAAGGTGTCCCTGGTTGGTAGTTATTAGGGCATACAATGGTTTAACAAGCAGTCCATAATTATAAATCCACAGCCGACACCACCCAGTCATTCCCAAGAAAGTCCGTAACTCTTTCACTGTTCGAGGTCTCTGGGTTTGGCAGCTTGCCTCTTTGCGGGCTTGTCCCAAAGTTCTTTCCCCAGCACTGATTTCATAGCCTAAATATATCACTTTGCGCTGTATTACTTGGGCTTTCTTCTTAGACACCCGGTACCCTTGGAGCCCCAAGAAATTTAATAGACTCACCGTCCAGGTGATACAATCATTCTCTGTTTCGGTGGCAATCAGGATTGTATTGTAGCAGTTTTCCTTTAAATTCTTTATTATTTTCTCACTCAAGTGCGAGTACCATAGGGTCCTGTGGTAGTGCCATTCCACAGTCCCTTTGCCACTCCGGATGGTTTCGGAGGGTGAAAAACATATCTGCGTATGAAACTTCATCCCACTTCCCTTCTCTCCTTAGAAATAGCATCAATTGTAGGAGAGTATTGTAGTCTATTGATCCATTAAGTGGCCATTTAGCCTCACTTTCCAATTTATACAATGGCCACCATTGATTACATTATTTAATAAGAATCTTTCTATTTTCCATCCCTCCGATCCCAACAATATCTCTCCAATGAGCAAGCACACAGCCCAAGGGGCTTTTCTTCAAGTCTCCCTTTTGAGTGTTACCCATTTCGTATTTTCCCTTTATTGATCTTTTCTTTTAACCTTTAATAAGATGCCGGGACTGGTTTTCCTTCCCGCACTGTCTTAGTGATTTTATCGGAGGTTTTCTTATCATAGAACCCTCTAGATATACAATACTGCTTTTTCACAAAATTTTACAATATTGTCGTACACACAAGACAAAGGGTCAATCCTATCATTCACTTCGTTCGTCTCCGGCCGCTCTCCTCGCGGAGATTACGGAACCGCGGATCAGAACTCCGCCCTCGCTTCGCAGCTGTGCTGCGTCTCACTCATACAACACAGACACTCAGTCACACAATGCATTGTTGCAACAGATGATAATATTTATGGCCATGCCACATACAACTCCTCGGATTAGTTGTACTCCCACCCAGCAGCTGCAACCGTAAAGATGACCCAATCGCAATTGCAGGGAGGTCCGCTTACCCTTCTCCTGCTTCTTATATACCATTCATTAGCAGGTCCGTCCTGGCTCCCAACACTGGGATACAGCAGAAACCTCGGATTCACTCAATCTACTCCCAAGATCGCTAGCGGCCGCTCTATCGGTCAGCGAATGCCCCCTATTACCGTGCAGGGTACCCTCCTACCATACGGGGACGATGCTGCACACCAGACGTCTCTGTGCGATTTACCAGCAGCCCCAGCCATGCGTACGACTTACAGGCCCCTCTCCTAAAACATACCTTTCCTTTCCACGGACTCAGGAGGTTCTTGTCTACTCCCACGGTGAGCGGCTGGCAGCGGAGTCCCCTCCGAGGAAATGCGCCCAGGGGCGTCCGCTCCCCAGCCGATCCCGTGGTGAAGCAGAGAGTCTCCTGCCTGGCTCGCCAAAACTGACTTGCGGAAACCGGACTCCACAATCTATGAGATTGTAAAGTAGGTATGTTTATTCAGCGCTGGGCGGCACGGGGGGTAGTCCCACCAAAATCGTGCGTGCCTCAACGCGGCACTCACCATAAATATATACAGTGAAATATTACATATTCATAAAGTTTTGTAATATGCCTATACATATGCATGACCTGTCCCCGCTTTGTATTAAAATGAGTTCCAAGAAGTCATTTCCATAGACCCCTCCCATCTGCGCTTGCGCATTGCCTCCTAGTGGTGGTCGTCGGGGGTCGTGGGGATGAAGGCTGATAGTTCCTCTTCGTCACCGCTAGTAACCTTTTGTTCTTGCGCAGGCTCAGTTGTCTTTTTACTTTTGTCCATACCGCAGGGTCAGTTTTAGTTGGCTTCTTGAGACAAGTTTTTAGTCTTTATCAGGAGCTGTCCTTGTGAGGCGCCTCAGTTAATTTCCACCATAGCTAATCGGCCTTATCAGGCTGAGCCGGCCTTGTGAGGAGCAAAGTATCAAGCCCCTACCTACTGATTCAATCTTCTAACTACTATTAATCATTCAGCTACTAAAATTCCTTAATCCCTTCTCTCACTGGCACCCCAAGGCCCCAGGGCAACTCACCTCAGCCAAGAAGTGCTCTTATGCCTCCTTGACGCCAGCTGCTCCTCCTGCAGGCCAAGGCACAGCTCTCACGCACAGGACACGGCCACGCACATGCACCGTCAGGATTGCCCAGGGCTGGCCCAGCAGCCTCCCCCCGGAGACGGGCACTGACAGCCGTCGGCACTCACGTGCCTGCACACTGCCCCCAGCCAGCGCTCCTGAGCGCGTGTGCGCACTAGTTCCATGCCCGGCTTGGCCTGCGCCAGCTGGATGCTGAGTACGTGGCCCCCCGCAGGGCCCCTGCTGCCCGTGGGGCTGCCCTGCCCTCGCACCTCTGCAATGCCACCTTCAGTGTCAATGTCCTGCCCTGTGAGGTTAACACGTCCCCCTGAATTAAGGAGTAGGATGAGAAAAGCTAAGGTGACCTATTTGTAGCTTAGCAACCTAGATAAGATAAATGCTATTGTAAGCACACTGAATAGTAAAGCAGGAGGCTGCAAGCTTGGTGTAAGCAAGAGTTGTACAGATAACAGGGACTTTTGGTACAGAAACTAGGAACTCCATTGTCTACAAGAAGCAGCCATTTGGCTGAGACCGGTTTTGTGGTTTGGAGCTCAGCCAACTCAGCATTCCAGGCCAAAAGTGAAGAGTACATGGTGAGGAAGACTGCGAGCCTTCATCCGCAAGACCCCAACAGACGACCACCTGATAGGAATGCACAAGCACCAGCAGGAGGAGACTTACGATAATGAGTTCCTGAGGGTGACATAATGGTCACGCCCAGTAACTGCAATAACCCGACCCAGGATAGTGAGTATGCATGTCCTTGTGTAATAAATAGACTCTTGTTTTGTGATCTGGTGTGCAAGTTAGGAGGTGCAGTCTCCCTTGCACCCGGCGCCGTAATGAACATACCTGCTTTATAACTCTTTGTGAGTTGTAGAGTTTGCTTCCGCAGATCGATTTGGCGACCCAGATGGGACCTTCTCTGTCCGGCTGCGAGACCTGCTGAGGACAGGATTCCTCTGGGCGCCCCTGAGATTTCTTGGGAGGACTCCCCACTCACCCAGATCATCGCAGGGACAGACAAGGACCATTCTTAGCAGACCAGGTATGTTATAATGGAACAAGGGGATACCTGTAAGTGGTGAGGAGACGTCCTACACGGGGTAAGGAGCATTGGTGCTCGCCCCTGGAAAGGTTGGGGTTTGAGTCCCCATAAGGTGGTATCCTCAAGTGCCTTGGGGTCTCCTAACTGTAGTGATAGGAGCTGTAGGTGGCATTGCCGTAATTATAGTCATCTGTTGTAAAATCCGGTACCGTGCATTATGGTTTAAACTGATCTGTGTGGACTTGTGGCAAACGGTTTACGGTTAACTATTTATGCTATATGTGAACTGGATTATTACTTTAATTGGTACAGTTTGTGGTGTGAGTGAGAAGCGTAACGGGCCCTGTTGTGTAACTGAGTGTCTGCATTGTACGTGTGAAGCAGCTGCGAAGCGAGTGCGGAGTTCTGATCCGCGGTTCCGTGTTCTCCGCGAGGAGAGCGGCCGGAAATGAACAAAGTGAATGAAATAACATATGTACGAATTTTGGTTATGAGAAAGATATCTTTGACCTACCGACATATTGAAAATAGTTGTACCTTTAAAATTTATATTGAAGTATATTTGTTGTAATCAGGTGATAGGGATTAACGTCAAGTACGAAGGAACAATGAAGAGATTTACAGTTCTTTGGTTGAAATGATGCAGATGGTTAGGAATACCTTGGAATAGGCCGACCTGACACATCGTAGATAAAAAGGCCTTGAAACTTAGTATTCTAGATAAGGAGGCCAAGCGGTGTTTGAGGCATGAAAAGGTGATTAAGATAGACTCGCGAGGCGAGTCAGTCTACTGCTTTGGGTGTTGGGGGTGGAGAAATCTTAGTGATTTTTAATCAAATTTTAACTACACTTTGTGTAGGCAAGCAGGATGGGGGGTCAACAGAGTGGAGGCATCGTGAAAAAGAGCACCCATTTGGTGAAATCTGAATAAGCCCGCAGTAACTATTGTAAATATTTGTCTGTTTGCTGAGAGTGACACAGGAGTTCAAGTCCCCTTCGACTGTTTTGTGTAAAGGTATTGTCTATCGTCATAGTGATTGAATATTTGTGGTGTTGTTATGTGAAAAGTTTGTTTGTTTCTGTGATTTCCTGTGTGTAAAATGGGATGAAGTAATGTATGCAGATGTGTTTTTCACTTTGCGAAACCATCCGGAATGGCACAAGGAGTGCGGTATAAATTTAGCACCTGAAGACCCTTTTGTATTGGCATTGGAAAAGGAACGACAGAAGGATCAGGGAAAGTCGAAGCGGTGTTGTTCAGCATGTAGCATTGGGCAGAGATATTTGGGGACAAAGGAACAAGATAAAGAGGAAGAACTGGAAATGTTGATAACGCCCCGGGCTAGGTTGCTAGAAAGGGGGGCAGAGGGGGTGTTGACTCATCTCCGAGTGAGAGTGATTTAGAAATTGCTGAGAAAAAGGAACGCAGAGGTTTTAGGCCTGTGGCAGGGAGGACTTGGAACAAAGGCGGCAGGGGTGCGTTACCCATTCAAGCTCCTTTACGGGAGGCTGTGGGACTGGAAGGCCGATAGTAGTCAAAGTCCCCTTTACAATCACAGATTTGAATAACTGGAGACAAGCAGCGGGCAATTATCGAGATAATCCTGAAAAGACAGCCCGAGCTTTTGAGATGTTCTAAAAACTCAAGATCCAGATTGGAGTGATTTAGATGCTGTGATAGGAGAGGTGTTTGACTTTGAATCTCCGGTAGACACGGGTGCCTCTTACTCTGTATTAAACCAAGAATTAATACCCGTGGATGAGGATTTTGTGATTGTAATAGGTGCTACTGGCCAACAAGAGAAAGCTTTCCTTTTTACAGCCGCTTAAATACAAGTTAGGAAAACAAATAGGGATACATAATGCCGAATTCTCCAAAATCCCTATTGGGGCGAGATTTATTAGAACAATTGGGAGCAGAAATAACATTCAAAAAGGATAAAATGGAATTTAAAGTTAAAAATGAACAATGAATCGAAGCCTTAAGTCTGGCTCTAATACAAGCTGAAAAAAACAAAGCAAATACCCCAAGAAATTTTAGATCAAGTATATCCAGGGGTGTGGGCCTCCAGGATACCTGGGAAAGCCAAAAATGCATCACCAATAAAGATAGAATTAAAGCCAGGGGCTGGCCCAGTTAGAATTAAACAGTATCCATTGAGTCTGGAAGATCGAAAGGGAATAAAAGAAATAATTGACAATTTCTTGCAATTTGGACTACTTGTGGAATGTGAGTCAAAGTATAATACTCCTATTTTACCTGCGAAAAAGCCGGATGGCAAAAGTTACAGATGGGTTCAAGATTTGAGAGCAATAAACAAAATTGTAGAAGATTTATACATTGCTAACTAAATTAAAGAATAGTCAGATATGGTTTACCATACTGGATTTAAAGGATGCCTTTTTCTGTCTGGCTTTGGCAAAAGAGAGCCAAAAATTATTTGCATTTGAGTGGGAAAATCCCGATACAGGGAGAAAAACCCAATTAACCTGGACAGTGTTACCCCAAGGATTCGAGAATAGTCCTACTATCTTTGGTAATCAATTAGCATGAGAGATTGCACTCTGTTACAATATGTAGATGATCTTTTAATTGCTACAGAAACAGAAAAAGAATGTGTGCAATGGACTGTAAGTTTGTGTAACTTCTGGGGATTACGTGAATATCGAGTCTCTCAACAGAAAGCTCAGCGGGTACACTCACAAGTGACATATCTCGGATTTGAAATCTCGGGAGGACAAAGAGAACTCGGAGCGGAACGAAAAGAAGCTATTTGCCACACACCAGAACCCAGGATGGTAAAAGAACTCAGAATCTTTCTTGGGATGACAGGTTGGTGCAGATTATGGATGTATAATTATGGACTTTTAGTGAAACCACTGCATGAACTACCGAGAGAAAATGCGTTAAAACTAGTTTGGACGGGGGAAGCAAAGAGGGCATTTCAACAGTTAAAAATGGAACTTATGAGAGCCCCAGCTTTAGGCCTCCCAGATATTTCAAAACCCTTTTGGTTGTTTTCTCATGAAAGACAGGGCATAGCGCTGGGAGTGCTTGCTCAACGATTAGGACCCTACAGGAGAGCGGTTGCATACTTCTCCAAACAATTAGATGAAGTGAGTAAAGGATGGCCCGGATGCCTGCGAGCAGTGGCAGCGGTCGTCCTCAACATTCAGGAAGCTCGCAAGTTTACTACGGGTCAGAAAACAATGGTATTGGTCTCTCATACAGGTTCAGCAGTATTAGAACAAAAGGGGAGTCACTGGCTTTCTCCTTCTCGATTTTTGAAATACCAAGCTATTTTGGTAGAGCAGGATGATGTTAATATACAGCCTGCTACTATTGTAAACCCAGCATCTTTCCTCAGTAGAGATAGCTCAGAACCTGTGATGCGTGACTGTTTAGGGACAACGGAAGCTGTCTATTTAAGTCGACCGGACCTGAAAGAAGAACCACTGGAGGATGCTGAGGACTCATGGAGCAGCTTTGTGAAGCAAGGAGAACGTAAGGCTGGGTATGCTGTGACTACCTCCCATAAGGTAATAGAAGCTAAATCTTTACCTGTTGGGACATCTGCACAGAAGGCCGAAATAATTGCTTTGACTCGAGCCCTGGAATTGTCAAAAGGGAAGAAAATTAACATATGGACTGATTCTAAATATGCCTTTGGAGTGGTACATGCCCACGGAGCCATTTGGAAAGAACGAGGATTGCTTACAGCCCAAGGAAAACAGATAAAACAGGCAAAAGACATTTTACAACTCCTAGAAGCTGTAAAATTGCCAGAGAAAGTGGCTATTATGCATTGCAGAGGACACCAAAAAGGTAACACTGAACAGGACATTCGAAATAAATTGGCAGATCATGAGGCCAGGCAAGCCGCAGAAAAGACAGAAGTTGAGGCATTGGCTTTGATTCCAGATGGTAAATTTCAAGTGTTAAAATTAAATTTAGGCTCTGAAAGATATTCAAAGGAAGATAGGATGACTTAGGAGAGAAAGAAAAAGATGACGGATGGGTATATACACTAGATGAACGTATTCTAATACCCTCCAGAATATTGTGGAAATTAATTTTAGATGAGCACAGCAAAACTCATTGGGAAGCAGATGCTTTGTACAAGGATCTAAACAAAAGAATAGTAGGTCGCAATTTGTATACTGTGGTAAAACAAGTAACACAACAGTGTGAAATTTGTTTGAAAAATAGCCCTAACACAACCAATAGGGTACAGGTAGGGGCAACTGGAAAGGGTAACATCCCAGGGCAACAACGGCAAATAGACTTTTCCGAACTCCCAAGAAAAGGAGGGTATCGGTATTTGTTAGTGTTAACAGACACGTTCTCAGGTTGGCCAGAAGCTTTCCCTTGCAGAACAAATAAAGCTCGAGAAGTCATCCGAGTATTGCTGAATGAAATCATACCTCGATTTGGAATACCAGCAGTAATAGCATCAGATAGAGGTACTCACTTTTGCACACAAATAGGTTCAACAACTTAGCAAAATGCTAGGGATTGAGTGGCAGTTACATACGCCACATCGACCCCAAGCAAGTGGGCAGGTTGAGAAGATGAATCATTTGATAAAACAACAACTGCCTAAAATTTGTCCAGAAACTAATCTATATTGGTATCAAGCGCTTCCACTTGCGTTGCTTAGGATCAGAACAAAACCGAGAACTAAGGAAAGCATAAGTCCTTTTGGAATTCTGTTTGGAAGGCCGTACCAATCGCAATATAGAGTAGAGGATTTGAATCAGTTAGGAGAAGGATATTTGCAACAGTGTATGATTGCTCTAGGAAAACAATTGGGCCGAATGGAAAAAGTTGTCTTAGGAACCAGAGCTAGGGGCCTAGACCAACCGGTTCACCCTTTTAAGCCAGGGGATTGGGTTTCTGTCGAAGTTTTTGCAGGTCAACCGCTGGAAGAAAGGTGGGAGGGACCATTCCAGGTGTTGCTGACGACCTTTACTGCAGTCAAGATCAAGGAGCAGACACCCTGGATACACCATACTCATGTGAAGAAAGCTCCACCTGGAGAATGGACTTCTGAGAGGACAGGACCATTAAAGTTGAAACTTTCTGGAATGCAGTAAATTACACTTGGGACTTTGACATATTATACACTGATAATTAGCTTTTGAGTAAGGGATGAAAACACTAAGAGACTTGATATTCCTTTGTTGCTTTTGGATAGAATTACTCCATGAGGGGTCAGGGAATCCATGGAAAGGAAACCTACACACAGACTTGTTACAAAGAGCAGTCCAGATTGCTAATAAGTCAGATTGTTGGGCCTGTACTCATTTTCCAGAGCGTTCAAGGAAGGGAATTCCCTTAATTGGAATCCCTATACCAGCTAGTATATCTTGGAACACTCTGTGAGTAAACACTTCTTTTAATGTAAGTAAGGAAATGAAAGAACAGGAATGGATAATTGAGACCCCAACTCCAGAACAAAAATATTGTACCTGTGTACAACGGTGTAACCCCCCCCCAGAGGAATGGACGAAATCAGATGCCTAACAAAGACTGATTTTGTTGGAAATTATTCTAATTGTAATAAGACTATAAATATTGGGGTCTTAAGACTTGTTGAATCTTTTGAATGGCCGGTACCCGAAGGAAAAGGTTGGTGTTGGATTTGTGGCAACAAGACCCACAAGGTCTTGCCACCAAATTGGTCAGGGATATGCGCTTTGGGAGCAGTGGTACCACACATTACTATGATTGAGGAATTAGAATCTAAAATGTGGCTAAGAACATACCTTCGAAGAAGTAAAAGAAGTGGAAATAACCCATTAGTAGAGAGACCCACCGGGTTCCATTCTTTCGCACGATGGTTTCTCCCATGGTTAGGTGTTGGTGAATTAGAGAAAGCTATAGTAAACATATCTGCTAGGATTGAGAAAATTGGGAACGAAACCTATGATGCTACAAAGGCTTTGCAAGAAGCGGTGTCTGAACTGGCAGAAATAAGCCTCCAGAATAGAATGGCTTTGGACATGACGTTAACCTCTCAAGAGGGGTATGCACGATGCTAAACACAAGCTGTTGTGTATACGTAGATCAAAGTGGTAGAATTTCTACTGATTTAGAAGAAATCTGGAAAGAGACAAAAATACTCCAGGAAATACAGAAAGATGACACTTCACATGGATTAGGGGAAACATTCAAACGGTTAACTTCATGGATTCCCGACCTTAGTCAGTGGCTGAAAAAGTTGTTAGGTATTCTTATGATTGTTATATTGAGTTTTGTTTGCATATATGTAATAATACAGTGTTTTTGGAAATGATGTTCTATAATTGGAAACCGAAGTTCTGAGAAGGTGAGACTAATATAAGAGGAACTACAGTGAAGTTCTCCTTCTATAGCCTCAAAGTAGCTTAATTTATTGAGGGATATAGCTTTAACTATATACCCTCAAAAGAAAAGGGGGGATTGATAGGGATTAACGTCAAGTACGAAGGAACAATGAAGAGATTTACAGTTCTTTGGTTGAAATGATGCAGATGGTTAGGAATACCCTGGAATAAGCCAACCTGACACATAGTAGAAAAAAAGGCCTTGAAACTTAGTATTCTAGATAAGGAGGCCAAGCCTGTATCTTGAGAAAAGAGGGTGGTGCTAGTGAGAATTACGCTACTTAAGCCAGGAGCTAGAACTAAGTAGGTGTGAAGACTGAGACTTTTGCGTATGTTAATGAATGTAATGAATATGTATACTCTAACTGTATATAACTTCTATGGTTAAGTGATTTGGCACGCACACTGGGTGGAGCGATCCCCTGTGCGTCCAGGGCTGCAATAAAGAATACCTGCTTTCTAAAACTCTAAATGAGTCTTAGAGAGTTTTTTGGAGACTTCTTCGTTTCAGATTGGCAACCCAGGTGGGATTTCCTCTGCTTGCCTGCGGGACCCACTGAGAAAAAGGGCTCCCTTGGGTACCCGCGGAGACTTCTCCGGAGGGACTCCTCGCCTCATCCGGATCACCGCAGGAGCAGACAAAGGACTCTCTATTTGATAAAGGTATTCTTTAACTTTTGGGATTGGCCAATTGGGGAGTAAGGGGATACCTGTAAGTCACGAGGTAAGGAGCATTGGTGCTCGCCCCTGGAAAGGTTGGGGTTTGAGTCCCCATAAGGTGGTATCCTCAAGTGCCTTGGGGTCTCCTAACTGTAGTGATAGGAGCTGTAGGTGGCATTGCCGTAATTATAGTCATCTGTAAAATCCGGTACCGTGCATTATGGTTTAAACTGATCTGTGTGGACTTGTGGCAAATGGTTTACGGTTAACCATTTATGCTATATGTGAACTGGATTATTACTTTAATTGTTACAGTTTGTGGTGTGAGTGAGAAGCGTAACGGGCCCTGTTGTGTAACTGAGTGTCTGCATTGTACGTGTGAGACGCAGCGCAGCTGCGAAGCGAGTGCGGAGTTCTGATCCGCGGTTCCGTGTTCTCCACGAGGAGAGCGGCCGGAAGTGAACAAAGTGAATGAAATAACATATGTACGAATTTTGGTTATGAGAAAGATATCTTCGACATACCGACATATTGAAAATAGTTGTACCTTTAAAATTTATATTGAAGTATATTTGTTGTAATCAGGCAAGCAGGATTGGGGGGTCAACAGAGTGGAGGTATTGTGAAAAAGAGCCCCCTAAGCTGTATTTTAGCACATTGGAAAGATATAGGAGGACCCCCAGATAAAAACATGAGTAGAAAAACTTGAATAAAATATTGTCATCAATGGTGGCCCTTATATAAGTTAGAAGATAAAGAAAAATAGCCCTTTAATGGAACCTTGAACTATAATACTTTGTTACAATTAATATTGTTTCTAAGAAGGGAAGGAAAATGGGGTGAGGTTGCTTATGCTAACATGTTTTTCACTTTAAGAAATCACCCAGAATGGCAGAAAGAGTGTGGTATAAACCTGGCCCCGCAGGATCCTTTAGTGATGGCGTTAGAAAAAGAAAATAAAAGAAAAGGAAAAGGAAAGTTGAAGAGGTGTTGCTCGGCATGCAGCATAGGGCAGAGGTGTGTAAAGTTAGGAAAAATGAAGGATCCTGGAGTGAGAGATCTACCGGAACATTATAAGCCGCCTGTAGGGATAGAACAAAAGGAAAATGAGGACTCTGAATGGGAACCCCCCCCGATAGTCCAGTATCCTCTCGCACTCGAAACAAAGAGCGAGCAGTAATACAGGCACCACTAAGGAAAGCAGTGGGACCAAAAGGAGAGCCTATTTTAATAAAGGTTCCTTTTTCCTCATTTGATCTCAAAACATGGAAAAATGTAGCGAAAAATTACCAAAGCGATTCGGTGGGAGTGACCAAACATTTCCAATTTATAATAAAACAGCACAACCCTGGTTGGGGAGATATTCAATTATTATTGAATCAGATGACAGAAACTGAGAAGCAGTTAATTTTAAAAACCGCCCAAGATTTGGCCACTGATCATCTGAAAAGTACTGAGGAAGATATAAAAGAACACTTTCCCTTACAAGATCCACATTGGAATCCAAATAGAAGAGCCCACTTTAAGTTGTTGAGCTCATATAGAGATTGGATTATAAGAGGAATGAAGCAGGGTAGTCCAAAAACAATTAATTGATCAGCTTTATATACTATCCGGCAAGGTCTATTCTTCAGAATTCTTCAGAATTTCCGGATAAACTACGAGATATTATGAGGCGGCATACCCCTTTAGAGCCGAGGTCAAAAGGCTACTTTTGTAGGCTTATTACATAATTAGTCAATATTTCGTTCCCAATTTGAGTTGATGTTCTTGCTTGTACAATGTAAGGTCTTCTATACATTATTTCAAAGGAACTTAGCTCCTCCTTAGTTTTGGGCTTAGTTTTTATTCTCAGGAGTGCCAAGGGCAATGATTGGGGCTAAGGCAAATTGGGCTCCTGTCTTAATTTTACAATTTGCAACTTAATCAAATGGTTTATCTTTTCTATTTGACCGCTTGACTGTGGATTATACGGGGTATGCAATTGCCAATTTATTCTTAAAAGCTTGCTGACTTGCTGAACAACCTTTGCAACAAAATGAGGGCTCCGGTCGGACGAAATTACCACGGGAACTCCAAATTTTGGTATTATTTCTTGCACTATTACTTCAGTTATTTCTTTAGCTTTATTGGTTCGGCAGGGGAACGCTTCTGGCCATTTGGAAAAGGTGTCTGTCAAGACCAATAAATATCGAAACCCCCCTTTTCTTGGGAGTTCCGAAAAATCAATTTGCTATTGTTGTCCTGGGTAATTTCTTCTCCCTATTTGTCCGACTTGGGCTTTAGATTTTATCTTAGGATTATTTTGTAGACAAATTTCACACTGTAATGTTACCTGTTTAACAGTGGTGTATAGATTTCGAGCGACTATCAGTCGCTCAAGTATTTGTGTAGGGCCTCTATTCTTTAGTGGGATTTCCTATGTTGTGCCATAACTATAGCCCAGAACAAGGCCAATGGTATTACTAATTTCCTTTGTGGAGTTTTTGCCTACTCATTTTTTTTTTATCTTTTCTTCTAAATCTTCAATTAGTTTTTGATCTTCTTTAGAATATTTAGGTTGGCACTTTATTTGTATTTTACCGTCTGGGACTGGAGACTGCACTTCTAAATCATCTTTCTCTGCAACTTTTTTGGCCTCGCGGTCTGCCATAGCATTGCCCAATTTTTGAGCGGTGTTTCTTTTTTGATGAGCTTTACAGTGCATGATAGCTACCTTCTCAGGTAACAGCACTGCTTTCAGGAGCTTAAGAATTTCTTCAGCATGTTTTATGTGCTTCCCTTGAGTAGACAGGAGTCCTCTTTTTTCCCACACAGCTCCATGAGCATGGACTACCCCAAAAACATACTTAGAGTTTGTCTAGATGTTAATTTTCTTGCCTTTGGCTAGTTCCAATGCTCGAGTTAGAGCTATTATTTCTGCCTTTTGCGCGGAGGTATTCGGGGCAAGGGTCTTGGACTCTATTACTTGATTTGCAGTGGTTACCGCCTATCTTGCTTTGCGGATACCTTGTCGGACAAAGCTGCTTCCGTCGGAGTACCAAGAGTTTTCAGCATTTTCTAGCGGTTCTTCTTTCAGGTCAGGTCGACTAGTATAGACTGCTTCTATTGGTTCCAGGCAGTCGTGCGATACTGGTTCTCCCGTGGTTCCGTTAAGGAAAGATGCTGGATTGACAATATTAGTAACCACTATTTCTACATCCTGCTGCTCTATCAGGATGGCTTGATATTTAAGGAATCTTTGAGGTGCGAGCCAATGCCTTCCTTTTACCTCTGATATCGCCAACACGGTATGAGATACTGATACTGTAATGTTTTGGCTCAATGTAAACTTCTGTGCCTCTTGAATATTTAAAGCCACTGCAGCTACTGTCCTCAAGCAACTGGGCCAGCTTCTACTTACTTCATCAAGCTGTTTGGGAAAGTACGCTCCTGCTCTCCGATACGGTCCTATGTTTTGGGCCAAGATTCCTAAGGCTACTCCTTGTTTTTCATGCGAAAACAACCAAAAAGGTTTGGTGGTATTCGGTAGTCCCAGAGCTGGTGCTTTCATCAGTTCTTTTTTTAGTTGATCGAATGCTTTGTCAGCTTCTCCGTTCCAGCTAAGATCTTTCGAGCTTGATCTTAAAAGCCTATGAAGTGGTTTTACTAAAAGCTCATAATTATAAATCCGTAGACGGCACTATCCTGTCATGCCTAAGAAGGTTTGGAGTTCTTTAGCTGTCTGGGGCTTAGGAGTCTGGCAAATGGCCTCTTTTCTTGCAGCTCTAAGTATTCGCTCTTCGGTTGTGATTTCATACCTAAGACAGGTACCAGCTGCTGGGCTATGTGAGTTTTCTGTGGGGAGACTTGGTAACCATTTAGTCCGAGAAAGTTGAACAAACTGACAGTCCATGCTATACACAGTTCTTCTGTTTTAGTGGCTATTCATAGATCATCTACATATTGTAATACTGTTCTAATTCCGTGCGGTCACTCCCATTGCTCTAGATCTTTGGCTAACTGATTGCCGAAAAGTGTGGGGCTATTTTTAAATCCTTGTGGTAACACGGTCCACGTTAATTGTGTTTTTCTTCCGGAGTCTGGATTTTCCCATTCAAATGCAAAGAGCAGTTGGCTTTTGGAGCTCAAGGGTAAACAAAAGAAGGCATCTTTCAGGTCCAATACGGTAAACCAAGCTAATTCAGGTGCTAATTTGGTTAACAATGTATATGGATTTGCCACAACAGGGTGCAAATCTTCAACAATTTTATGAATAGCTCTAAGATCTTGTACTATTCTATAACTACTATCTGTTTTTTTAACTGGTAAGATAGGAGTGTGATATTCTGATTCACACTTTATTAATAGTCCATTTTTAATAAATCGGTCAATTATAGGTCGAATTCTTTCCCTATCTTCCGTTCTAAGGGGGTATTGTTTAATTCTTGGAGGCCGTGTTCCTTGCTTGAGTTTGATTAATATTGGAGAGGTATTTTTCGCCCTTCCTGGTATTTCTGAAGCCCATATTCCTTGAAATACTTGGTTCTGGATTTCCTCAGGTATTCCTGAACCAACAGGGGTTTTATGAGGGCTAGACTCAAAATTTCAGCAAGCTGATCATTTCTTACTCGGAACACAATTTTTTCTTTCTTAAATTTTATTTTTGCCTTTAATTGTTCTAATAGGTCTCGCCTTATGATAATGAATTCCTGAAGATGACATAATGATCACGCCCAGTAATTGTAATAACCCGACCCAGGATAGTGACTATACAGGTCCTTATGTAATAAATAAACTCCTGTTTTGTGATCTGGTGTGCAAGTTAGGACGCGCGATCCCCCTCGCACCTGGCACCGTAAAAAACATACCTGCTTTATAACTCTTTGTGAGTTGTAGAGTTTGTTTCCGCACATCACCTCCACCCCGGGACCCCCATTCTTTTGGTCCCCCACCAACCCCAGCAGCACACACGTCCTCCTCCCCACCTGGCCCTGCCTCAGCCCAGGCTCCTGCCTTCCCCCCACTGCTCACAGCCACACACAGACCCCCGGCCACCCCCTTGCCCAGCCGAGGGCTGCGGGGACTGTGGGGTACTCTGATCTCACCCTCCTCTCTCCCGTCGGGGGCCTTCCACTGCACGGCGGACAGGACAGGTCGTTGGCGAGTACTCTCCAAACTCCTGCCCAGCAGCACCGAGGTTCTCCTCGAGATGCTCCCCCAGCTCTGGGAGCAGCCTCCTTTGTACCCGCTGGGGCGCCCATGTCACAAGCCCACAGTGACATCACAGTGATACGGCCATCACTGCCCACTGTGACACGGCAATCTCGTCCCTGGGGCTGGTGCCAAGAGGTGCCGTGGGGCCCAGGCGCGGCCACCGGGGAAACGGGGCATCACTCTCAGCACCTACTCTTAGCACACCGGCGGGAGTGACCGCGGGCGCGGCGTGTCAGCATCTCCCTGTGGGGTTTGCCTGTCCCGCGGCTGTCCAGCTGTGGCAGCTCCCCGCCCCAAGTCCAAGCGTGAGCCAGGCTGTGCATGTACTCCCAGCAGGCACATGCAGACACTCGCACACACGCGCGTGCACCGCGGGTGTGCGCGGAGAGACACACCGCATGGGCTCCAGCACAGGCCTCAAGCATCCAGCCCCCGTTTGGATCCAGCATCCAGCCCCCAAACTACAGCCCGGGAAGGGGAAAAATAAAGACTAGCCCTCTGCTCTAGCCCAGGCAGACACCGTGCTTGCAGGCTGCCAAGAAGAATGGGATCTCTCACTTTCTCAGAGAGCGGCGGCTGCCGGCACGTGTGGGGACACCGTGAGGAAGGGGTGAGGGCACGCGGCAGACACAAGTCGAGCTGCCACACATCATCTTTGGTTTATTATGCTTCCTAAAGGAGCTCTTGGGCTTGTGGGTGGTCGTTGTGGCTCGCCGTCTCCCCGTGAACCTGCACTCGGTACATACATCCTCTGGGTTTCCCCAGTTGCTCTGCACCTGGAATCTGATGTAGCAAAATGTCCTGGGAAGCTCCTTCTGTAAAGAAGTGGGGGGAGCCATCATTACGCAGGTGGCAAGAGCCACGGCATATCGCCAGAGTCCCCTCTGCCCGCGCTCCCTCTGCTGAGGACCAGGCGGCAGCCCTGAGGAAGGAGGAAGCCAGGGCCACCAGACCTGCCTTTGCCAGGGCCACGGAGGAGCCCTCTGTGCCTAGAAAGCAAAGGCCTGGCCTCAGAGGTTTGCTGAGGGGAGCTGTGGAACTGGAGGCGCTTTGCTGCCCGGGCTGCCGCGGGTTGCAGGGAGAGTCCCGCTGAGGGGGGAAGACGTCTGCCGTCCTCCCTCCCGCCGTCTGCCCTGAGGGGGACTGTTTCCCTTCCCGGACCCCTTCCCACTGCTCCTTTCTCTGCGCTACCCGAAGGAAAAGGAAGGCCCTTGCAAAGATGGGGCAGCTGCCTCGGCCAGCAGAGCAAAGCCCCGTTTGCTCTCCCCTTGCCGTCTTCCCCGCAGGAGCATGGAGCGTGGGAGAGCAGAGGCTGGCTGGGGTGATCCTCCGCACTCTTTCCTCCAAGGACTTGCAGACAGCCCTGCCTTCTTCCCGAGCATCCTGCTGAAGCCTTGGACAGTGGCAAATTATGTAAATAATGTGTAAGGCAGTTATAAGCTTGACGATGAATTGTCATTTTCTTACCAAGGATATAGCTCTTCTGTTCCTCCCAAACCTTCCTGGAATACATCATCCTTAGTCCCTGAGAAAAGCAGTGTCAGGATGATCTGAAAGACTGTATTTCAAAGACTGTTTTAATAAGACTGGCATGGTTGCCAGGGTCGTCCCTGATAAAGCAGCAAACCTGTGCCCTGAAACTGAACTTTGCTTCAAAATGAGGAGGGGGCACTTCCGCAGACGACCACCGACGACCACCAGAGACCCCCGCGCAAGCGCAGAAGGACTGGGAAGAATGCCAAGGAAGATAAGAAGTAACGCTTACATAATCTCATGAATATGTATTAGTTAGGCATGGCTTTAGGCGTGGTTTTGCTAATTTTGTACTATAAAGGAGAGCCTGGAATTTGTGGCGGTGTGCTTGCTACCCTGCACCCTGGGCAGAATAAAGCCATGTCTCCTCTCTAAACATGCTTGTTTAGTGTGTTTCGAGGGCTTAAAATCGACAACAGTTTTTGGCGACCCAGATGGGACCACGGTGATTTGGGTTGGATTTTGCTCAGCTGCCAGCCGCTGCCGGGAGAGGATCGTGGATCGGACTCCAGCGCGCACCAGAGGAATTTTCCGGGGACTCCCCTTGCGATCTCCCGGTTGGTGGTGAGTAGCTGGTCAATATCCATGGGTGAGACATTGCTATTTTTTTTTGGGTTCCCCCAGGTAAGTCGTACCTGTAGTGGTACACTTCGGTGGGATATATTTGGTGATCTTTGGTAATTTTTGGCGACCGCAGTCTTGGTAATTTTCCCTGCGTTAGTATGGTGATGACCGGAGCATGGGATTTTGGTTTGGGATATTTTTGGCGACCACGGTCTTGGTTGGTAATTTTCCCTGCATTAGTATGGTGATGACGGGAGCAAGGGATTTTAGTTTGGAATATTCTTGGCTGTTTTGGTTATTATTGTAAGGGATACTATAGTTTTGTCTTACTTTATAAAAGGGTTTACAAATGGGGAATATAACTTCCGCGGAAGGCGGAATAATTAGACCTTCACCTTTAGGATGTATTTTGAGTCACTGGAGAAAATATGGGGACGATCCACTTATGCAAAGGAAATTAATAATGTATGGTAATCAATGGTGGCCAATGTATACTTTAGAGGACCAAGAAAAATGGCCTGTCAATGGAACTTTAAATTATAATACTATTTTGCAGTTAATGTTATTTTGCAGAAGCAAAGGAAAATGGGATGAGGTGCCGTATATGGATTTGTTTTTCACTTTGAGAAATGATTATAAAAGTCGAAAAGGTTGTGGGTCGGTAGCAAAAGATACGAATGTATTGGCGTTAGAAAAACAGGCAGAACGAGTGCCGAGACAGTGTTGTTCAGCACGTAGCATTGGAAAAAGGTGTAAAAAGCTTAAGGGGCCTCCTGAAGAGGAGGAGGATGTGGATTTATTAGTATCGCCAAGGGGGGAGACGGAGAAAGTTCGATGGGAAACAGTGAAGAAGAGGAAAATCATTTTAGTCCAGTAGCTAGGCGGACTAGGAAGGGAGGAGCGGCAGTACAAGCGCCTCTGAGACAGGCTGTGGGGCCAGAAGGGGCCCCGGTAGTTGTCAAAGTCCCTTTTTCCACGGCTGATTTAAGGCCATGGAAGGAAATGGCAAGGACTTACAGGGAAGATCCGGCAAAAGTGACTGAAGTGTTAGAAACTATAAGAGAAAACCATGGTCCTGATCGGCGAGACTTGCAGGTGATGTTGAATACTTTGTTGACTTATGAGGAGTGGAGAACTGTTTCACTTAAAGCAAGAGAGGAAGCAGAAAGGGTCCACGCTCAGGACGCTCAAGCGGGTAGACTAGAGGATCATTTTCCTTCTACAAATCCTGGCTGGGACCCCAACAGTCAGGCACAGAGGCTCTTGCTTACTGAATATCAGAGACTTGTTTTATTTGGAGTCAAGAATGCTATACCTAAACCAAAGAACATTTCTAAGATCTATCAGGTAGCTCAAGGAAAAGACAAGACTCCTTCGGCCTTTTATGAAAGATTGTGTGAAGTTGCTAGAAAATGGACGGACCTAGATAATTTGACTTTTGTTACTTTCTTTATAGGACAATTGAATCCAGATATTAGAAGAAAACTGCAGAAAATTGAGGGTGGAGGTGCGAGGTCTATCGATAAGTTGCTGGAAGTAGCGTGGAGAGTATATAATAACCGAGAAGAGGAGGAAAAGACAAGACAGGAGAAAGAACAAGCTAAAAAGGAAAATTGAAAGGCTCAGTTGTTGGCGGCGGCTATCGCAGAGGGGAAACAGAAACAGTGGAAACGGGAATGGTTGGTTTAGACAGAATCGGGCACCAAGCAGAAATATTAGGAATGGGTTTAGACCTCCCCCGGAAGCCAGGTTTAAAACATCGATAGACAGAGGTCAATGTGCTTATTGTAAACAGAAAGGATATTGGAAAAGGGAGTGCCCGCTACTTATGAACAAAACCAGGTTTCCGCAGAAGAGGGAGGATCCGCAAGCAGCGGATTTGCTGACTCTGGATCAGGATTCGGATTGATGGGGACCAGGGGAAGACTCGAAAGGTTCCCCAGCGGAACCCCTGGTTACAGTAGAGTTGGGGAAAGAGAAATTAAAAATTTTGATAGATCCGGGAGCAACTTATTCAGTATTAAATACATGTAAAGGCAAATTGAGTTAACAAACCATGCCTGTTGTTGGGGCAACAGGGAAAAGGGAAATACGGCCTTTCCTTCAACCACTCAAATGTGGAATTGGGAATCGGGTATTTACCCATAAATTTTTATCTATCCCTAGTTGTCCGATGCCCTTGCTTGGGAGAGATGTCCTGAGTAAATTAAATGCACAAATAACTTTTGAAAAAGGAGAAATACATGTGAATATACCAGAAGATAAAGCCTTGGAGGCGCAAGTATTTGTGTTGCAGGAAACTATGGAAAAGACTGAAGAGATTCCGGAAATTGTGCTGGATGCTGTGAATCCGTTGGTATGGGCTTCAGGAGTTCCTGGAAGGTCGCAGACTGCAGAACCAGTGGTAACTGCGTTAAAATCCGGAGCTGAACCGGTAAGATGGAAACAATATGCAATTAAACTAGAAGCTAGGAAAGGTTTGGAACCTTTAATAGAAAAATGCTTGATTTATGGATTATTACGTGAACGCCAATCAGGATTTAATACTCCAATTTTGCCAGTAAAGAAACCTCATACAGATGAGTACAGATTGGTTCAAGATTTGAGAGCGATAAATCAGATTGTTCAGGATGTAGTGTTCCTGTAGTGGCTAATCCCTATACCCTTTTGACAACTCTCAAGGAATCTGATCAGTGGTTTACAGTACTAGACTTAAAAGATGCATTCTGTTGTATACCATTGGACTTTGGAAGCCAGAAGTTACTTGCTTGTGAATGGGAGAACCCAAAGACTGGTCGGCAAACACAGGACTGTGCTCCCACAAGGATTTAAGAATAGACCAACCATTTTTGGAAATCAGCTGGCAAAAGAGCTGGAAAAATGGCCACAGGATCATTCAGAGGTCGCTTTACTTCAGTATGTCGATGACATTCTTTTGGGAACTCGAACTCAGGAGGAAGCTATTCAATTTACGAGCAGCCTTTTAAATTTCTTGGGATTGGCAGGATACACGGTATCTACGAAAAAGGCTCAGATCGCCAACAAACTGTGACCTACCTGGGATTTACTATCGCTCAGGGCCAGCGGAGTCTGGGCCTGGAATGAAAAGAAGCAGGTTGTCAAATACCAGAGCCTACATCTAGAAGAGAGTTACGAGCCTTTTTGGGAATGGCCGGGTGGATACCTAATTTTGGACTTATTGCTAAACCTCTTTGTGAAGCTGTGAAAGAAGCAGGAGAATTACTAGAATGGACACCAGAGTGTCACACTGCTTTTGTTCAACTACAGCAAGCACTAACGTCAGCGCCTGCCTTAGGGCTCCCTAATCTGGAAAAACCTTTTGAACTTTATGGACATGAGAGGTGCCATATTGCTTCAGGAGTTTTGGTACAACAAATAGGATCATGGAAGAGACCAGTGGGGTACTTTTCTAAACAATTGGACCAAGTTAGTAAAGGATGGCCGTCGTGCTTGCGAGCAGTAGGCGCCACTGTTCTGCTGATTCCGGAAGCCAGGAAATTGACTCTGGGACAGAAAATACTGGTACAGGTACCACATGCAGTGACTGCCGTATTGGAACAAAAAGGGGGACGTTGGTTATCTCCCAGCAGAACGATGAAGTATCAAGCTCTCCTGTTAGAGCAGATGATATGGAATTGAAAGTAACTACAACTTTAAATCCTGCAATTGTGTTACCTGTCCCAGGTGATACAGAATTAACACAAAATGACTGTCTTAAGACTATTGAACACGTGTACTCTAGTCGAGTCGATTTGAAAGATACACCCATAAATGATTCGGACCTAAATTGAGTTGTAGATGGAAGTAGTTTTGCGATAAATGCAGTTCGGAAAGCTGGCTACGCCGTTGTAAGGAATAATGCTGAATTGGAAGCTAAACCCCTTCCTGCAAATACTTCAGCACAAAAAGCAGAACTGCTTGCACTAATAAGAGCTTTAGAACTGGCAGAAGGCTATTTTGCCAATATATGGACAGACTCTAAATTTGTATTCGGGATAGTTCATGCTCATGGAGCCATTTGGAAAGAACGAGGTCCTCTGACATCACAAGGAACTCCAATAAAATATGGAGAACTCATAAAGAAGTTATTACAAGTTATACGGTTACCTAAGCAAACAGCAAGAATGCACTGCAGGGCTCACCAGTCTGGAAATACTCCCAAGATTTTAGGCAATCAACATGCTGATCAAGCAGCAAACACACATCTGTCCAGGCCTCCGGCTGCAGGGAGTGCCTGAGGCTGTCCCTTGCACAGGAGGGCAGCAGAGACGATGCCTGTGTGCGCTGCGACCAGGTGGATGATCTGCTCAGCCTGGTGGCAGAGCTGAAGGAGGAAGTGGAGAGGCTAAGGAGCATCAAGGAGCGTGAGAGGGAGATAGATTGGTCGAGCCGCACCCTGCCGTCCTTGAGGCAAGAGCAGCACACGGAGGCTCCGCAAGAAGCGGAAGAACCCCTGCCCTCTTGCCACCAGGCAGAAGGAGGAGACCCAGGCGATGGAGGGGAATGGACACAGGTCCCTGCTCGGGGTGCCAGGCGAACCCCCGGCCGGCCTTCCTCGCCTCAACCTTCCCAGCTGCCCCTACACAACAGATATGGGGCTCTGGAACTTGAGGGCCAGACGAACGAGGACGAAGATGAAGGCCCATCCAGGGGGTTGCCCGAGGCGAGGCAGCCAGCCCCACAAATTACGACTGCCTCCGCTAAGAAAAAAAGGAGGGTAATTGTCATTGGTGATTCCCTCCTGAGGGGGACCGAGGGCCCAATTTGTCGGCCGGACCCATCCCACAGGGAAGTCTGCTGCCTCCCTGGGGCCCGGGTGAAGGACATTACTAGGAAGGTCCCCAGTCTCGTGCAGGCCTCCGATTACTACCCACTACTGGTTATACAGGCTGGCAGTGAGGAGGTTGCAGGGAGAAGTCCCGAAGGGATCAAAAGGGACTTCAGGGCGCTGGGGCGACTGGTGGGAGGATCGGGAGCACAGCTAGTGTTTTCCTCGATCCCTTTAGTGGCAGGGCGGAACACTGAAAGGAACAGGAAAACTCATCGGATCAACACGTGGCTCAGGGGCTGGTGCCATTGGCAGAATTTTGGCTTCTTTGACCACGGGGAGGTTTACACGGCACCGGGCCTGCTGGCGACGGACGGAGTTCAGCTGTCTCGCAGGGGGAAAAGGATTCTCGCGTGTGAGTTGGCCAGGCTCATCGAGAGGGCTTTAAACTAGATTCGAAGGGGGAAGGGGATAAAACCAGGCTCGCTAGAGACGAGCCTAGGGACCGCACGCCATTGTCGGGGGAGAAATCGGCAGCCCAGCTCAAGTGCATCTATACCAATGCACGCAGCATGGGCGGCAAACAGGAGGAGCTGGAAGCCATTGTGCAGCGGGGTAGCTATGACTTAGTCGCCATCACGGAAACGTGGTGGGATGAGTCGCACGATTGGAGTGCTGCAATGGATGGCTATAAGCTCTTCAGAAGGGACAGGCGAGGAAGGAGAGGAGGTGGAGTAGCCCTGTATGTTAGGGAGTGCTTCGACTGTCTAGAGCTCGATGGTAGTGATGACGAGGTCGAATGCTTGTGGGTAAGGATGAGGGGGAAGGCCAACAAGGCAGATATCCTGCTGGGAGTCTGTTATAGACCACCTAGCCAGGACGAGGAGGCAGATGAAATATTCTACCAGAGGCTGGCAGAAGTCTCCCAGTCGCTAGCCCTTGTTCTCGTGGGGGACTTCAACTTTCCGGACGTCTGCTGGAAATACCACACGGCAGAGAGGAAACAGTCGAGGAGGTTCCTGGAGTGTGTGGAGGATAACTTCCTGATGCAGCTGGTAAGCGAGCCCACCAGGGGAGGTGCCTCGCTTGACCTGCTGTTCACGAACAGAGAAGGGCTGGTGGGAGATGTGGTGGTCGGAGGCCGGCTTGGGCTTAGCGACCATGAAATGGTAGAATTCTCGATACTTGGTGAAGTAAAGAGGGGGGCCAGCAAAACCGCTACCATGGACTTCCGGCGGGCGGACTTTGGCCTGCTCAGGACACTGGTCGAGAGGGTCCCTTGGGAGGAGGCAGTCCTGAAGGGCAAAGGGGTCCAGGAAGGCTGGACGTTCTTCAAGAAGGAAGTCTTAAAGGCGCAGGAGCGGGCTGTCCCCATGTGCCGCAAGAAGAACGGGCGGGGAAGGCGACCGGCCTGGCTGAACGGGGAGCTCTGGCTGGGACTCAGGAAAAAAAGGAGAGTTTATCACTTGTGGAAGAAGGGGCAGGCAACTCAGGAAGAGTACAGGGATCACGTTAGGTCGTGCAGAGAGGAAATTAGAAAGGCAAAAGCCCGGCTAGAACTCAACCTGGCCACTGTCGTGAGAGACAACAAAAAATGCTTTTATAAGTATGTTAATGACAAAAGGGGAGCCAAGGAGAATCTCCATCCTCTATTGGATGCGGGGGGGAACGTTGCCACCAAGGACGAGGAAAAGGCTGAGGTACTCAACGCCTTCTTTGCCTCAGTCTTTAGTAGTCAGAGTGGTTATCCTCAGGGTACTCAGCCCCCTGAGCTGGAAGACAAGGACGACGAGCAGGATAAACCCCCCATAATTCAAGAGGATGAAGTTCATGACCTGCTATGCCACCTGGACGTTCACAAGTCTATGGGGCCGGATGGGATCCACCCGAGGGTACTGAGGGAGCTGGCGGAGGAGCTTGCCGAGCCGCTCTCCATCATTTACCAGCAGTCCTGGTTAACTGGGGAGGTCCCGGACGACTGGAGGCTCGCCAATGTGACTCCCATCTCCAAGAAGGGCCGGAGGGAGGATCCGGGGAACTACAGGCCGGTCAGCCTGACCTCGGTGCCGGGGAAGATCATGGAGCGGTTGGTTTTGAGGGTGCTCACGAGCCATGTCCGGGACAACCAGGGGATCAGGCCCAGCCAGCACGGGTTCATGGAAGGCGGGTCCTGCTTGACCAACCTGATCTCCTTCTATGACCAGGTGACCCGCCTAGTGGATGAGGGAAAGGCAGTGGATGTGGTCTACTTGGACTTCAGTAAAGCCTTTGACACTGTCTCCCACAGCATTCTCCTAGAGAAGCTGGCGGCTCACGGCCTAGACAGGTCCACTCTTCGCTGGGTAAAAAACTGGCTGGACGGCCGAGCCCAGAGAGTTGTGGTCAACGGAGTTAAATCCAGTTGGCGGCCGGTCACGAGCAGTGTTCCCCAGGGCTCAGTACTGGGGCCGGTCCTGTTCAATATCTTCATCAATGATCTGGACGAGGGGATCGAGTGCTCCCTCAGTAAGTTTGCAGATGACACCAAGTTGGGCGGGAGTGTTGATCTGCTCGAGGGTAGGAAGGCTCTGCAGAGGGACCTGGACAGGCTGGATCGATGGGCCGAGGCCAACTGTATGAGGTTCAACAAGGCCAAGTGCCGGGTCCTGCACTTCGGCCACAACAACCCCAGGCAACGCTACAGGCTTGGGGAAGAGTGGCTGGAAAGCTGCCCAGAGGAAAAGGACCTGGGGGTGCTGATTGACAGCCGGCTGAACATGAGCCGGCAGTGTGCTCAGGTGGCCAAGAAGGCCAACGGCATCCTGGCCTGTATCAGAAATAGTGTGGCCAGCAGGAGTAGGGAGGTGATCGTGCCCCTGTACTCGGCACTGGTGAGGCCGCACCTCGAATATTGTGTTCAGTTTTGGGCCCCTCACTACAAGAAGGACATGGAGGTGCTGGAGCGTGTCCAGAGGAGGGCAACGAAGCTGGTGAAGGGCCTGGAGCACAAGCCTTATGAGGAGCGGCTGAGGGAACTGGGGTTGTTTAGCCTGGAGAAGAGGAGGCTGAGGGGAGACCTCACAACTACCTGAAAGGAGGTTGTAGCGAGGTGGGTGTTGGTCTCTTCTGCCAAGTAACTAGCGATAGGACGAGAGGAAATGGCCTCAAGTTGCACCAAGGGAGGTTTAGATTGAACATTAGGAGAAATTTCTTTACTGAAAGAGTGGTGAGGCCTTGGAACAGGCTGCCCAGGGAAGTGGTTGAGTCACCATCCCTGGAGGTATTTAAAAGACGTGTAGATGAGGCCCTTAGGGACATGGTGTAGTGGGCATGGTGCGTTGGGTTGACGGTTGGACACGATGATCTTAGAGGTCTTTTCCAACCTGTATGATTCTATGATTCTATGATTCTATGATCCTTAGTCCCTGAGATAAGCAGTGTCAGGATGACCTAAACATATAACAAAGGCTGTATTTCAAAGACTGGGGTCGTGAGGGGCTGTGGGGAGGAAAGGAGAGGGCATGGGGGGTCTAGGGGGCTGTGGGTGATAACGTTTGTCGGCCTGCGTGTAAATGTGTCCCTGGCTGCTGCAGCCCGAGTACTCTCAGACAGGCTTACAGGGGTTGGCCTGCACGGTGCTGAACGGCTGCCAAAAAGGTGGAGTGAAAAAACTCCCGTGGCCTGAGAAGAGGGGGTTTGCACCTGATGATACAGCGTCCTAAATACTCCGGGGATGGAGGGCAGGTGAGGCTGGCACGCAGGGAGGTGGCTTGCGGCAGGCGGGTGGTGGCACCCAGTGCCTCGCGGGTGAGACTGGGCCTGGCCTCGAGGGGCTGCGGGGACCGGCTCGTGGGGCAAGACCCTCTCCCTGCGCCCCAACGAATACGCGCAAGCCCACGGAGGTGGAGATAGGAAAAGCTTTATTGGGGGGGCTGTCAAAAGGGCAGCAGCCCTTCACTGACCACAGGCAGGATCTCTCCCAGTGCATATGCCAGGTGGGCGTAGGTCTCCTCACACAGCACACGCAACAGCAGGCGGTAGAAGAGCTCGGGGTCGTACCAGGAGGCGTAGAGCACCGCAGCAGCCAGAGCGAAGCCGACGGCCAGCTGCAGGCCCACCAAGAGCAGGCAGAGTGTCCTGTGGGGCAGAAGAGGGACGAGAGACAGGGCAGGGTGGATGCACCCCAACCCCATCTTGCCTTCGGGATGGAGGAGGTCGTTCTGGGAGCCCCATGGGCTTTCTCCCCAGATGTTTCTCATTGCTCCCTCAGGCAGGGTGGGACGTGGGAGTCCACCAGCCTGGGAAAACACCCCGGCCCAGGGAAAACCGACGCTGAGCACTTCCCAGCTGCAAAGCCCACAGCCGGCCAGTGGCTCCCCAGCAGCCTGGACCTGTGAGCCCCGCCGGCTGGAGCAGGTGTCCGGCCCATCCCACCTGCTGCCCGGGAGCGGGCCGCAGGGCACAGGGGACCCATGGGGACACTCACTGCAGCCAGTAAATGAAGCCGCGTCTCCTCGCCAGCATGTCTCTCTCCTGCAGGTCAACACAGAGCAAGGACACTTGTCAAGCACTGCCGCAGGGTCGGGACACCTGGAGTTGCACGGTGCCCCTGGCCTCCGCCGTGCGCAGGAGTATAGCCCCTGCGTGGCTGTGACCTCCCTGGAGCCCTCTCCCCAGCGAGACCCACGCTGGCCGGGGCAGGGGCTGGCACAGGCTCTCCCCCTTACCAGCTGTGCTTCCACCACCTCCGGCAGCACAGTCCCTGGCGCCTCTGCCTCCTTCTTCCTCTGCTGCTGGCTGCAGGCAACAGGGCTTCGTTATAGACGAGTTACAGACCTCCATGGCCACGTGAGGGGGCCCCTTCCAAACATACACCACGCCAGACAGGGATTGGGCTTCCCTGTCACACCGCGTGCTGCACATTCCCCCCACCCCAGTGCCTGGCACTAGCGTTGGCAGCCCCATCACGCCAGGGGCTGCAGAGACCCCCCGGACACCCGTGTGGGGCGAGGGGCCCAACTCACCAGATCTCTTCCTGCTCCAGTGCCTCTTCAAGCTGCTTTATTTCCTGATGCAGCACCTGGGAGAAGGAAGGGTCTGAGTGCCCGAGCCTGCTGCCGCCCTTCTCCGATCCCCCCACTCCAGGGCCCGTGGGCACCCACCCGTTTTCCCCCAGCCCTTTCAACACTACCTCATTCTGCTGCTTATCCTCCTGCAGCCAGGCCACCATCTGGGCGTAGTGCTTTCCCAACTGCAAAACAATGGGCGTCCCATGCGGGCGGCTGGGCTGGGGACCTGGGCACCCTCGCCCCTCCCCAGCCCCAGGGCCGTGCCCACTCGCTACCCCACTGCTCCAGGGCCCTGGGAGACTGGGTGACTCACAAGGCCAGGCATAGGGAAGTCATGGACGCCCCCATATTCTAGGGAAAATGTCCTCCCCAATCACGCTTTTGCCCACAGCCACTGGGCAACTGGCGCCAGGTGACGCTCCTTGAGCAGGGGGCTCGGACAAGACAAGACGACCTCCAGAAGTCCCTTCAAACCTCTCAGCCCCAGCCGACACACCTCTGGGACATGGGCAGAGCAGAGGACACCAACCTTACTGTTGAGCTTCTGTATCGTATCATGCAGATCCTGATGGATCTCCCCCTGCATGCGGACAGCAGAGCAGAGGCTCAGGGTCTGCAGCCCCAGCCCCCACAGACCGGGAGCCACTCCACACCACCTCCGCTCCTTGCTGCTTACCATTGGTGTGGAGCTCTGCACAGAATCTTGGCTGGCTCCTTGATCAGTGCCCGGAGCCTCAGCTTCCTGCAGGAATGGGGAACCATCAGATTCCCTGCCACAGACATACGCCCCCTCGCACGTGGCGCTGCCCCAGCTTCCCATGTCCCAGCGCCCATCAGCCATCTGCACACCCGCACCTGGCCAGGATCCTGCACGCCCCGTCGCCCTGTACCCGGCTCAGCCTGTGCTAGCTGGGTGCTGGGCACGTGGCAGGAGGTGGTGGGGGGCACCAGTGACCGCTGGGGAAAGGAGGAGCTTCCCCATCCGTGCTGTGCCGGGTGCTCATGGGGTCCCTCCTGCCCGTGGGGCCCCTGCAATGACACCTCCAGCATGAACGTCCCACCCTGTGAGGTCAACACGCCCCCAACCCCCAGGACCCACTTCCTTTTGGTCCCCCACCATACCCAGCAGCACACGCGTCCTCCTCCCCACCTGGCCCTGCCTCAGCCCAGGCTCCTGCCTTCCCCCCACTGCTCACAGCCACACACAGACCCCCGGCCACCCCCTTGCCCAGCCGAGGGTTGCGGGGACTGTGGGGTACTCTGCCCTCACCCTCCTCTCTCCCGTCGGGGGCCTTCCACTGCACGGCGGACAGGACAGGTCGTTGGCGAGTACTCTCCAAACTCCTGCCCAGCAGCACCGAGGTTCTCCTCGAGATGCTCCCCCAGCTCTGGGAGCAGCCTCCTTTGTACCCGCTGGGGCGCCCATGTCACAAGCCCACAGTGACATCACAGTGATACGGCCATCACTGCCCACTGTGACACGGCAATCTCGTCCCTGGGGCTGGTGCCAAGAGGTGCCGTGGGGCCCAGGCGCGGCCACCGGGGAAACGGGGCATCACTCTCAGCACCTACTCTTAGCACAGCGGCGGGAGTGACCGCGGGCGCCGCGTGTCAGCATCTCCCTGTGGGGTTTGCCTGTCCCGCGGCTGTCCAGCTGTGGCAGCTCCCCGCCCCAAGTCCAAGCGTGAGCCAGGCTGTGCATGTACTCCCAGCAGGCACATGCAGACACTCGCACACACGCGCGTGCACCGCGGGTGTGCGCGGACAGACACACCGCATGGGCTCCAGCACAGGCCTCAAGCATCCAGCCCCCGTTTGGATCCAGCATCCAGCCCCCAAACTACAGCCCGGGAAGGGGAAAAATAAAGACTAGCCCTCTGCTCTAGCCCAGGCAGACACCGTGCTTGCAGGCTGCCAAGAAGAATGGGGTCTCTCACTTTCTCAGAGAGCGGCGGCTGCCGGCACGTGTGGGGACACCGTGAGGAAGGGGTGAGGGCACGCGGCAGACACAAGTCGAGCTGCCACACATCATCTTTGGTTTATTATGCTTCCTAAAGGAGCTCTTGGGCTTGTGGGTGGTCGTTGTGGCTCGCCGTCTCCCCGTGAACCTGCACTCGGTACATACATCCTCTGGGTTTCCCCAATTGCTCTGCACCTGGAATCTGATGTAGCGAAATGTCCTGGGAAGCTCCTTCTGTAAAGAAGTGGGGGGAGCCATCATTACGCAGGTGGCAAGAGCCACGGCATATCGCCAGAGTCCCCTCTGCCCGCGCTCCCTCTGCTGAGGACCAGGCGGCAGCCCTGAGGAAGGAGGAAGCCAGGGCCACCAGACCTGCCTTTGCCAGGGCCACGGAGGAGCCCTCTGTGCCTAGAAAGCAAAGGCCTGGCCTCAGAGGTTTGCTGAGGGGAGCTGTGGAACTGGAGGCGCTTTGCTGCCCGGGCTGCCGCGGGTTGCAGGGAGAGTCCCGCTGAGGGGGGAAGACGTCTGCCGTCCTCCCTCCCGCCGTCTGCCCTGAGGGGGACTGTTTCCCTTCCCGGACCCCTTCCCACTGCTCCTTTCTCTGCGCTACCCGAAGGAAAAGGAAGGTCCTTGCAAAGGTGGGGCAGCTGCCTCGGCCAGCAGAGCAAAGCCCCGTTTGCTCTCCCCTTGCCGTCTTCCCCGCAGGAGCATGGAGCGTGGGAGAGCAGAGGCTGGCTGGGGTGATCCTCCGCACTCTTTCCTCCAAGGACTTGCAGACAGCCCTGCCTTCTTCCCGAGCATCCTGCTGAAGCCTTGGACAGTGGCAAATTATGTAAATAATGTGTAAGGCAGTTATAAGCTTAACGATGAATTGTCATTTTCTTACCAAGGATATAGCTCTTCTGTTCCTCCCAAACCTTCCTGGAATACATCATCCTTAGTCCCTGAGAAAAGCAGTGTCAGGATGATCTGAAAGACTGTATTTCAAAGACTGTTTTAATAAGACTGGCATGGTTGCCAGGGTCGTCCCTGATAAAGCAGCAAACCTGTGCCCTGAAACTGAACTTTGCTTCAAAATGAGGAGGGGGCACTTCCGCAGACGACCACCGACGACCACCAGAGACCCCCGCGCAAGCGCAGAAGGACTGGGAAGAATGCCAAGGAAGATAAGAAGTAACGCTTACATAATCTCATGAATATGTATTAGTTAGGCATGGCTTTAGGCGTGGTTTTGCTAATTTTGTACTATAAAGGAGAGCCTGGAATTTGTGGCGGTGTGCTTGATTTGTGGAAAATATCTACCCTGCACCCTGGGCAGAATAAAGCCATGTCTCCTCTCTAAACATGCTTGTTTAGTGTGTTTCGAGGGCTTAAAATCGACAACAGTTTTTGGCGACCCAGATGGGACCACGGTGATTTGGGTTGGATTTTGCTCAGCTGCCAGCCGCTGCCAGGAGAGGATCGTGGGTCGGACTCCAGCGCGCACCGGAGGAATTTTCCGGGGACTCCCCTTGCGATCTCCCGGTTGGTGGTGAGTAGCTGGTCAATATCCATGGGTGAGACATTGCTATTTTTTTTTGGGTTCCCCCGGGTAAGTCGTACCTGTAGTGGTACACTTCGGTGGGATATATTTGGTGATCTTTGGTAATTTTTGGCGACTGCAGTCTTGGTAATTTTCCCTGCGTTAGTATGGTGATGACCGGAGCATGGGATTTTGGTTTGGAATATTTTTGGCGACCACGGTCTTGGTTGGTAATTTTCCCTGCATTAGTATGGTGATGACGGGAGCAAGGGATTTTAGTTTGGAATATTCTTGGCTGTTTTGGTTATTATTGTAAGGGATACTATAATTTTGTCTTACTTTATAAAAGGGTTTACAAATGGGGAATATAACTTCCGCGGAAGGCGGAATAATTAGACCTTCACCTTTAGGATGTATTTTGAGTCACTGGAGAAAATATGGGGGCGATCCACTTATGCAAAGGAAATTAATAACGTATGGTAATCAATGGTGGCCAATGTATACTTTAGAGGACCAAGAAAAATGGCCTGTCAATGGAACTTTAAATTATAATACTATTTTGCAGTTAATGTTATTTTGCAGAAGCAAAGGAAAATGGGATGAGGTGCCGTATATGGATTTGTTTTTCACTTTGAGAAATGATTGTAAAAGTCGAAAAGGTTGTGGGTCGGTAGCAAAAGATACGAATGTATTGGCGTTAGAAAAACAGGCAGAACGAGTGCCGAGACAGTGTTGTTCAGCACGTAGCATTGGAAAAAGGTGTAAAAAGCTTAAGGGGCCTCCTGAAGAGGAGGAGGATGTGGATTTATTAGTATCCCCAAGGGGGGAGACGGAGAAAGTTCGATGGGAAACAGTGAAGAAGAGGAAAATCATTTTAGTCCAGTAGCTAGGCGGACTAGGAAGGGAGGAGCGGCAGTACAAGCGCCTCTGAGACAGGCTGTGGGGCCAGAAGGGGCCCCGGTAGTTGTCAAAGTCCCTTTTTCCACGGCTGATTTAAGGCCATGGAAGGAAATGGCAAGGACTTACAGGGAAGATCCGGCAAAAGTGACTGAAGTGTTAGAAACTATAAGAGAAAACCATGGTCCTGATTGGCGAGACTTGCAGGTGATGTTGAATACTTTGTTGACTTATGAGGAGCGGAGAACTGTTTCACTTAAAGCAAAAGAGGAAGCAGAAAGGGTCCACGCTCAGGACGCTCAAGCGGGTAGACTAGAGGATCATTTTCCTTCTACAAATCCTGGCTGGGACCCCAACAGTCAGGCACAGAGGCTCTTGCTTACTGAATATCAGAGACTTGTTTTATTTGGAGTCAAGAATGCTATACCTAAACCAAAGAACATTTCTAAGATCTATCAGGTAGCTCAAGGAAAAGACAAGACTCCTTCGGCCTTTTATGAAAGATTGTGTGAAGTTGCTAGAAAATGGACGGACCCAGATAATTTGACTTTTGTTACTTTCTTTATAGGACAATTGAATCCAGATATTAGAAGAAAACTGCAGAAAATTGAGGGTGGAGGTGCGAGGTCTATCGATAAGTTGCTGGAAGTAGCGTGGAGAGTATATAATAACCGAGAAGAGGAGGAAAAGACAAGACAGGAGAAAGAACAAGCTAAAAAGGAAAATTGAAAGGCTCAGTTGTTGGCGGCGGCTATCGCAGAGGGGAAACAGAAACAGTGGAAACGGGAATGGTTGGTTTAGACAGAATCGGGCACCAAGCAGAAATATTAGGAATGGGTTTAGACCTCCCCCGGAAGCCAGGTTTAAAACATCGATAGACAGAGGTCAATGTGCTTATTATAAACAGAAAGGATATTGGAAAAGGGGGTGCCCGCTACTTATGAACAAAACCAGGTTTCCGCAGAAGAGGGAGGATCCGCAAGCAGCGGATTTGCTGACTCTGGATCAGGATTCGGATTGATGGGGACCAGGGGAAGACTCGAAAGGTTCCCCAGCGGAACCCCTGGTTACAGTAGAGTTGGGGAAAGAGAAATTAAAAATTTTGATAGATCCGGGAGCAACTTATTCAGTATTAAATACATGTAAAGGCAAATTGAGTTAACAAACCATGCCTGTTGTTGGGGCAACAGGGAAAAGGGAAATACGGCCTTTCCTTCAACCACTCAAATGTGGAATTGGGAATCGGGTATTTACCCATAAATTTTTATCTATCCCTAGTTGTCCGATGCCCTTGCTTGGGAGAGATGTCCTGAGTAAATTAAATGCACAAATAACTTTTGAAAAAGGAGAAATACATGTGAATATACCAGAAGATAAAGCCTTGGAGGCGCAAGTATTTGTGTTGCAGGAAACTATGGAAAAGACTGAAGAGATTCCGGAAATTGTGCTGGATGCTGTGAATCCGTTGGTATGGGCTTCAGGAGTTCCCGGAAGATCGCAGACTGCAGAACCGGTGGTAACTGCGTTAAAATCCGGAGCTGAACCGGTAAGATGGAAACAATATCCAATTAAACTAGAAGCTAGGAAAGGTTTGGAACCTTTAATAGAAAAATGCTTGATTTATGGATTATTACGTGAACGCCAATCAGGATTTAATACTCCAATTTTGCCAGTAAAGAAACCTCATACAGATGAGTACAGATTGGTTCAAGATTTGAGAGCGATAAATCAGATTGTTCAGGATGTAGTGTTCCTGTAGTGGCTAATCCCTATACCCTTTTGACAACTCTCAAGGAATCTGATCAGTGGTTTACAGTACTAGACTTAAAAGATGCATTCTGTTGTATACCATTGGACTTTGGAAGCCAGAAGTTACTTGCTTGTGAATGGGAGAACCCAAAGACTGGTCGGCAAACACAGGACTGTGCTCCCACAAGGATTTAAGAATAGACCAACCATTTTTGGAAATCAGCTGGCAAAAGAGCTGGAAAAATGGCCACAGGATCATTCAGAGGTCGCTTTACTTCAGTATGTCGATGACATTCTTTTGGGAACTCGAACTCAGGAGGAAGCTATTCAATTTACGATCAGCCTTTTAAATTTCTTGGGATTGGCAGGATACACGGTATCTACGAAAAAGGCTCAGATCGCCCAACAAACTGTGACCTACCTGGGATTTACTATCGCTCAGGGCCAGCGGAGTCTGGGCCTGGAATGAAAAGAAGCAGGTTGTCAAATACCGGAGCCTACATCTAGAAGAGAGTTACGAGCCTTTTTGGGAATGGCCGGGTGGATACCTAATTTTGGACTTATTGCTAAACCTCTTTGTGAAGCTGTGAAAGAAGCAGGAGAATTACTAGAATGGACACCAGAATGTCACACTGCTTTTGTTCAACTACAGCAAGCACTAATGTCAGCGCCTGCCTTAGGGCTCCTGTCGCGAGTGAGTGGTTTAGAGGCCGCTTAAAGAATCACCGTCAAAGAAATTAGCAGAAAGTGATTTTAATAGAGATTTATAAAGGTGCAACCTAATAGAATTCGATGGCAAGGTTCACTCTATTACTTATTACATGGGTGAAACATACAAGGGAAAATCATCTAAGGGTTTATATTTCAGGGACAGTCTAGGTTTCATTCACAATTTAGCAACACTTAGTTATCAACTAATCATTAACAAACTTTAGTAACGCCTAATCATTAACTATTCAATATTTGCAAAATAGGTTAGTAAGTCTACTACCATCACAACTTAATTACAGATTATGCTTACTATTAGTTCACACACACAGAGAAACATATATATATATAAAAATATACAGAAGGTATACCTGTTAAAAATTCCCCTCGATTTCAGTGAAGAAATATTCACGTCGAATGTCTAGGCATTCCCTCTCAACGGGCGTAGGGTTGAGCTTCGAAAGGGACTCACCCAGGACCCAGTGGTCCTCCGAATATCGCAGGCCTGAAAGATCGCAAGCTCTGAGAGGCGTCCCACTCAGAGGGAGATGCTGGGTGCAGCCACTGCGGTCCAGGAGAGCTCCAAGGGCCTCACTTAGGACCACCGTTTATAGGTTCGCAAGATGGTTGGCTTTAGTCATCCGTAAATTTCCATCCTGGCCACAGTCCCAGGTGGTAATTACTAAAGAATTCTCAAGGTTTCGGTGTTGTTCTGCTGGACACCCGGGCCAGACAGTAGGAGTATGTTCCCAGCCTCAGCTGTGCAGAGTTTCTGATACAGTCAAGGAGCGCTCAACTGCCAGACTCAATACACCAAGGCCGAGGTTTCATGGAAATTTCTGAGATCAACAGGCGGCCCAGATCAACAAGTGGCCCAGGGAAGAAGGGGGGTATGAATGCACCACCACAATCCACCCCGTGACTAAAGTCAATCCGTCTTGATCACAGAGTGGCGGTGTGGTCGCCTCTTGCCTCTGTGCCTATAAACAGATCAATGTCATATTCCAATTGTAATTTGAGGGAAATTTTTGGTTGGTATACTTAATTATTAATAGACTTAACTATTAAGGTTTTATTAAGTACAATTAAGCAATGTTATATATGCGAGGAGGTTTTGGTATTAGTGCCATTTGTTTAGTTATTTTCCACACTTTAACACATAGAATAATGTTCAACAATAAGCATAGCAGAATAGAAATTAATAAAATTGTTATGGGATGTAAAACCCAATTCAAAGTTCCTGTTGGTGTTGGTGACTATCTAAATAAAACATCCCACTAGTGATGTTCTCCATCCTTCTTCACCTTTTCTAGGACATCATGTATCTTCTCTGCATCATGATGGACCGTAACCAGAGTTCTTTGTCCATTGTTTCGAATCTGGTTTAGCAATTGACTCAGGTCATCATGTTGTAACAGTTTTTGTATTAATGTAAGATTCATTCCAGTGGGGGTAGGTAGTAGATCTTGATAACATGTATAGCTTGATTGTAGCAACTGATGGGTTGTAACGGGAGCTGAATAGTTGAAGTCGCATCCCATAATCTTAGTAAAATTACAAATACAGATATTTGAGTGGTTAGATGTTTCCACAATTACGTTATCTGTAAATATAGAATCACAAAGCTTTCTCATGCAAACACATGTATCAACATCAATCGTTTGCCAGTTATTCCCATTTTTTTGGGTCCATACTCTATGTTCTAACGGGTAGAGTACCGTTCCATTGTGATTTAATCCTAGCGCAATGATTGGGTATATGATATATACCGAAGCATTGCATATTGTCAAAACAAAAGCTGTGACTTTGCTGTCAGTGGAGTCGTAAGTAAAATTGACTAGACGCCACCAAGCTTGAAATTCTTTTTCAAATTTAGTTGCATTATCCCAAACTACCTTTCGGATTTCAGTGGGCAAGGTGCCCTCATCACCTTCCCTTATAATAGCTGCCACGGTAGATTGTATCCATAATTGAGCCTGGATGCAGCTAAGAGCTAGAGAAATATTATTTTGAATTGTGCCAAATGTATTTGTGATTAGTTGGTGGTCCTTTTCATTAATTCTTTCCCATGTAGGCAATATATTAGCCAAAAGCCACTGGCTTGTTCCTAATGCTGTCAAAGATGATTGTAATGGGTGTTCTAATTTATGTAAATCACTTGTTGCCAAATTTATTTTGTTTGCTTAAAACTTCAGCATCCATGCTGTTCAATATTCCTAGTCCCGTTCCTAGGATGCCAGTTACATCTCTCCTTGATTGTTTTGGAGAGGTGAGGGTTCATCCATGTAGCCACGCTAACCATCCTGTAAAAGATGTATTCAGGAATGGTGAGCAAGCAGGTTTAATTGTAGAGATATCAACTTGCGTTGATAGCTCCACTCGTTTTAGAGACCACGATGGATTAAATAGCACTTGCTGTTGTCCTATGTTCTTGATTATCTAGGGATCAATGTTATAAATGTGAGGAGACAGTTTGATAGGAGGCTGAGTTGGTGAATGTGGTTGTGCAGTATCAATCCTGAATTGAAAACCTAAGCTGGAATGAGAGTTAGGGTTTGTCCAAAGACACCTTATGAGTACTGAATGGGATATAGTAAAGGTATACCAACATTCTTGTTGAAAAGGACAGGTATGTATGTTGTCTTTTCCTTCAATGTTGTTTACAACAATGTGTAAGGTTGTTGTCATATATTTAGTATGATTTTCAATTCGGCATCTTATCAAAATGGTGTCTCCTTTGGTTCCCTTTAAGGATGGAATTTGTTGGTTTTCATTTTCGTCTTTAATAATCCATTCCTGCCTATGAAAGGTGATGTTGTTGTGTAGTGCTATTGCAGATAAATTTAGATTAGATGTAGGTATGTTAAAAGACACATATGCATCAATCCACGGCCACCCTGTCGTACACAAATTCCAAATTTTTCATTCACTAATCATAAAATCAAACAATAGTTCTACACCACAATTACTTCAGAAGCAAAAAGTGAGTACAGGTTGCGTGAAAGTGAAATTGTACCAACAACCTGGTTCTGGTGTCTTATAGTAAGATTTCTCATTGTCTTTACGTTTAGAAAAATCAGTGTAGTATATTTTAATTTCAGTGCGTTTTTTTGTGGGTAGATCCATTGATTATACAGCACCCTATTTTTATTTCTTCCCCTGGTGTGGCTTGAAGTGATAAAATTTGATGAATGTTATAATTATTGTGAGATATCTTAATTTCTTTCTGGTGTATTGTCTCCCATCTCCATTCATCTTTTGAACATGTCTCATTCCCATGTATAACTAAAATAGCAAGGTTCAGGTTTGTCTTTTCTGTTGGTAGGGTTCCCATATTTCCAGTGTAATTTAGTAGTGCATGGTCCCAGGGATCTTGTGTCTGAACTAAAAGGATTATACTTATCTCAACTAAAAGGAAGAATAAAATTGGGTTGGGGAGATGCTGCTGCTGTTGTTGTTGCCATCGGTATAGGTTCATCTTCTCCTGTTTAAAAGAAAAGAAAGACGACGTTTCGGTGGGGAAGGCCGAACGGGTTACCCCTTTTAGAAAGAAGGAAAAATCCATCTAATACTGATTCTATGTTTTGCACCACTGCTATCAGTAGCTTCCCAAGCCAGTGGGCCACGGGGTTTAGTTAAAGTCATAGGCACAGTTCCAATTTGTGGTAAATTTACCATAACAGGTTGTCCTGGCTGTAATGTTAGCGGACATTTTCCTTCATCAGTAGGGGGGGTATTAGATTTAGCTTTTACAAAGAATGCTCAGCTCACAGGGCTTCCAGTGGGTCCGTATCGATTGTTTAATTGATGGAGTACTTCGAAAAGTTGTGTATCCCACCGGACTTCGTGTGGCTTAAGACTCTGTTTTAATAAGCCATTAGCTCGTTCTATCATCCCATTTGATTGGGGGTAGTAGGGGGTGTGGAATACCCATTGAATTTCTTTCTGTTTTGTCCATTCTTGCACTTCCCTATTTGTGAAATGTGTGCCATTATCACTTTGGATAGCATCAGGAGTAGGTAGACTAGAGAACCAAGAAGATAGTCCTCGTACTGTGTTTTTCCCATCAGCTTTTCGGCATTTAGTTACCATAAGCAAGCCGGAGACTACTTCTACCCCTGTGAGGATATATCAATATCCTGCAGAAGATTTTAGTGGCCCAATGTAATCAATTTGCCATGTAGACCACAGAGTCTTTCCCTGACTGATACGTAAGGGGGGTGCTTTAGCAGGGTGATTCATTTGTAATTTTAATCTACATTGAGGACATTCTGTAAGAATAATTTCACAGGTTTTCCTGTTTAGGGGCCAACCCTTACTTTGTGCAACAAAATAAAGTGCTTCTTTACCTGTATGACCTAATTTTTGATGTAGCCATTCTCCCAATCGATACCACTCAGAATTTAAGGAATTTCCTATTTTTATTTTTCTAATTTTTGCCAATTCATCTACCTTTTGATTCCAGTTTGTGGCTGGTTCATTATTTTTGGCATGAGCTTTCACCCATCCCATCTTGAATGGAGTGTTTCTGGCTATTTTAAGTAATAGTTGCCAATCTTGAGATCTCCAAACTGGAGATCTATTTACTTCCCAGTTCAGGACCTCCCACTGACAAAGCCACTGCGTGGCACCTGCCCACACGGCATAGGAGTCAACATAGATCACTTTTGCTCCGTTTTGTGCTGCTAGAACAACTGCCCTTAATTCTCCTACTTGTGCACTACCTTCACCTTTTTCTATGATTTGTTTGCCAGTGTTGATGTTTAATGCAGCAGCCTTGTATTGCCATCTGCCATTTATTCTCCTTGCTGAGGCATCAGTAAACCAAATATCTTCTGATGGTGTTCCCTCGGTAAAGGGAGGTGCATTTAAAATAGGTGATGGTTTAAAAGGTTGTTGTAATGCTAATGGGTCTGCATTTATAGGCATCTGTAATTTAGAGAGTTTAGTGTGTCCTTCAGTTAAACTCATTTCCTCTGCAATTTCTGTCAAATAAGTATACCATTTCCTAATTGTAGGCTTTTGTGCAATTCCTTCTGGGGGGGCAGTCCCCTTTAGAACTGCTTCTAATAAATTAAATGGACCTCTGGTTTGTACAGGTTGTTCCTGGTGTATTTTCTCAGCTTGTTTCACTGCTCGGACTAAAGACAAAAGTCCTTTTTCCCACTCGGAATATCTCTGTTCTGCCTCTTTAAGTGCAGTCGAACTGAACATCAAAGGTCTTTTTGGTCTGCCAGGGCCAGTTTGGAACAGGTTACAGTAAGTACCGTGTTCAGCAAAAACCCATTCTGCTATAATAGGGTCGTGGGGGTGTACTGGTCCCAATGATTGATATGCTTTTAATTCCTGAATTAGAGTTTTGACTGCCTCTTCATGTTCTGAATTCCATTCCCATGATTTTCCTTTTCGTAAAAGTGAATATAGTGGGCGAGCAATGATAGAAAATCCAGGTACATGTTTCCTCCAATATCCTAAAGTACCCATAAGCTGTTGTAATTCTTTTCTAGATCGGGGCATCTGCAATTGTTCTCTTTTACTTAGGGTGTCTGGTGGAATTGTTGCACTACCTGCAATCCACCAAATACCTAAAAATTTTACTTCTTTACTTGGTCCCTGACATTTCTCAGAGGGAATTTCAATTTCTGCATTATGTAACACTTGCCATACTGCTGTTGCTACTTCCCCTACCTCTTCAGAGGAATCTCCTCCGATTAGAATATCATCTATATATTGGTACAGTTTCACATTCTGGGGAAGTGAGACTGTTTGTAAAAGCTCAGCAAGCGCGGCATGAGCGATTGTGGGTGAATGTTTATACCCCTGTGGGAGTCTGTTAAAGGTGTATTGTATACCTTCCCAAGTAAAAGCAAACTTCTCTTTATCTTTTTCCTGTAAAGTGATCATAAAGAACATATCCTTTACATCTAATGCTGCCATCCATGGGTGTGCGACTGCTTGTAATGTGGCTGTTAAAGTTGCAATATTAGGTACGGCAGCCGTTAGCAGAGCTGTGTTGGCATTTAAGCACCGATAATCAATTGTTAATCGCCACCTCCCGTCTGGTTTTCGCACTGGCCAAACTGGTGAATTATATGGGGAGTGGGTTTTGGAAATAATGTGCCATTTTTCCAGATCTGCTATTACTTCAGAGATTCCAACTCGTGCCGCAGCAGAAATCGGATACTGCGGGACGTTAGTGATTTTTGAATCAGGGAGTGCAGGAGCTGCACGGAGTACGCGCACTATCATTCCCTGTTTTTTATCAGGGTTAGGGTTAACATTCGAACCAAAGGACCACACGCTGCCGTCCGGCAGACACCAGGTTCGACTGTTCAAAACATCGAAACCTAAAATATTTTCATTGTGATCTTTAATTGCAAAGCAAGTAGATGATATACGTTTCTCACCCGGGAGCCATAAATTAACTTTTGCAGTTTGGCACATAACACTTGCTCCGTTCACTCCAGTGATTTTAACTCTTTGCCGTCCAGGTCGTACACCCAGCTTCTCGGCATCTTGCTGTGTTAATATTGAAATTTGTGCTCCCGTATCTATTAAAAATTTTACCAATTGTTGTCGAGGACCAACTGGAATTAAAATATATTTTGCTTTAATGATGGGTCTAGCCTTATATTCAGAGGAATCTAAGGGGAACAAAGGGTCATCATTTCCCTCATCATAGTCATCAGGATCACCACAAATATCACCATCCAGTTCCTCAGCGGATACAATTAATTTCCTAATCTGTACAATGTCAGGGGGATTGGGAGCCCGCATAAGCATCGTCTCGATCTTTTCTTCCAACTTTTGTGATTTCTCCTTTTCTTCTTGTAACTGTTTTTGCAGCTGCTCGATTTTCAAGGACAGTATTAATTCAGCTTCCTTTCTGCCTTCTGTTTCTTCTTTCAGGTCCTGCTCCCTTCTATTGTTATTCTTTCTGTACTGATAAGCAGCTTCCAAACAGGTGCCTAACATTTTGCAAATAATTCCTTTTCCATCTTTTATATAGCCCTTAGCTACTTTTAGTTGTTTTTCCACAGCTTCCCAATCATGCCAATTATTACGAGCCCATTCTTCTGAGAATTTAAGACTTGGATTTATTCCATGTTTTTGTAAGTAATCAGTGATACTACTTGCCATCCTGCCGACTACGCCAATTTGTCGCGAGTGAGTGGTTTAGAGGCCGCTTAAAGAATCACCGTCAAAGAAATTAGCAGAAAGTGATTTTAATAGAGATTTATAAAGGTGCAACCTAATAGAATTCGATGGCAAGGTTCACTCTATTACTTATTACATGGGTGAAACATACAAGGGAAAATCATCTAAGGGTTTATATTTCAGGGACAGTCTAGGTTTCATTCACAATTTAGCAACACTTAGTTATCAACTAATCATTAACAAACTTTAGTAACGCCTAATCATTAACTATTCAATATTTGCAAAATAGGTTAGTAAGTCTACTACCATCACAACTTAATTACAGATTATGCTTACTATTAGTTCACACACACAGAGAAACATATATATATATAAAAATATACAGAAGGTATACCTGTTAAAAATTCCCCTCGATTTCAGTGAAGAAATATTCACGTCGAATGTCTAGGCATTCCCTCTCAACGGGCGTAGGGTTGAGCTTCGAAAGGGACTCACCCAGGACCCAGTGGTCCTCCGAATATCGCAGGCCTGAAAGATCGCAAGCTCTGAGAGGCGTCCCACTCAGAGGGAGATGCTGGGTGCAGCCACTGCGGTCCAGGAGAGCTCCAAGGGCCTCACTTAGGACCACCGTTTATAGGTTCGCAAGATGGTTGGCTTTAGTCATCCGTAAATTTCCATCCTGGCCACAGTCCCAGGTGGTAATTACTAAAGAATTCTCAAGGTTTCGGTGTTGTTCTGCTGGACACCCGGGCCAGACAGTAGGAGTATGTTCCCAGCCTCAGCTGTGCAGAGTTTCTGATACAGTCAAGGAGCGCTCAACTGCCAGACTCAATACACCAAGGCCGAGGTTTCATGGAAATTTCTGAGATCAACAGGCGGCCCAGATCAACAAGTGGCCCAGGGAAGAAGGGGGGTATGAATGCACCACCACAATCCACCCCGTGACTAAAGTCAATCCGTCTTGATCACAGAGTGGCGGTGTGGTCGCCTCTTGCCTCTGTGCCTATAAACAGATCAATGTCATATTCCAATTGTAATTTGAGGGAAATTTTTGGTTGGTATACTTAATTATTAATAGACTTAACTATTAAGGTTTTATTAAGTACAATTAAGCAATGTTATATATGCGAGGAGGTTTTGGTATTAGTGCCATTTGTTTAGTTATTTTCCACACTTTAACACATAGAATAATGTTCAACAATAAGCATAGCAGAATAGAAATTAATAAAATTGTTATGGGATGTAAAACCCAATTCAAAGTTCCTGTTGGTGTTGGTGACTATCTAAATAAAACATCCCACTAGTGATGTTCTCCATCCTTCTTCACCTTTTCTAGGACATCATGTATCTTCTCTGCATCATGATGGACCGTAACCAGAGTTCTTTGTCCATTGTTTCGAATCTGGTTTAGCAATTGACTCAGGTCATCATGTTGTAACAGTTTTTGTATTAATGTAAGATTCATTCCAGTGGGGGTAGGTAGTAGATCTTGATAACATGTATAGCTTGATTGTAGCAACTGATGGGTTGTAACGGGAGCTGAATAGTTGAAGTCGCATCCCATAATCTTAGTAAAATTACAAATACAGATATTTGAGTGGTTAGATGTTTCCACAATTACGTTATCTGTAAATATAGAATCACAAAGCTTTCTCATGCAAACACATGTATCAACATCAATCGTTTGCCAGTTATTCCCATTTTTTTGGGTCCATACTCTATGTTCTAACGGGTAGAGTACCGTTCCATTGTGATTTAATCCTAGCGCAATGATTGGGTATATGATATATACCGAAGCATTGCATATTGTCAAAACAAAAGCTGTGACTTTGCTGTCAGTGGAGTCGTAAGTAAAATTGACTAGACGCCACCAAGCTTGAAATTCTTTTTCAAATTTAGTTGCATTATCCCAAACTACCTTTCGGATTTCAGTGGGCAAGGTGCCCTCATCACCTTCCCTTATAATAGCTGCCACGGTAGATTGTATCCATAATTGAGCCTGGATGCAGCTAAGAGCTAGAGAAATATTATTTTGAATTGTGCCAAATGTATTTGTGATTAGTTGGTGGTCCTTTTCATTAATTCTTTCCCATGTAGGCAATATATTAGCCAAAAGCCACTGGCTTGTTCCTAATGCTGTCAAAGATGATTGTAATGGGTGTTCTAATTTATGTAAATCACTTGTTGCCAAATTTATTTTGTTTGCTTAAAACTTCAGCATCCATGCTGTTCAATATTCCTAGTCCCGTTCCTAGGATGCCAGTTACATCTCTCCTTGATTGTTTTGGAGAGGTGAGGGTTCATCCATGTAGCCACGCTAACCATCCTGTAAAAGATGTATTCAGGAATGGTGAGCAAGCAGGTTTAATTGTAGAGATATCAACTTGCGTTGATAGCTCCACTCGTTTTAGAGACCACGATGGATTAAATAGCACTTGCTGTTGTCCTATGTTCTTGATTATCTAGGGATCAATGTTATAAATGTGAGGAGACAGTTTGATAGGAGGCTGAGTTGGTGAATGTGGTTGTGCAGTATCAATCCTGAATTGAAAACCTAAGCTGGAATGAGAGTTAGGGTTTGTCCAAAGACACCTTATGAGTACTGAATGGGATATAGTAAAGGTATACCAACATTCTTGTTGAAAAGGACAGGTATGTATGTTGTCTTTTCCTTCAATGTTGTTTACAACAATGTGTAAGGTTGTTGTCATATATTTAGTATGATTTTCAATTCGGCATCTTATCAAAATGGTGTCTCCTTTGGTTCCCTTTAAGGATGGAATTTGTTGGTTTTCATTTTCGTCTTTAATAATCCATTCCTGCCTATGAAAGGTGATGTTGTTGTGTAGTGCTATTGCAGATAAATTTAGATTAGATGTAGGTATGTTAAAAGACACATATGCATCAATCCACGGCCACCCTGTCGTACACAAATTCCAAATTTTTCATTCACTAATCATAAAATCAAACAATAGTTCTACACCACAATTACTTCAGAAGCAAAAAGTGAGTACAGGTTGCGTGAAAGTGAAATTGTACCAACAACCTGGTTCTGGTGTCTTATAGTAAGATTTCTCATTGTCTTTACGTTTAGAAAAATCAGTGTAGTATATTTTAATTTCAGTGCGTTTTTTTGTGGGTAGATCCATTGATTATACAGCACCCTATTTTTATTTCTTCCCCTGGTGTGGCTTGAAGTGATAAAATTTGATGAATGTTATAATTATTGTGAGATATCTTAATTTCTTTCTGGTGTATTGTCTCCCATCTCCATTCATCTTTTGAACATGTCTCATTCCCATGTATAACTAAAATAGCAAGGTTCAGGTTTGTCTTTTCTGTTGGTAGGGTTCCCATATTTCCAGTGTAATTTAGTAGTGCATGGTCCCAGGGATCTTGTGTCTGAACTAAAAGGATTATACTTATCTCAACTAAAAGGAAGAATAAAATTGGGTTGGGGAGATGCTGCTGCTGTTGTTGTTGCCATCGGTATAGGTTCATCTTCTCCTGTTTAAAAGAAAAGAAAGACGACGTTTCGGTGGGGAAGGCCGAACGGGTTACCCCTTTTAGAAAGAAGGAAAAATCCATCTAATACTGATTCTATGTTTTGCACCACTGCTATCAGTAGCTTCCCAAGCCAGTGGGCCACGGGGTTTAGTTAAAGTCATAGGCACAGTTCCAATTTGTGGTAAATTTACCATAACAGGTTGTCCTGGCTGTAATGTTAGCGGACATTTTCCTTCATCAGTAGGGGGGGTATTAGATTTAGCTTTTACAAAGAATGCTCAGCTCACAGGGCTTCCAGTGGGTCCGTATCGATTGTTTAATTGATGGAGTACTTCGAAAAGTTGTGTATCCCACCGGACTTCGTGTGGCTTAAGACTCTGTTTTAATAAGCCATTAGCTCGTTCTATCATCCCATTTGATTGGGGGTAGTAGGGGGTGTGGAATACCCATTGAATTTCTTTCTGTTTTGTCCATTCTTGCACTTCCCTATTTGTGAAATGTGTGCCATTATCACTTTGGATAGCATCAGGAGTAGGTAGACTAGAGAACCAAGAAGATAGTCCTCGTACTGTGTTTTTCCCATCAGCTTTTCGGCATTTAGTTACCATAAGCAAGCCGGAGACTACTTCTACCCCTGTGAGGATATATCAATATCCTGCAGAAGATTTTAGTGGCCCAATGTAATCAATTTGCCATGTAGACCACAGAGTCTTTCCCTGACTGATACGTAAGGGGGGTGCTTTAGCAGGGTGATTCATTTGTAATTTTAATCTACATTGAGGACATTCTGTAAGAATAATTTCACAGGTTTTCCTGTTTAGGGGCCAACCCTTACTTTGTGCAACAAAATAAAGTGCTTCTTTACCTGTATGACCTAATTTTTGATGTAGCCATTCTCCCAATCGATACCACTCAGAATTTAAGGAATTTCCTATTTTTATTTTTCTAATTTTTGCCAATTCATCTACCTTTTGATTCCAGTTTGTGGCTGGTTCATTATTTTTGGCATGAGCTTTCACCCATCCCATCTTGAATGGAGTGTTTCTGGCTATTTTAAGTAATAGTTGCCAATCTTGAGATCTCCAAACTGGAGATCTATTTACTTCCCAGTTCAGGACCTCCCACTGACAAAGCCACTGCGTGGCACCTGCCCACACGGCATAGGAGTCAACATAGATCACTTTTGCTCCGTTTTGTGCTGCTAGAACAACTGCCCTTAATTCTCCTACTTGTGCACTACCTTCACCTTTTTCTATGATTTGTTTGCCAGTGTTGATGTTTAATGCAGCAGCCTTGTATTGCCATCTGCCATTTATTCTCCTTGCTGAGGCATCAGTAAACCAAATATCTTCTGATGGTGTTCCCTCGGTAAAGGGAGGTGCATTTAAAATAGGTGATGGTTTAAAAGGTTGTTGTAATGCTAATGGGTCTGCATTTATAGGCATCTGTAATTTAGAGAGTTTAGTGTGTCCTTCAGTTAAACTCATTTCCTCTGCAATTTCTGTCAAATAAGTATACCATTTCCTAATTGTAGGCTTTTGTGCAATTCCTTCTGGGGGGGCAGTCCCCTTTAGAACTGCTTCTAATAAATTAAATGGACCTCTGGTTTGTACAGGTTGTTCCTGGTGTATTTTCTCAGCTTGTTTCACTGCTCGGACTAAAGACAAAAGTCCTTTTTCCCACTCGGAATATCTCTGTTCTGCCTCTTTAAGTGCAGTCGAACTGAACATCAAAGGTCTTTTTGGTCTGCCAGGGCCAGTTTGGAACAGGTTACAGTAAGTACCGTGTTCAGCAAAAACCCATTCTGCTATAATAGGGTCGTGGGGGTGTACTGGTCCCAATGATTGATATGCTTTTAATTCCTGAATTAGAGTTTTGACTGCCTCTTCATGTTCTGAATTCCATTCCCATGATTTTCCTTTTCGTAAAAGTGAATATAGTGGGCGAGCAATGATAGAAAATCCAGGTACATGTTTCCTCCAATATCCTAAAGTACCCATAAGCTGTTGTAATTCTTTTCTAGATCGGGGCATCTGCAATTGTTCTCTTTTACTTAGGGTGTCTGGTGGAATTGTTGCACTACCTGCAATCCACCAAATACCTAAAAATTTTACTTCTTTACTTGGTCCCTGACATTTCTCAGAGGGAATTTCAATTTCTGCATTATGTAACACTTGCCATACTGCTGTTGCTACTTCCCCTACCTCTTCAGAGGAATCTCCTCCGATTAGAATATCATCTATATATTGGTACAGTTTCACATTCTGGGGAAGTGAGACTGTTTGTAAAAGCTCAGCAAGCGCGGCATGAGCGATTGTGGGTGAATGTTTATACCCCTGTGGGAGTCTGTTAAAGGTGTATTGTATACCTTCCCAAGTAAAAGCAAACTTCTCTTTATCTTTTTCCTGTAAAGTGATCATAAAGAACATATCCTTTACATCTAATGCTGCCATCCATGGGTGTGCGACTGCTTGTAATGTGGCTGTTAAAGTTGCAATATTAGGTACGGCAGCCGTTAGCAGAGCTGTGTTGGCATTTAAGCACCGATAATCAATTGTTAATCGCCACCTCCCGTCTGGTTTTCGCACTGGCCAAACTGGTGAATTATATGGGGAGTGGGTTTTGGAAATAATGTGCCATTTTTCCAGATCTGCTATTACTTCAGAGATTCCAACTCGTGCCGCAGCAGAAATCGGATACTGCGGGACGTTAGTGATTTTTGAATCAGGGAGTGCAGGAGCTGCACGGAGTACGCGCACTATCATTCCCTGTTTTTTATCAGGGTTAGGGTTAACATTCGAACCAAAGGACCACACGCTGCCGTCCGGCAGACACCAGGTTCGACTGTTCAAAACATCGAAACCTAAAATATTTTCATTGTGATCTTTAATTGCAAAGCAAGTAGATGATATACGTTTCTCACCCGGGAGCCATAAATTAACTTTTGCAGTTTGGCACATAACACTTGCTCCGTTCACTCCAGTGATTTTAACTCTTTGCCGTCCAGGTGGTACACCCAGCTTCTCGGCATCTTGCTGTGTTAATATTGAAATTTGTGCTCCCGTATCTATTAAAAATTTTACCAATTGTTGTCGAGGACCAACTGGAATTAAAATATATTTTGCTTTAATGATGGGTCTAGCCTTATATTCAGAGGAATCTAAGGGGAACAAAGGGTCATCATTTCCCTCATCATAGTCATCAGGATCACCACAAATATCACCATCCAGTTCCTCAGCGGATACAATTAATTTCCTAATCTGTACAATGTCAGGGGGATTGGGAGCCCGCATAAGCATCGTCTCGATCTTTTCTTCCAACTTTTGTGATTTCTCCTTTTCTTCTTGTAACTGTTTTTGCAGCTGCTCGATTTTCAAGGACAGTATTAATTCAGCTTCCTTTCTGCCTTCTGTTTCTTCTTTCAGGTCCTGCTCCCTTCTATTGTTATTCTTTCTGTACTGATAAGCAGCTTCCAAACAGGTGCCTAACATTTTGCAAATAATTCCTTTTCCATCTTTTATATAGCCCTTAGCTACTTTTAGTTGTTTTTCCACAGCTTCCCAATCATGCCAATTATTACGAGCCCATTCTTCTGAGAATTTAAGACTTGGATTTATTCCATGTTTTTGTAAGTAATCAGTGATACTACTTGCCATCCTGCCGACTACGCCAATTTGTCGCGAGTGAGTGGTTTAGAGGCCGCTTAAAGAATCACCGTCAAAGAAATTAGCAGAAAGTGATTTTAATAGAGATTTATAAAGGTGCAACCTAATAGAATTCGATGGCAAGGTTCACTCTATTACTTATTACATGGGTGAAACATACAAGGGAAAATCATCTAAGGGTTTATATTTCAGGGACAGTCTAGGTTTCATTCACAATTTAGCAACACTTAGTTATCAACTAATCATTAACAAACTTTAGTAACGCCTAATCATTAACTATTCAATATTTGCAAAATAGGTTAGTAAGTCTACTACCATCACAACTTAATTACAGATTATGCTTACTATTAGTTCACACACACAGAGAAACATATATATATATAAAAATATACAGAAGGTATACCTGTTAAAAATTCCCCTCGATTTCAGTGAAGAAATATTCACGTCGAATGTCTAGGCATTCCCTCTCAACGGGCGTAGGGTTGAGCTTCGAAAGGGACTCACCCAGGACCCAGTGGTCCTCCGAATATCGCAGGCCTGAAAGATCGCAAGCTCTGAGAGGCGTCCCACTCAGAGGGAGATGCTGGGTGCAGCCACTGCGGTCCAGGAGAGCTCCAAGGGCCTCACTTAGGACCACCGTTTATAGGTTCGCAAGATGGTTGGCTTTAGTCATCCGTAAATTTCCATCCTGGCCACAGTCCCAGGTGGTAATTACTAAAGAATTCTCAAGGTTTCGGTGTTGTTCTGCTGGACACCCGGGCCAGACAGTAGGAGTATGTTCCCAGCCTCAGCTGTGCAGAGTTTCTGATACAGTCAAGGAGCGCTCAACTGCCAGACTCAATACACCAGGGCCGAGGTTTCATGGAAATTTCTGAGATCAACAGGCGGCCCAGATCAACAAGTGGCCCAGGGAAGAAGGGGGGTATGAATGCACCACCACAATCCACCCCGTGACTAAAGTCAATCCGTCTTGATCACAGAGTGGCGGTGTGGTCGCCTCTTGCCTCTGTGCCTATAAACAGATCAATGTCATATTCCAATTGTAATTTGAGGGAAATTTTTGGTTGGTATACTTAATTATTAATAGACTTAACTATTAAGGTTTTATTAAGTACAATTAAGCAATGTTATATATGCAAGGAGGTTTTGGTATTAGTGCCATTTGTTTAGTTATTTTCCACACTTTAACACATAGAATAATGTTCAACAATAAGCATAGCAGAATAGAAATTAATAAAATTGTTATGGGATGTAAAACCCAATTCAAAGTTCCTGTTGGTGTTGGTGACTATCTAAATAAAACATCCCACTAGTGATGTTCTCCATCCTTCTTCACCTTTTCTAGGACATCATGTATCTTCTCTGCATCATGATGGACCGTAACCAGAGTTCTTTGTCCATTGTTTCGAATCTGGTTTAGCAATTGACTCAGGTCATCATGTTGTAACAGTTTTTGTATTAATGTAAGATTCATTCCAGTGGGGGTAGGTAGTAGATCTTGATAACATGTATAGCTTGATTGTAGCAACTGATGGGTTGTAACGGGAGCTGAATAGTTGAAGTCGCATCCCATAATCTTAGTAAAATTACAAATACAGATATTTGAGTGGTTAGATGTTTCCACAATTACGTTATCTGTAAATATAGAATCACAAAGCTTTCTCATGCAAACACATGTATCAACATCAATCGTTTGCCAGTTATTCCCATTTTTTTGGGTCCATACTCTATGTTCTAACGGGTAGAGTACCGTTCCATTGTGATTTAATCCTAGCGCAATGATTGGGTATATGATATATACCGAAGCATTGCATATTGTCAAAACAAAAGCTGTGACTTTGCTGTCAGTGGAGTCGTAAGTAAAATTGACTAGACGCCACCAAGCTTGAAATTCTTTTTCAAATTTAGTTGCATTATCCCAAACTACCTTTCGGATTTCAGTGGGCAAGGTGCCCTCATCACCTTCCCTTATAATAGCTGCCACGGTAGATTGTATCCATAATTGAGCCTGGATGCAGCTAAGAGCTAGAGAAATATTATTTTGAATTGTGCCAAATGTATTTGTGATTAGTTGGTGGTCCTTTTCATTAATTCTTTCCCATGTAGGCAATATATTAGCCAAAAGCCACTGGCTTGTTCCTAATGCTGTCAAAGATGATTGTAATGGGTGTTCTAATTTATGTAAATCACTTGTTGCCAAATTTATTTTGTTTGCTTAAAACTTCAGCATCCATGCTGTTCAATATTCCTAGTCCCGTTCCTAGGATGCCAGTTACATCTCTCCTTGATTGTTTTGGAGAGGTGAGGGTTCATCCATGTAGCCACGCTAACCATCCTGTAAAAGATGTATTCAGGAATGGTGAGCAAGCAGGTTTAATTGTAGAGATATCAACTTGCGTTGATAGCTCCACTCGTTTTAGAGACCACGATGGATTAAATAGCACTTGCTGTTGTCCTATGTTCTTGATTATCTAGGGATCAATGTTATAAATGTGAGGAGACAGTTTGATAGGAGGCTGAGTTGGTGAATGTGGTTGTGCAGTATCAATCCTGAATTGAAAACCTAAGCTGGAATGAGAGTTAGGGTTTGTCCAAAGACACCTTACGAGTACTGAATGGGATATAGTAAAGGTATACCAACATTCTTGTTGAAAAGGACAGGTATGTATGTTGTCTTTTCCTTCAATGTTGTTTACAACAATGTGTAAGGTTGTTGTCATATATTTAGTATGATTTTCAATTCGGCATCTTATCAAAATGGTGTCTCCTTTGGTTCCCTTTAAGGATGGAATTTGTTGGTTTTCATTTTCGTCTTTAATAATCCATTCCTGCCTATGAAAGGTGATGTTGTTGTGTAGTGCTATTGCAGATAAATTTAGATTAGATGTAGGTATGTTAAAAGACACATATGCATCAATCCACGGCCACCCTGTCGTGCACAAATTCCAAATTTTTCATTCACTAATCATAAAATCAAACAATAGTTCTACACCACAATTACTTCAGAAGCAAAAAGTGAGTACAGGTTGCGTGAAAGTGAAATTGTACCAACAACCTGGTTCTGGTGTCTTATAGTAAGATTTCTCATTGTCTTTACGTTTAGAAAAATCAGTGTAGTATATTTTAATTTCAGTGCGTTTTTTTGTGGGTAGATCCATTGATTATACAGCACCCTATTTTTATTTCTTCCCCTGGTGTGGCTTGAAGTGATAAAATTTGATGAATGTTATAATTATTGTGAGATATCTTAATTTCTTTCTGGTGTAGTGTCTCCCATCTCCATTCATCTTTTGAACATGTCTCATTCCCATGTATAACTAAAATAGCAAGGTTCAGGTTTGTCTTTTCTGTTGGTAGGGTTCCCATATTTCCAGTGTAATTTAGTAGTGCATGGTCCCAGGGATCTTGTGTCTGAACTAAAAGGATTATACTTATCTCAACTAAAAGGAAGAATAAAATTGGGTTGGGGAGATGCTGCTGCTGTTGTTGTTGCCATCGGTATAGGTTCATCTTCTCCTGTTTAAAAGAAAAGAAAGACGACGTTTCGGTGGGGAAGGCCGAACGGGTTACCCCTTTTAGAAAGAAGGAAAAATCCATCTAATACTGATTCTATGTTTTGCACCACTGCTATCAGTAGCTTCCCAAGCCAGTGGGCCACGGGGTTTAGTTAAAGTCATAGGCACAGTTCCAATTTGTGGTAAATTTACCATAACAGGTTGTCCTGGCTGTAATGTTAGCGGACATTTTCCTTCATCAGTAGGGGGGGTATTAGATTTAGCTTTTACAAAGAATGCTCAGCTCACAGGGCTTCCAGTGGGTCCGTATCGATTGTTTAATTGATGGAGTACTTCGAAAAGTTGTGTATCCCACCGGACTTCGTGTGGCTTAAGACTCTGTTTTAATAAGCCATTAGCTCGTTCTATCATCCCATTTGATTGGGGGTAGTAGGGGGTGTGGAATACCCATTGAATTTCTTTCTGTTTTGTCCATTCTTGCACTTCCCTATTTGTGAAATGTGTGCCATTATCACTTTGGATAGCATCAGGAGTAGGTAGACTAGAGAACCAAGAAGATAGTCCTCGTACTGTGTTTTTCCCATCAGCTTTTCGGCATTTAGTTACCATAAGCAAGCCGGAGACTACTTCTACCCCTGTGAGGATATATCAATATCCTGCAGAAGATTTTAGTGGCCCAATGTAATCAATTTGCCATGTAGACCACAGAGTCTTTCCCTGACTGATACGTAAGGGGGGTGCTTTAGCAGGGTGATTCATTTGTAATTTTAATCTACATTGAGGACATTCTGTAAGAATAATTTCACAGGTTTTCCTGTTTAGGGGCCAACCCTTACTTTGTGCAACAAAATAAAGTGCTTCTTTACCTGTATGACCTAATTTTTGATGTAGCCATTCTCCCAATCGATACCACTCAGAATTTAAGGAATTTCCTATTTTTATTTTTCTAATTTTTGCCAATTCATCTACCTTTTGATTCCAGTTTGTGGCTGGTTCATTATTTTTGGCATGAGCTTTCACCCATCCCATCTTGAATGGAGTGTTTCTGGCTATTTTAAGTAATAGTTGCCAATCTTGAGATCTCCAAACTGGAGATCTATTTACTTCCCAGTTCAGGACCTCCCACTGACAAAGCCACTGCGTGGCACCTGCCCACACGGCATAGGAGTCAACATAGATCACTTTTGCTCCGTTTTGTGCTGCTAGAACAACTGCCCTTAATTCTCCTACTTGTGCACTACCTTCACCTTTTTCTATGATTTGTTTGCCAGTGTTGATGTTTAATGCAGCAGCCTTGTATTGCCATCTGCCATTTATTCTCCTTGCTGAGGCATCAGTAAACCAAATATCTTCTGATGGTGTTCCCTCGGTAAAGGGAGGTGCATTTAAAATAGGTGATGGTTTAAAAGGTTGTTGTAATGCTAACGGGTCTGCATTTATAGGCATCTGTAATTTAGAGAGTTTAGTGTGTCCTTCAGTTAAACTCATTTCCTCTGCAATTTCTGTCAAATAAGTATACCATTTCCTAATTGTAGGCTTTTGTGCAATTCCTTCTGGGGGGGCAGTCCCCTTTAGAACTGCTTCTAATAAATTAAATGGACCTCTGGTTTGTACAGGTTGTTCCTGGTGTATTTTCTCAGCTTGTTTCACTGCTCGGACTAAAGACAAAAGTCCTTTTTCCCACTCGGAATATCTCTGTTCTGTCTCTTTAAGTGCAGTCGAACTGAACATCAAAGGTCTTTTTGGTCCGCCAGGGCCAGTTTGGAACAGGTTACAGTAAGTACCGTGTTCAGCAAAAACCCATTCTGCTATAATAGGGTCGTGGGGGTGTACTGGTCCCAATGATTGATATGCTTTTAATTCCTGAATTAGAGTTTTGACTGCCTCTTCATGTTCTGAATTCCATTCCCATGATTTTCCTTTTCGTAAAAGTGAATATAGTGGGCGAGCAATGATAGAAAATCCAGGTACATGTTTCCTCCAATATCCTAAAGTACCCATAAGCTGTTGTAATTCTTTTCTAGATCGGGGCATCTGCAATTGTTCTCTTTTACTTAGGGTGTCTGGTGGAATTGTTGCACTACCTGCAATCCACCAAATACCTAAAAATTTTACTTCTTTACTTGGTCCCTGACATTTCTCAGAGGGAATTTCAATTTCTGCATTATGTAACACTTGCCATACTGCTGTTGCTACTTCCCCTACCTCTTCAGAGGAATCTCCTCCGATTAGAATATCATCTATATATTGGTACAGTTTCACATTCTGGGGAAGTGAGACTGTTTGTAAAAGCTCAGCAAGCGCGGCATGAGCGATTGTGGGTGAATGTTTATACCCCTGTGGGAGTCTGTTAAAGGTGTATTGTATACCTTCCCAAGTAAAAGCAAACTTCTCTTTATCTTTTTCCTGTAAAGTGATCATAAAGAACATATCCTTTACATCTAATGCTGCCATCCATGGGTGTGCGACTGCTTGTAATGTGGCTGTTAAAGTTGCAATATTAGGTACGGCAGCCGTTAGCAGAGCTGTGTTGGCATTTAAGCACCGATAATCAATTGTTAATCGCCACCTCCCGTCTGGTTTTCGCACTGGCCAAACTGGTGAATTATATGGGGAGTGGGTTTTGGAAATAATGTGCCATTTTTCCAGATCTGCTATTACTTCAGAGATTCCAACTCGTGCCGCAGCAGAAATCGGATACTGCGGGACGTTAGTGATTTTTGAATCAGGGAGTGCAGGAGCTGCACGGAGTACGCGCACTATCATTCCCTGTTTTTTATCAGGGTTAGGGTTAACATTCGAACCGAAGGACCACACGCTGCCGTCCGGCAGACACCAGGTTCGACTGTTCAAAACATCGAAACCTAAAATATTTTCATTGTGATCTTTAATTGCAAAGCAAGTAGATGATATACGTTTCTCACCCGGGAGCCATAAATTAACTTTTGCAGTTTGGCACATAACACTTGCTCCGTTCACTCCAGTGATTTTAACTCTTTGCCGTCCAGGTCGTATACCCAGCTTCTCGGCATCTTGCTGTGTTAATATTGAGATTTGTGCTCCCGTATCTATTAAAAATTTTACCAATTGTTGTCGGGGACCAACTGGAATTAAAATATATTTTGCTTTAATGATGGGTCTAGCCTTATATTCAGAGGAATCTAAGGGGAACAAAGGGTCATCATTTCCCTCATCATAGTCATCAGGATCACCACAAATATCACCATCCAGTTCCTCAGCGGATACAATTAATTTCCTAATCTGTACAATGTCAGGGGGATTGGGAGCCCGCATAAGCATCGTCTCGATCTTTTCTTCCAACTTTTGTGATTTCTCCTTTTCTTCTTGTAACTGTTTTTGCAGCTGCTCGATTTTCAAGGACAGTATTAATTCAGCTTCCTTTCTGCCTTCTGTTTCTTCTTTCAGGTCCTGCTCCCTTCTATTGTTATTCTTTCTGTACTGATAAGCAGCTTCCAAACAGGTGCCTAACATTTTGCAAATAATTCCTTTTCCATCTTTTATATAGCCCTTAGCTACTTTTAGTTGTTTTTCCACAGCTTCCCAATCATGCCAATTATTACGAGCCCATTCTTCTGAGAATTTAAGACTTGGATTTATTCCATGTTTTTGTAAGTAATCAGTGATACTACTTGCCATCCTGCCAACTACGCCAATTTGTCGCGAGTGAGTGGTTTAGAGGCCGCTTAAAGAATCACCGTCAAAGAAATTAGCAGAAAGTGATTTTAATAGAGATTTATAAAGGTGCAACCTAATAGAATTCGATGGCAAGGTTCACTCTATTACTTATTACATGGGTGAAACATACAAGGGAAAATCATCTAAGGGTTTATATTTCAGGGACAGTCTAGGTTTCATTCACAATTTAGCAACACTTAGTTATCAACTAATCATTAACAAACTTTAGTAACGCCTAATCATTAACTATTCAATATTTGCAAAATAGGTTAGTAAGTCTACTACCATCACAACTTAATTACAGATTATGCTTACTATTAGTTCACACACACAGAGAAACATATATATATATAAAAATATACAGAAGGTATACCTGTTAAAAATTCCCCTCGATTTCAGTGAAGAAATATTCACGTCGAATGTCTAGGCATTCCCTCTCAACGGGCGTAGGGTTGAGCTTCGAAAGGGACTCACCCAGGACCCAGTGGTCCTCCGAATATCGCAGGCCTGAAAGATCGCAAGCTCTGAGAGGCGTCCCACTCAGAGGGAGATGCTGGGTGCAGCCACTGCGGTCCAGGAGAGCTCCAAGGGCCTCACTTAGGACCACCGTTTATAGGTTCGCAAGATGGTTGGCTTTAGTCATCCGTAAATTTCCATCCTGGCCACAGTCCCAGGTGGTAATTACTAAAGAATTCTCAAGGTTTCGGTGTTGTTCTGCTGGACACCCGGGCCAGACAGTAGGAGTATGTTCCCAGCCTCAGCTGTGCAGAGTTTCTGATACAGTCAAGGAGCGCTCAACTGCCAGACTCAATACACCAGGGCCGAGGTTTCATGGAAATTTCTGAGATCAACAGGCGGCCCAGATCAACAAGTGGCCCAGGGAAGAAGGGGGGTATGAATGCACCACCACAGCTCCCTAATCTGGAAAAACCTTTTGAACTTTATGGACATGAGAGGTGCCATATTGCTTCAGGGGTTTTGGTACAACAAATAGGATCATGGAAGAGACCAGTGGGGTACTTTTCTAAACAATTGGACCAAGTTAGTAAAGGATGGCCGTCGTGCTTGCGAGCAGTAGGCGCCACTGTTCTGCTGATTCCGGAAGCCAGGAAATTGACTCTGGGACAGAAAATACTGGTACAGGTACCACATGCAGTGACTGCCGTATTGGAACAAAAAGGGGGACGTTGGTTATCTCCCAGCAGAACGATGAAGTATCAAGCTCTCCTGTTAGAGCAAGATGATATGGAATTGAAAGTAACTACAACTTTAAATCCTGCAATTGTGTTACCTGTCCCAGGTGATACAGAATTAACACAAAATGACTGTCTTAAGACTATTGAACACGTGTACTCTAGTCGAGTCGATTTGAAAGATACACCCATAAATGATTCGGACCTAAATTGAGTTGTAGATGGAAGTAGTTTTGCGATAAATGCAGTTCGGAAAGCTGGCTACGCCGTTGTAAGGAATAATGCTGAATTGGAAGCTAAACCCCTTCCTGCAAATACTTCAGCACAAAAAGCAGAACTGCTTGCACTAATAAGAGCTTTAGAACTGGCAGAAGGCTATTTTGCCAATATATGGACAGACTCTAAATTTGTATTCGGGATAGTTCATGCTCATGGAGCCATTTGGAAAGAACGAGCTCCTTTGACATCACAAGGAACTCCAATAAAATATGGAGAACTCATAAAGAAGTTATTACAAGTTATATGGTTACCTAAGCAAACAGCAAGAATGCACTGCAGGGCTCACCAGTCTGGAAATACTCCCAAGATTTTAGGCAATCAACATGCTGATCAAGCAGCAAACACACATCTGTCCAGGCCTCCGGCTGCAGGGAGTGCCTGAGGCTGTCCCTTGCACAGGAGGGCAGCAGAGACGATGCCTGTGTGCGCTGCGACCAGGTGGATGATCTGCTCAGCCTGGTGGCAGAGCTGAAGGAGGAAGTGGAGAGGCTAAGGAGCATCAGGGAGCGTGAGAGGGAGATAGATTGGTCGAGCCGCACCCTGCCGTCCTTGAGGCAAGGGCAGCACACGGAGGCTCCGCAAGAAGCGGAAGAACCCCTGCCCTCTTGCCACCAGGCAGAAGGAGGAGACCCAGGCGATGGAGGGGAATGGACACAGGTCCCTGCTCGGGGTGCCAGGCGAACCCCCGGCCGGCCTTCCTTGCCTCAACCTTCCCAGCTGCCCCTACACAACAGATATGGGGCTCTGGAACTTGAGGGCCAGACGAACGAGGACGAAGATGAAGGCCCATCCAGGGGGTTGCCCGAGGCGAGGCAGCCAGCCCCACAAATTACGACTGCCTCCGCTAAGAAAAAAAGGAGGGTAATTGTCATTGGTGATTCCCTCCTGAGGGGGACCGAGGGCCCAATTTGTCGGCCGGACCCATCCCACAGGGAAGTCTGCTGCCTCCCTGGGGCCCGGGTGAAGGACATTACTAGGAAGCTCCCCAGTCTCGTGCAGGCCTCCGATTACTACCCACTACTGGTTATACAGGCTGGCAGTGAGGAGGTTGCAGGGAGAAGTCCCGAAGGGATCAAAAGGGACTTCAGGGCGCTGGGGCGACTGGTGGGAGGATCGGGAGCACAGCTAGTGTTTTCCTCGATCCCTTTAGTGGCAGGGCGGAACACTGAAAGGAACAGGAAAACTCATCGGATCAACACGTGGCTCAGGGGCTGGTGCCATTGGCAGAATTTTGGCTTCTTTGACCACGGGGAGGTTTACACGGCACCGGGCCTGCTGGCGACGGACGGAGTTCAGCTGTCTCGCAGGGGGAAAAGGATTCTCGCGTGTGAGTTGGCCGGGCTCATCGAGAGGGCTTTAAACTAGATTCGAAGGGGGAAGGGGATAAAACCAGGCTCGCTAGAGACGAGCCTAGGGACCGCACGCCAATGTCGGGGGAGAAATCGGCAGCCCAGCTCAAGTGCATCTATACCAATGCACGCAGCATGGGCGGCAAACAGGAGGAGCTGGAAGCCATTGTGCAGCGGGGTAGCTATGACTTAGTCGCCATCACGGAAACGTGGTGGGATGAGTCGCACGATTGGAGTGCTGCAATGGATGGCTATAAGCTCTTCAGAAGGGACAGGCGAGGAAGGAGAGGAGGTGGAGTAGCCCTGTATGTTAGGGAGTGCTTCGACTGTCTAGAGCTCGATGGTAGTGATGACGAGGTCGAATGCTTGTGGGTAAGGATGAGGGGGAAGGCCAACAAGGCAGATATCCTGCTGGGAGTCTGTTATAGACCACCTAGCCAGGACGAGGAGGCAGATGAAATATTCTACCAGAGGCTGGCAGAAGTCTCCCAGTCGCTAGCCCTTGTTCTCGTGGGGGACTTCAACTTTCCGGACGTCTGCTGGAAATACCACACGGCAGAGAGGAAACAGTCGAGGAGGTTCCTGGAGTGTGTGGAGGATAACTTCCTGATGCAGCTGGTAAGCGAGCCCACCAGGGGAGGTGCCTCGCTTGACCTGCTGTTCACGAACAGAGAAGGGCTGGTGGGAGATGTGGTGGTCGGAGGCCGGCTTGGGCTTAGCGACCATGAAATGGTAGAATTCTCGATACTTGGTGAAGTAAAGAGGGGGGCCAGCAAAACCGCTACCATGGACTTCCAGCGGGCGGACTTTGGCCTGCTCAGGACACTGGTCGAGAGGGTCCCTTGGGAGGAGACAGTCCTGAAGGGCAAAGGGGTCCAGGAAGGCTGGACGTTCTTCAAGAAGGAAGTCTTAAAGGCGCAGGAGCGGGCTGTCCCCATGTGCCGCAAGAAGAACGGGCGGGGAAGGCGACCGGCCTGGCTGAACGGGCAGCTCTGGCTGGGACTCAGGAAAAAAAGGAGAGTTTATCACTTGTGGAAGAAGGGGCAGGTAACTCAGGAAGAGTACAGGGATCACGTTAGGTCGTGCAGAGAGGAAATTAGAAAGGCAAAAGCCCGGCTAGAACTCAACCTGGCCACTGTCGTGAGAGACAACAAAAAATGCTTTTATAAGTATGTTAATGACAAAAGGGGAGCCAAGGAGAATCTCCATCCTCTATTGGATGCGGGGGGGAACGTTGCCACCAAGGACGAGGAAAAGGCTGAGGTACTCAACGCCTTCTTTGCCTCAGTCTTTAGTAGTCAGAGTGGTTATCCTCAGGGTACTCAGCCCCCTGAGCTGGAAGACAAGGACGACGAGCAGGATAAACCCCCCATAATTCAAGAGGATGAAGTTAATGACCTGCTATGCCACCTGGACGTTCACAAGTCTATGGGGCCGGATGGGATCCACCCGAGGGTACTGAGGGAGCTGGCGGAGGAGCTTGCCGAGCCGCTCTCCATCATTTACCAGCAGTCCTGGTTAACTGGGGAGGTCCCGGACGACTGGAGGCTCGCCAATGTGACTCCCATCTACAAGAAGGGCCGGAGGGAGGATCCGGGGAACTACAGGCCGGTCAGCCTGACCTCGGTGCCGGGGAAGATCATGGAGCGGTTGGTTTTGAGGGTGCTCACGAGCCATGTCCGGGAAAACCAGGGGATCAGGCCCAGCCAGCACGGGTTCATGGAAGGCGGGTCCTGCTTGACCATCCTGATCTCCTTCTATGACCAGGTGACCCGCCTAGTGGATGAGGGAAAGGCAGTGGATGTGGTCTACTTGGACTTCAGTAAAGCCTTTGACACTGTCTCCCACAGCATTCTCCTAGAGAAGCTGGCGGCTCACGGCCTAGACAGGTCCACTCTTCGCTGGGTAAAAAACTGGCTGGACAGCCGAGCCCAGAGAGTTGTGGTCAACGGAGTTAAATCCAGTTGGCGGCCGGTCACGAGCGGTGTTCCCCAGGGCTCAGTACTGGGGCCGGTCCTGTTCAATATCTTCATCAATGATCTGGACGAGGGGATCGAGTGCTCCCTCAGTAAGTTTGCAGATGACACCAAGTTGGGCGGGAGTGTTGATCTGCTCGAGGGTAGGAAGGCTCTGCAGAGGGACCTGGACAGGCTGGATCGATGGGCCGAGGCCAACTGTATGAGGTTCAACAAGGCCAAGTGCCGGGTCCTGCACTTCGGCCACAACAACCCCAGGCAACGCTACAGGCTTGGGGAAGAGTGGCTGGAAAGCTGCCCAGAGGAAAAGGACCTGGGGGTGCTGATTGACAGCTGGCTGAACATGAGCCGGCAGTGTGCTCAGGTGGCCAAGAAGGCCAACGGCATCCTGGCCTGTATCAGAAATAGTGTGGCCAGCAGGAGTAGGGAGGTGATCGTGCCCCTGTACTGGGCACTGGTGAGGCCGCACCTCGAATATTGTGTTCAGTTTTGGGCCCCTCACTACAAGAAGGACATGGAGGTGCTGGAGCGTGTCCAGAGGAGGGCAACGAAGCTGGTGAAGGGCCTGGAGCACAAGCCTTATGAGGAGCGGCTGAGGGAACTGGGGTTGTTTAGCCTGGAGAAGAGGAGGCTGAGGGGAGACCTCACAACTACCTGAAAGGAGGTTGTAGCGAGGTGGGTGTTGGTCTCTTCTGCCAAGTAACAGCGATAGGACGAGAGGAAATGGCCTCAAGTTGCACCAAGGGAGGTTTAGATTGGACATTAGGAAAAATTTCTTTACTGAAAGAGTGGTGAGGCCTTGGAACAGGCTGCCCAGGGAAGTGGTTGAGTCACCATCCCTGGAGGTATTTAAAAGACGTGTAGATGAGGCCCTTAGGGACATGGTGTAGTGGGCATGGTGCGTTGGGTTGACGGTTGGACACGATGATCTTAGAGGTCTTTTCCAACCTGTATGATTCTATGATTCTATGATTCTATGATTCTATGATTCTATGATCCTTAGTCCCTGAGATAAGCAGTGTCAGGATGACCTAAACATATAACAAAGGCTGTATTTCAAAGACTGGGGTTGTGAGGGGCTGTGGGGAGGAAAGGAGAGGGCATGGGAGGTCTAGGGGGCTGTGGGTGATAACGTTTGTCGGCCTCCGTGTAAATGTGTCCCTGGCTGCTGCAGCCCGAGTACTCTCAGACAGGCTTACAGGGGTTGGCCTGCACGGTGCTGAACGGCTGCCAAAAAGGTGGAGTGAAAAAACTCCCGTGGCCTGAGAAGAGGGGGTTTGCACCTGATGATACAGCATCCTAAATACTCCGGGGATGGTGCGACGAGCGAGGGAAGGCAGGCAGTCGACTCAATGTGAGTGATAAGGCCAGCTTCAACTTTATTGTAAAACCCTACACATATTTATACACTAAGTTCTACCTTACGCATACTTGTCTCACAATCATTGGCTTAGCTCTAAAAATTACATTATCATATTCCTCCTACTTTCGGTTACTGCTACGTGGTCCGGGTTCCATCCTGTTTTCCTTATACTGTACTTTCTCAAAGTTGCTTATCTGCACAGAGCAAGGTCAGCATAACTTTCTTTTCTCCCTTGTCAGCATGACTCAGAATTTTCCCACCGCGGCCTAGTCTGGCTAACTTTCTCCAACATTTCCCCCTTTTTCTTTTTGGACCACCAATACATTGTGGTTCATTTTTACAACATTATTTAAAATACAGTGATATGCTATTTTTACCATAACTACAATTGTTAATAAAATACCAAACCAGCGCTTGCGCAGTGCCTATGTTAGGCACTAGGGAAGCAAATACATTGGCTGTGGTTGACCATACTTCTATATTGTCGTTACAATCTGCTTGCAATTGATGTATAGACCTTTTGTGTCGATTTGTCGCTACTGTAGTTATATTGAGCCAACTTTGTCGGCTAACTGTGAGCAGAGTTAATTTACCTACATAACAAGGCCCTCCAAAGGCGTTCTTTGGAATGCCAGGCCATGCTCGATCCCCACAGATCAAAAAATATCCGGGGGGAAGAGCTTTGGCCATATCATTGTTCCACAAAGAGTTACTGGTTCCCTTCATACTCCGTCCATAGGCACTGAGTGTTTTGGAAGCGTTATAATTCCCACAATATTGGCCTATTTCGAATCCTTTCGTAAAAGGTGAAACAACAGTCCAACAGGTGGTATTAACAAAAGGGTTGTTATCATCAGTGCGGCTGCTTATGCCGATCAATGACTGAAAGGTCTGGGCCTGTGCGGCAAAGCGGCTAAAGCTGCCAAACACAAAACATGTCTGAGTAGTAACATTATCAGTTGCATTTCCAGTTTTTTCTGACCCCAAAAGGTCAATTTCTTGGGGGTCCCAAGGGAGAGTGTGATTTAGGGCTCTTATTAGTTGTACCGAGCAATTTGCTACAGTAACATTTATACAATTAACTGTTACAGACGTCCAATTATCAAAATCTCTGGCAATAATTTCAGGAAAGCCTATCAGACATGTTTTAAAGGGCTCAGTTGCCGTAGCTGAACTCAGGCAAAGATCTGTCATCCCAGTTTTATTCGCCCACGCCACCCATAAGTTCGCACGGCTGGGCAACGGCATCGCTGGGATCAGTACAGACAGAGCTGCATTGATCATCATCAGCAACAGCAGCTTTGGTCCAGCGGCTTGGAATCCACTTCGGCCCTGTGGGAGTAAGTACACACATATAACCTCTACCCATATACTTCACTTCTGCTGGACCTTTCCACAGTCCGGTTGCTGGATCTCTATACATAACGAAAACTGGCTTGTCATCCTTATTTTCTTTAGGATAACCATGCACCCATGCTGGTGGCTCTTTCTGATCTGCAAAAATACATAAATGATTTAGCACAAAAAGAGTCTTAACAAGTCTTTCTTGTACATCTGAGATTTCCCTAAATTTTTGCAAATATTGTTTCAGCGTTTGATGCGCCCTTTCAATGATAGCTTGTCCCGTGGGTGAGTGCGGAATACCAGCAGTATGTCGCACTCCCCATGTTTGGAAAAAACGTTTCACTTTGGCGCTTGTGTATGCAGGGCCATTGTCAGTTTTTATCATTTGTGGCACTTCCATAACTGCAAAACAACTAGTCAAATGTCGCATTACGTGGAGTGCTCGTTCTCCTGTTTGTGCCGTGGCCCATATAAATTTGCTATAGGTGTCAATCGTAACATGTATATATCTCAGTCTGCCAAAGTCAGCAACATGAGTCACATCCACTTGCCACAATTCTCTGGCCTCGAGTCCCCTGGGATTCACGCCGATTCCGAGACCAGGCCCATGGTGGCTACACGTAGGACAGGCCCGCACAATCCCCTGTAAAATGTCCATAAAATATCCATAAATGTACACAAAATGTCCACTGCATTCATTTAGTCCATGACTTTGGGCTCCATCTGTTATGGTGGTCACTCAGGTCAGCAGAGGTGGTGCGTTGCGTGGAGTTACTGAGCACCAAAGCTGGCTCAGGTCGGGTCACTGCTGCACTTGCGCTGCTTCTTGTAAAGTTTGTCCTCCGTTGGTTCAGGTGGTTCCTGCTGCTTGGGCATGGGCTTATCCACAGTCACAGACGCCTCGGGGTGTCCTGTCCCGCATGGACTCAGCCACAGGTCACAGTCCCTTTGATTCGAGTTCACGCTGCAGTTCCAGCCTGTCCAGCACAGCAGCACAGAAGCAGCAGCGATGCCCCGGCCATCTGCCAGCCCAGGCGCATCCCTATTGCTGTTATCAGAATGTTCCCAGGCACAGCACAGTAAGACGATCAGCAGTGCAGCAGTACAGCAAGCAGCAAGAGCAAAAAAGCAGCCACTAACGAGCACAAGACTCTAATACACATTAAGGCAAGCAAGCCCCATGGCAAGCACAAGAGCCTGCGAATTAATAGCTAAACAGCAGTAACAGCTATAAATTCAATCTAGCACATTCCAATCAAACGTGTCGTTATCTTGAATTGTAGTCTTTGGTTGCATTCCGGTAAATATCCATTCTAATACTCTCACAGTCTCCCCCTTTTTCTTTTTGCACTGCGTGAGTGCACCAATAAAATGTGTGGGGCCGTGCAAAACGGTTAAGTCCACAGGTAAGTCAGGGTCAATACGATCCACTGCTCGGTCAACGATGTGGGTACTGAGTTTTTGAATCACAATCGATAAGTCCTGGTAATATAAAAAGTCCTTAGAGACCACTGGATGATCGCCCCAACAACAACGCTCCATGAGATTGTCCATTGATAACTATGGGCCCTTTAATTCCTGTAGCAATTTTTCGCGGCCGGTCGTCAATTAGCGTGACATCTACTGCTGTTGCCAGATCCAGTCCGAGGCTCCCCCTGGTTGCTGGTCGAAGTTGGGTTGCTGGTCGAAGCTGGGCAATGGCGTCTGGTATCTCTGCACTGTCGTTTGGTTGGGGGCTGCCGTTGGCCTGAAGGTGACCGGAGCCGCGATTGGTGTCGGCGCGCTGCGGCTCTTGGCGCTTGGTTTCCCGTTTCCCGAACGCCGGCAGACCGTAGTATTATGATTATTCATTTGACAGTTCTGGCAGCTCCCGACATTGTCGACGCAGATGTCCTGGGTAGCCACATCGGAAGCACTTATACTCTCGTCGGCCAGTTGTCTTACTTTGGTGGGCATCCGGAGGCTTCAGTGGGGCAAGAGCTGCAAACGCCTGTCCCTGCGCCTTGACTAATTTTTCCCCTAGTTCTCTGATTGTTTCAACTAACATGGCTTGAGCTCCTACAGGAACTCTACTCATTCACTCTAACATGACTTCTATGGTGGCGTCTAAGGGTAAGGTGACAAGGATGCCCTTCGTATAAGTATTACAATTCTCTAATACACTGTCTCAGCAAAGGTCCTTTCATAAAATCTGCCATATCTGCGCGGTCAATAGCGTCTGTGACTCTATCTACAAAAGATGCAAAAGGCTCCTCTCTTCCTTGTTTAATTGACATATATGAGGGAGGAGCTGGTGTAGTTTTAACTTTCTGCAAGGCTTCTCGTGCTAATTTCATAGATTCTAACAACACGTCTGGACCAGTTTGCATCTGCATTTCTATAGAGGCAAAAGGACCTATACCCATTAGTTGTTCTACAGTTACTCCAGCTAAACGATCATTTGGGGCTCGGGGCGAGTGCGCAGATATTTCACAAAGTCTTTGCCAGTGAGCTTGCCAAAGTAATTGTTGTGATTGCTTCAAAATAAGCCTCATTATGTTCTTAATATCTTCTGGACATAGCATTCCGCTACCCCAGATATAGTTTAGCATTTGCCTTGCAGGCTCACTATGCACTCCCGATTCATTAACCGTGTTTCGCAATTGATTTAATATTTTCCAATCTAGGGCCTGATGCACCCCAGTCATAGCCCCCGCGTTATCTACCTGGTAGATTACCGGGAAGGCTTGAGGGCTAATTTGATCTAATAAATCAAAATCTTTTTGCTCAACAGCTTCTCGTGCTATTTTGTCCCAACCAACCCGCACTAAACGCGGCTGTTGATAAGCTTGGGACGGGGGGTGGGGGTGGGGGGCTGGGGGGGGTGGGGGGGATGGGGGGGGGGGGGTGAGGGGTGGGGGGGTGGGGGGGGGTGAGGCCTTTAGAAGACTTTCAGCTTGAGCAGTCTCCTGTCCGCTACTGTCTACCCTCTCATTTTCACTTGGACCCTCCCTCTCCCTTTCCCCCGGCGGTGCGGAGGGACAAGCCCTTTCTGTCGGCGGATCAGGAGGGGGACGAGAGGGTCGGCAGACAACGGGAACAGGAATTCCCGAAGGCGGAGGTGAAAAGTAGTCACCCCCTGCTGTGAGACGTCCAGCGGCAGGATCGGACTGCTCAAGCCGATCTGAGGTGGCTGTAGCTATTCGCCTTTCAGTTTTATATCTTTTTATACAATTAATAACATCTCTCCAAGATTTCATTAATTTTCTTGCTGATTTATCATCATCAATTACTAGATCCCACAAACAATCTCCATAAGAACGCCACTCGTCTACTTCAAACATACTTTCAGGGTCTTTAAAAAACCTTTTCGCTTTCCCTAACGCAATTAAACCAGCCACGTCTTTTAATTGGCTTACTCCCCGCTTTTCTAAAAAGCATTTTAAAATATCGAAGGCTACCTCTACTTCCATTGCGCGCTTCTCCTGACCCTCTTAATTATCCGGTCGTTTGCAGCCTTTTCCCACGGGTAGCCTTCTATCGGACGGCGAACCCCTTCTTAATTATCCTGGGTTCAAGCACGGATCAGGCACGCCGCGACAGCGTCTACTGATCTTCTGCTCCCTGGTCGCTGCTACCAGTGCTTCTCCGATCTCGCTGTCCGGTGGAAAACAGGGATGGGGGGTCCCTGTTCGGGCGCCACTTGCGACGAGCGAGGGAAGGCAGGCAGTCGACTCAATGTGAGTGATAAGGCCAGCTTCAACTTTATTGTAAAACCCTACACATATTTATACACTAAGTTCTACCTTACGCATACTTGTCTCACAATCATTGGCTTAGCTCTAAAAATTACATTATCATATTCCTCCTACTTTCGGTTACTGCTACGTGGTCCGGGTTCCATCCTGTTTTCCTTATACTGTACTTTCTCAAAGTTGCTTATCTGCACAGAGCAAGGTCAGCATAACTTTCTTTTCTCCCTTGTCAGCATGACTCAGAATTTTCCCACCGCGGCCTAGTCTGGCTAACTTTCTCCAACAGGATGGAGGGCAGGTGAGGCTGGCACGCAGGGAGGTGGCTTGCGGCAGGCGGGTGGTGGCACCCAGTGCCTCGCGGGTGAGACTGGGCCTGGCCTCGAGGGGCTGCGGGGACCGGCTCGTGGGGCAAGACCCTCTCCCTGCGCCCCAACAAATACGCACAAGCCCACGGAGGTGGAGATAGGAAAAGCTTTATTGGGGGGGCTGTCAAAAGGGCAGCAGCCCCTCACTGACCACAGGCAGGATCTCTCCCAGTGCATATGCCAGGTGGGCGTAGGTCTCCTCACACAGCACACGCAACAGCAGGCGGTAGAAGAGCTCGGGGTCGTACCAGGAGGCGTAGAGCACCGCAGCAGCCAGAGCGAAGCCGACGGCCAGCTGCAGGCCCACCAAGAGCAGGCAGAGTGTCCTGTGGGGCAGAAGAGGGACGAGAGACAGGGCAGGGTGGATGCACCCCAACCCCATCTTGCCTTCGGGATGGAGGAGGTCGTTCTGGGAGCCCCATGGGCTGCCTCCCCAGACGTTTCTCATTGCTCCCTCGGGCAGGGTGGGACGTGGGAGTCCACCAGCCTGGGAAAACACCCCGTCTCAGGGAAAACCGACGCTGAGCACTTCCCAGCTGCAAAGCCCACAGCCGGCCAGCGGCTCCCCAGCAGCCTGGACCTGTGAGCTCCGCCGGCTGCAGCAGGTGTCCGGCCCATCCCACCTGCTGCCCGGGAGCGGGCCGCAGGGCACAGGGGACCCATGGGGACACTCACTGCAGCCAGTAAATGAAGCCGCGTCTCCTCGCCAGCATGTCTCTCTCCTGCAGGTCAACACAGAGCAAGGACACTTGTCAAGCACTGCCGCAGGGTCGAGACACCTGGAGTTGCACGGTGCCCCTGGCCTCCGCCGTGCGCAGGAGTATAGCCCGTGCGTGGCTGTGACCTCACTGGAGCCCTCTCCCCAGCGAGACCCACGCTGGCCGGGGCAGGGGCTGGCACAGGCTCTCCCCCTTACCAGCTGTGCTTCCACCACCTCCGGCAGCACAGTCCCTGGCGCCTCTGCCTCCTTCTTCCTCTGCTGCTGGCTGCAGGCAACAGGGCTTCGTTATAGACGAGTTACAGACCTCCATGGCCACGCGAGGGGGCCCCTTCCAAACATACACCACGCCAGACAGGGATTGGGCTTCCCTGTCACACCGCGTGCTGCACATTCCCCCCACCCCAGTGCCTGGCACTAGCGTTGGCAGCCCTATCACGCCAGGGGCTGCAGAGACCCCCCAGACACCCGTGTGGGGCGAGGGGCCCAACTCACCAGATCTCTTCCTGCTCCAGTGCCTCTTCAAGCTGCTTTATTTCCTGATGCAGCACCTGGGAGAAGGAAGGGTCTGAGTCCCTGAGCCCGCTGCCGCCCTTCTCCGATCCCCCCACTCCAGGGCCCGTGGGCACCCACCCGTTTTCCCCCAGCCCTTTCAGCACTACCTCATTCTGCTGCTTATCCTCCTGCAGCCAGGCCACCATCTGGGCGTAGTGCTTTCCCAACTGCAAAACAATGGGCGTCCCATGCGGGCGGCTGGGCTGGGGACCTGGGCACCCTCGCCCCTCCCCAGCCCCAAGGCCGTGCCCACTCGCTACCCCACTGCTCCAGGGCACTGGGAGACTGGGTGACTCACAAGGCCAGGCATAGGGAAGTCATGGACGCCCCCATATTCTAGGGAAAATGTCCTCCCCAATCACGCTTTTGCCCACAGCCACTGGGCAACTGGCGCCAGATGATGCTCCTTGAGCAGGGGGCTCGGACAAGACAAGACGACCTCCAGAAGTCCCTTCAAACCTCTCAGCCCCAGCCGATACACCTCTGGGACATGGGCAGAGCAGAGGACACCAACCTTACTGTTGAGCTTCTGTATCGTATCATGCAGATCCTGATGGATCTCCCCCTGCATGCGGACAGCAGAGCAGAGGCTCAGGGTCTGCAGCCCCAGCCCCCACAGACCGGGAGCCACTCCACACCACCTCCGCTCCTTGCTGCTTACCATTGGTGTGGAGCTCTGCACAGAATCTCTGCTGGCTCCTTGATCAGTGCCCGGAGCCTCAGCTTCCTGCGGGAATGGGGAACCATCAGATTCCCTGCCACAGACATACGCCCCCTCGCACGTGGCACTGCCCCAGCTTCCCATGTCCCAGCGCCCATCAGCCATCTGCACACCCGCACCTGGCCAGGATCCTGCACGCCCCGTCGCCCTGTACCCGGCTCAGCCTGTGCTAGCTGGGTGCTGGGCACGTGGCAGGAGGTGGTGGGGGGCACCAGTGACCGCTGGGGAAAGGAGGAGCTTCCCCATCCGTGCTGTGCCGGGTGCTCATGGGGTCCCTCCTGCCCGTGGGGCCCCTGCAATGACACCTCCAGCATGAACGTCCCACCCTGTGAGGTCAACACGCCCCCAACCCCCAGGACCCACTTCCTTTTGGTCCCCCACCATACCCAGCAGCACACGCGTCCTCCTCCCCACCTGGCCCTGCCTCAGCCCAGGCTCCTGCCTTCCCCCCACTGCTCACAGCCACACACAGACCCCCGGCCACCCCCTTGCCCAGCCGAGGGTTGCGGGGACTGTGGGGTACTCTGCCCTCACCCTCATCTCTCCCGTCGGGGGCCTTCCACTGCACGGCGGACACAGGACAGGTCGTTGGCGAGTACTCTCCAAACTCCTGCCCAGCAGCACCGAGGTTCTCCTCGAGATGCTCCCCCAGCTCTGGGAGCAGCCTCCTTTGTACCCGCTGGGGCGCCCATGTCACAAGCCCACAGTGACATCACAGTGATACGGCCATCACTGCCCACTGTGACACGGCAATCCCATCCCTGGGGCTGGTGCCAAGAGGTGCTGTGGGGCCCAGGCGCGGCCACCGGGGAAACGGGGCATCACTCTCAGCACCTACTCTTAGCACAGCGGCGGGAGTGACCGCAGGCGTCGCGTGTCAACATCTCCCTGTGGGGTTTGCCTGTCCTCCCTCCCGCCGTCTCCCCTGAGGGGGACTGTTTCCCTTCCCGGACCCCTTCCCACTGCTCCTTTCTCTGCGCTACCCGAAGGGAAAGGAAAACCCTTGCAAAGGTGGGGCAGCTGCCTCGGCCAGCAGAGCAAAGCCCCGTTTGCTCTCCCCTTGCCGTCTTCCCCGCAGGAGCATGGAGCGTGGGAGAGCAGAGGCTGGCTGGGGTGATCCTCCGCACTCTTTCCTCCAAGGACTTGCAGACAGCCCTGCCTTCTTCCCGAGCATCCTGCTGAAGCCTTGGACAGTGGCAAATTATGTAAATAATGTGTAAGGCAGTTTTAAGCTTAACGATGAATTGTCATTTTCTTACCAAGGATATAGCTCTTCTGTTCCTCCCAAACCTTCCTGGAATACATCATCCTTAGTCCCTGAGAAAAGCAGTGTCAGGATGATCTGAAAGACTGTATTTCAAAGACTGTTTTAATAAGACTGGCATGGTTGCCAGGGTCGTCCCTGATAAAGCAGCAAACCTGTGCCCTGAAACTGAACTTTGCTTCAAAATGAGGAGGGGGCACTTCCGCAGACGACCACCGACGACCACCAGAGACCCCCGCGCAAGCGCAGAAGGACTGGGAAGAATGCCAAGGAAGATAAGAAGTAACGCTTACATAATCTCATGAATATGTATTAGTTAGGCATGGCTTTAGGCGTGGTTTTGCTAATTTTGTACTATAAAGGAGAGCCTGGAATTTGTGGCGGTGTGCTTGATTTGTGGAAAATATCTACCCTGCACCCTGGGCAGAATAAAGCCATGTCTCCTCTCTAAACATGCTTGTTTAGTGTGTTTCGAGGGCTTAAAATCGACAACAGTTTTTGGCGACCCAGATGGGACCACGGTGATTTGGGTTGGACTTTGCTCAGCTGCCAGCCGCTGCCGGGAGAGGATCGTGGGTCGGACTCCAGCGCGCACCGGAGGAATTTTCCGGGGACTCCCCTTGCGATCTCCCGGTTGGTGGTGAGTAGCTGGTCAATATCCATGGGTGAGACATTGCTATTTTTTTTTTGGATTCCCCCGGGTAAGTCGTACCTGTAGTGGTACACTTCGGTGGGATATATTTGGTGATCTTTGGTAATCTTGGGCGACCGCAGTCTTGGTAATTTTCCCCGCGTTAGTATGGTGATGACCGGAGCATGGGATTTTGGTTTGGAATATTTTTGGCGACCACGGTCTTGGTTGGTAATTTTCCCTGCATTAGTATGGTGATGACGGGAGCAAGGGATTTTAGTTTGGAATATTCTTGGCTGTTTTGGTTATTATTGTAAGGGATACTATAATTTTGTCTTACTTTATAAAAGGGTTTACAAATGGGGAATATAACTTCCGCGGAAGGCGGAATAATTAGAACTTCACCTTTAGGATGTATTTTGAGTCACTGGAGAAAATATGGGGGCGATCCACTTATGCAAAGGAAATTAATAATGTATGGTAATCAATGGTGGCCAATGTATACTTTAGAGGACCAAGAAAAATGGCCTGTCAATGGAACTTTAAATTATAATACTATTTTGCAGTTAATGTTATTTTGCAGAAGAGAAGGAAAATGGGATGAGGTGCCGTATATGGATTTGTTTTTCATTTTGAGAAATGATTATAAAAGTCGAAAAGGTTGTGGGTCGGTAGCAAAAGATACGAATGTATTGGCGTTAGAAAAACAGGCAGAACGAGTGCCGAGACAGTGTTGTTCAGCACGTAGCATTGGAAAAAGGTGTAAAAAGCTTAAGGGGCCTCCTGAAGAGGAGGAGGATGTGGATTTATTAGTATCCCCAAGGGGGGAGACGGAGAAAGTTCGATGGGAAACAGTGAAGAAGAGGAAAATCCTTTTAGTCCAGTAGCTAGGCGGACTAGGAAGGGAGGAGTGGCAGTACAAGCGCCTCTGAGACAGGCTGTGGGGCCAGAAGGGGCCCCGGTAGTTGTCAAAGTCCCTTTTTCCACGGCTGATTTAAGGCCATGGAAAGAAATGGCAAGGACTTACAGGGAAGATCCGGCAAAAGTGACTGAAGTGTTAGAAACTATAAGAGAAAACCATGGTCCTGATTGGCGAGACTTGCAGGTGATGTTGAATACTTTGTTGACTTATGAGGAGCGGAGAACTGTTTCACTTAAAGCAAGAGAGGAAGCAGAAAGGGTCCACGCTCAGGACGCTCAAGCGGGTAGACTAGAGGATCATTTTCCTTCTACAAATCCTGGCTGGGACCCCAACAGTCAGGCACAGAGGCTCTTGCTTACTGAATATCAGAGACTTGTTTTATTTGGAGTCAAGAATGCTATACCTAAACCAAAGAACATTTCTAAGATCTATCAGGTAGTTCAAGGAAAAGACAAGACTCCTTCGGCCTTTTATGAAAGATTGTGTGAAGTTGCTAGAAAATGGACGGACCTAGATAATTTGACTTTTGTTACTTTCTTTATAGGACAATTGAATCCAGATATTAGAAGAAAACTGCAGAAAATTGAGGGTGGAGATGCGAGGTCTATCGATAAGTTGCTGGAAGTAGCGTGGAGAGTATATAATAACCGAGAAGAGGAGGAAAAGACAAGACAGGAGAAAGAACAAGCTAAAAAGGAAAATTGAAAGGCTCAGTTGTTGGCGGCGGCTATAGCAGAGGGGAAACAGAAACAGTGGAAACGGGAATGGTTGGTTTAGACAGAATCGGGCACCAAGCAGAAATATTAGGAATGGGTTTAGACCTCCCCCGGAAGCCAGGTTTAAAACATCGATAGACAGAGGTCAATGTGCTTATTGTAAACAGAAAGGATATTGGAAAAGGGGGTGCCTGCTACTTATGAACAAAACCAGGTTTCCGCAGAAGAGGGAGGATCCGCAAGCAGCGGATTTGCTGACTCTGGATCAGGATTCGGATTGATGGGGACCAGGGGAAGACTCGAAAGGTTCCCCAGCGGAACCCCTGGTTACAGTAGAGTTGGGGAAAGAGAAATTAAAAATTTTGATAGACCCGGGAGCAACTTATTCAGTATTAAATACATGTAAAGGCAAATTGAGTTAACAAACCATGCCTGTTGTTGGGGCAACAGGGAAAAGGGAAATACGGCCTTTCCTTCAACCACTCAAATGTGGAATTGGGAATCGGGTATTTACCCATAAATTTTTATCTATCCCTAGTTGTCCAATGCCCTTGCTTGGGAGAGATGTCCTGAGTAAATTAAATGCACAAATAACTTTTGAAAAAGGAGAAATACATGTGAATATACCAGAAGATAAAGCCTTGGAGGCGCAAGTATTTGTGTTGCAGGAAACTATGGAAAAGACTGAAGAGATTCCGGAAATTGTGCTGGATGCTGTGAATCCGTTGGTATGGGCTTCAGGAGTTCCCGGAAGATCGCAGACTGCAGAACCAGTGGTAACTGCGTTAAAATCCGGAGCTGAACCGGTAAGATGGAAACAATATCCAATTAAACTAGAAGCTAGGAAAGGTTTGGAACCTTTAATAGAAAAATGCTTGATTTATGGATTATTACGTGAACGCCAATCAGGATTTAATACTCCAATTTTGCCAGTAAAGAAACCTCATACAGATGAGTACAGATTGGTTCAAGATTTGAGAGCGATAAATCAGATTGTTCAGGATGTAGTGTTCCTGTAGTGGCTAATCCCTATACCCTTTTGACAACTCTCAAGGAATCTGATCAGTGGTTTACAGTACTAGACTTAAAAGATGCATTCTGTTGTATACCATTGGACTTTGGAAGCCAGAAGTTACTTGCTTGTGAATGGGAGAACCCAAAGACTGGTCGGCAAACACAGGACTGTGCTCCCACAAGGATTTAAGAATAGACCAACCATTTTTGGAAATCAGCTGGCAAAAGAGCTGGAAAAATGGCCACAGGATCATTCAGAGGTCGCTTTACTTCAGTATGTCGATGACATTCTTTTGGGAACTCGAACTCAGGAGGAAGCTATTCAATTTACAATCAGCCTTTTAAATTTCTTGGGATTGGCAGGATACACGGTATCTACGAAAAAGGCTCAGATCGCCCAACAAACTGTGACCTACCTGGGATTTACTATCGCTCAGGGCCAGCGGAGTCTGGGCCTGGAACGAAAAGAAGCAGGTTGTCAAATACCGGAGCCTACATCTAGAAGAGAGTTACGAGCCTTTTTGGGAATGGCCGGGTGGATACCTAATTTTGGACTTATTGCTAAACCTCTTTGTGAAGCTGTGAAAGAAGCAGGAGAATTACTAGAATGGACACCAGAATGTCACACTGCTTTTGTTCAACTACAGCAAGCACTAACGTCAGCGCCTGCCTTAGGGCTCCCTAATCTGGAAAAACCTTTTGAACTTTATGGACATGAGAGGTGCCATATTGCTTCAGGGGTTTTGGTACAACAAATAGGATCATGGAAGAGACCAGTGGGGTACTTTTCTAAACAATTGGACCAAGTTAGTAAAGGATGGCCGTCGTGCTTGCGAGCAGTAGGCGCCACTGTTCTGCTGATTCCGGAAGCCAGGAAATTGACTCTGGGACAGAAAATACTGGTACAGGTACCACATGCAGTGACTACCGTATTGGAACAAAAAGGGGGACGTTGGTTATCTCCCAGCAGAACGATGAAGTATCAAGCTCTCCTGTTAGAGCAAGATGATATGGAATTGAAAGTAACTACAACTTTAAATCCTGCAATTGTGTTACCTGTCCCAGGTGATACAGAATTAACACAAAATGACTGTCTTAAGACTATTGAACACGTGTACTCTAGTCGAGTCGATTTGAAAGATACACCCATAAATGATTCGGACCTAAATTGAGTTGTAGATGGAAGTAGTTTTGCGATAAATGCAGTTCGGAAAGCTGGCTACGCCGTTGTAAGGAATAATGCTGAATTGGAAGCTAAACCCCTTCCTGCAAATACTTCAGCACAAAAAGCAGAACTGCTTGCACTAATAAGAGCTTTAGAACTGGCAGAAGGCTATTTTGCCAATATATGGACAGACTCTAAATTTGTATTCGGGATAGTTCATGCTCATGGAGCCATTTGGAAAGAACGAGCTCCTTTGACATCACAAGGAACTCCAATAAAATATGGAGAACTCATAAAGAAGTTATTACAAGTTATATGGTTACCTAAGCAAACAGCAAGAATGCACTGCAGGGCTCACCAGTCTGGAAATACTCCCAAGATTTTAGGCAATCAACATGCTGATCAAGCAGCAAACACACATCTGTCCAGGCCTCCGGCTGCAGGGAGTGCCTGAGGCTGTCCCTTGCACAGGAGGGCAGCAGAGACGATGCCTGTGTGCGCTGCGACCAGGTGGATGATCTGCTCAGCCTGGTGGCAGAGCTGAAGGAGGAAGTGGAGAGGCTAAGGAGCATCAGGGAGCGTGAGAGGGAGATAGATTGGTCGAGCCGCACCCTGCCGTCCTTGAGGCAAGGGCAGCACACGGAGGCTCCGCAAGAAGCGGAAGAACCCCTGCCCTCTTGCCAGCAGGCAGAAGGAGGAGACCCAGGCGATGGAGGGGAATGGACACAGGTCCCTGCTCGGGGTGCCAGGCGAACCCCCGGCCGGCCTTCCTCGCCTCAACCTTCCCAGCTGCCCCTACACAACAGATATGGGGCTCTGGAACTTGAGGGCCAGACGAACGAGGACGAAGATGAAGGCCCATCCAGGGGGTTGCCCGAGGCGAGGCAGCCAGCCCCACAAATTACGACTGCCTCCGCTAAGAAAAAAAGGAGGGTAATTGTCATTGGTGATTCCCTCCTGAGGGGGACCGAGGGCCCAATTTGTCGGCCGGACCCATCCCACAGGGAAGTCTGCTGCCTCCCTGGGGCCCGGGTGAAGGACATTACTAGGAAGCTCCCCAGTCTCGTGCAGGCCTCCGATTACTACCCACTACTGGTTATACAGGCTGGCAGTGAGGAGGTTGCAGGGAGAAGTCCCGAAGGGATCAAAAGGGACTTCAGGGCGCTGGGGCGACTGGTGGGAGGATCGGGAGCACAGCTAGTGTTTTCCTCGATCCCTTTAGTGGCAGGGCGGAACACTGAAAGGAACAGGAAAACTCATCGGATCAACACGTGGCTCAGGGGCTGGTGCCATTGGCAGAATTTTGGCTTCTTTGACCACGGGGAGGTTTACACGGCACCGGGCCTGCTGGCGACGGACGGAGTTCAGCTGTCTCGCAGGGGGAAAAGGATTCTCGCGTGTGAGTTGGCCGGGCTCATCGAGAGGGCTTTAAACTAGATTCGAAGGGGGAAGGGGATAAAACCAGGCTCTCTAGAGAAGAGCCTAGGGACCGCACGCCAATGTCGGGGGAGAAATCGGCAGCCCAGCTCAAGTGCATCTATACCAATGCACGCAGCATGGGCGGCAAACAGGAGGAGCTGGAAGCCATTGTGCAGCGGGGTAGCTATGACTTAGTCGCCATCACGGAAACGTGGTGGGATGAGTCGCACGATTGGAGTGCTGCAATGGATGGCTATAAGCTCTTCAGAAGGGACAGGCGAGGAAGGAGAGGAGGTGGAGTAGCCCTGTATGTTAGGGAGTGCTTCGACTGTCTAGAGCTCGATGGTAGTGATGACGAGGTCGAATGCTTGTGGGTAAGGATGAGGGGGAAGGCCAACAAGGCAGATATCCTGCTGGGAGTCTGTTATAGACCACCTAGCCAGGACGAGGAGGCAGACGAAATATTCTACCAGAGGCTGGCAGAAGTCTCCCAGTCGCTAGCCCTTGTTCTCGTGGGGGACTTCAACTTTCTGGACGTCTGCTGGAAATACCACACGGCAGAGAGGAAACAGTCGAGGAGGTTCCTGGAGTGTGTGGAGGATAACTTCCTGATGCAGCTGGTAAGCGAGCCCACCAGGGGAGGTGCCTCGCTTGACCTGCTGTTCACGAACAGAGAAGGGCTGGTGGGAGATGTGGTGGTCGGAGGCCGGCTTGGGCTTAGCGACCATGAAATGGTAGAATTCTCGATACTTGGTGAAGTAAAGAGGGGGGCCAGCAAAACCGCTACCATGGACTTCCGGCGGGCGGACTTTGGCCTGCTCAGGACACTGGTCGAGAGGGTCCCTTGGGAGGAGACAGTCCTGAAGGGCAAAGGGGTCCAGGAAGGCTGGACGTTCTTCAAGAAGGAAGTCTTAAAGGCGCAGGAGCGGGCTGTCCCCATGTGCCGCAAGAAGAACGGGCGGGGAAGGCGACCGGCCTGGCTGAACGGGCAGCTCTGGCTGGGACTCAGGAAAAAAAGGAGAGTTTATCACTTGTGGAAGAAGGGGCAGGCAACTCAGGAAGAGTACAGGGATCACGTTAGGTCGTGCAGAGAGGAAATTAGAAAGGCAAAAGCCCGGCTAGAACTCAACCTGGCCACTGTCGTGAGAGACAACAAAAAATGCTTTTATAAGTATGTTAATGACAAAAGGGGAGCCAAGGAGAATCTCCATCCTCTATTGGATGCGGGGGGGAACGTTGCCACCAAGGACGAGGAAAAGGCTGAGGTACTCAACGCCTTCTTTGCCTCAGTCTTTAGTAGTCAGAGTGGTTATCCTCAGGGTACTCAGCCCCCTGAGCTGGAAGACAAGGACGACGAGCAGGATAAACCCCCCATAATTCAAGAGGATGAAGTTCATGACCTGCTATGCCACCTGGACGTTCACAAGTCTATGGGGCCGGATGGGATCCACCCGAGGGTACTGAGGGAGCTGGCGGAGGAGCTTGCCGAGCCGCTCTCCATCATTTACCAGCAGTCCTGGTTAACTGGGGAGGTCCCGGACGACTGGAGGCTCGCCAATGTGACTCCCATCTCCAAGAAGGGCCGGAGGGAGGATCCGGGGAACTACAGGCCGGTCAGCCTGACCTCGGTGCCGGGGAAGATCATGGAGCGGTTGGTTTTGAGGGTGCTCACGAGCCATGTCCGGGACAACCAGGGGATCAGGCCCAGCCAGCACGGGTTCATGGAAGGCGGGTCCTGCTTGACCAACCTGATCTCCTTCTATGACCAGGTGACCCGCCTAGTGGATGAGGGAAAGGCAGTGGATGTGGTCTACTTGGACTTCAGTAAAGCCTTTGACACTGTCTCCCACAGCATTCTCCTAGAGAAGCTGGCGGCTCACGGCCTAGACAGGTCCACTCTTCGCTGGGTAAAAAACTGGCTGGACGGCCGAGCCCAAAGAGTTGTGGTCAACGGAGTTAAATCCAGTTGGCGGCCGGTCACGAGCGGTGTTCCCCAGGGCTCAGTACTGGGGCCGGTCCTGTTCAATATCTTCATCAATGATCTGGACGAGGGGATCGAGTGCTCCCTCAGTAAGTTTGCAGATGACACCAAGTTGGGCGGGAGTGTTGATCTGCTCGAGGGTAGGAAGGCTCTGCAGAGGGACCTGGACAGGCTGGATCGATGGGCCGAGGCCAACTGTATGAGGTTCAACAAGGCCAAGTGCCGGGTCCTGCACTTCGGCCACAACAACCCCAGGCAACGCTACAGGCTTGGGGAAGAGTGGCTGGAAAGCTGCCCAGAGGAAAAGGACCTGGGGGTGCTGATTGACAGCTGGCTGAACATGAGCCGGCAGTGTGCTCAGGTGGCCAAGAAGGCCAACGGCATCCTGGCCTGTATCAGAAATAGTGTGGCCAGCAGGAGTAGGGAGGTGATCGTGCCCCTGTACTCGGCACTGGTGAGGCCGCACCTCGAATATTGTGTTCAGTTTTGGGCCCCTCACTACAAGAAGGACATGGAGGTGCTGGAGCGTGTCCAGAGGAGGGCAACGAAGCTGGTGAAGGGCCTGGAGCACAAGCCTTATGAGGAGCGGCTGAGGGAACTGGGGTTGTTTAGCCTGGAGAAGAGGAGGCTGAGGGGAGACCTCACAACTACCTGAAAGGAGGTTGTAGCGAGGTGGGTGTTGGTCTCTTCTGCCAAGTAACTAGCGATAGGACGAGAGGAAATGGCCTCAAGTTGCACCAAGGGAGGTTTAGATTGAACATTAGGAGAAATTTCTTTACTGAAAGAGTGGTCAGGCCTTGGAACAGGCTGCCCAGGGAAGTGGTTGAGTCACCATCCCTGGAGGTATTTAAAAGACGTGTAGATGAGGCCCTTAGGGACATGGTGTAGTGGGCATGGTGCGTTGGGTTGACGGTTGGACACGATGATCTTAGAGGTCTTTTCCAACCTGTATGATTCTATGATTCTATGATTCTATGATTCTATGATTCTATGATCCTTAGTCCCTGAGATAAGCAGTGTCAGGATGACCTAAACATATAACAAAGGCTGTATTTCAAAGACTGGGGTCGTGAGGGGCTGTGGGGAGGAAAGGAGAGGGCATGGGGGGTCTAGGGGGCTGTGGGTGATAACGTTTGTCGGCCTCCGTGTAAATGTGTCCCTGGCTGCTGCAGCCCGAGTACTCTCAGACAGGCTTACAGGGGTTGGCCTGCACGGTGCTGAACGGCTGCCAAAAAGGTGGAGTGAAAAAACTCCCGTGGCCTGAGAAGAGGGGGTTTGCACCTGATGATACAGCGTCCTAAATACTCCGGGGATGGAGGGCAGGTGAGGCTGGCACGCAGGGAGGTGGCTTGCGGCAGGCGGGTGGTGGCACCCAGTGCCTCGCGGGTGAGACTGGGCCTGGCCTCGAGGGGCTGCGGGGACCGGCTCGTGGGGCAAGACCCTCTCCCTGCGCCCCAATGAATACGCGCAAGCCCACGGAGGTGGAGATAGGAAAAGCTTTATTGGGGGGGCTGTCAAAAGGGCAGCAGCCCCTCACTGACCACAGGCAGGATCTCTCCCAGTGCATATGCCAGGTGGGCGTAGGTCTCCTCACACAGCACACGCAACAGCAGGCGGTAGAAGAGCTCGGGGTCGTACCAGGAGGCGTAGAGCACCGCAGCAGCCAGAGCGAAGCCGACGGCCAGCTGCAGGCCCACCAAGAGCAGGCAGAGTGTCCTGTGGGGCAGAAGAGGGACGAGAGACAGGGCAGGGTGGATGCACCCCAACCCCATCTTGCCTTTGGGATGGAGGAGGTCGTTCTGGGAGCCCCATGGGCTGCCTCCCCAGACGTTTCTCATTGCTCCCTTGGGCAGGGTGGGACGTGGGAGTCCACCAGCCTGGGAAAACACCCCGTCTCAGGGAAAACCGACGCTGAGCACTTCCCAGCTGCAAAGTCCACAGCCGGCCAGCGGCTCCCCAGCAGCCTGGACCTGTGAGCTCCGCCGGCTGCAGCAGGTGTCCGGCCCATCCCACCTGCTGCCCGGGAGCGGGCCGCAGGGCACAGGGGACCCATGGGGACACTCACTGCAGCCAGTAAATGAAGCCGCGTCTCCTCGCCAGCATGTCTCTCTCCTGCAGGTCAACACAGAGCAAGGACACTTGTCAAGCACTGCCGCAGGGTCGGGACACCTGGAGTTGCACGGTGCCCCTGGCCTCCGCCGTGTGCAGGAGTATAGCCCGTGCGTGGCTGTGACCTCACTGGAGCCCTCTCCCCAGCGAGACCCACGCTGGCCGGGGCAGGGGCTGGCACAGGCTCTCCCCCTTACCAGCTGTGCTTCCACCACCTCCGGCAGCACAGTCCCTGGCGCCTCTGCCTCCTTCTTCCTCTGCTGCTGGCTGCAGGCAACAGGGCTTCGTTATAGACGAGTTACAGACCTCCATGGCCACGCGAGGGGGCCCCTTCCAAACATACACCACGCCAGACAGGGATTGGGCTTCCCTGTCACACCGCGTGCTGCACATTCCCCCCACCCCAGTGCCTGGCACTAGCGTTGGCAGCCCCATCACGCCAGGGGCTGCAGAGACCCCCCGGACACCCGTGTGGGGCGAGGGGCCCAACTCACCAGATCTCTTCCTGCTCCAGTGCCTCTTCAAGCTGCTTTATTTCCTGATGCAGCACCTGGGAGAAGGAAGGGTCTGAGTCCCTGAGCCCGCTGCCGCCCTTCTCCGATCCCCCCACTCCAGGGCCCGTGGGCACCCACCCGTTTTCCCCCAGCCCTTTCAGCACTACCTCATTCTGCTGCTTATCCTCCTGCAGCCAGGCCACCATCTGGGCGTAGTGCTTTCCCAACTGCAAAATAATGGGCGTCCCATGCGGGCGGCTGGGCTGGGGACCTGGGCACCCTCGCCCCTCCCCAGCCCCAAGGCCGTGCCCACTCGCTACCCCACTGCTCCAGGGCACTGGGAGACTGGGTGACTCACAAGGCCAGGCATAGGGAAGTCATGGACGCCCCCATATTCTAGGGAAAATGTCCTCCCCAATCACGCTTTTGCCCACAGCCACTGGGCAACTGGCGCCAGATGATGCTCCTTGAGCAGGGGGCTCGGACAAGACAAGACGACCTCCAGAAGTCCCTTCAAACCTCTCAGCCCCAGCCGACACACCTCTGGGACATGGGCAGAGCAGAGGACACCAACCTTACTGTTGAGCTTCTGTATCGTATCATGCAGATCCTGATGGATCTCCCCCTGCATGCGGACAGCAGAGCAGAGGCTCAGGGTCTGCAGCCCCAGCCCCCACAGACCGGGAGCCACTCCACACCACCTCCGCTCCTTGCTGCTTACCATTGGTGTGGAGCTCTGCACAGAATCTCTGCTGGCTCCTTGATCAGTGCCCGGAGCCTCAGCTTCCTGCGGGAATGGGGAACCATCAGATTCCCTGCCACAGACATACGCCCCCTCGCACGTGGCACTGCCCCAGCTTCCCATGTCCCAGCGCCCATCAGCCATCTGCACACCCGCACCTGGCCAGGATCCTGCACGCCCCGTCGCCCTGTACCCGGCTCAGCCTGTGCTAGCTGGGTGCTGGGCACGTGGCAGGAGGTGGTGGGGGGCACCAGTGACCGCTGGGGAAAGGAGGAGCTTCCCCATCCGTGCTGTGCCGGGTGCTCATGGGGTCCCTCCTGCCCGTGGGGCCCCTGCAATGACACCTCCAGCATGAACGTCCCACCCTGTGAGGTCAACACGCCCCCAACCCCCAGGACCCACTTCCTTTTGGTCCCCCACCATACCCAGCAGCACACGCGTCCTCCTCCCCACCTGGCCCTGCCTCAGCCCAGGCTCCTGCCTTCCCCCCACTGCTCACAGCCACACACAGACCCCCGGCCACCCCCTTGCCCAGCCGAGGGTTGCGGGGACTGTGGGGTACTCTGCCCTCACCCTCATCTCTCCCGTCGGGGGCCTTCCACTGCACGGCGGACACAGGACAGGTCGTTGGCGAGTACTCTCCAAACTCCTGCCCAGCAGCACCGAGGTTCTCCTCGAGATGCTCCCCCAGCTCTGGGAGCAGCCTCCTTTGTACCCGCTGGGGCGCCCATGTCACAAGCCCACAGTGACATCACAGTGATACGGCCATCACTGCCCACTGTGACACGGCAATCCCATCCCTGGGGCTGGTGCCAAGAGGTGCTGTGGGGCCCAGGCGCGGCCACCGGGGAAACGGGGCATCACTCTCAGCACCTACTCTTAGCACAGCGGCGGGAGTGACCGCAGGCGTCGCGTGTCAACATCTCCCTGTGGGGTTTGCCTGTCCCGCGGCTGTCCAGCTGTGGCAGCTCCCCGCCCCAAGTCCAAGCGTGAGCCAGGCTGTGCATGTACTCCCAGCAGGCACATGCAGACACTCGCACACACGCATATGCACCACGGGTGTGCGCGTGTGCGCGGACAGACACACCGCGTGGGCTCCAGCACAGGCCTCAAGCATCCAGCCCCCGTTTGGATCCAGCATCCAGCCCCCAAACTACAGCCCGGGAAGGGGAAAAATAAAGACTAGCCCTCTGCTCTAGCCCAGGCAGACACCGTGCTTGCAGGCTGCCAAGAGGAATGGGGTCTCTCACTTGCTCAGAGAGCGGCGGCTGCCGGCACGGGGGGGGGACACCGTGAGGAAGGGGTGAGGGCACGCGGCAGACACAAGTCGAGCTGCCACACATCATCTTTGGTTTATTATGCTTCCTAAAGGAGCTCTTGGGCTTGTGGGTGGTCGTTGTGGCTCGCCGTCTCCCCGTGAACCTGCACTCGGTACATACATCCTCTGGGTTTCCCCAGTTGCTCTGCACCTGGAATCTGATGTAGCGAAATGTCCTGGGAAGCTCCTTCTGTAAAGAAGTGGGGGGAGCCATCATTACGCAGGTGGCAAGAGCCACGGCATATCGCCAGAGTCCCCTCTGCCCGCGCTCCCTCTGCTGAGGACCAGGCGGCAGCCCTGAGGAAGGAGGAAGCCAGGGCCACCAGACCTGCCTTTGCCAGGGCCACGGAGGAGCCCTCTGTGCCTAGAAAGCAAAGGCCTGGCCTCAGAGGTTTGCTGAGGGGAGCTGTGGAACTGGAGGCGCTTTGCTGCCCGGGCTGCCGCGGGTTGCAGGGAGAGTCCCGCTGAGGGGGGAAGACGTCTGCCGTCCTCCCTCCCGCCGTCTCCCCTGAGGGGGACTGTTTCCCTTCCCGGACCCCTTCCCACTGCTCCTTTCTCTGCGCTACCCGAAGGAAAAGGAAAACCCTTGCAAAGGTGAGGCAGCTGCCTCGGCCAGCAGAGCAAAGCCCCGTTTGCTCTCCCCTTGCCGTCTTCCCCGCAGGAGCATGGAGCGTGGGAGAGCAGAGGCTGGCTGGGGTGATCCTCCGCACTCTTTCCTCCAAGGACTTGCAGACAGCCCTGCCTTCTTCCCGAGCATCCTGCTGAAGCCTTGGACAGTGGCAAATTATGTAAATAATGTGTAAGGCAGTTTTAAGCTTAACGATGAATTGTCATTTTCTTACCAAGGATATAGCTCTTCTGTTCCTCCCAAACCTTCCTGGAATACATCATCCTTAGTCCCTGAGAAAAGCAGTGTCAGGATGATCTGAAAGACTGTATTTCAAAGACTGTTTTAATAAGACTGGCATGGTTGCCAGGGTCGTCCCTGATAAAGCAGCAAACCTGTGCCCTGAAACTGAACTTTGCTTCAAAATGAGGAGGGGGCACTTCCGCAGACGACCACCGACGACCACCAGAGACCCCCGCGCAAGCGCAGAAGGACTGGGAAGAATGCCAAGGAAGATAAGAAGTAACGCTTACATAATCTCATGAATATGTATTAGTTAGGCATGGCTTTAGGCGTGGTTTTGCTAATTTTGTACTATAAAGGAGAGCCTGGAATTTGTGGCGGTGTGCTTGATTTGTGGAAAATATCTACCCTGCACCCTGGGCAGAATAAAGCCATGTCTCCTCTCTAAACATGCTTGTTTAGTGTGTTTCGAGGGCTTAAAATCGACAACAGTTTTTGGCGACCCAGATGGGACCACGGTGATTTGGGTTGGACTTTGCTCAGCTGCCAGCCGCTGCCGGGAGAGGATCGTGGGTCGGACTCCAGCGCGCACCGGAGGAATTTTCCGGGGACTCCCCTTGCGATCTCCTGGTTGGTGGTGAGTAGCTGGTCAATATCCATGGGTGAGACATTGCTATTTTTTTTTTGGATTCCCCCGGGTAAGTCGTACCTGTAGTGGTACACTTCGGTGGGATATATTTGGTGATCTTTGGTAATCTTGGGCGACCGCAGTCTTGGTAATTTTCCCCGCGTTAGTACGGTGATGACCGGAGCATGGGATTTTGGTTTGGAATATTTTTGGCGACCACGGTCTTGGTAGTTTTCCCTGCATTAGTATGGTGATCACCGGAGCCCGGTATTTTAGTTTGGAATATTCTTGGCTGTTTTGGTCATTATTGTAAGGGATACTATAATTTTGTCTTACTTTATAAAAGGGTTTACAAATGGGGAATATAACTTCCGCGGAAGGCGGAATAATTAGACCTTCACCTTTAGGATGTATTTTGAGTCACTGGAGAAAATATGGGGGCGATCCACTTATGCAAAGGAAATTAATAACGTATGGTAATCAATGGTGGCCAATGTATACTTTAGAGGACCAAGAAAAATGGCCTGTCAATGGAACTTTAAATTATAATACTACTTTGCAGTTAATGTTATTTTGCAGAAGAGAAGGAAAATGGGATGAGGTGCCGTATATGGATTTGTTTTTCATTTTGAGAAATGATTATAAAAGTCGAAAAGGTTGTGGGTCGGTAGCAAAAGATACGAATGTATTGGCGTTAGAAAAACAGGCAGAACGAGTGCCGAGACAGTGTTGTTCAGCACGTAGCATTGGAAAAAGGTGTAAAAAGCTTAAGGGGCCTCCTGAAGAGGAGGAGGATGTGGATTTATTAGTATCCCCAAGGGGGGAGACGGAGAAAGTTCGATGGGAAACAGTGAAGAAGAGGAAAATCATTTTAGTCCAGTAGCTAGGCGGACTAGGAAGGGAGGAGCGGCAGTACAAGCGCCTCTGAGACAGGCTGTGGGGCCAGAAGGGGCCCCGGTAGTTGTCAAAGTCCCTTTTTCCACGGCTGATTTAAGGCCATGGAAGGAAATGGCAAGGACTTACAGGGAAGATCCGGCAAAAGTGACTGAAGTGTTAGAAACTATAAGAGAAAACCATGGTCCTGATTGGCGAGACTTGCAGGTGATGTTGAATACTTTGTTGACTTATGAGGAGCGGAGAACTGTTTCACTTAAAGCAAGAGAGGAAGCAGAAAGGGTCCACGCTCAGGACGCTCAAGCGGGTAGACTAGAGGATCATTTTCCTTCTACAAATCCTGGCTGGGACCCCAACAGTCAGGCACAGAGGCTCTTGCTTACTGAATATCAGAGACTTGTTTTATTTGGAGTCAAGAATGCTATACCTAAACCAAAGAACATTTCTAAGATCTATCAGGTAGTTCAAGGAAAAGACAAGACTCCTTCGGCCTTTTATGAAAGATTGTGTGAAGTTGCTAGAAAATGGACGGACCTAGATAATTTGACTTTTGTTACTTTCTTTATAGGACAATTGAATCCAGATATTAGAAGAAAACTGCAGAAAATTGAGGGTGGAGATGCGAGGTCTATCGATAAGTTGCTGGAAGTAGCGTGGAGAGTATATAATAACCGAGAAGAGGAGGAAAAGACAAGACAGGAGAAAGAACAAGCTAAAAAGGAAAATTGAAAGGCTCAGTTGTTGGCGGCGGCTATCGCAGAGGGGAAACAGAAACAGTGGAAACGGGAATGGTTGGTTTAGACAGAATCGGGCACCAAGCAGAAATATTAGGAATGGGTTTAGACCTCCCCCGGAAGCCAGGTTTAAAACATCGATAGACAGAGGTCAATGTGCTTATTGTAAACAGAAAGGATATTGGAAAAGGGGGTGCCCGCTACTTATGAACGAAACCAGGTTTCCGCAGAAGAGGGAGGATCCGCAAGCAGCGGATTTGCTGACTCTGGATCAGGATTCGGATTGATGGGGACCAGGGGAAGACTCGAAAGGTTCCCCAGCGGAACCCCTGGTTCCAGTAGAGTTGGGGAAAGAGAAATTAAAAATTTTGATAGATCCGGGAGCAACTTATTCAGTATTAAATACATGTAAAGGCAAATTGAGTAAACAAACCATGCCTGTTGTTGGGGCAACAGGCAAAAGGGAAATACGGCCTTTCCTTCAACCACTCAAACGTGGAATTGGGAATCGGGTATTTACCCATAAATTTTTATCTATCCCTAGTTGTCCGATGCCCTTGCTTGGGAGAGATGTCCTGAGTAAATTAAATGCACAAATAACTTTTGAAAAAGGAGAAATACATGTGAATATACCAGAAGATAAAGCCTTGGAGGCGCAAGTATTTGTGTTGCAGGAAACTATGGAAAAGACTGAAGAGATTCCGGAAATTGTGCTGGATGCTGTGAATCCGTTGGTATGGGCTTCAGGAGTTCCCGGAAGATCGCAGACTGCAGAACCAGTGGTAACTGCGTTAAAATCCGGAGCTGAACCGGTAAGATGGAAACAATATCCAATTAAACTAGAAGCTAGGAAAGGTTTGGAACCTTTAATAGAAAAATGCTTGATTTATGGATTATTACGTGAACGCCAATCAGGATTTAATACTCCAATTTTGCCAGTAAAGAAACCTCATACAGATGAGTACAGATTGGTTCAAGATTTGAGAGCGATAAATCAGATTGTTCAGGATGTAGTGTTCCTGTAGTGGCTAATCCCTATACCCTTTTGACAACTCTCAAGGAATCTGATCAGTGGTTTACAGTACTAGACTTAAAAGATGCATTCTGTTGTATACCATTGGACTTTGGAAGCCAGAAGTTACTTGCTTGTGAATGGGAGAACCCAAAGACTGGTCGGCAAACACAGGACTGTGCTCCCACAAGGATTTAAGAATAGACCAACCATTTTTGGAAATCAGCTGGCAAAAGAGCTGGAAAAATGGCCACAGGATCATTCAGAGGTCGCTTTACTTCAGTATGTCGATGACATTCTTTTGGGAACTCGAACTCAGGAGGAAGCTATTCAATTTACAATCAGCCTTTTAAATTTCTTGGGATTGGCAGGATACACGGTATCTACGAAAAAGGCTCAGATCGCCCAACAAACTGTGACCTACCTGGGATTTACTATCGCTCAGGGCCAGCGGAGTCTGGGCCTGGAATGAAAAGAAGCAGGTTGTCAAATACCAGAGCCTACATCTAGAAGAGAGTTACGAGCCTTTTTGGGAATGGCCGGGTGGATACCTAATTTTGGACTTATTGCTAAACCTCTTTGTGAAGCTGTGAAAGAAGCAGGAGAATTACTAGAATGGACACCAGAATGTCACACTGCTTTTGTTCAACTACAGCAAGCACTAATGTCAGCGCCTGCCTTAGGGCTCCCTAATCTGGAAAAACCTCTCATTTATGGACATGAGAGGTGCCATATTGCTTCAGGGGTTTTGGTACAACAAATAGGATCATGGAAGAGACCAGTGGGGTACTTTTCTAAACAATTGGACCAAGTTAGTAAAGGATGGCCGTCGTGCTTGCGAGCAGTAGGCGCCACTGTTCTGCTGATTCCGGAAGCCAGGAAATTGACTCTGGGACAGAAAATACTGGTACAGGTACCACATGCAGTGACTGCCGTATTGGAACAAAAAGGGGGACGTTGGTTATCTCCCAGCAGAACGATGAAGTATCAAGCTCTCCTGTCAGAGCAAGATGATATGGAATTGAAAGTAACTACAACTTTAAATCCTGCAACCTTGTTACCTGTCCCAGGTGATACAGAATTAACACAAAATGACTGTCTTAAGACTATTGAACACGTGTACTCTAGTCGAGTCGATTTGAAAGATACACCCATAAATGATTCGGACCTAAATTGAGTTGTAGATGGAAGTAGTTTTGCGATAAATGCAGTTCGGAAAGCTGGCTACGCCGTTGTAAGGAATAATGCTGAATTGGAAGCTAAACCCCTTCCTGCAAATACTTCAGCACAAAAAGCAGAACTGCTTGCACTAATAAGAGCTTTAGAACTGGCAGAAGGCTATTTTGCCAATATATGGACAGACTCTAAATTTGTATTCGGGATAGTTCATGCTCATGGAGCCATTTGGAAAGAACGAGCTCCTTTGACATCACAAGGAACTCCAATAAAATATGGAGAACTCATAAAGAAGTTATTACAAGTTATACGGTTACCTAAGCAAGCAGCAAGAATGCACTGCAGGGCTCACCAGTCTGGAAATACTCCCAAGATTTTAGGCAATCAACATGCTGATCAAGCAGCAAAAAGGGCTGCTGAAGGACAGGTGTTACTGATATGGCCTGAAAAATAGCGAGATTTGAATGGGACTCTAGAATACAGTAGAGAAGAAGATCAATTAGCTAAATTACTGAATGCTTAGAAGAAAAAGGATAATTGGTCGATTACGGAAGATAATCGAATTGCGGTCCCTTCAGTGATTCTACGAGAAATAATGGAGTCAGAACATAAAAGTACCCATTGGGGCGCTGAAACTTCAATGAATATGTAAACTTACAAGGAATTGGAGTTGGAATGGGAGGCATAGCTAAAAGTATTGTGAGAAAATGGGAGATACGCCAGAAAAGTAACCCTCGGATACAACCAGGACCTCCCCCTGGACAAACTAAGAAGGGGAACACGCCTGGTGATTATTGGCAAATTGCCTTCCCAGAACTCCCGTGGCAGAATGGGTATCGATACTTGTCAGTATTGGTAGACACTTTTTCAGGTTGGCCAGAGGCCTTTCCCTGCCACACCAACCAAGCAAGGGAAGTAAACAAAGTATTGTTAAAGGAAATAATACCTCGATTCAGGATGTCGTCTGATCGAGGACCATATTTTGTAGCAAAAATCCTTAAAGAATTGGCAAAAGCTTTAGGAATTAGATGGGATTTACACACTCCGTGGAGACCCCAGTCTAGTGGTAAAGTAGAGAGAATGAACCAATCAATAAAAAGACAGCTTAGTAACATTTGCCAGGAGACGCAGTTAAAATGGCCAGAAGCATTACTACTAGCTTTGTTAAGGGTTAGAATAACCCCCGGAGCAAGGGAGAAAATTAGCCCTTTTGAAATCTTGTATGGTAGACCTTACCAAACTGTAAATCATGAACCAGGTTCTCTAACTATTTTGGGAAGACATTATCTTAAGGAGTATGTGATACCCCTGGGAGAAGCTCTGTCTTCTGTTAATAGGTATTTGCAACTAAGGACACCTTTGAGTCTGGATACGGCGGCCCACAATTTTCAGCCTGCAGATTTGGTCTACGTGCGAATGAGCCTTTGAAAGAACGCTGGAAAGGACCGTTCCAAGTACTACTTACTACCTACACAGCGGTAAAATTGGAAGGAATTGGACCTTGGGTTCATCACTCCAGAATCAAAAAGGGACCTCCTAATATTGGGTGGAAGATTGAAAGCAGAAAAGAAAATCCATTGTATTTGAAATTAACACGGGTTAATTCATGAATGGCACTTGGAGCTTTGACCTATCATACATTGAATTAGGTTGTACACAGGGCCTAGTATTTTTACATTGTATTTTAGCTACTGTTTCTATTCTGTTACTGAAATATATGTGCAAGTATACTAATCTTTTTAGAATAAGAAATGAAGGAACTGAGGGGGGTGATCCTCCTTTATTGTTTTCGCATAGGAATACTCCATTATGGATTTGAGGAAACGTTCAAATGGTTACCTTCCTGGGTTCCTGACCTTAGTCAAAGGGTGAAGAAGTTATTAGGTGTCTCAATGATTATTGTATTAACTTTTGTTTGCACTTATGTAATAATACGGTGTTTTTGGAAATGTTGTTCCATAATTGGAAAATAACTCTATGAAAGAGTGAGACTGATGTAAGAGAAACTACAGTGAAGTTCCTCTTCTATAGTCTCAAAGGGGGGAAATGAAGCCTTGGACACTTGCAAATTATGTAAATAATGTGTAAGGCAGTTACAAGCTTAACGATGCATTGTCATGTTCTTATCAAGGATGTAGCTCTTCTGTTGCTCCCAAACCTTCCTGGAACACACCATCCTTAGTCCCTGAGATAAGCAGTGTCAGGATGACCTAAACATATAACAAAGGCTCTATTTCAAAGACTGGGGTCGTGAGGGGCTGTGGGGAGGAAAGGAGAGGGCACGGGGGGTCTAGGGGGCTGTGGGTGATAACGTTTGTTGGCCTCCGTGTAAATGTGTCCCTGGCTGCTGCAGCCCGAGTACTCTCAGACAGGCTTACAGGGGTTGGCCTGCACGGTGCTGATCGGTTGCCAAAAAGGTGGAGTGAAAAAACTCCCGTGGCCTGAGAAGAGGGGGTTGCACCTGATGATACAGCGTCCTAAATACTCCGGGGATGGAGGGCAGGTGAGGCTGGCACGCAGGGAGGTGGCTTGCGGCAGGCGGGTGGTGGCACCCAGTGCCTCGCGGGTGAGACTGGGCCTGGCCTCGAGGGGCTGCGGGGACCGGCTCGTGGGGCAAGACCCTCTCCCTGCGCCCCAATGAATACGCGCAAGCCCACGGAGGTGGAGATAGGAAAAGCTTTATTGGGGGGGCTGTCAAAAGGGCAGCAGCCCCTCACTGACCACAGGCAGGATCTCTCCCAGTGCATATGCCAGGTGGGCGTAGGTCTCCTCACACAGCACACGCAACAGCAGGCGGTAGAAGAGCTCGGGGTCGTACCAGGAGGCGTAGAGCACTGCAGCAGCCAGAGCGAAGCCGACGGCCAGCTGCAGGCCCACCAAGAGCAGGCAGAGTGTCCTGTGGGGCAGAAGAGGGACGAGAGACAGGGCAGGGTGGATGCACCCCAACCCCATCTTGCCTTCGGGATGGAGGAGGTCGTTCTGGGAGCCCCATGGGCTGCCTCCCCAGACGTTTCTCATTGCTCCCTTGGGCAGGGTGGGACGTGGGACTCCACCAGCCTGGGAAAACACCCCGGCCCAGGGAAAACCGACGCTGAGCACTTCCCAGCTGCAAAGCCCACAGCCGGCCAGCGGCTCCCCAGCAGCCTGGACCTGTGAGCTCTGCCGGCTGGAGCAGGTGTCCGGCCCATCCCACCTGCTGCCCGGGAGCGGGCCGCAGGGCACAGGGGACCCATGGGGACACTCACTGCAGCCAGTAAATGAAGCCGCGTCTCCTCGCCAGCATGTCTCTCTCCTGCAGGTCAACACAGAGCAAGGACACGTGTCAAGCACTGCCGCAGGGTCGGGACACCTGGAGTTGCACGGTGCCCCTGGCCTCCGCCGTGCGCAGGAGTATAGCCCGTGCGTGGCTGTGACCTCCCTGGAGCCCTCTCCCCAGCGAGACCCACGCTGGCCGCGGCAGGGGCTGGCACAGGCTCTCCCCCTTACCAGCTGTGCTTCCACCACCTCCGGCAGCACAGTCCCTGGCGCCTCTGCCTCCTTCTTCCTCTGCTGCTGGCTGCAGGCAACAGGGCTTCGTTATAGACGAGTTACAGACCTCCATGGCCACGCGAGGGGGCCCCTTCCAAACATACACCACGCCAGACAGGGATTGGGCTTCCCTGTCACACCGCGTGCTGCACATTCCCCCCACCCCAGTGCCTGGCACTAGCGTTGGCAGCCCCATCACGCCAGGGGCTGCAGAGACCCCCCCGGACACCCGTGTGGGGCGAGGGGCCCAACTCACCAGATCTCTTCCTGCTCCAGTGCCTCTTCAAGCTGCTTTATTTCCTGATGCAGCACCTGGGAGAAGGAAGGGTCTGAGTCCCTGAGCCCGCTGCCGCCCTTCTCCGATCCCCCCACTCCAGGGCCCGTGGGCACCCACCCGTTTTCCCCCAGCCCTTTCAGCACTACCTCATTCTGCTGCTTATCCTCCTGCAGCCAGGCCACCATCTGGGCGTAGTGCTTTCCCAACTGCAAAACAATGGGCGTCCCATGCGGGCGGCTGGGCTGGGGACCTGGGCACCCTCGCCCCTCCCCAGCCCCAAGGCCGTGCCCACTCGCTACCCCACTGCTCCAGGGCACTGGGAGACTGGGTGACTCACAAGGCCAGGCATAGGGAAGTCACGGACGCCCCCATATTCTAGGGAAAATGTCCTCCCCAATCACGCTTTTGCCCACAGCCACTGGGCAACTGGCGCCAGATGATGCTCCTTGAGCAGGGGGCTCGGACAAGACAAGACGACCTCCAGAAGTCCCTTCAAACCTCTCAGCCCCAGCCGACACACCTCTGGGACATGGGCAGAGCAGAGGACACCAACCTTACTGTTGAGCTTCTGTATCGTATCATGCAGATCCTGATGGATCTCCCCCTGCATGCGGACAGCAGAGCAGAGGCTCAGGGTCTGCAGCCCCAGCCCCCACAGACCGGGAGCCACTCCACACCACCTCCGCTCCTTGCTGCTTACCATTGGTGTGGAGCTCTGCACAGAATCTTGGCTGGCTCCTTGATCAGTGCCCGGAGCCTCAGCTTCCTGCAGGAATGGGGAACCATCAGATTCCCTGCCACAGACATACGCCCCCTCGCACGTGGCGCTGCCCCAGCTTCCCATGTCCCAGCGCCCATCAGCCATCTGCGCACCCGCACCTGGCCAGGATCCTGCACGCCCCGTCGCCCTGTACCCGGCTCAGCCTGTGCTAGCTGGGTGCTGGGCACGTGGCAGGAGGTGGTGGGGGGCACCAGTGACCGCTGGGGAAAGGAGGAGCTTCCCCATCCGTGCTGTGCCGGGTGCTCATGGGGTCCCTCCTGCCCGTGGGGCCCCTGCAATGACACCTCCAGCATGAACGTCCCACCCTGTGAGGTCAACACGCCCCCAACCCCCAGGACCCACTTCCTTTTGGTCCCCCACCATACCCAGCAGCACACGCGTCCTCCTCCCCACCTGGCCCTGCCTCAGCCCAGGCTCCTGCCTTCCCCCCACTGCTCACAGCCACACACAGACCCCCGGCCACCCCCTTGCCCAGCCGAGGGTTGCGGGGACTGTGGGGTACTCTGCCCTCACCCTCATCTCTCCCGTCGGGGGCCTTCCACTGCACGGCGGACACAGGACAGGCAGCAGGCAGGCTGCGCATATACTCCCAGCAGGCACACGCAGACACTCAGAGACACACGTGTGCACCACGGGTGTGCGCACGTGTACGGAGGGCCACTCTGCGTGGGCTCCAGCACAGGGCTCAAACATTCAGCCGCCGAACTACAGCCTGGGAAGGGGAAAAATATACACTAGTCCTCTGCTCTAGCCCGGGCAATCACCATGATTGCAGGCTCCCGAGAGGAATGGGGTCTCTCACTTGCTCAGAGAGCTGCGGCTGCCAGCACGTGGGGGGACATCAGGAGGAAGGGCTGGGGGTACGTGGCAGGCAGGCAGCGACCCACTTGCTGCAGCTCCGACCCCTCGAGCGGCTGCGTGCAGCGACGCCGCATTCAGGAGTTGGCAGGCTGGGTCGCTCCGGCCTCCATCCCACAGGGCCTTTCCCTTTGGCAGCAAAACCTGCGAGTGGCTGGAGAAGCTGGCAGGGAGCAGCAGGGGCTGGGCTGGCCGGTGGCTGTGGGGTGAGGAGGGACAGGACCTTGGGGACAGGGCCACCGGCTACGATAGACTGCTAGAATGGGCCCCATGGGATGGGGTGGACCTGGCAAGGGGGCCACGGGGACAGCACCGCTGGGGATGGGGACAGGGGGCCACTGGGCTGTGGGGCCACCAGGGAGGGGGTGAGACTGGGACCCTGGCACTGACTGGGAGAAGGGCAGGGGGTGGGGAACTGTGGCGTGAGAGGGGCAGCGTGGGGGCCATAGGGACCGTGGAGCGAGAGGGCAGGCTGGTGGCTGCGGGGTCGTGGGGAGCTGTGGGGAAGACGGAAGGGGGCTTGAGGGGGTCTAGGGGTTTGTGGGTGGTAATGTTTGCCGGCCTCCGTGTAAACGTGTCCCCAGCTGGGAGCCCCACGGGCTGCCTCCCCAGCCCCTTCTCATTGCTCCCTCAGGCAGGGTGGGACGTGAATCTCCACAAGCATGAGAAAACACCCCGGCCCACAGTTCTCTCCAGTAGTCCCCAAAATTCCCCCCTACACCCCCCCCAAGCTAGGAAGAAAAGAAATACCAAAGCATTTCATCCCAGAGAAGCCCAAAGCTGCCTAATGCCCTTGGACCACTGGCGCAGGCACCCCACTGCCTATGGCAGAGCCCCGGCACCCCGAGCCCCCAGGGCAACTCACCTCAGCCAAGAAGTGCTCTTATGCCTCCTTGACGCCAGCTGCTCCTCCTGCAGGCCAAGGCACAGCAGGGACACGTGTTGGGGTGTGCGAGGCGGCCGAGGTTTTCGGGGCTCAGGCCCCCACCCTTGTCCCGCTGAGACCAGTGCCCCCATGTCCCCCGGGCACAGTGCAGACCCTTCCCTCCCCAAGGCCCACAGCGGGGTTGTCTGTCCTACCAGCCGCACAGCCACCATCTCCTTCAGCAGCGACGACTCTGTCTCGTCTGAAGGCACCGTCTTCTCCCTGCTACAGACACCATGGGTTTCTAGGCTGTGAGAAGAGACCTCGGCCGGCATGGCGACCCCCCGGGTGGCCAACAGGGAGCCAGGGTGCTGCCCAGCCTCAGCTGGGGTTGGCACCAGGCATCCCGGTATCCCAGCACTGCACAGACCTACCCCAGGCCTGGGGGGCATGGAGGGGAGCCTGGGAGCTACTCAGAGTTACGCACAGCTGCTTCCAGGAGTCCTGAGTTGCTTAGGGATTTTTTGAGCTACTTAGGAGAAGAAAAAGGGCTCTCCAGAGCAGGCTGGAGGAGCTGACAGGAGCCAGAAAACATCTGCACAGGACACTGCTGCGCCTCCCTCTGCCTTTCCCCAAAAGAGGTCTGCCTGGGAGGGAAGAGGGCACAGGAGCGTCTCCGGGAGGGGCAGGGGTGGAGGAGGACCCCCACTGACACCGGCCAGGGCGCATCGCCAGACTACCCAGCATCTGCCCTCCAGCCCATGCCTGAGTTCCTGTTACACACGGCATGCCCCGACACACCGGTGAGGGTCATTCATCCTGCCCCCTTCCCCAAAGCCATATTGCTGTGCCTGCAGACTCACATCAGGGTCCCCTCTGCAGCACAGCCAACAGCCTGCGGGATCTCCCGGGGCCCAATCCCTCCATCACGGATGCCGTATCCCGGAGTAGATGTCCTCCCCTGCCACCTCCCACCCTGCCCGTGGCTGCTGGGATGCACGGACCCAGCACTGGCACCCCCCTCCCTGACCCTGTCACGACGATCTCCTTCTCCCCTGTACCTTCTGCGCCTCTTCCAGGCTGGCGGCTGCCTCCCTCCTTGCCACCTGCAAGTGCTCCTGCGGGAGAGGAGGGGAAGAGCAGCAGCCATCAGGGCACCGGCACACTCCCTCGAGTGCACTCCCCTCGGCATTATCCCCTCCCAGCTCCTCTCGGGCGCTGCCTTTGCCCACGCATCCCCTCTCCTTCCCAGCCCTGCAGGCACTGCGGGCAGGCAGAGGGACCCCCAGGCCCAACTCTGGATGCGGTCCCCATCTGGACATGGTCCTGAGCAGCTGTCTCTAGGTGACCTTGCTTGAGCAGGGGCATTGGACAAGACAAGATGATCTCCAGAGGTGCCTTCCAACCTCAACCAGTCTGTGATTCTGTGAACTCACCTTGGTGTGGGCCACCAGCCCCTCCAGATGCTGGAGCTCCCGGCGGTTCTTTTCCAAACAACTTGCCACAAGACAGTTCTGGGAAGAGGAGCCGTACCCAGGCACTGAGCCCCTGACACAGCCCTGGGAGCCCCAGCTGGGGGACATGGCCAGAGGAGGGGGCACTGGCGTCCATGCTGCACTGTCCCATGGTTTCCTGCACCTCCTGCTGCTTCTTCCCCTGCGTGGGGAAACAAGGGGTCAGGGGATCAGGTCTCGCAGCCCCAGCTCCCGGGGGCAAGGGGAACACTCCACACCTACCAGACACCGCAGCAGCTCCTTGTGCCTTTGTGACTCAGCAGAACACTGGGGCAGGTGCTCCCAGAGCACGCGGAGGTTTTCCTTCGTCCCTTCTGCCTGCATGGCTGCACCTGTGCATCGGGAGCCAGCAGGGTGTGAGGGGCATGGCCACGGGCACTGTCAGGCACGGACACTCGTGGGGATGCTGCCCTATCCTGGCACACAATCGCACACTGACACGCGGCTGCGCTCGAGGGAATGCACTCCTGCACGTCTGCGCACAGGCGTGCCACCCTGCTCACCTGCAGCTGTGTCCAGCACTGTAGCTGCTGACACAGGAACAGCCGTAGACCCGCAGGCACAGCCACGCACCGCCTTGCGCTCCCAAGCAGAGGTGCACCCAGGCGCTCTCCAGCACAGACACTGCTGCGCCTCCCTACTGTGCCTGCAGACTCACATCAGGGACCCTTCCGCAGCGCAGCCACCACCAACTGCTTGTGCAATCTGCAATGGCCCCATCCCTCCATCGTGGACCCAGACCCCAGGGTAAATGTTATGTGTTCCCCTCCTCCCCCTGCCCTGCCCCTCCCACCCCAGTAACACCCCTGCCTCCCTTTTGGTCATCTGAAAGTGCACCCGTGGGACAGGAGGGGAGGAGGAGCAGCCATCAGGGCACCCGGGCGCTCCCATGAGCACACTCCCCTCCGCGTTATCCCCTCCCGGCTCCCCTCAGGCACTGCCTTTGCCCTCACCTCCCCTCTCTTACCCAGCCCTGCAGGCACCCGAGGCAGGCAGAGGGACCCCCACGCCCAACTCTGCACACGGCCCAACTCTGCACACGGCCCAACTCTGCACACACTCTCCACCCAACACCCCCCGCCAGCACCACCAACCCCCAGCCACTCAACCCACCCATGTACACTGCAGCAACCAATCAGGGGGCCCTGCCCTTCTGCTCTACCAATGAGCAAGCCGTTTCTGTTGCAAGGGGATGGGGCCCGCTGGGAGCTCCCCGTGCCTGCTCCTCTGGCACATCCTGGCCCCTCACAGGCGGCCCCGCCCCGTCGGGAGGGCTCCCTGCCCCCGAAATGGCGGCAGTCACACCGGCCTCGCCCTCTCCTGGCTGCCCTCCCCACGCTCCCCTCTGCAGCATTTGAGCACACAGACCCTCCTGCACTCGCTTCTGGCTTTGTGCCCTCCCATGAGAACGAACCTCTGCTACAGCACCAATATTGCGCGGAAATGGGAAAAATCTCCAGCAGGCACCCCTGGAAAGAGCAAGCCAGAGAAAGAAAGGAAGTGGGCAAACTCTTCCTGGAAGGGTTTCCTGTGCTCGGTGCCGCTGACTGGATTTAGTTTTCCCTGTGAATCGTCCCCAGTTCCCTTTCTGTGTTCTTCTTCTGTGTCACCTCTCCCTTTTGGGAAGGAAACAACTCCCCCCCTCAGCCTCCCCCTTTTTTGGGGGAAAGAGCTCCCGGCCATGGCCGTCCTCCCAGACTGTGGAGGGGGGGAGGCCCTTGTGGGGAGCAGATGCCTGGGGTACCTGAAAGGAGCGGGGTGTCTGGGGGGAACTGATGGGATCAGGAGGGTCTGGGTGGGGGAACCGAGGGGGTCGGGGCTGTCTGGAGAGAACTGAGGTGATGGGGGTGCCTGGGGAGAAGTGAAGGCAATGAAGAGTGTGCAGGGGGGAACTGAGGAGATGGAGGGAGTCTGAGAGGAACTCAAAGGATTGGGGGTGTCTGAACGGGGGAACTGAGGGGATCGGGGTCTTCTGGGTGGAAGCAGGGGGATCAGTGGTATTTAGGAGGCATTTGAGGAGATTGAGAAGACGTCTGAGTGGGAGATCTGGGATGCCTGGAAGGGTAACTGAGGGTATCGGGGCTGTCTGGGAGGAAGCAGAGGCATCTTTGGGGCTGAGGTTTCTGGGGTTAAGTGAGGGGATTGGGGATACTGAGGGGGTAACAGAGGGGATCGAGGGCCTGGCACCCTGGCAGGGAAATGGCTCCTCACCCCACAGGTGCCCCTGCAGTGCCACATCCCCCCAAGGGTGCCGTGACAGCACCACGAAACCCTCCCCCAGGCATCCCTGCCCCACCCTGGGCCCTGCAATCCCCTGCGAATCCCTTTCCCCCCCCACCAGGTACCAGCCCCTGCTTATATATACCCTGGCTCTGCCCCTTCTGCGCAGCATGGGGGGGTGGAGGCACCCTTCTCATCCCCCATTCCCGCCCGGGGGGTTTCTGTGTCCCCCCCATACCTGGATTACCACCACTAAAGGCCCTGGCTTGAAGTGTGTTCATGCCAGCATTCCCTTAGGACTGTAGGGCACGATCAGGGCCCGGCCGCAGGGTTTTAAATGCATTTTTAATCATGCATACAATTCCTCCAAACAATCCCATCACAGCCCCAATGCTGCCTCTAAGTACACAGGTGACAGAAGGACGGCGAAGAGAAATGGGGTCCCGCTGCTGAACGAGGTGGGAGAGCTGGGCACACAGGAGGTGGGAAAGGCTGAGGCACTGAAAGCTGCCTTTGTTGTCTCTACCAGCCCGACCGGCCTTCAGGAATCCCAGGTCACAGAGGCCAGGGGAAAGGCTGGAGCAAGGCAGACCCTTGGCGGAAGAGGATCAGGTCAGGGAATACTTAGGGAAGCCGGCCGTACAGAAGTGCATGGGCACAGATGGGATGCAGCCGCGAGGGCTGAGGGATCCGGCTGATGGGAGATGCACAAGCAGGGCCCTGCTGCTGCCCTGCTCCTCCCCAGTGATCACCCCCTTTAGAGAAAGCCCATACTACAGCCTGCGGGCAGGGGGTGTCCCTGCAGGAATTCTTGGGCTGGAAGAATTGCTAGGAGAAAAATCCTGAAATTATTTTGGTTTGATATTGTCGGGAAGGTGGCAGCATTGCCCTGTCTGAGTCATGTGGGCTTCATTACGTGGTGGGGAGGGTTGTGCATCCAGAAGAGGTGAGCACATCCACGAAACCCATCTGGCACAAACATGTTTGAGGTTTAATATTCTTTTATCAAATTTTGCTAATCTAATTTTTAATGAAAATTGCAACAAAGAGACAAATCAACCCCTGGAGTGGGATTTTGCACCTGTCTTTGTGTTTCCTGTGGATTATAACCCCGACAGCCCCACGCAACACGATGGCCAAGGGCCGGGGGGGGAAAGGGATTCGCAGGGGATTGCAGGGCACCACGGGTGTGCGCGTGTGCGCGGACAGACACACCGCGTGGGCTCCAGCACAGGCCTCAAGCATCCAGCCCCCGTTTGGATCCAGCATCCAGCCCCCAAACTACAGCCCGGGAAGGGGAAAAATAAAGACTAGCCCTCTGCTCTAGCCCAGGCAGACGCCGTGCTTGCAGGCTGCCAAGAAGAATGGGGTCTCTGACTTGCTCAGAGTGCGGCGGCTGCCGGCATGTGGGGGGACACCGTGAGGAAGGGGTGAGGGCACGCGGCAGACACAAGTCGAGCTGCCACACATCATCTTTGGTTTATTATGCTTCCTAAAGGAGCTCTTGGGCTTGTGGGTGGTCGTTGTGGCTCGCCGTCTCCCCGTGAACCTGCGCTCGGTACATACAGGTGTACAGGCAGAGCCATCGTGGGGAGCGCACAGGCAGAAGGGCAAGCAGCAGCCACCTCCCTCTGACCGGTCACCTGGCATTCATTGATGTTAGCAAAGAAGGGTTTGCTCGCATTTTGTTTTCTTCTCGTTCGTGCGCAGGTACTGGAAAGACGGCAGCAGAAGGAGACGCTAGCTAAAACCCCTTTTACTGCTGGCAATAAAGGTGCCTCTTGGCTGGGAGCACGAGAAGTACCCCTTTTTCCGCTCTTGATTCTTCATATACGGTTTTAAGACTACTCACATACTCATTTTTACAATTTACATAAGCTCTATGCTTTGGCCACGACGTCACTTGTTGCCACTCGCTTTGGAGTATTTGTTCATGTGAACCCCCAGTGCAAGCATGCTTAATGCATATTTATTAACTGAATTTGCCTGATTTTCTTGCAACTTTGCCGCTCTCAGCTGTTTTGGTGTGGTTTCTTCTAACAGCAAACCCTCTTCTACAAGTGAGGTCATTGTTGTTCAAGTTGCGTTGCGCCTGTCTTAACATGGGCAGCCGTTTGCGCAGGGTGGTGGATACAGCCTCCTGCCTCCAAGTCGGGCAAGAGCCAGGTCTGAGGCAGAGCCATGGTGGGGCGCGCACAGGCAGAAGGGAAAGCAGCAGCCACCTCCCTCCAACCTGTCAGCTGACATTCATTGGCAAGGTCACGCACTTGTCCTACAATCACAGAGTTCTTTATTCTCTTTCTAGTTTTATTTCAAAAGAACCGGGAGCTCACTGGGCGGCTCCCAAAGGCGACCGCCAGCTTTGGTGGCAAGACCCAGTTAAGGATGTCCCTCTTCAGCAGGACCAGGATGAGGATGGCGATCTGCAGGAAGGCGAGGAACAGAAGAAGTCCCCTGGGGGACAGGAGAGGGGTCAGGCAGAGCAGGGGGCCCATTTGTCTCAGCTCTTTCCAGCCAACCTCTTCGAACGCCACCGTGGCACCTTGCACCGTGCTGGGCACAACACTCCCCGCTCAGAACTGGAGTGAGGGGCCCGGGCATCTCTTTCAGCTCTACTGTAGGTCCCCCCAGTGAGCCCCAAAATCCCCCCCTATGCACCCCCCCACGCTAGGAAGAAAAGAAATACTGAAACGTTTCATCCTAGAGAAGCCCAAAGCTGCCTAATGCCCTTGGACCACTGGCGCAGGCACCCCACTGCCTATGGCAGAGCCCCGGCACCCCGAGCCCCCAGGGCAACTCACCTCAGCCAAGAAGTGCTCTTATGCCTCCTTGACGCCAGCTGCTCCTCCTGCAGGCCAAGGCACAGCAGGGACACGTGTTGGGGTGTGCGAGGCGGCCGAGGTTTTCGGGGCTCAGACCCCCACCCTTGTCCCGCTGAGATCAGTGCCCCCATGTCTCCCGGGCACAGTGAAGACCGTTCCCTCCCCAAAGCCCACAGCGGGGTTGTCTGTCCTACCAGCCGCACAGCCACCATCTCCTGCAGCAGCGACGACTCTGTCTCGTCTGCCTGCGCTTTCTTCTCCCTGCTACAGACACCATGGCGTTCTAGGCTGTGAGAAGAGACCTCGGCCGGCATGGCGACCCCGCGGGTGGCCAACAGGGAGCCAGGGTGCTGCCCAGCCTCAGCTGGGGTTGGCACCAGGCACCCCCGGTATCCCAGCACTGCACAGACCCGTTCCCCTCCCCTGTCCCACCGCAGCTCTGGGGAGCGTGGAGGAGAGCCTGGGAGCTACTCAGAGTTGCGCAGAGCAGCTTCCAGGATCCCGAGTTGCTCAGAGGTGTTTTGAGCTGCTTAGGAGAAGGCAAAGGGCTCTCCAGAGCAGGCTGGAGGGGCTGACAGGAGCCAGAAGGATGTCTACGAGCGGCAGAGGTCTGCCCAAAGCTGCTCATCACTCCCCCACCCCGCTGCCCCAGGTTTCAATCAGGGCCCCATCACCACTCACAAAGCTGTTGGCTCTCGGAGGCGTTCCCGTCTCTCCAGGAGGCGCTGGAGCTTGTTCCTGAGCAGCTGGACAAGCAGAGGGCCCGGTCAGGAGTCCATGCCATGCCCGCTCTGAGGGGACTTGCCCCCACAAACGTGTTGAGCCCCCGTCCCTCCTGTCCCCCTTGTACCTTCTTGACCTCGACGTGCTCCTGAACAGCTTCTGCCAGCTCTGACCACTGCTGCCACTGCAAAGCAAGCGGGAGAAATTGCAGGGAGCCATGGCGGGAAAGGTCGTCCCCAGTCAGTCCCCAGGGCCCTGGGAGGTAAGGCCACGGCCAGGGCGGCAGGCACCCGGGTGTCCTGGGGCTAGCGCCATTGCCCGGCAGCTCTGGCCACTCCCCGAGGGAGTTCTGGATGCGGGTCGCAGGCTTTGATCTGCTCCCGCACTGCTGTGCCTCCCTCTGCCTTTCCCCAAAAGAGGTCTGCCTGGGAGGGAAGAGGGCACAGGAGCGTCTCCGGGAGGGGCAGGGGTGGAGGAGGACCCCCACTGACACCGGCCAGGGCGCATCGCCAGACTACCCAGCATCTGCCCTCCAGCCCATGCCTGAGTTCCTGTTACACACGGCATGCCCCGACACACCGGTGAGGGTCATTCATCCTGCCCCCTTCCCCAAAGCCATATTGCTGTGCCTGCAGACTCACATCAGGGTCCCCTCTGCAGCACAGCCAACCGCCTGAAGGATCTCCCGGGGCCCAATCCCTCCATCACGGATGCCGTATCCCGGAGTAGATGTCCTCCCCTGCCACCTCCCACCCTGCCCGTGGCTGCTGGGATGCACGGACCCAGCACTGGCACCCCCCTCCCTGCCCCTGTCAGGACGACCTCCTTCTCCCCTGTACCTTCTGCGCCTCTTCCAGGCTGGCGGCTGCCTCCCTCCTTGCCACCTGCAAGTGCTCCTGCGGGAGAGGAGGGGAAGAGCAGCAGCCATCAGGGCACCGGCACACTCCCTCGAGTGCACTCCCCTCGGCATTATCCCTCCCAGCTCCTCTCGGGCGCTGCCTTTGCCCACGCATCCCCTTTCCTTCCCAGCCCTGCAGGCACTGCGGACAGGCAGAGGGACCCCCAGGCCCAACTCTGGACGCGGTCCCCATCTGGACATGGTCCTGAGCAGCTGTCTCTAGGTGACCTTGCTTGAGCAGGGGCATTGGACAAGACAAGATGATCTCCAGAGGTGCCTTCCAACCTCAACCAGTCTGTGATTCTGTGAACTCACCTTGGTGTGGGCCACCAGCCCCTCCAGCTGCTGGAGCTCCCGGCGGTTCTTTTCCAAACACCGCGCCACGACACAGTTCTGGGAAGAGGAGCCGCACCCAGGCACTGAGCCCCTGACACAGCCCCAGGAGCCCCAGCTGGGGGACATGGCCAGAGGAGGGGACACTGACCTCCATGCTGCGCTGCTCCATGGTTTCCTGCAGCTCCTGCTGCTTCTTCCCCTGCGTGGGGAAAGGAGGGGTCAGAGGGTCAGGTCTCTCGCAGCCCCAGCTCCCGGGGACAAGGGGAACACTCCACACCTACCAGACGCCGCAGCAGCTCCTTGTGCCTTTGTGACTCAGCAGAACACTGAGCCAGGCGCTCCCGGAGCATGCGGAGGTCTTGCTTCACCGCTTCTGTCTGCATGGCTGCACCTGCACGTCAGGAGCCAGCAGGGTGTGAGGGTCATGGCCGTGGGCACGGACACTCGTGGGGACGCTGCCCTACCCTGGCACACAGTTGCACATGGATGGGCGGGTGCGCTCGGGGGGATGCACCACCGCACGACTGTGCACAGGCACGCCACCCTGCTCGGCTGCAGCTGTGCCCAGCGAAACGGGTGCTGGCACAGCAGCAGCCGAATACCCACGGGCACAGCCACGCGCTACCTTGTGCTCCTCAGGCAGAGGTGCACCTGCGCTCTCTCACGCACAGGACACGGCCACGCACATGCAGTCAGGGATGCCCTGGGCTGGCCCAGCAGCCTCCCCCCGGAGAGGGGCACTGACAGCCGTCGGCACTCATGTGCCTGCACGCTGCCCCCAGCCAGCGCTCCTGAGCGCGTGTGCGCACTAGTTCCATGCCCGGCTTGGCCTGCGTCAGCTGGATGCTGAGCAGGTGGCAGGAGGCGGTGGGGAGCACCAGGGACCGCTGAGGAAAGAAGGAGCTTCCCCTGCCTTGCTGTGCCAGGCAACCCCGCATGGCCCCTGCTGCCCGTGGGGCTGCCCTGCCCTGGGGTCTCTGCAATGCCACCTTCAGCGTCAACGTCCCACCCTGTGAGATCAACACGCCCCCCAGCCCGGGACCCCCTTCCTTTTGGTCCCCCACCATCCCCAGCACACGCTTCCTCCTCCCCACCTGGCCCTGCCTCAGCCCAGGCTCCTGCCTTCCCCCCACTGCTCACAGCCACACACAGACCCCCGGCCACCCCCTTGCCCAGCCGAGGGTTGCGGGGACTGTGGGGTACTCTGCCCTCACCCTCCTCTCTCCCGTCGGGGGCCTTCCACTGCACGGCGGACAGGACAGGTCGTTGGCGAGTACTCTCCAAACTCCTGCCCAGCAGCACCGAGGTTCTCCTCGAGATGCTCCCCCAGCTCTGGGAGCAGCCTCCTTTGTACCCGCTGGGGCGCCCATGTCACAAGCCCACAGTGACATCACAGTGATACGGCCATCACTGCCCACTGTGACACGGCAATCCCGTCCCTGGGGCTGGTGCCAAGAGGTGCCGTGGGGCCCAGGCGCGGCCACCGGGGAAACGGGGCATCACTCTCAGCACCTACTCTTAGCACAGCGGCGGGAGTGACCGCGGGCGCCGCGTGTCAGCATCTCCCTGTGGGGTTTGCCTGTCCCGCGGCTGTCCAGCTGTGGCAGCTCCCCGCCCCAAGTCCAAGCGTGAGCCAGGCTGTGCATGTACTCCCAGCAGGCACATGCAGACACTCGCATACACGCGCGTGCACCACGGGTGTGCGCGTGTGCGCGGACAGACACACCGCATGGGCTCCAGCACAGGCCTCAAGCATCCAGCCCCCGTTTGGATCCAGCATCCAGCCCCCAAACTACAGCCCGGGAAGGGGAAAAATAAAGACTAGCCCTCTGCTTTAGCCCAGGCAGACACCGTGCTTGCAGGCTGCTGTGGGTAGTTAGGATCAGGCGGCCGGAAGATACCGCGCTGTACGGAAAGATAGGACCCCTCCCCTGATAGCCAGTAGCATTTAGGTTGTGAAGTAAGCAGGCGGAAGTGACGTCATAAACCCAAGGTATATAACACCGTGTTATCTACCAATAAACGCCATTTGCCGTCCACCACATTGGTGTCTGTGAGCCGATGGCCCGAGCCCCCCGGGGGAGGGGGGTCGCCGTGCCGTTCCTGAACCAGGTCGCCACGCCTTACGAAGGCGACAAGTGGTGCCGAAACCCGGGAAAGCCCACCTGGAATCGGGTGAACGGCGGCCGGAGCGGCAGGACCAGCCCGGCAGGGAGGACTCTCCCGGACCAAGAAGGAAGATGGAAGCTCTTGTGAAGGTCGTATCGCAATTACATAAGCAGTGGGGTATCGATTGTAAGCCCAAAGATTTTACTCTCGCAGTTGCGAGGCTTTTGCAAATTGGGGTCATCGACCAGCCGGTGGATATTCTCCACCCTGAAGTGTGGGATAAATGTACCAAAGCGTTGGCCAAGGACACGATGTCCTTGGGTTGTGGGAAAAACCTTAAGTCGTGGGGGAAAGTCGTACAGGCCCTGCAGAAGGCAATACAAGAACAGGAGACTTGGAGGGCGGCAAAGGACTGTTTGCTGGCCATCCCGAAATTGGGAGTCGGGGCAGCCACGCAGACTTTGCACCCCTTAGATGGTGATGATTCTGCAGAGCCTAAAGATCCGCAAGAGGGCGGCATGTCCCCTCAATCCCCGAACCCTGACCCGCTTACGGAGGCGCAAGAGAGAGCTAAATCCTTCTGGGGAGGGTTGGCTGAGGAGGCCAGGGGCGTCACAAAAATAACAGAGTCTAGACCACCGCCCTAGACGCCCCAAGATGGCGCCGAGCACAAAGGGGAAGGGCGGGCCGAAGATGCCCACGGCGGGAACAGGGAGGAGGCGCTAGCATTAACAAGCGCACATGAACAAAAAGGGGAGGAGAACGAGAAGAAGAAAGGCGGCGGGAGTGGCCAGGAGGAGGAGGGGAGCATGAGCGAAGGGCGGAAAGCCAATCAGAGCGACCATCTGAAAAAATGCCCTCAGAGGGCAGACACCCCCCCGAGCAAAGGGCGGGGCGAACCAGAAAGGAGGGGCGGGCCAAGAGGGAGGGAATGGCTCGCCCGCAGGAGAAGCGGGCGGGGCTGGAGCCCGACAAAAAGGTATCAGAAACCGGAAGCAGCCGGTCAGTCGAGTTCCGGCTCCGGATCAGACACTAGCTGGGACGAGTGGCTCGTGACTGATCCAAGCTCAGAGGAGGAGGAAATGGGAGTACACACAGTCAAAAGCCAAAACACTTTCATCCAAAATAAAAACAAAAACCTCCCCCTCACCGACTGGAGGAAAATAAAGACTGCGTGTGCCGAGTGGGTCCCATCAGCCAAGCTAGCGTTCCCGGTCCGAGTGACGGACGAGGGACAGAGGGTTTACTCGCCAGTAAACCCTAAAGATATACAAGCGATCGTTAAGTCGATTGCAGATAAAGGCCTCAATTCTGCCATGGTCTCCACCCTCATAGATGGTGTCTTTGGGGGAGACGATATGCTCCCGTTCGATATAAAACAAACTTGTATATTGATTTTTGATGGGGCAGGGATGATCGTTTTTAAGCAAGAATGGGAGGACAACTGTGCGAGACAATTAGCCCAAGTGGCCGGGGCGGATCACCCACTACACGGTTCCAGTCTGCAGCGGCTGATGGGTACAGACCCAACAATGATTACCCTCCAGGCGCAGGCCCAGGGCCTGCGGGCCCATGAAGTTATGACAACTACCCGCGCGGCTAGAGAAGCTATTCGCACCGCTTCTAGAGTTATTGCCAAGCTGTCGCCATGGTCCACAATTAAGCAAAATGAAAGCGAGAGCTTTACGCAGTTTGTGGATCGCCTTCAGGCAGCGGTCGACTCCTCGACCCTGCCCGCGGAAGCGAAAGGCCCGGTTGTTGCAGATTGCTTACGTCAGCAGTGTAATTCGGCAACCAAAGAGATCCTACGATCACTGCCAGTGGGGTCAAGTATCACAGACGTGATCAAGCATGTCGCAAAGGAAGAGCATCTAGCCCCAATTCAGGTAGCTGTTCGCACTGCAATAGCTAATGTGATGGCATGTTTTAAATGTGGTCAGGCGGGCCACGTGGTGGCAAGCTGCCCTCGGTTGGGGGACCCGCCCACAGCGCTCCCCCCGCGCCAAAATCGACCGAGAGGACCATGTTGGGCCTGTGGAAAGAAAGGACATTTCGCCAAAGAATGTAGATCTAAAAACCAGGGAAACGGGAAGGGGAGAGGGCACTCGGGCCGCGCAGAGCCCTCTCCCACTTGGGACATAAGGCGGCCCAGTTATGCCAACCCCGGATGGGGCACAACACTCCCGAACCCGCTGCCCCCTCGAGAAACGACCAACTTTGTGGCTCAACCGACGACCCATCCGAACCAGTCCCTACCTCAAGGGCAGCAACAACCATCTCCTGGGGGCGAGACCCCAGGGTGGCCCTGGCAGTAAAATGCGATAGCCCGCCAGTGGTGTGGGGCATCTGTTCCCTCTATAATACCCTAGATGACACCACCATTAGTGTCCCTTTTTTGATTGACACCGGAGCAGATGTTACAGTTATTCCTGAGACAAGCTGGCCCCCGCATTGGAAATTAGAAAACGCCCCCATGGTGGGTGGAGTCGGGGGATTAACCCGGGCTTGGAAAAGTGCTCAACTAACAGCAATCACGCTTCACACTGAAAAAGGGCCGGAGAAAACCGTTACCCTCTTCCCATATGTTATGTCAGGAGTCCCACCCCTGCTGGGAAGGGACG